>NW_026902181.1:7950565-8550565 GCF_033783945.1 Neopsephotus bourkii
AAAGCTACAATCTCTTTGTGCAAGTTCCCATGCTGTGATGCATATCTGCGCACAAGTGGAGAACAGCAAACATATTTTCACTTCCTGGTGGAATTTGATGCTAATTATAGTAAGCAAACATGAAAAAAGAAGCTTGCTTAGGAAGTAGGTGGTAATTACATTTCAAGGACAACCGCTGACTTGCAACAGGAGTCATAAAAAAGAAGATTTCAAGTATTGCAAGCCAAGGTTTTTTACTGATGTAAAAATTACAGGTAAAGAACAACATGAAAATCAATGCATTAAATTACATTATATCATCTTTGTTTTAGGATACAAAACAATTACCTAGCCTTACAAAGAATTAATCAGGATCTGGAGGATAAACTTTACAGAATGGTAAGTTGTCATAAGTGAACTTTCCTTTTTAATTAAATGTGGGTTTATGGCTCTTAAATCATAGGACAAATGTATATGTATCTGTGACAAAAAATAAACACCCTAATGCTCCAAACGTAGTATGCTTTAAAAAGATACTGACTTTATCAGTATCAGCTTTCAGAGCTAAAGCTGTGTGTGGTGGCATAAGTCTATCAGTTTAAACAGAAATTCCACTGGCTGATGATCTGGATGAGAAAATTGTACCTTCAAAATAATTCTGGTTAATTTAGTTAATAACTTCATGGGTTTTAAATATTTATGTTTTCATTAATGACAAATTTAAATAAGGTAATGCAAGGTTTTCTCATGCTTCTTAGATGTTTTAACTCAGCTTTTATTAAGGGATTTAATAGAGCTTGAATGGTCTGACTTTTATATGCTGTCATAACTCTCAATCTCAGTGTATTAATTTCCAATCTGCATGTGTCTGCAACCACAGTGTCACTGTCACAGGCCAATTTATAACTCAGTGAGGAAATCACTGTGCCATTTATGGGTTTCACATCTAGGACTAGTATTGAAAGACAGCTCCACTGATGCAAAATAGTTTGGAGATGTTAAAAAGAAATAGTGCCCTGGCTCATTGTTAATGCTGCTGGGACATCGGACTTGCTGTTAGGAGAAAATCTATAGAGAAATGTGAATGTAAGGTTTAAAGAGGAAATTTTTAAACTTCCAAAGATCCTCAGTTTAGAATTGTAGACTGACCCACTTCCTCCTTTCCTGGCTCAGGATGATCAGTGGTCCTCTCGTCCACTTCCACCCAGCCCCAGACCTGGTGTGGCCCTAGAAAGCATAATGCATACATGTAAGCACAAGGTTTATAGGTCCAGAGTCCTGATGTACAGCTACAAGGACGCTAGGATAAGTTTGCATTTTACACAAGCATCATATGTAACATTTGCATAGGTGGGCAGCTTGGAATGAGTGAGACAGATTATTGTGCTTTCACAGTAAATAGGGACTGTGGCAACACACTGGAGAGATACCAGCCTTTACTAAGAAATGTGAAACAAATCTTTGAAAATAACATCATTCTTATCTCAGCAGTCTGTTGAAATAGCTGACAATGAATAGAACATTGATGCCTTTGTAACCGGCTAACAACAGGGCAAAGTTACATTTGGGTTATAGTGATGTTTGTTCATAAATTTATATAAACACTGTGCAAGTATAAATTTTTTTCTCATTTTTTTTCTTCCCTCTTCTTTTCTTAATTCTTTTTCCTTTGGGACTTTTTCTTGATCTGCAGCCTGAAATTTATTAGATATGCATTACAAAAGATAAATAAAGTAGAGGCATTCTGACTGGTAAAAAAAATATTACAAACATAGAAAGAGGGACTCTAGAAAATCCATGCTTTTTTATCAGGTATTTCAGATCAAAGCAAAGAATTTTTAACCTGATGTTTAAGCATCCACTTAAAAACCCTGAGAAATTATTTCAGAGCACAGTACAGAAAGAAAGAAGGCTGGTTGCATGGAACACTCTACCTTTTTATATCCCGCTAATATGACAGTCACTGAAGGCAGCTTTAAAGGCTTGAAGATCAACCAGAGTCTGTACAGCACTTAACTCCAGACTGCTTTGTTGTCTGAAAAATTGAAACTGAAGACACAAAACCAAACAAATGTCAAATTGAAATCCTATTGAAAGCAAAAAGATGAGGAACATACTACCATATTTGATTTAGATAAGACAAACCATCTGATTTTCAGGGCACTTGAAAACCCCTCAATACTTCAGAGAAAGTTGGATTAAATAACAGCTGGTCTGGTTAATCAACAGCTTATGGAGGACAGAGCTATTGGATACCTTTCTCTCCTTTTCCTGCTTAGGAAGAACAGCCATGTATATTTGTTTAAGTTACTCAGTTTGTCATTCCAGAGTCAAAAGCCTTTGACTTCTCTACCTTTATACATATCCAAATGTACAAACTATGTGTTTACTTTCTCCCTCTGTCCCCCACCCCATCTCTTTATATACACAGGTACATTATGTATATAAACACACACATATGTGCACTCAGACTCATACACAAGTTTTGACCATTTTATGTGTCCAAATGCAACAAGTAGGAACAAGAAGATCCCTGGAGCAGTGGTCCCTCACTCCCCCTGTCTGCAGGTGACCTGGGATGCTCACAGGAGACCATGTTCTCTCTGCCCTTACAACTCCCTCTCTACCAGTGACTGGCCCCAGCTCATCATAATTAATCTAGGACTCACCTTGGCCACCCTCTTCTAATTTTTTTGGGATCCTGAGTGTTAAAGTCTTTCATTCCTGCTCTTGGTATAAGGGATGTAAAAAATAATCATAAATTCATTAGCAATCACAGAAAAGAAGCTGAAGCAGCTGTTATTTTTCTTCTAGACTCTGCTTCCTTTTGAGTGCAAATCTATAAAATATTTTTTAAAAAATTTGAGAGCACACTTCTGATCGTGGCAAGTTGTATCCAATTGAAACTTCTGTCACATCAAAACTGGAAATAAAAATACAAAATATAAACCAGTCTGTGCTGGGAGAGTTTGCTGTATTAAACTGGGCAAGACCAAACATATAGCACAGTAGAGGCAGATGTAGCACAGAGCTAAAATTCTGCTGTCACTACTCATAAAACTCTCACTCTTACCACAGTCTGGGTCTTTAACTGGAGAAGATTTGTTTCACCTTGTAAGCACTGGTTAAGCAGAGGAATATACAGGCTGTCTTCTTAAATATTTGAGCTTTATAACTCTTTTTTCCATTAAGATGTGGGAAAAGACTAAACAGAGTCCTCAAATTTTGCACTGTGATTACATCACAGGACTGTTCAATTAAAGAACCTTTTATAATATCTAGTTCCAAGTCACTACTTGTCACAAGTAGTCCGCATTTTCCCTTATACTTGTCTGATTTTCCCAAGGATGCTCTGCCATGGTCTTGTTGCTCACAAACAGCAATTACAAGTCAATTATGCAAGGCATCCCAACCACATGTTAATAAATCCTGTATATGATCTCAGTCCAACGGTATTCCCCATATGATCATCACTGGAATTAAGCAATGTATTTTAAAAAGCTTTTGAAGTTTTAAGGCTTTTGGTTGCAGTTAGTTCCTGTAATTTTACCCTTAAAGCCAGATTTTTAGTGGTATCTACATTTGGGAAGAACCAATACCTAATAAGAGCTGCTTAATAAGCCTAATTGCCAATGAAAATCACACCCATTTCTTCTCTCCCATCTGTATTTTGAATGTTGCTGAAAACTTTATCATGGAAATCCAGCTGCAAAAAGCTCATGAGACCTCATTCTCCAGAAACACCCTAAATTTTGTCTTTTGTAATTAGAAAGCAACAGCTTGACAGACAGACAGCTCAATGGTATAAGCTCACTTCTCATGCAAAGTCCTTCAAGAAGCCAGAATGAAACCCCTGTTCAATCTAAAATACGTGCTATATGCAACTAATGCAAAAATACACAGGCAGCATTAGTGGCGAATATGGAAGGTGACAGCTGTATGGTTAGGAACAAAGCCCTCTGATGACCTGGGGAAAGAGCAGATAAACCAATGTACCCAGTCCATAAACCCTTACTCCCACATACACCTTGGACTGCCAACTCATATCCCTCAAGCCTGCTGCCAAACTCTGGTTCTTCAAAGTCCTGTTGGATTTGGTTGCTGTTTTTAAGGCAGGAAATTGTTTTTTTCTCCCTCAGCACCAGAGCAGGACCTTTCGGTAGTGTGGGCAATACTGAATGCTGTCAGACATCAGCAACACGACTGGACTCCTATGCTTTGATGTGTAGGAGATGCTGCCCACTGGTTCCATCAGCCCTGCAAGGCTCCCCACCTTGGCCATAGCTACTGGCACTTTGGTTCCCCACTCTGCAAAGCAAGTATCAGGCATTATACATTTTATCATCTGACAAGATGAAAACTGTTATATCACATTAGTGCTTGATTTTTCATTTACATTAAGCAGGCTAGAGGGTGTGACTCTGCCATAAATTTGGAAGTAATTACTGTATAAACCAACAGTAAAGAGGGATTTGTGTTAAGGATAATCGTGTTTGAAACACTTAACTATCTGAGCACTACACTGATTTTTATGCTGCTTCTTTCTATGAGCTCAAGGAGGAGTACAACGTACAGCAAATAATATATACTCTCTGCTGATTAATGAGAGTTATTTATACAACTCTTCAATACCTTTGGCTTTCCGGTCTGCTGGACATAAGATATTCCTAAGCATCTCTATATGAGGAAATCCAACGAATAATTATTATGAGTTGGGGAATTTTATGTGGTGCTCTAAGGCTTTGCGTCAGGGAAATGTTGTTTTAAAGGAAGCAGCTTGCTGGAAGTCCAGGCCCAGAAGATAAAGAATATGGACAGTGGTGACGAATCTGATGAACAATTTCAGTCAAGAATCAAAAGCATCTAACTAGCAGGGTGAACCCATCGCTTTGGCTTTGGAATTTAAACTGGTCACTAGATTGTACCTGAGTCTCCCAAGACAGCTACAAGACAGCTACCAGTTACCCCTCAGTGTGGTTTAAATCATATACGAAAGATGAAGGCAATGAAGAAGACGCCCGTTTCTGACATAAACCTAACAAAAGCAGAAGCCTAACATGATTATGTTTCAGCCCCATCCGTGGAAGTCTTCAAGGCCAGGATGAATGCGGCTTTTGGCAGCTTTGTCTAGTGGAAGGTGTCCCTGCCCATAGCAGAGGGTTGGAACCAGATGATCTTTAAAGTCCCTTCAACCCAAACCATTCTGTGATTCTATGATGAATTTGACAGTGACTTTGAAAGGAGTGATTTAAAGCACATCTTTTTTATTTTCTTTTCTTTATGAAGAATAACTTGCTTCTCCCCCCACTGTATGTCTCGTGAAAATCTAACAGAGATTACCTAAATATACTTAAAAGGATTTGCATCCCAAAGACAAGAAAAGTTTAGAGTCAGCTCAACCTGACAGGCTCATTTGCTCACATTCAGTGAAGACAGCTGTGAATGTCAAAAGAAATTTATACTGGTTGGTTAGTTAAGGCAGAAGCCAGAGAAGGTCCATGCTTTGTGGACTAAAACAACTGCAAAAAACATTTCTAAGGAAGGAAATGACTATAAATGCCACAGAAACAAGTCATTTATAAAAATAGTAGTTGAAAAAAATGCATTTCTAAAAGGACCTTAGGTTTTACCTTTTTATGCTTACAGGCATTTTGTATTAAAGACCTCCATCTCTCACTGGCTGTTCTCACACTCATTTTTCAAGTAAAAACTTATTGCCAAATGGACAGTAGAATCAGCCTTTTAAACCTACACACATTAAGACCTGCAGCAACTAGATAGGCTCAGACTGAGTAGATCCATTAGTTTTGCAGTCAAATGAATCCTTCTGGGTAAATTTGGAATATGTCTTCACACAAGCACACAGGCTTTCAGTAATCCTCAGTTCTTTTTCTCTGTCTGAATAGAGATTCATTTCCCATTGTTATCCCACTGTTATGTGGCTGGCAAAGCGATCCTTCTTCCTCAGAGACTCATAAGGCAGTCCATCCTCTTCCTAATTGTTGTAGGTGAACACAAGAGACTGTTCTGAAAACTAGTTTCCATTTTTTTCCAAAGCCATGGGATTATTCTTCTGTCTCTCCCTCTCAGTAGGACTTCTTCCACAGGCATGACTACAGCCTTATAAAGCAGTAAAGTGGTGGTGGGTGCTTCTTGCTTCCAACATCATCTCTATTACATGATGACAGAGCTCTTTCCTTCTCAACATGTGTCTTATCTCTTGTCCCCCAGTATACATTTCTGATACCTGAGGTTTTTGATTGTTTTCTTCATCCTGATCTCCATGGTTAGGGCTCTGCATCCCAGGACACCCCCTGGGGCTACCATTTTGACAAGCTGGGAATAGAAACAGCTGTTGTTTTCAAAGTAACTGAAAATAATAGAAATATTTCTGGGATGTGGGTATCTTTGACCTGTGACTTCCTTGTAAGTGTCTTCGGCCTTTGAATGTCTGCCAACTCACCACAAAGAAAGGGAAATGAAGAAGTAAGAATAAGCCTGAAAAGGCCTTCTGAAGAAGGCTCTTCTCATCTCAAAGTCCTCAGTGAAAGCTGGTATCACCTATGAATGTGGAAAATAAGGCACAGAAGAGGAAAGTGTCTTAGCTAAGGTCACTGAGAAGCAAGAAGCAAGTTTCAAAATAACTTAAAGGCCTTATTTATGCAAATCCACTGACTACAAATAAGATCAATGCATTTCCTAGATTCTCTTAGATTTCATTTACAATGCCAGTTACTTAACTCCTGTCTACAGAACAAACAGAAAATGGCAGACAGCGTTTATCATAGATTGAACAAAAGAAAAAAAAGAAAGGAAAAGAAAACCATATACAAGTGGAGTACTGGTATTCAGTCCAGGTTGCTACAGGGGGGTTGTCACCTGTTTCTATAATACATTTCATTTCTAAATAAAGAAAAACACTTTTTGGAAATCATATAGCAGCTACACAACTCAAAACCGTGTCATTTTATCTGTACAGAAGGGAATATGGAATTAATTGAGATAAGAAGACAATTATATTTGTGGAGAGAAAATGAAAAGAGGGATGGAGAAAGACTAATTTTGATAATGTCTTCTTTCACTTGCATCCCTTATGCTCAGAGAACAGTGTCAGAGGTGTATATGAACGTCAACATAAGATAGAATTAAACTTGGCAAGGGATGTTAAGGATAACAGGAAGGGATTCTATAGGTACATGACAAATAAATGACAGACTAGGGACAACATAGGCCCCCTCCGGAAGCTACTGAGAGAACTGGCTACCCAGGATTTCGAGAAGGCTGAGGTTCTGAATGACTTCTTTGCCTCGGTCTTCACTGGTAAAGGCTTTGACCACACCACCCAAGTCTTGGAAGGCAGATGCAGGGACTGTGACAATGAAAACCTTGGGCCCACTGTAGGAGAGGATCTGGTTCAAGACCATCTTAAGAACCTGAACGCACAAAAGTCCATGGGACCTGATGAAATCCATCAACGGGTCCTAAAGGAGCTGGCAAATGAAGTTGCTAAGCCACTGGCCATCATATTTGAAAAATCATGGCAGTCAGGTGAAGTTCCAAATGACTGGAAAAAGGGAAATATAACCCCCATTTTCAAGAAGGGGAAAATGGATGACCCAGGAAATTACAGAACAGTCAGTCTCACCTCTGTGCCTGGCAAAATCTTGGAGCAGATTCTCCTGGAAGGCATGCTAAGGCACATGAAAATCAACAAGGTGCTTGGTGACAGCCAGCATGGCTTCACTAAGGGGAAATCCTGCCTGACCAATTTGGTGGCCTTCTATGATGGGGCTACAGAACTGATGGAAGGGGTAGAAGAGCTGACATCATCTACCTGGACTTGTGTAAAGCGTTCGACACTGTCCCACACGACATTCTTGTCTCTAAATTGGAGAGACATCAATTTGATGGATGGACCACTCGGTGGATAAAGAACTGGCTGGACGACCGCACACAAAGTGTTGTGGTCAATGGCTCAATGTCCGGCTGGAGACCAGTAATGAGTGGTGTCCCTCAGGGATCGGTGTTGGGACTGGTCTTGTTTAACATCTGTGTCAGCAACATGGGCAGTGGGATTGAGTGCGCCCTCAGCAAGTTAGCCGATGACACCAAGCTGTGTGGTTCGGTTGATACACTGGAGGGAAGGAATGCCATCCAGAGGGACCTTGATACACTTGTGAGGTGGGCCGATGCCAACCTCATGAAGTTTAACCATGCCAAGTGCAAGGTCCTACACCTTGGTCGGAGCAATCCCAGGCACAGCTACAGGCTGGGCAGGGAAGAGATACAGAGCAGCCCTGTGGAGAAGAACTTGGGGGTGTTGGTCGATAAGAAAAGGAACATGAGCCGGCTTCAGTGTGCGCTTGCAGCCTAGAAAGCCATCCGTATCCTGGGCTGCATCAAAAGCAGCGTGAGCAGCAGGTCAAAGGAGGTGATCCTGCCCCTCTACTCTGCTCTTGTGAGACCTCACTTGGAGTATTGTGTGCAGTTCTGGTGTCCTCAACATAAAAAGGACATGGATCTGTTGGAACAAGTCCAGAGGAGGGCCACAAGGATGATCAGGGGACTGGAGCACCTCCCGTATGAAGACAGGCTGAGAAAGTTGGGGCTGTTCAGCCTGGAGAAGAGAGGGCTGCATGGAGACCTCATAGCAGCCTTCCAGTATCTGAAGGGGGCCTATAGAGATGCTGGGGATGGACTCTTCATTAGGGACTGTAGTGACAGGACAACGGCTAATAGGTTGACTCTTAAACAGGGGAAGTTTAGATTGGATATAAGGAGGAAATTCTTTCCTGTTAGGCTGGTGAGGCACTGGAATGGGTTGCCCAGGGAGGTTGTGAATGCTCTATCCCTGTTGGTGTTCAAGGCCAGGTTGGATGAAGCCTTGGGTGAGATGGTTTAGTGCGAGGTGTCCCTGCCCATGGCAGGGGTGTTGGAACTTGATGATCTTAAGGTCCTTTCCAACCCTAACTATTCTATGATTCTATCTTTGGTCAATTTTTTTACCACAAGTGGCCTGTAGCTCCAGCAGAGTCCTTTTTGTTCACCAAGATATAATACATAATCTTCTACTTCTTTCTTTTTCCCTCTAGAAACAAACATTTCTTCTTTCAACCTATTGTCACTAACACAGCCTCCAAAGATACTAGTACATTGACTTCAGCATCAATCAACACCATCTCTATACCCTCCAGCTATAATTTATTTAGCATTTTATTATCCAGTAGGCCTCTACCCTGGCAAGGCATGTCACTGATTTGAAATATGGGAGATAATAGGTACATAGAAAGACTATGAGCACATTTTGTCAGCTTCACCTAAATTGCTAGTAGAAAGAGCACAGGCCATGAAGTTTACTAGCCAGCTTTGAAAGGCTTTTAATAAGTTAATAGGTAAGATATTTTTTCAAGGAGAGCTTCAATGCTGCAGGAGACCAAGGGATCTTATGGCAAGCAAAACCATCCCTCTGGCTTCCAATAAGTTAGTCCTGCTGTCAGTGAGGTTAGGCAATGAACTGATTATGTTAATTTATAAACAGCAGATCCTCAGTACTGAAGGTTTCGTAAAGAACTGGTCTTAAGCCAGCAAGATAAAACAGTTATAAACTGAAAAGAATATTTTTGCCACAGAAGATATCTAGTGCCTAGAGTAAAGTCCTGAGCACTTTAAAAAGATGAGCAGCCAGCTAATTCATCCTTAGAGGAGCAATCAGTATGTGCAGTGGTACCCTGTTCATCCATATTTTATATCAGAGTCTATCTAAGCAGAACCTAGGCGAGGAATGATTGACACAATCCTTCCTTAGCATGCTAAGACCAGGTTTGCAGCCACTGAATTTAGATAAAGTTTTCCTGTTTATAACATAAATTTGCTGCTCAGATTTCCATTCCAAAAGAGCTGGGTAAGAGGAGATAGGTGCCTTTACCCCAAGCTCATATTAGACACAGGGTACTCATTGAACTGAAAGCCTCAGGAATATTTCCAGATGACACTGTGACAAGACCAGCTTCAGGAGGAGGAGCAGATGTAAGCAGTTTTTATTATAATATAATAAAATTTTTGCATACACTTTTGCATACTGTATGCCATGTATGTTGGCCTTATTTCAAAGAGCAAACGCCTACAACTGTCAGTGATAGCCTTATTTCAAACAAGGAGCAAACCCCTACAGCTATCAGTGATAAGTCATGTGAACTGATGTACACTGCTCTGAAAGGCAATACTCCTATTGACCTAAGTTAACGTGTGCTTGCCTCATGAAGAGACACTAAAGACCAACACGAGTACTTTTTGTATTGGAAAGAAAAGTCATTATCTTGTATAAGTTTTACAAATCACTTGCAAGGAAAGCATGCCTTTAATTCACAAGCAGTGTCTCAACAGCACTTCACTAACCAGATTTCTTTCTCTGATATGCTATTAATTATATAACAGTGTCAATTTCAGGTTTTTCCTTTACTGCTATGGAATTAAATTTCAAGCCTGTGACTTTGAGTAGTCAAGGAAACAAATTTTTATGAGTCCTTTGCTAGTACAAGGTTGAATTTGATGTTAAGAGCGAATCTTTCTTGAACTGAAATGCCATAGAGCATAAGATCAAAATCATCAGACAAAACTCTATAGCCCCACAATATTATCTTTAATAACATTATATTGTTTGGAAATCAAGAAGAGAAATTGGATTCTGCTGCATGTAATTGTTAATCAGAAAACAATGTTTATTAAAAAGGATAAATTCTATAATTTAGCTCTGATGGACAAATTAGATCAGATAAGTAATTTAGATTTGAGACAACACATCATTTATCAGGGAAAAGATACAGCTTATTTCCATAGCTCTCTTTTTGCAGACTAAATCTTTTAAATTGTTATGGACATCCATATATTCAGTTCCTCTGATTTATCATAAAAAAAAGAAAATACTAAGCTTGAACATCCCCCTATGAATTATATTCCTGTATTTTTCTTACATCAAGAAGTCCACAGTAAGCAGAAAAAGGTGTTAAAAAAGCAAACCTTTCTAAGCCTAAACTCTATCTTCCTCACTTGTAACTCTTTTAGTAGAAAGGCAAAGTAGATTACAAAAACTTCAGCTGACAGATAAATCTCTTGCCTTACAAATACCTTTCTTGCTTTTCCTTGATATGTCTTCATGAAATCCATCCCCAACTCTAATGGACTTTTTCTCCTCATTCAAGCCAATTTTTTTAATCCTTTATATCTTGGAATACCCTTGGTCCTGGATTTGCGTCTTGAAACCAGCCGTCCAGGTGCATGCAAGCACAGTGGCGTCTCAGTCTCCGTAAAACATTTTCTCCTTCTTCTCTTCTGTGATTTCTTAGAAATGTCTTGACTTTGTTTTCTGTTTTCCCTCTGATAGCCCTGATCTCCATGAAGGCATTTTTTGAAGTAGCTTGCTGGTCATGTGGTACGCAGATTTCACTGTCTGCTCTATAAATTTCCTGGATTTTCTTCAAATTATTTCCTTCTTAGCCTTATTTTCAGTCTTGCCACTTCTATACAATTCTTCACTATTGCAGAAGATATATGTGGAAAAATAGATCTTTTTATTTTGGAAAATTATGAATATCCCAAATATCCACAGTGTGACTATGGATTTTTTCAATGAGCTTAAATTAACTAAATTAATACTTTTGACTATTCTTCCCCAGTGTACCATAGAATAATCTGGCATGAGAAGGATTAGAGAAGACTTGATTTAATTATATGCTCTGTCTGAGCAAATACAATTCAATTAAGGAAGATGTGATTATTAAATCTAAAATGCATTAGCATGCATCAATCAGCTGTAGGAGCTTTAAATTAATAAATAGTTCTTTTACAGTTATCCAACTACTAGACAGAAAATCAGTATTAAAACCTCTAATAAAATTAGCCCAAGTCTCTCAATGCAGTTTTTAAAGCATAATTTGCTGAATGGATCTTAATGCATCATCTTTAGTAAGCTCAATGAAGTTTGTTCTAGTGTTGGGTGGTGTTAAAGTATTAGAGGATTCTGTTTTGTCACAAAACATAGTTTTCGGTATTGCAGGTTTAATTGAAGAGAGCACAGTACAATATATTGGGACTTTTTTTGTCTCAAATTACCTTATAGTTCAAGGGTTGTTTTGGGGTTGTTTTGTTTTTTTTTTTTCAAAAACTTCTATACTTTCCTGTTTAAACATTTTAGCAATTTTTCTCTCAAGTTTCTAGTGTGGATGCAGCGAGATATCAGAGAATGCAGTGCATACATACGCAAAGGATGAATAAAGTAAAACTTTAATTTATGTATAAGATGCCAGGAAAGCAGATTAAAATCTATCAGAAATCTAGATTTGATTTCCTCTAATAGGATGCAACCATCCAATAACCAACTCAAGATGCTAATGAGAGAATGTAGGGAGTGCAAAACATGGACATGTAACCTGTTTTGTCAAGATTTCCCATATGTAAAGCTATGTATCTGACTTTATCAACCTGACATGAGCAAGCAAAACCCTCTCCTGGAGCTACACCAAGCCTACCCTACAAGCAGGAGAAACCCTTATGCTCATACTGCCAGCAGAAACCTGAAAGCAGAACTTTTTAACCTCAGGCTGAATGTATTCCCTTGATCACTTTTTTTAACCCAGTTATATATTTTTTTCTGGAGTGCACTGGGGAAGGAAATAGTCTGTAGGCAGGAGAGATACTGACAGCCCTGTGAGACACTTTGTACCAAGGAAAGCAGCTCTCTCCTTTTCCCATCCCGTGGTGACTGGAGAATTGTCTCCCCATTAGATGCCTCCTTGGTACCTGCTCTGCTCCTCCACGAATTTTCATACTGTTATATTAATGTATCCACATCTCAGGGTTCCCAGTTACAGTGACACATCAGCTCAGTAAATGTAACATCACAAGGGGAAACCACTCGAACAAGGCTTATTTTACTCCACGGTGATACGTGTAATTGGTTTCATTCTCTGCAATGAAATTTTGGTAAACCTTCATTACATGGTCTTGCCCAGCTTTCATTGCTCAGCTTCCAGGAATTTTTCTTCTGGGTAAATAGCCAGAGGTGAAAAATAAAGAGTGAGAATATATTGCATGAGGAAGAAGAAATACAGGCCAGAAGTCCTTTTGGAAGAGACTGCTAAAGGAGCATGGGTCTGCTTCTTCCAACATGTTAACTACATATACCCTTCCCTGAGCTGATTTAACACAATTTTAAAGACTCAGAGATTAGAATGAGGAATTTTAATGGTAATTTCCTCACAGACTAATGACAGTTAGATTTATTGTCTCCAAAAGAAAAGTCATCAGTAGACTGCTGAAAGATGGAAACCATCCCTATAATTCCAGGTCACAGAGCCTTGCTATCCTTCAAAGAAAATAGAATAGAAAGCAGGAGGCCCAGGAAGAGAGTTGCTAACTAAGCATATGGCTTTAGGTGGCAGATTTAGGCTCTGTGGAATCCTGATCTGTTTGCCATGAGGAAAGAAGCTGGTTTGGCTGTACTCTGCAACAGCAAATAGGAAAGTACTGTCTGTGGAACTTGTGAGCCAGATGTCAACCAAAATAACAAAAAGGAAGTTGAAAGGAAAAAAATTGAGCATTCTTATTTGCCATAATATCAAGATGTTAATGATAAAAACGATCCAGTCACCAAAGGGTATAAGAAGAGCTGCGTATTATGCCAGCATTAAGAATCTAGTCATAAACTAGAAGAACTGGAAGCAATGCATGTGCATTGGTGCCAGACTATGACTGAAGCTCATGGAAAAGACTTGTGCAACTAAAAAGACTGAATTAGCTTGTTTGGGATAGATCAAGCTGATTGCAGAGCTTGGGAAGAGTATTTTGTATTGCCCCTGGCAACTCTAAAATAGTAGTCTTGAATATTCCTCAACTATTAATAAAAGGCAGAGGCAGATCACATGCTGATCTGTGCCTGCTACAGACCATAACATTGCCACAATTTGTGCAATATAAACAGCTATTTGTAGCCCACAGAAGAAAAAAAAGAAAATGCTGTTATCTTCATCTTCAATGACCTATGATCCTGGTCACTTACAGGTAATAAAGATCTCTTTAATAGTGCTAAAAAATATAAATAACAATTTTCTGATTATGAAAATGCTGCATTAAACATGAAGGAATTTTCTCTTTGCCTTCATTATAAGAACACAGACTCATCTTTGAGTTGTGTTTTAAGAGGTGACAGATCATGAATTTATTACATTTGATATCTGTACACAAAATAAACCCCAAAACATTAATATATTTGTTTCATGCAAAAGAGTGAATCTTGCAAAACTGATCATTATTTTGAGCCATACAATCCAGAAGAAAAGATTTTAAACACTTACCAATCACCATTCACATTGTTTTGCTACAAGCAGATCCCACATTTAAAAATAAAACAGAAGAAAGCTATGATGAAAAACCTTTAAAAGAAGAAGTAAAACCTGCTATATAAAATGGAAATTATGCAAGTAGCAGGTGGAAAGAGGAACAAATAGCAGTCAGTACACCAATTACAAGCCCAGAAATAGAAAGAATTGGTGAAGTAAGCAAAAAGATACAGGAAAAGAATTTGTAAGATACTAGGTATAATGATGCAGCTGAAGTTTATATAACTAGAATAAAATTAAACAATGACTTTGGTATTTTACCTACTAGGCATGGTGGTTGTGCATTGGCTGTAATGGAGAAGTCAATTAGGTTTTTTGTGTTTGGGAAAATAAAATGTTTTTATATCATGAGATGACAAAATATTTTTTATTTTCATAGTAACTGAGGATGATAGGAAGCACAGATAACTAAAAATGGATGGTTTTAACTTAGCAAATCTTATAAGCACAGATTCAGGGTTTGAAATGACCATATAAAACAGGTGTTTGAGGTTTTAATATGTATTTTAGAACCATGGAGAATTTCCAGATGATTGAAAGAAAACTAAATGCTATTATAAATAATGGAAATGCAACGAGCCCTGAAGGAGAAATCTTATTCTTTTATTTTTCCTAAGAGTTTCACTTTTGTTCACCTACTAGATTTTCAACAAAGTTAATAAAAGAAAGCACTAGTCAGAACTTAAGACAAAATGAGTGTTTTGATGTCACCTACTTCAGACTTAATTCAGCATAAGGGTTCAGCTAGTTCCTGGGCTCCTCTCTTGTTGAGTAAGAGGTGGAAACACCTCTACACCATGACTGTCACCTTAGAACAAGTGTCAAAGCCCATGGGCATAAACACCTTTTGGGCACCCCTCTTCTACCAATTAGAGACTAGAAACAGCTTTATCCAGTGCCTTACTTGCAGATGGCGAGGTAAGGTTAAGTTATGAGAGATAAATAGCAGGCTCCTGTGACAGTGATAATACTGTGTCATTTAAAGCTATGAATCCCTTCTTCTGTTCGCTTTGGATATCTGTATTTATTATTTTGTGTCCTAAAAGAGAAAAACACTTAAAATTATCCTTCTTAAGAAGAAAAAAGACTGAAGATTCAAACATTTAGGAAAAAAAAAATTCCAATCCGTGAAAAGGTGGTGCCATAAAATTTGTTCTTGAAAACAGTGTATCAAACCGGGAAAAGAAGCAGGACAACCATTAAAAACAAGTCAAGAATTATTACTCAAGTATGCAGAGCTTTCCTCAAGGGCCTGAAGCATACGTCCTTTTCTAAATACAGTTTTCATATTTACTGGACTCTATTCAGCCAAAAGCACTGAAGAATTAGCAGACAGCTACCCAGTGCCAGGGTATTTATGATGAGAGCTTTGTATGGTTTTTTTCTGTACATTATCTAAACATTAAATTCATATTCCAGGCATGATTCTCTAAGTTCCGTGTCAATGCTTGGTAGTATGCTGGGGTGAGATAATATGGTCTTGTACAAATGACTATACAAGTAGCATCTCTAAGTATCATTCTGTGTTTAGCAGGGTACAAAATTTCATTCCAGAAAAGGGATATGTTCCTGTTGTTCCAGCAGTGCTTTTTAAAACAAAACAATAACTTTACCAAGGTCTGAGGGTTACAAAAGCCTTGATTTATTATAAAGGGGAAACCAGTTTTAACCTGATCTGAACAAATGTTTTGTATAATATGAAGGGGATCCCTGTGACTTAAAGCCTGGGGCTTCTTAATCAAAATCTGATGAGCTCTAAGGGCTTTGATCATCGCCTCTTAATGTCTCAACTGTTGGAAAAAGCCTCAGAGAAAGGTCAATTCTACAGAGATCCTCTTACAAATTTACTGAGCTTCTCCACCTGCTCTCATCCTCCTTCTACTAAAGACACTAAAGCCACTCAGCTTTGTAGCAGCATATTGGGTTTTCATGAGAGTTGGTGTAGTCTTATGCTGTGAGTTTGCAGTGTGTCCAGGTATCTTTTTGCCTCCTACTGAGACTCTGTTCCCTCCTCCTGCACCAGTAACAGGTGTCCTAAGTAATTCTGAGGAGATTTCCAATACTGCAGGATGGTAAGTTCTTGGTCACGATGTCAAAATTTGCTAACGTAATTAAGAGAGACCAAGATTCCTGAATCTGTTTTTTCAGATAATTGACTTTTTCTTAGAACTTTCTATCTGTTATTACACTACCAAGTGAGTTTTAAGGAAGTATTTGACTAAAGAGGAAGAATGACAAGGTCAGGTTTAATAGTGTCAATGTAGGTTTCATAGTGAAAATGCAGTATTTTTAAGCATAACCCTGTATCCATAGAATACAATAGCAAATGCCTGGGGAGAAGATATAGGTATCAAAGTCAACTGGTAGATGCAACTTTTTCATGTTGAAAATGACTTAGTAATTGGATGAATACTTCCTTTGATGAGATCCATTATTTCCTATTTGAAACACAAAGCTCTACCCCACACCTCTCCTGGAATATGAAATGCTTTTATTGATATATAGCTGCTGCAGGAAATTGCAGGGGGACACTTGGCAGGGGACTGCTGCTTTTTGCCCCCCCCCCCCCCCTTTTTTTTTTCGGCAATACATTTTTTATAGTTTCAAAAGTCTGTAAATACTTACAAAGTTACACACTTCTTATGGAGTGTGAAACACTATTTTCATACTTCCTCCAGATTAGACATGTTTGCTGTATATTTGTCCTGTTAACACAGTCACCTGTGTATAAGAAAGCTGAAGCTAGAGCATGTGGTGCACAAGAAAGTGGCCTCAGTAGGTGCCTACTTACAGAATAGGACCAGCCATTGTCCTATTGTTGTGATAGAGGATGTTGTGATTACACAGGTAAAGGAATCATGCTTACAGTGGCTGAGGATAGAGTAGGATACTGCTGTTGGGGAAGAATGCTTTGAGTCCAGACAGGGCAGTTGAATCCAAAAGTCTTCAGATGATTGACAACCTTAATAGGAGCAGGCTGGGGGTTGGAAAATGGTGGCTAGAGAGAAAAGTGGAATGGTTTCTCTATGACCACAGTTTCTTAGTAGGGGGTCTGGTCTCATACAGAAACAGTGCAATAGATTGGAAAGTTGAAAGAAGTAACAAGAATTGGAAGCAGAAATGAGGAAGGAGCAGAATGGTGATGTAAACTGCTGTCTTTACAGTAAAACGGGATCCTGGGGAATAACCTGTTTTCATAGATTTTCTACTAGAACTCCTGAAATACAGTCAAACACCTGCAAAAATGAAAGGTGCCAGGAGGAAGGAAAAATGTTTTTTGTTGCTGTCTTCTACTTTAATGTGCTTAATAACTGTGTAGCTGACTCCTGCAAAGCTTAGCTCTGGCAGCTAGGGTTTTTTAATACCATAATAGACAAGTTAACTGACAATTTTATCGAAAACATTAACATTGCAAATATAGAAATTAGAAAGTTTGGTAACTTTGATAGAGGCTGTATCAATCATTTGTGTTACTGTTGCACTCAAACTTTTCTGCCCTGAATCTCTGGGTACAGTACTAAAATTCAACAGAGGGAGATCTTAAATGTGAACCTTCTCAGCAGGACCTTGTTGTACCCGGAGGGAATTTTAAATTCAGAGTAAAAGCTCTTAACAAAGGTGACTTTATACAAGTAATTAAGGGTAATCAAAGGGCAACATTAATCGGTATTAAAGTACAGTTTATTACAGCATACACTGCATAAGACATTCCAAATTATATTAAACTTGGATACTAAGAATTTTAGAGAAACACAAATTGTTTCACAGGGAAAGGATATGAAAAGTCAGTACAAGCAAGGTCTGGAGACATATCTTGGACATGACATTAAAAGGAACTTTGAAGGCAAAATTTTGTACATGATTGTCATGGTTTAATCCCACCTGGCAACTAAGTACCTCACAGCCAGTGTGGGATGGGGAGGAGAATTAGGAAAAAGTAAAACTTGCGGGTTCATATAAGAACAGTTTCATAATTGAAATCAAGTAAAATATAATAATAACAATGATTATCATAATAATAATATCCATTTAAAGACGGGAGAGAGAGGAATAAAACTCAAGAAAAACACGAGAAGCACAATACGATTGATCACCACTCACTCACCCATCCCATCCCAAACAGCAATTGGTAGCTCCTGGCCAACTCTCCCAGTTTATGTAATGAGCGTGATGGGGCATGGAATACCTCTTTGGCTAATTTAGGTCAGCTGCCCTGTCTGTGCTCCCTCCTGGGTTCCTGTGCTTCTCTTCGCTGGCAGAACACTGGAAACTGAAAAGCCTTTGATTTAGGGTAAGTACTACTTAGGAACAAATAAAACATCTGTGTGCTATCAACATTATTCTCATACTAAATCAAAAACAGCACTGTACCAGCTACTAGGAAGAAAATTAACTCCATCCCAGCTGAAACCAAGACAATGATCTAGCTGGGGTTTCAACAAATTCCGTAAAGCCAAGCATATAAGTCTGTGAAGTGATCAGAGTAGGAATAATTTTTTAGCACCCAATTAAGGCAAACAGGGTAGAAAGTCTAGGAACATAGCTGTTAAAATATCACAAGCATCTGCCAATCCTGTCTTGTCTGCTGTGTCCATTGGCATCTTTTCCTCTCTCTGTTAAGGTACCTTAAAGCTCTCTCTAATTGTATTTATTGCAGGAAGACAGATTGTCTGACTTTTCAAAGATATATATTTCCCTTATTATATCACAGTTGGGGAATCTGCTGGTGGAAGGAAGAATTTGTGTGTAAAACAGTCTGAATGAGATTCATTACTAAATAAAATCTCTTCTGACAGTAGTAACACAAAGTCAGGCCTTACTCTTCTGAGCTAGGAAAAACCTTGAACACACTTTGAAACTTGCTGGAGTCCTCCTTCCCTATTAAGTCAACATATGTTAACACTCTTCCAGTTAATCAGTAGATACTACCATCCATTCTCATTAGACAAAATCAGTTCCCTGGGAGATATCCCTATAAACTGGTTATCCTAATTAAACTCTTTCAAATTAACTTGCTCTGCATGGTGGTTTTAGCATTATCTCACTTAAATCCAGAGACTTTTGCTATCCTATGTGACTTCAGCAGCACTTTCCCTACAAATAGGGGTTGAAGAATGCATTCCAGAAAAGGGATATGTCTTATGGAGGTATGTCCTGGTTTAAACCATGACAAGATGCTAGTTTGCAAAGCACTTCCTGATATTTAAAGTGTGTGGGTTGAAAGGCAAAATGCTTTAACTGGATGTGAAGAACCATAACCTCAGTCACCAGTTCCCATGTATGGCTGTCTTATTGCCTCCAGGGGCTCCAGGTTTATTTCTCCCAGGAATCTTCACCTTTCCCCAAGTCATCAAGTTTCCTTCCCAGAGCAGATGTCTCCAGCTGTTGTATGCTCATGAAGAAAAATTACAGCTTAGTACTTTTCAATAGGACAGTGTTGTATGCAAGCCTCTGTTAAATGTGTTATATCCAAAATGACAACCTTTAAGAATAGCAGCCATTACTCATAAGGGACTGGCTTTACACTTGCAGCATGAAACTCAAACCTTTTTGCCTGCTTTGCCATAATGAAGCATGAAAAATATTTTCTGAGACAAAAAAGGACATTTCTGTGCATTTGTCCACCCTCCCCCCTCAACTCTCACATTTGTTTTTCAACTCCATCTTCCCTCAAAAAAATAGTTGACAGATTAAATATATATGTGTTTTTTTAACAAACAAGTGTAGAAGTCAAATAATTCAAAAATGTAATCTACAGGATTCATTTCTTCATGATGATTGAAAAATCACATCATGTTTGGGAAAAAAAAAATAGGACAATTTAAACATATTTGTACAAAAGCCAAAATAAAGGGCAAGTAAATCTTGCATTTCAGTTGTCAGGTTAATTTGAATGTGTAACTGGGAAAATACATGAACACACTGAGTACAGACCAACTAACACCCTACCAGAAAGGTGTATGATTTAGGCCAGTAATTTTTTATCCTTCATTTCTTGCAGAAGATGGCTTCTGTATCTCATCAAGCAAGTACTGAATTAAGAGGAACAGAGTATTCTTACTAGTGTAAGAATGGGCTTGTGGGATGATAGATGTGGAAGAGGACAGATTTGGAATTGGATAGATTTGGAAAGGTAGACACAAAAGCTTTCACCTCCTTCATCTTCCTTATCCTCTGCCAAGTGTATGGGAAGGAAGGATGGAGACCAAGGCAGTTCTTGTAGGAAATGGTCATCTACATGGCAGTGAGGGGAGATGAAGCTCCATGCTCCAGAGGAATAGGAGAAAGAGGTTAGAAGCCCAAGATTCTTGTGTGGATCACCCTTGAAAAACTCCTTTCCTTCTACTCCATCATCTTCAGTTATTCCAAAATTCCAATATGACCTACCTCAGTGAGACGTTTGGTCAGTTTTGTCACTCAGATATGAGGCTGCCCTCTAATTCCCAGAGAGAAAGAGTGAATAAAAAGACTGGCTTGATGGTGGCTCTTCTCTTTTATTTCTCCAGCTTTCTTTTTAACAGCCTGTTATTCTCTCCTCCCAGTAATATCCTGGCTGTGAGAAAAAATGTGTTACCTGGTCAGCCTGGGAGGAGAAGATACCAACGGAAAAACAGATACACAGATACTTTCACAGGAGAATAAAACTCATGAGAGACATGACAGCAAGTTCTATACCTGAAATCAACTGGTGACGGGGGGGAGGGGAAGGAAAGAAAAAAAAAAAAACAAACAAAAACAAGATGCAAAGCAACCAACAAAGAGAAATTCACAAAAAATATTTTGACAGGGGATACAACAAAATTCACATACATTATAGATATTCCTCAGCCAACACATATCGGTCTTAATGAAAGACTGGAATTCAATTAACTAATTTATAGATGAGATTATATTATCTGATTTATCATTACCTTTAAACTCTTAAGTCTATGACTCAGTCAATTTTAGATACCTTTCCTCCAATGATAGAGTACATATTGTTCAAATATTTGCTTATACATAAAGCTTTTCATAATAAATGGGCTACAACTGTTATTTTGTTGTAGATTACCAGAGAGCAGATGCATCAGTTCAACAGCCTTGTGATTCTTCTGCTCTTCAAGGAAGAGTTTGCTGCTGAAAATATTATTGAATTTCTGTCTGAAATTGCCCCCTTAGGCCACCACTAATGTAAACCTAATAGATAAATCCCTCATTTTTTAGGATGCACCAAAAAAACAAAGAAATAAGCACTTACTGTGAATTTCAATAGCATGAATAAAGCTTTGGGGGAAAAACCTTGCAATACAACTTTAACAGCTCAATCTTAGAGTAGCAGTAGCACAAGGAAACAGAAAGAGATTCATTTAGCAGAGAAAAAAAAATTATATTAAGCTGCAGAAAAGACAATCCCAGTGCTATATTAATTTCCACAGGGATTTACACTTCATTAGATGTGCAGATAATTACCAAGGTAAACCAGATGCTTTTCAGAAACCTTTGATTCTCAACATTTTACTGTCTTTACATTTGTTGCCTCTATTTATTGTTTGTAGAACTGCACAGATCAGAATTATTATTATTATTATTATTTACAATGCTACTAAGCAGTACTATAAACCTTTGAATGACCTTGGAGACTGTCCAGCTCACCCACTTTTTACTGAAGTGGCTCATTCCATTAAGGACTGAGAAGATGCTCAGAGCTATTCTGGTACCAGATGTATCTCCAGGGCTGAGGATTTGTATAGCGACATAGAAGCACTCAGATACTCTATGTGGGAAATACACCACACAAAAGCTTCATGTACAACTTAAGCTCTGCAATGATGATTAAAGGGGCTTGAAGGCAAGAGTAAACAGAGCTTTGTGCAGGCTCTTTGCACCTGCATGAACATTACTTTAATTGCTTAGGCTTGTTTACTGTTCCTCTCACAGCCAGAACCTAGAGATAAGCTCCCACTGCAAATCAGCTTGAAAAAAGCAGCCTGCGCCAACAGCAGAAGGAAGTGAACCCATGAATGTGTTCATTTTACTTTGCAGGCGAGAACAGTTCATTATTACAGCCAATCATTCCACTTCTCCAACCAAACACTAAGCAAAGCATGAAAATTAGAGCTTTAAAGTTGACTGTGCACATCCTTAAACAGAATGGTATACCAAGCAGATGACTGGTGAAACCAGGAGAAATGTCATAGCCTTAGCTTTACAAGATGTCTTTAACAGCTAAAGACAAATTTTCTCCAAAAATAAAAAAAAGAATGGGATATGGGGATGAGATAACATGGACACAACACATGAGTGGACATGATGCAATCAAATGCCTAAACAAACTGGTTAACCCCAGATATATATCTTCATACTCATTACGTCTAATTGTCTGCACTGGAAAGTTGTGATGTGGAAGTCACAGTATGCACTCAGAATAAGGACAATAAAGTTGTTATTGTATTTTTGAGCTGTGACTGACAGCTTGTTGGAAACCCAGCTCTAACTTCACACATGCCCTGAGATCATAGAATCATAAAACAGTTTGGGTTAGAACTGACCTTTAAAGGTCATCTAGTCCAAACCTGAGCAGTGATCAGGGACATCTTCAACTAGATCAAGCTGCTCAGAGCTCAGTCCGACCTGACCTGACCTCGGATGGCTCCAGGGTTATGGCATCTACCACATCCCTGGGCAACATATTCCAGTCTTTCACCACCTGCTGGCCATCATATTTTGATGCTGTGAGGGATACAGTTGGCCTTCTGGGCTGCAAGCTCACTTTGTTGGATCATGACTAGCTTTTCATCCACCAGTATCTCCAAAAAGAACAGAACGGGAACATTATTATGCTATTGTAAAAGTTAATGGTGCATCCATAAGCTGACTTGTGTGTGCAGCTTAGGTTTCTCCATCTCAAAAAAGATATAGGAGAAATAATAAACTAGAACTCAGAGCAACAGGATTAAACAACTCTGGAGAATGTTCCATGCAAAGTGCAAATACATGAACAGGACTGTCCAGCTTGTGGAAGAAATGGCAGCGAGATGCGGGTGTCAGGAAAGACATCTAAAAAGTCATGGGAAAGCAAGGAACAAGCAAACAGGCATGATTTCTCATCCCAGCCAGTGAAAAAAACAGAGGACATCACCTGACAGGAGCAAGTGACAGATTCAAAACAAAAAAGGGGTGGTACCTATCCACATAGCACCTACTTAAAGATCTTCTTGTGACAGGGTATTACAGATGGTAAAATCACATCTGGATCAAGAAAGTGAGAAGATACTACTTAGATGTAGTATCCACCTATAAGTAAGGAAGTCCTTAAATTGCAAATTACTAGAGGCTGAGAGGATATTCTGTGAAATTACAACTCCATGCTTGCTCTGTTCTTCTACACTACCCTGGGCACCTCTTGAACAGGTAGTAGGCTAGATGCGCTTCTGGCCTGACTAGTACAATTCTTCTGTTTTTTAGACCTTTTATTGGTTTCAATAAAATATTCAGTTTGGAAAATGTAAGCTGATGTAACCTAGAAGCCAGAAGGGTAAACCATGAAAACAAAATAAATCTGAGAGAACAACAGCTTATATTTCATTCCTTCCTGGTTAGGCACGTTACCAAGATATTTTTAGATCCACCTCCCACAGTTTTTCCTGCTTCACCTTTTTTCACATAGCCCATTAGCAAACTGCTACTCTATTTATACTGTGGGACTCAGTTAGAAGCTATGTCCAGCTATTTGCCGGGGGAAAACCATAAGTAAATGTATCAGTAAAAATTAATCAGAGTTTGGATATGATTCAGAAACATCCAAGACAGACAGACACCTACATTGCTCTCTGCAGGAGTGGATAACTTTAACTTAGTAGAAACAGAGAATAAAAGCCTAGAAGACCTTCTATAAGACTAGTAGAAAAGTTCTGTTTAAACTCTTCTTCAGTGGAAAATTACTGAGTCTGATGCTTGATCTCCAATATGGTAATGGACTTTTTTTCTCAGAAAGTGTCAGATTTTTAATGGGAAACCTTAGTTTTTCATTTAGAAAGTAATTAAAAGGAGTTTAGTTTGTAACTGCAAACTCAACTGAACAGTCTGCATCAGAAATGGCACCAAAGTATCCCAGGAATTTGTCATTTGCTTCCTTGTCTCACTGACATCTCTGCACCATCTGCCCTGAATGAGCAACAATTCCCACGAGGTACAGCAGTGATTCAAAGCAAAAATAGACTAGAGAATACATGAACAGTGCAGGGATCCCACTTCACAAAGCAGAAGCATGCAGGAGCTATCTACACTATAGGTCTCTGGAGGAAACCCTTCTGAAATGACATTCTGGGCAAAACCAGTGAGTTCACGCCTCTTCCTCATCCTTCATTTTTGCAGCATAACTCCTGAATCTGTGCAAGCCTATATGATTTGTCAGTGCTAATAAATAAGATTTTCTTTAAAACTTTGGGTGCAGAGGTTGGGTGAAAAGCAGTGGCAGGCTTAGGAAGAGTTAGGAGTGTATCTAGCAAGATTTCTCCATAGTGATTGATATTCACACCAAGATTTTTAGAGCAAAAGCGGTGCTTTGATGAAGCTTTAATCCTATTACACCTTGCTATTTTAATGCAATATGAAGTCAGAAATGTCAACAGATTTGAATCTGGAAAAACCTTATATTTCAATGTGTTAAGACAGATGTTTTTGGTTTAGGTATTATTATTCTCCCTACCATCAAATTTTAAATATTACAGTTGCTTTTTCCAAACACTGCCCTTCCACTTTGCTTTATTAGTTGGCATTTAGGTGCTAAATAGTAAGTAGAATTCAGTCCACTGAGTTTTGTCACATTCTGCAGTTTGAACAGAAGTAGCTGAAACATCGTTCTTTAGTAGTGGCATAAGTCCTTGTATGAGCAATAAAACCTGACACTTTACGAGGCAAGCTAAATGCTATCAAAATGATGAATGAACTATTCCTTTTATTTGTTCAGCCTTTCCCAGTGGTATTCCCATAACCCAATTTAAATCACCAGCTTGTATTCTACTTAAGTATCTATGTGCTTGATATACACAGATGTCTGCATAAAAGCCCCTCAGAATGGGCTGAAGGGCTATTTAACTGTAAGCAAACAGTTAAAGAATTGAAATGGAGCTGAAATACAGAACTAAGATTAATCCCCATGTTCTGAAATAGCTCTTAAGAGAATTTTCTAGGTAGTTTAAGAGACCATCCTGTTTTCAGCCACATGCTTCTGCTTATCCATGGGAAGCTGAATTCAAGACTGATCAGTCCCCCTGGACTGTAATACAGAACAATAATATTCAGATCAAAAGCATCTTGATTAGATAATTTAATTAAAAGGTACATGGAACTGGTGGTGTAGCAGATTTTTTTCTTCCTATGAGGATGAAAAAATCTCCAAATTTACCTTCTTTCCAAAATTAAAGGCAAACATTTACTTCCAGTGGCATGTTTATGTCCTATTAATTCATTCTTACAAGGATAACTGAAATCCCAGCCCTGCTCTAACATGCTTCAAGGAGCTAAAATTACCTTCAGCCAAACATCCCAGGATATAAACTGTGAAAGAAGTGAAATATATCTCACTGGAGTTTGACTGGGTGAGCAAATAAGGATCTCCAAAGTCCTAGCTTTAATGTCAGTGGAAAAGAGGAGGAGAGGAAGGGAGAAGAGAGAAAGAGCATGTAAGCGAGCACACCAGAACAACTAAATAAACAAAGAATAAGATGTCAACCAAAGTCTGTAGCCCACGGTTTATTTTAAATTAGCACGTCCATGTGCTGTATGTCATCAGGTAATAGAAGCCTGCTTCAGGCCTTATCTGTACAGGAAGATTTTTAGCTCATGTCTTGACTTTTAAAGATCCTCTGCTCAAACTCTGGTGTATTAGGGCATATGCCTAAGGAATGGGCCTAATTTGGTAAGAAATGGTAAGAAAAGATAGAGCTAAGATAGCAATTTTCTATGGATAGCACTGTAAATCTAAGAAGTTGTCCTGGGTTGAGCTGTAGCAGTTATTTTTCTCCTTTTTAGTAGCTGTGTTTTCAACTTTAATCTGAGAACAATGCTGATAACACACCAATGGTTTTAGTTGTTGCTAAGTAACGTTTTCTCTGATCAAGGACTTTTCAATCTCATGCTCTGCCAAGGAGGAAGGGAAGCTGGAAGGAAGCAGAGACAGGACACGTGACTCAAATTAGCCAAAGGGGCATTCCATACCACAGCATGTCATGCCCAGTATAGAAATTGGGGGGAGTTACCCAGAAGGCCCAGATTGCCGCTCAGGTAGGGCTGGGTATCAGTCAGCAGGTGGTGAGCAATTGTATTGTGCATCATTTATGTTTGTTTTCTTTTCCTCTTTTAGTTTTATATTGTCTTCCCTTGCTATTTCCTTTGTCATTATTATTATTGGTGGCAGCAGTAGTGGTTTGTGTTTTATCTTAGTTGCTGGACTGTTCTTATCTCAACCAACAGTATTTACAGTCTTTAGAATCTCCTCCCCATCCCTCTGGGAGCCAGGGGTAAAAAATGTGTGACAGTGAGCAAGCGGTTCCATGTTTCTGAGTCACTGGCTGGACTTAAACCACAACACAAGTGAATTCCTAAATTTTCTAAGTTTCTTTAACTGCTATGCACCCCATCATTTCAGTGCGATTAGCTTAATCTACTTGAAAGTCACCCAATTAGATGAGATCTGCACAAAAAAATATCCATTTTTTCTTTCCATCCCCACAAACCCAAGAGATCTAACTCTGTCTGAGCTGTATTTATACTCAGAGGAAGAGCTGAAATTGTTCATTTCATAGTGATGTGAATGGTCTGGACGAACATTTCCCATGATATAAGTATTTTCTTCCACAATTCTTACAATACAATAGAAAAGGTAACTAAAATCCAGTAAACAGAAATGTGGGATACTGCTTGGGCTGAAACTAGTTCACTGCCTGGGTTGGGAACAGCTACATAAAACCACAGTTAGAAGTGTAACAGAACACAAGATTATTTCTTTGTTACTAATTTTTATCAAAGTATCTATTAAAGACACTTTCTACAGAGAGCAGGGAGTGCAATTAGAGGAGATAGCTTAGTCACTACAATGTCACCATGAAATCAGTGCACAGAAAAGGTCCACACAGTTGTAAATGGGATATGATCCACATCACTGAGAAAAAGTACTTTGAGAAGCTCAACTAGTACTAACTTTCAGAAGCATTCAAATGGTTATCATTAAAGAATAAAATCAATATTTAGAAATACACTTTTTGAGAGATACCTTAGAGACAGAATAATATCAGATTTGTATGTGCAGATCTGGCTTTCTTTTCTGCAGCGGAATTTAAGGATATTGAAACTATTCTGGACTGACAGAATTCAGGGGAATTAAGATGACTGTTTAACTGAACTAAATTCTAGAACTTGGTGAATGAAGTTGCTAGCTGGCAAATGAAGTTGCTAAGCCACTGGCCATCATATCTGAAAAATCATGGCAGTCAGGTGAAGTTCCCAATGACAGGAAGAGGGGAAATATAACCCCCATTTTCAAGAAGGGGAAAATGGATGACCCAGGAAATTACAGAACAGTCAGTCTCACCTCTGTGCCTGGCAAAATCTTGGAGCAGATTCTCCTGGAAGGCATGCTAAGGCACATGAAAAACAACAAGGTGCTTGGTGACAGCCAGCATGGCTTCACTAAGGGGAAATCCTGCCTGACCAATTTGGTGGCCTTCTATGATGGGGCTACAGAACTGATGGAAGGGGTAGAGCAGTTGACGTCATCCACCTGGACTTGCGTAAAGCGTTCGACACTGTCCCACACGACATCCTTGTCTCTAAATTGGAGAGATGTCAATTTGATGGATGGACCACTCGATGGATAAAGAACTGGCTGGATGGCCGCATGCAAAGAGTTGTGGTCAATTGCTCAATGTCCAGCTGGAGACCTGTAACGAGTGGTGTCCCTCAGGGACTGGTGTTGGGACCAGTCTTGTTCAACATCTTCGTCGCTGACATGGACAGTGGGATTGAGTGCGCCCTCAGCAAGTTTGAAAATGACACCAAGCTGTGTGGTTCGGCTGATATGCTGGAGGGAAGGAATGCCATCCAGAGGGACCTTGACACACTTGTGAGGTGGGCTGATGCCAACCTCATGAAGTTTAACCATGCCAAGTGCAAGGTCCTACACCTGGGTCGGAGCAATCCCAGGCACAGCTACAGGTTGGTCAGAGAAGAGATTCAGAGCAGCCCTGTGGAGAAGGACTTGGGGGTGTTGGTTGATGAGAAAATGAACTTGAGCCAGCAGTGTGCGCTTGCAGCTCAGAAAGCCAACCATATCCTGGGCTGCATTAAAAGGAGTGTGACCAGCAGGTTGAAGGAGGTGATCCTGCCCCTTTACTGTGCTCTCGTGAGACCTCACTTGGAGTATTGTGTGCAGTTCTGGTGTCCTCAACATAAAAAGGACATGGATCTGTTGGAACAAGTCCAGAGGAGGGCCACAAGGATGATCAGGGGACTGGAGCTCCTCCCGTATGAAGATAAGCTGAGAAAGTTGGGGCTGTTCAGCCTGGAGAAGTGGAGGCTGCGTGGAGACCTCATAGCAGCATTCCAGTATCAGAAGGGGGCCTATAGGGATGCTGGGGATAGACTTTTCATTAGGGACTGTAGCGATAGGACAAGGGGTAATGGGTTAAAACTTAAACAGGGGAATTTTAGATTGGATATAAGGAGGAAATTCTTTCCTGTTAGGCTGGTGAGGCACTGGAATGGGTTGCCCAGGGAGGCTGTGAATGCTCCATCCCTGGCAGTGTTCAAGTCCAGGTTGGATGAGGCCTTGGGTGATATGGTTTAGCCCAAGGTGTCCCTTCCCATGGCAGGGGCATTGGAACTTGATAATTTCAAGGTCCTATCCAACCCTAACTATTCTATGATTCTATGATTCTAACCTGCAATGTGAAAAAAGGCCTGAAAGATCTCAAAATCAAAGATACAGGATTGCTCACAATGAATTAGAGGGGAAAAATTAAATGTATAGAGCAGTTCTGAGATTAAATGAGGAACTGCCTCCCAGGTAATATTTTGTATAAACAGCACTTCTGAAAGGATTGGAAGGAGAAACATGTATTTCATAAAGCACAGAAATAAAGTAAAAGCTGCCGAAACTCAAGGTGAGCTTGACTTCACCATGGAAAGTAAAACATTCAGCAGAAGGAACCTTTTCTGTGTAAATAGTAGGACAAGAAAAAAAATAAGCTGTTTAAAAGGAAAGTGGAGAAATTGGTGGTCAGAATAGCCCCAAAAGAAGTTCACATGGAACAAAGTGAAAATAATGACTTGCACAAGTGAAGATATGAAATAGAAAATTACTACATGGAAGCAGGATATAATCATGCTAGGGGAAAAGGCAACTGAACCAATGACATCCTAGGGAACCCAGAATGCAGTTTTATGGTCAGAGAAAGCTAATTGATTGCCTTTTTACAATCACTGATCACTTGTCCTGCATCAGCTCCAGCAAGTATGCTCCCATGGTGGGAACTGAAAAGCATATGAGAGAATGGATGCCCCTGGGTCATAGGAGCAAGACAAAATTCTGCAGCAGACACTAAACTCTGGCAAAGGGCCAGATTCTGCCCACCTAACCAAGCAACCCAATTTAGGAACATGAAATTCCCATGTTCTTTCTATATATTCAACAGGGAAGGATAGACACTCCCAGCATCAGTTTAACTATTATCAGCTTCTTAGAATGACTGGCTGTGTTACTCCAGTAACTACATGAGCATCAAGGCCCCTGTGCTTCAAAAGTTTACTTGGGTATGTGGCCACCTGTAGGAAGGACAAAGATATGGCCAAGAAACTAATGAAAAAATCTGTTACAAATAAGCGATCACCCATTGGAAGTGCCAGAAAAGAAGAAAATTCTGGCTTGATTATTCAATCATAGCTGGAAATGTAATTTGGTTTCAGATGTCCCTTGTGAGGCATTTTTAGAGAACAAGACCATGATGAGGCCATCTGGAATACAATATGCAGTCCTGGGCACCCAGATGCAAGGAAGATTAATTCTGTCTGTAACAGGACTACAATAATCAAGGAAATGAAGAATCTATCCTCTGAAATGAGATTAAAAGATGCTGTCTTGTTTACCCTAAGAGAATAAAAGTTGTGAGGGTTCTGATTGCTGTATATAAACTCATCAGTCTAAGTTTCTATAAACTTAGCAGAAGCTAAGAGCTATTTAAGCTAAAAGACACTGCTGCTACAGTAACAAATGGATAGACACTAACCAGTAATAAATTTATCCTGAATATTAGGCAAAGGTTGCAGATCCCTAGAGGACTAGAACAACTTTTATTAAGGGCAGCTAAACTGCTTAGCTACATTGATGCCGATCAGTTTACATTTAGGATTTACAACACAGCTGCCTGCACTAGCAAGGACTGTGACTCTAGCTCACAGGGTCATTTCTAGCACAATGCACTGTTAGGCTCAAGCATTTCTCTTTGTAAATTGAGCATTTTCTCTGCATTGCTCTGTATTCAATGCATTTATATGTGTAGTGCCAGATTTTCAAATACTTTTGTGCCTCACAGAGACCAAGGCCAAATTTTCAGAAGTGGTCTGCAGTTGCAGGGCTACTCTCCTTGGCTATACACACTTGAGTGTGTTGACCATTCAACACACATTCATTCTTTTCTTATTGTATACTCTTTCAGGCATCATGTTGTGTGCCAGAAACGAAAATAAAGGCCTACTGAGAGCTTACAACTAAAATCATCTAAGCCAGTGAGAAAGAGTCCTTGTTTCCTTGATATTTAACAGAAGTCAGGGAGTCAGCTGAAAGCTGGCAGGCTGCAGGCTGAGTCTGGCTAGAGCAAAAGTGACAGGGGCTGACTGCTTACAAAGCGGAGTAGGTGGTGGGAGAGAAAGCAAAGCAATGATGAAGGCTAAGAGTAGATACAGTGAGTTACCAGCACAGAATTTGATACAGAATTATATCCAAAGACATAGAAACACGGCCTAAAATAGAACATAAAAGGTAATTTCTCCTATTCTGAATACTACCATTTAATCACATTTTTAGGTAAGCATCAACATCTCCATGACAGCATCCCCTGTGCAAGGCAGCAGCCTCCACCCATCACTCGTTGAGCATTGTTTACACAAAATGTGTACATGTTAGCTGACATATTAGAAATATTCCAGATTTTCCGCCATGTGAAGAGATCTGAGAATTGTATGTCTTTGGCAAGAGTCATCTTTTAAGGATGAATCCAAAGGAATAATGCAGATATAATAGCTCGAATCCTAAAAGTTTTTCTTAACAAAGAAAATCAGGCTCCTATCTACAGGCACATAGGATTTGGCTGAAATATGTTCAGGTGGTTGAGGCTTATAATGATCCCCACTGACACTGGGATCTCTTAATTTTTCTTCTCTGCATGGCATTTTGCTCTTAAATGTGGTCATGGTCCATGAATAAGGCTCCCAGGCACTACTGCAATATTAGGGAATACAGTAACATCCCAGCAGTAAATTTCTATTTGCTTCAGTGTGTGATTGTCTTTGCAGTGCTTGTATATGCTATAACACCATATGGCACCTGGACTTTTTCTTCCAGTATTACGGTCATAATTGACTTTAATTATTTTTAATACTTCCTAAAGGGCAAAAATACATTTTATTTCTCCTGATCTCAAAAGGCATTTGAGGAAGCAGGAGTATTAGTTAGATCGTCATCACTCTCAGGTCATTCATTTTCCAGCTCTGACCACTGAATTTCCTCTGTACTCAATCTGAGGGAGCAGGAGCATATTCAGTACTTGTTAACCCTTGTTTTTTTCATAGTTAGAACTACCAGAACAGTGGGGTGTTCAGGGTCCTGCATAGGTTGAGATACAGAGTAAATTCGAGTAACTTTAAGAATGGGACCTGATAGTAGCTGTCATTGAGAACTACTGTTGCATGTAATTGAGGAGATGAAAAATGAATATTCTGACTGGATTTTCAGTTGTAACTCTTATCCAGCAGATAAGAGGGATTTGGGAGAGGAGAGAGGAGAGGAATTAACATCACTGTTATGAAAAGGTTCAGGTTGGAGGGATTTTACTCACACACACACTCTGCTTTTTAATTTGGAAATTCCTGTTTATCCTCACAACTTGCATGATAAAATGGTTCTCTCATCAAATCTGCTTTGACATAATAATATTTTCCAATGAGATTATTGGATTTTCATCCTCTTTTAAAAGAAATGTGTGTCTCATTCATGTTATGAGCACATAGTAATTTTTTTCAATTTTAAGCCTGGAAAGAAAATTCTATTATAAAGCTCTTTTTTCCGTTGCATTTTGAAATACAGAAGAGAGTTTTCATGGTGACAATTTGAAAAAAATCTTTTAGAAACACAGGAATAATGGAAAACTAACCTTAGAGGGAATCCCTTAAAATATATCTAAATGTTCAGGCAACTTTATTTATGTAACACGAGAACAACAATGACAGAAAGAAACATCTTCTGGAAATGTCGAAGTTCTTGAAAGGGTAAGAGATTGTGTGGGTTTTGGCCTGTGATTTTCTGATTGAAGCTTGAAAAGAAGCCATAACTCAAGCCTTTCTTCTGCATCTACATCACATTAACACAAAAAATACCAGAGTCAGGGTATAGGGATCTAACATGACATATAGTTTAAACACTTGTAAAGTTTTGTTTCCATCCCTTCCTATTCACAGAGCTCTTGAGTATCTTAACTTCCTGTTCTCATGATGCTCCACATCTTCCAGACAATCTCCTAGCACAGAGCTTTGATGTTCTTGAAATGTCTTTTCTTAGACTAAAAATGCAAATATGATTTCAGCTTTCATTCTCCAAAATTAGGAGTCACCATCAGTTCTACTTGATATTTAAAATATTGCTAGAGACAGAAACAAATCTAGATGAAGATGAATGCATACTGTAGAAGTCCATTAGTAGGACTGTTTCCAATGATTGCAATTAGAATTAGGGATTCATAAAAACACACCAGTGGAAAAGAGTGGTATAGATTGCAGTTACGCAGCAGCAGACTGATATCACAGGACTCTAAATAATGCATAGAGAAGCTGAGTCACCTGTAGTAGGAACATTTTAGGCTGGTGCATAATTCAGGAGATTTTGTTCCTATAAAGAATACATTAAGGTTCTCAATTCTGACAGTGATAAATAGTGACAATTAAAATAGAATCATAGAACGGTTTGAGTTCGAAGGGACCTTAAAGATCATGTAATTTCAAACCTCCTGTCATGAGCAGGGACACCTTCCACTAGAACAGGCTGCTCAAATCTCTATCCAGCCTGGCCCTGAACACTTCCAGGGGTGGGGCACCCGCAGCTTCATTGGGCAACCTGCGACAGTCTCATCACCTCCGCAATAAAGAATCTGGGTGGTGTGAATGCAGCACTTACTTGCTAGTGACGACAAAGGCAAAAAAGTCATTGAGTACCACAACCTTCTCCATGTCCTGGATAATCAGGTCTCCTTTTTCCTTCTGGAAAGAGCCCACATTTACCCTAGTCTTCCTTTTATCACAGACATGACTACTGAAGCTTTTCTTGTCAGGGATGTCCCTGGCCAGATTGAATTCTACTGGGGCTTTAACTTTCCCAGCCTGATCCCTGAATGCTTGAACAGTTTCTTTGTATTCCTTCCAGGCTACCTGGCTTCCACTCTCTGCAGGCTTTCTTTTTGTCATGGTGCTCATTCATGCAGGTCTCCTGGTGTTTTTGCCTGACTTCCTGTCTGTTGGAAGTCAGCATCACTCCTGAGCTTCAAGGAGGTGATCCTTGAATATTATCCAGCTTTCTTGGGCCCCTCTTCCCTCCAGGGCTTTATCCCATGGTACTCTACCATGCAAATCCCTGAAAAGGCCACTCTCTGCTCTCCTGAAGTCCAGGGTGCCAAGCTTGTTGTGTGCCTTCCTTGCTGCCATAATACTCCACCACTTCATGATCACTGCAGCCAAGGCTGCCCTTGAGCTTCATGTTTCCAGTCCCTCCCAGTAAGTGAGAACAAAGTCTAGCATAGCACCTCTCCTCATTGGCTCCTTTGTCACTTGGAGAAGGAAGTTATCATCAGTCATTCCAGGAATCTCCTGGTTTGTTTATGCCCTGTTGTGTTGTCCCTCCAAGAAATACTGGGGTGGCTGAAGTCCCCCATGAGGAACAGGGTTGGGAACATGAGGCTGCTCCTATTTGTCTACAGGAGACTCATCTGCTCAGTCTTCCTGGTCAGGTGGTCTGTAGCAGACCTCCATTATAATGTCACCTGACTGTATTCCCTTTAATCCTGCCCCATAAGCTCTCAGTCTGCTCCTCATCCATTCCTGGGTGGAGCTCCATACACCCCAGCTGGTCACTGACATAGAGGACAAAACCTCCTCCTAATCTCCCCTGCCTGTCTTTTGTGAAGAACCTGTACCCTTCCATTCCAACACTCCAGCTACAGGAACCACCCCACCACATCTCCATGATGCCAATAAGATCACAGCCCTGGAGATGTGTGCATGTCTCTACCTCTTCTTGTTTATTCCCCATGCTATGTGTATTTGCATAGAGGCACTTATGTTGGGTCACCAATGAAGCTGTCTTATTGGCTGGAGTGGTTGAAGTCCTTTGCACTGCACTTCAGGTACTCTCCTGCTGACCTGAAATCCCTCCCCGGCTCTAGGCATCTACTGCTGCCACTGGCATTAAAGTGGTAGGAGTGGGATGGATTTATCTTCCCCTCCTCCACCAGCTTTAGTTTAAAGCCCTCTTCACCAGTCTGGAAAACGTGTGATTGAAGACACTCGTCCTCTTCTCTGACAGATGGACCTCATCAGCCCCCAGCAGACCGTGTTTCTCAAAGCAAGTCCCACCATCTAAGCAGCTGAACTGATTGTTGCACCGGTCCTGTAACCACTGTATTGATTACCCAGATTTAACTGGCCCTTTCAAAGCCTTTCCTTTGACCATGAGGACTGATGAAAAAGCTACCTGCACTCCAGAGTCACTTACCACCTCTCCCAGGGCTCTATAATAATTTTTGATACTTCTCAGACTCCTGGCTGTGAAACAACACCAGCAGGTATCAGTCAGTGGACTGTACAAGGCTTGGTGGTCTCTTTGCGACACCCCTGATATGAGGTATGCAGCACACCTCTCTAAAGAGCATGTCAGGTTGGCAGATGGGTGCCTCCAACTCCTCAGGAGAGAGTTGCCTACTAGTATCATACATCACTGGCTTTTCTTAGTTGCACTGGTTGTTAAACAGGGGGCAGATCAGGCTGCCTTACTCAGCTCCAGCATCTCTCCTGATGTGACAGGTCTTTCCAGTCTGCAAAGCAATGAAACAGCTCTGCAAGGGCACTTGGTGCTTTGGGGGAAGTCTTCGTACATGTTGTAGTTTAAAGATCTCACTGTTAGACTTTTATTTTTCATTTCCATTTCTCCTACAGTCCTCATGCTCCCATTCACTTTTATGTCAATGATATGACTCTAGGCCCAAATCAGTGGCAGCCTTTCTTCTTATTGATGCTGATGTGGGATGACCCTTATCAAGGCTTTCCCAGGGAAGACCGGACAGACTCATATGGCCATTCAGAGCAGCCCACCACAGCTCAAAGCTTTCACAAAATGCCAAACCCAAGGAGTAGACATGCTGCTCCGCTACTGACCTTCTGCTACATGGACCAGTGAGACACCTCTAGGGGGTTCTTACTGCACTGGGTCATGCAGGGGACATGTACAGACTCAGCCTTCTTTAACTAGGTAACAAGCATCTCACAAAATGTTAGCCAGCTTTCTGCAGGATTTTTCTATCAGTTACCAGTTGGGAAAAAAAAAAAATGTATCCTTCAAACACAGTAATTGCTGATTGAAAAGTAAATGGCATGAGTGAGATGGATCAGATGAGTTGATGAGTGGTCTTCTTGCTCATAGAAAACCCATTAAAAAACACATGTTTTTTTACCGGGTTAGCTACATTATTTATGAATGGCTGGATTTTCACACAAGACAGATTTAGAGAACCAATAATCTGACACAGCACTTCCTGCCAGCTCTTAATTTTCATTTTTGTTAGCTATCAAATAGCAATTAGAACATTGCTTTCAGTCAACCTTCTGTATCTAATCTGCTGGAAAATATGGACTTTGAAATCATGCCAGAGGAGTAGGAAGTGTTTCTGTACCTCCCAAGAGTGCCTAGTTTTATTACCACAACAGTTAGAACAGGCTGTTATGAGGTTTAAACAGTATAGATCTTCCATTGCCTGCAATGAAAGGTTTTTTTCCCCTCTTACCTACCTGTATTAAATTATACTGTAACACATGTAAAAATGTCTGTATTAGGGTTTGTTTTTATTACTACAGATATAACAGGTACATTGAGAGGGAACCAAGCTGTAGTTTTGCTACTTTAAGTCATTAACTGGGGCTAGATTCTGGACCACACATGTAGTAGGGACCTTTCCCTACCAGAGCAAGTTACAGAAAAGGATTTTTTAAAGTTTTGATTCAGAATGTATTTGACCTCCTTACCTTTATGAATCACTCTATGACTTCTGATGAAACTTGAGAGCAGTGAAAAGGCATTCAATACTACTTTTTAGCTGTCAGGTTGCCTGAAGTTTAGCCTCTTTGTAGCCTTACATATACTCACACATGGAGAAATAATTCTCTTATTTTGGAATGGCAGAACAGAGAGAATGTTTGTTAAGATTCAAAGCCAAAGCTAAAAATTAGGATAAAAGAACCCCTTATACAGAGACTTTGTCTAAATCCTTGACTCAATTTTTTTATCATTAATGAGAATTAAGGCAGCTCTTCAGTGTCCTCTACATTAGCACATTTCTCTAAATAAGAAGACCTCAGTTACTGAATAAGAAATTATATTCCTATTCTTAAAGCATAAAATGTTATGACAGGAACATGTAGAAAAGGACCAGCATGTTAGATGTCAGTGCTGAAGGCAACTGGGAATGCAATATACTATGCTTCGTGGAGGATATGTTCAAACAGAACAATGTGGAAATACAAGGAAAACAGAAGCCAATAAAGCAAGTCATAAACTAAAAGTTGAGGACAAAGTCAGACTAGTTAGATCAAAATTTTCTCTGATTTTAAAGTCATATTCCTAGAAATACTTTTGAAAAACAGCAAGATGGAGGGAGAAAGAAATCAGAAGGCAAGCAACAGGAGGACTTTTCTAGATCAGTGCTTTTGGGTCTGGCCTCCATCCTTTAATTTTGTGGTGGTATTCTCTGACAAGTATTTCCCATTTCTTCCCAAATTTTATAAGGAGTACCCTGGAAGTTCTTTTCCGAGATCAAAGCCATAACCATCAAACAGCACTGTTCTCAAGCACAAGTCTATTCTTTTTCCTTCCTTTTCTGACAGGTTTGGGGCCTAACTTCCTGCCCAAAATTTATGTTTCCCATAGGCTAATAAAGTCTTACTCTTCACAGTGAGAAAAGTATTATTGGTTATGCCATGTAAATCTGATTTTCTAAATGCCAGAGAATAGCTTACCTTCCAGATCCCCAGGCCTGTTCATATTTCCTTGGCAGGAAGGAAGAGCTGCCAAATGATTTTGGCATCCATGACTGAATGACCATCCCTTAGAGAAAGGAAAAAATCCAGATTAACAAAAAAGCAAATTAAAAATAATTAACTTCTTTAACATTGTGTGTTTACCAGGAAGTTTTGTGGTTTGGTTTGCTTTTGGGTCTTGTTTTTTTCTTTTTCCTAGAAAGCTGTGTCTGAAAGTAAATTAGTTATAAGCAGTAATTAACATTCAGAGCAATATCACTTGGCAAACAGCACAGTAAAAAAGAAAAGAAATCAAGCGTGCAAAGGTTAGACTGAAAAACTCATTACAGACAGAGTTTCCAGCTTTGATGCTACTCAGTGTAACACCCAGATATATACTAAATGCTTCTGCTGTTCTACCTCAAAACTCAGGGTCAGTAATACTGGGGAAATTTTCATCTTGGTTCTGTAGGCCTGTGTTTTCCAAAAGTGAAGCAGCTCTCTCCTGATTATGCTGTAATTGCAATGTTCTTACACCAGCTTTGCAAAGCCCATATTGTAAGCAGTGCCCAAAAATACCTCCTTCTGACCTAACTGGGGTGATTCATGCCACTTGCTTTGCCATGTAGGACAGAAACCAGTTGATCATCTTTCCTCTTCATTTAGGTGCTCTTAGAAGAGGGCAGAGATCTTGTGACACACTTTGCTTTAAGCCAGAACATTCTTTTACTACCAATTGCAATCCAACTTCCAAATTCAATGAAAACTACAGAAAACATTGAGCAATATGTCTCAGGGAACGCTTGCAAGAAATATATTGTTTTAGAAAAGAGCAGCCTACATAACCTTCTACTTAAGTCTTAAAAGAGCTGCCTGAGCAGATTCGCAGCTTCCTACTCCATGCTAAATTAAAAATACTTATTAATGTGGCAAGCTGATGTTTATTTTAAATAAGTCTCTGAAAGCTGGGATTATTCTGAGAGGTGGAAAATTGCTTGTCTGCACTGACATGCAAGAGATCAAGCATAGAAGGGGGTAAATAGAGGTAGTGCAAAATGCAAACTGATTATGACATTTAGCTACTAGAAAAGTAAATCACAGGAGTATAAATAATGGAAGTCAACAGATTTTTATGAGAAATTGTTAAATAAACCACAAATTCTTTAGCAAAGCCAAACAGGTAGATATACTTTGATAGTAAGACATGACAAACACCAGTTCATAGGATTGTGATTATAAAACTATTGTAATACACTATCAAAATCAGTTAGTAGATGGGTTACAGAATTACTAAAAAGCCACATTAAAAAAGTAGCAGGCACTGGGGTATTTCCATTATAAAAGAGTCCTTTCAGAGGACTGGATCAGGACAGCCCAGTGATTGGTACTGTTCTCAGTCTTAATCCGTGTTTCCAACAGGTTCTTTAAAGTAAACATGAAATTACTGCTGATAAAATGAGATAAAAAAGATTAGCAACATTCTTAATTGTTCATAGAAAAGAGCCATTCAGAATGACCAGTCCCTTTCAATATATTCTGCCCATTCAGTCAAAACATGTTTTCCCACAAACACCTAGAAGCATAAAATCTATGAGATGCTTTGCAGACTGTATCAAGAAAAATGCAAAGGGGGAAGTGGGGGAAGAAGGGGGTCATACACTGAAAAGCAGAAACTCAGGAAAGGTCAGTAACTCTGAAAGTCAGACTGGCTGAACAAATCAACGTGAGCTCCCAGCAGCATGCCATGACAAGGACAACAAAAACAGTATTTGTATAACCATGGAAAAAGTCAGTATATTAGAATAATAATTTTGCCACAGTTTCAGACAAGAGAAAATCTAGTTTGAAGACAGTGGATGAAGTTCTGATATTTACATTTTTTTAAAGGGTGTGGAAAATCACTCAAGCTGCTTGACAACTGAAAAGTGAGACTGACAATTAAAGAAGCTGCCTCAGCAGGAGACTGAAGGAACTCAGTGTAGTGAAGAAAGATGACTGACTTGTATAAGTGTCTTTACAGGGAGAAAACGCTAAATATCAGACAGCTTTATAATCAGGCAAAGCAAGAATGATGACTACACTCAGGATCCAGACCTGTTCAAATGGGGAGAAGTGTTTGCAAATGCTGAGACATAGAGCTTCTGTTACCCAGGGAAGTAGCATATTCTCTATTTCTTGAGGTTTTCTCATTAAAGCTGGCAACAAGTTATTTCCAATCTACTTACTGAAAGTCTGTCTCAGCTAGATTCACATTAGTTGCAAAGTCCCTTCACACTGCTCTTCCCTGGGGACAGTTACAGACCCAGAAATGCAAGCCTCCCATGAATTACCAGACTTATGTCTTAGGAGATACAGAGATAGAGATTCAGTCATTTCCTCTGCCAAACATGATTTGTATGCCATTGAGCTAGTTACTTAAAGTAAGCTTCATTTTACCTGGTTTTAGGTATATAAAAGCTAGTTCTCTATTTAGCATGTAAATGTCTGAAGAATTGTTATCCTCAACATCTCTGTCAGCCAACGGAGAAAAACAGGCACTGTTGGAGAGCTGCTCCTCTGACAATTCTCAAAATTAAAAAAAAAAAAAAAAAAAAAGATCACTCTGCAATGAGGAATTTCATGCTTTGAAAAAATCTTTATGCTGACTGAAAGAAGGCAGGAAGGTGACTGACTTAGACTTAACGACACTCCACACATAAATAAAGGGAAGGCCTGCCTTAGCCTCCACTGAAGAGGGTATTAATATTCGTAAGCTGTTATGAAAATAATACCTTAGACACTTAATATAACTATGATAAATTATATCACCGAAATCACAGTATTCAAATTTTTGCAAAGTTCTAGGGTGAAATAAAACTGAATTCTGAGATAGTATGGGACAGTATTCAGTCTGTGAGCCAGATCTCTGAATGCCACAAAGAAATACTGAGGGTATTGAATCCTTGTATGCTTTCCTTAATGGCAAAGATAGCTGAAAAGATCTCGTTCCAAAACAAAGGGGTTTTTTTTCCATTTTAAAGGGTTATTTTTCATCAGCCTGGCTTTCAAGATGACAAGAAATTTGTGCCAACACATTTGATGGGGCCATGAAATGCAGTGTGGCAGCAAACCACTTTTAAAGCAAAATCATGACTGAAAAAAAAAGGACTGTGGAGTTACAATATAATGCAGAATAGTTAAGGACACAAATGAAATTCCGCGTAGCTCTGAAATGGCACAGAGGAGAGTAGAGCTGATTCAAACAAGACAGTGGAAGAAAGGTTATGACATTTCTCTTGACCAAAAAGAAGAGTTTCATCTACACAGACTCTGCAGGCAGCAGTTCAAGTGACCACCGTGAATGGCAACATAGGGAACATACAGCAGTGAGTTTCCCATCTGCTTGTAGGAGCAAATTCTTTCATAAAAATGTATGTGTTTTATTTTCCTTGGATTTGATCCCAGCAGTCAGATGGGGAGGAAGTGTTGCACTTCCTTTATAGTAAATCTTAGTACATTGGGAGAGCTATTCTGCAGCCTTTCCTTATAGCAGAAGAGTTTACTCCTCAAGAAGTAGTCAGCAGAAACAGTGGCCCTAATATGAGGATCAAATGAAACTTACCTGACAAAGCCATATGTGGCCACAACCATGCAGCAAACTTCACCTCAGCTTTCTAGCATACTCCTGCCTACCTCTCACCCAGGGTATCTCAGCAATTCCACAGAGGCACAGTTAAACCCATTTAAACAAAGCCCTACAAAACCTACCAATAAAACAGCTCTGCAGAGAACTGCATTAGGAAGCAGTGAAGATTTGAGTAATATTTTAGCAGGACTGGAAGCAAAATTCTCATTTTGTTCAAGCAATTTACATAATGACTCCCTTTTTTTCTTTTTTCTTTTTTTTTTTGTCTTTTTTCACACTAGTTATTTAATACAGTCATTATACTTGGTTATGGCAGTTTGAATTGTCATGCTTCCAAAAGACACTGTTCAGCAAGACCTGAGGGCCTGGATATTTGAACAGAGCATTTTACTTTAATGAACTTTCCCTGATCTGCCTTGAAAAGAACTTATAGGGATTTTCTTAGACTGTTCTCAAGGACCTGGGGTTGACTGGGGAGAAAAAACCCCACCAAACCTTAAATAGCTTTACACATCATGAGATTTCACAAAGTAAATAGCAGAGATGTTTTTTAATAAAAAAGGAGAGACCAATTCACACAGGGAAAAAAAAAAAAAACAACGAAATGCATGATGTTTATTCTCTCTACTGACTTGCAGTTTTTTAGCCAGCTTACCAAATCTTTCCAATCAATATCCCAGTGTATATTAAACAGATTTTAGAGATGAGATGAGCAGAATATAAAGGTACGGACACATTGGACGTGGACATGTTTATAAGAGCTGAATTCAACAAGAGGAAGAGCCCTAGATGTGACCTGGGGTAGTCAGGAGACAGAAGCCTGCAGGATACCAATAATACAGCAATCAGACTAATACCAGGATCACTATTGTGACAACAGCTGCAAGCACAGAGCACTGGCTCTGAGCTGGTCAGGCAACACCGAGAAGGGCCTGGAAACAAATCTTGCTCAGCACAAGTCCTCACTGCAGAAATGGATATTGTGCACTCTAGTGCAAGTATAAACCTAGAGAGGGAAAGTCGGTCTTGCCACAGGAGTGTGATAAATCGGAGCAAACTTTTCTGAAAGAGAAGTATCTTAACTCCCAAGAGAGAGCATTTAGCTGAACAGTTATTTTAAGACAGCAATTACAAGGGGAAAGGGAGGGGAGTTTATTTTTTTCTACCCGACTAATTATTAAGAAAAAATGTCAAAAGATGACAGGAAATGTGAATTTAAAAATTCCTAGAGCTGAACAAAATATTAAAGAGCAAAGTACTTTAAATAGTCTATCCTTAGTTTTGGTTGGGAAATTGCCCTTGCTTAGGTACTCAACTCTAATTAGAATTCACTTGCATATTAAAATGATCTGCAATTAATATGAATTATATAAGATTCCAAAGTTCAGAATCCTATCTTCTCCTTCCTAAGCCATTTTATTTCTTTACTCAGAGTAATTAACGGAGCTTTCTCTTCATAGTCCATTTAAGCAGATTCTAAGCAATAACCTTTCTCCAGTAATTTCTCCATTTCCATGGCTAGTAAGTTTGAGCATCAAACAGCCATTAGAGTGACAGCTTCAAGCTGCAAGCTTGATGAGCCTACTTTGTGTGGCCTGCAGTAATGATAGTTTTCATTCTTTACCCATTTACATAACTTCTTTTTCTTTTTAACAAAACATTTTGCTCTTTACAGTAGCTCAGTTGAAGCCTCTATTCCTTTCATTTCACTATGACCATATAATTATTTTTAATTATTTTGATGAGCTCTTAGGTAAAATTACAAAATTAAAAAAAATCTATGGCAAGGGCGGACAATTGAGTCTTTTCCTGAGCCAACCCAAGGCTCATACAGCTCTCACTTCCCTTTACCCTGTATGTTCACCATAAGAAAGGCCTGTCACTTTGGAATAATGCTCCTGCCACTCTTTTTCACATGGAAGAACTCCAACACAACATAGATTTTTGCAGTAGGTAAAATCTTAGGCACAAGACATATCAACAGCATATCTTCTTTGACCCTTCCTGAAAAAAAAGCATTTTAAAATCCTAATGTCATATATTTGCCTGTGAAGAGTGCAGCCTTGCCTGCACTGTTGGCAGCTTGGAAACAGAAAATCACTTTAAATAAATATGTAATATAGCATAGAATAAATATAATGGATTAGTCACTCCTTACTGTAATGTAACAGCGTTCCTGAAAGCCAGGCTCTATTAACATTAAGAAGAGGTGTTGAGACAAGGATGGGTGTTCTGGGGATTACTGCAGTGAGAAGCAAAATGAGACAGTGGTACATCATGAAAAGCAGTCAGGGTGCTCAGTCAGGGTGCTCCTACAGCCTCTGCATATGTCCCTACATATTCCTGCAGGAGCTTTTTTGTAACTTGACAAAGAATTACCTTATAAACTAGCTAAATATTTGTCTCTCTTTCTCTAGCTGCTTGTAAAGATGCACATTCTTAAACAGACTAGTGGGTTCAGTGAGTGTGTAAGTAAACAGCTCCTTTCAATACTCATTTTACTGTAAAACCAAAATCAGACCATTATATAAAGTACTAAAACCAAAAATGTAGTAAGTAGTAAATGGTGCTCTCAACCAATGATCAGCATCAGGTCCTGTACCTCAAGGATTATGTTACAAACTGGTATCAGTTGATGCAGTTTCATTATTTATTCGAACGTCTTTTCATTATTCTTACCTGTTCTCAACTTGTCAGGTTGTTTTTTTTATCATAGTTTCTGCCCATGGGTGCAAGTGAGTTTTAGTAGGGGATATCCATAGCTAGGCTCTTAACTGGCAGATACACTTATATAGCTCTAAAGCATCCATAAACATGCACACACATAAACATATAAACTGTCATATTAACATGAAGATCTGCAGAGCTGAAACTAACATGCAGTAACGCTAAAAGTCAAGAACAACTGCAGAGAATATCCAGTAATATCTGCAAATCTAAACCATATTTTGCTTTTCTATGAGCCAATTGATAAAACATGCTATGCATATGGTCTATGGGGAAGTACTGTAAACAGTGCAAGCTGTTAACAGTAAGTTACAATAGATAAAAGGTTTTATTTCCACCACAAGTTTTCTAATTCTTGTTTTCTTCACATTGTTGTATATACCCTTGGCCAAGTCATCCCTCCGCCACCCTGGTTTCTATTTAAGACCCTGCTAGCAAGCAGCTAAGAGGTCTCTTGGCTCAAGGATTGTATTTCAAAACTGTGCCTTGCTCAGCAGAGACCATGACACAGCTGGATGGAAAGAAGAGAGCACATAAGCTTGAACAAAGTTGCATTCTTACCTCTCTAACAAAGAAATTTTCCACACCTGGTGGGAGAGACTGTTACATACTCTCCCAACTCTCAGTTCCACAGGGGACGACTACTTTATTTATTTCTCAGCATGATCTGAGATATGCACTGACAGATGCTATAAAACAAATTCATCCTTACTTATCATTGAAGTATCATCACTGAACAGTCACTGAGCATGCATGGAGCATCTGAGTGCCCTTTGTGATAAATAACACACTCTCATACTCCATTATTAGTCTAACTATCAGGAATAATTAGATGCTGCTTCACTGCCTCCAGAAGATATAAATTCACATGCACCATGTCTAACCTGAGGTCTGTTTGAAGTCTCAATGGAATACTAGGAAAAAATATAAATAAAATCATGCCATATTCAATGCATACTTGTTCCCTATTTTATTACAACCTAGTGATGCCTTAATTATATATTCAATTTTTGAATAACAACAGGAACATTTACTTCTATGGCAGATTACATTATTTGCTAGTAACAGGATTTTAAAATACCATACATTATAACAACCCCAGATGCTGAATACTAGTTATCACAGCAGTCAAGTGAAACATGGCAGCTATAATTTGTTACAGAACTCACAGAATCACAGAATGGTTGAGGGTTGAAGGGACCTCTGGAGGTTATCTTGTCCAATCCTTCTGCTCAGACACCTAGAGAAGACTGCCCAGGACCACATCCAGATAGCTTTTGACTATTTCTTAAGTTGGAAACTCCCCAACATCTCTGGGCAACCTTTCCCAATGTTCAGTCACATTTACAATAAAAGTATTTCCTCGTGTTCAGGAGGACCCTCCTGTGTTTTAGTTATGTTCATTGCTTCTTATCCTATCACTAGGCAGAGCTTCAAAGAGCCTGGCTCTGCCTTCTACCCTCCCTTCAGGATTTATACACATTGATGAGACCCCCCTGAGCCTTGTCTTCTACAGTCTAAGCAGTCCCAGCTGTCTTAGCCTTTCCTCATAACAGAGATGCTCCAATCCTTTAATCACTTTCCTGGCTATTTGTTGGTTTCTCTCTCCAATATGTCCATGTCTCTCTTGTACTGAGGACCTCAGCTAGATACAGTGCTCCACGTGCAGCCACACCAGTGTTGAGTAAAGGGGAAGGGTCACCTCCCTCAACTTGCTGGCAACATTTCTAATGAAGCTCTGGTTACCTTGTGCCTTCTCCACAGCAAAAGCACATTGCTGGTTCATGCTCAACTTGATGTCCACCTGGCTCAGGTCTTTTTCTGCAAAGCTGTTTTCCATCTGGGTGGGTCCCAGCATACATCAGTGCATGGGTTTGTTCCTCCAAATGCAGAACACTTCACTTCTCCTTGTTGAACTTCATGAGGGTCCTGTCAGTCCATTTCTCCAGCCTGTTGAGGTCCCTCAGAATGGCAGCACAACCCTCTGGTGTATCAGCTGCTCCTCATGGTTTTCTGTCATCTGCAACTGCACTGTTTTGTCCTTCATGGTTTCAATGAGATTATAATGTGCCTCCTTAAAATGTGCAGACCTTATATAAAGAATACCCCTGTAAGAACTTGTTTACTGTGATCCACAGAACAGTAAATACATTCCAGTTGCTTAGCAGGCGCATTACAGCACCTATTAATATTTACAAACATTATGAGTAGTCCTCTGTGAGAAAAGTACTAAGGTAACAGTGTTACACTGGTCTAAAAAAGGTGGGGAATTTCTCCTCAGGAAGTATTATCTTCCTCCTGGACAAGCACAGTAGTGAAGAAAGAAGTTCTGCCTGTATTCTGCATCCAGAAACATCAGAGTAAACTTCTGTGCAGGCATTCAGGATGGGGTACCTTTGCCACTTGGATGGTATTCATTACTGAACACGTCTCTCTTTTTGTCTATCATTCAGGCATTACTTATGAAGAGCTATTTCCAAAGGAATGCTTCTGACCACTGATACCTTGATGGTCACTACTACCATTGGATTATTCTCACAGTATCATTGAAATGCTATACATTAAAATGCTCCTTACAGGCACATGAAGAGCAGATTTACTTTGCCATGTTTGAAAAGGCTGACATTTCCACAGACCTGCATTGCTTATTTGCAAAATTGAGACTGATTTCAAAAAGTCTCTACACATCTCAAAGCTCCTGCAGGAGCACAGAGGTGACAGTAAGCAGCCTAGCCTAGACTAATAGGCTAACACTGCTTTAAGGCAGGACACATTCCAGATGCTGGAAAGCCTTAAAGGGAGACTGAAACGTTACCAGAGAGACAGCCAGCTTTTAGGCTGCTCCATTTCTGCTGAAGGACTAGAGTAGGAACCTTTGCAGGTCAACTAACAGGAAAGAAAAGAAGATCTTTTTATCCAGCTTTTGCCCCTTTCCAAAATACACTTCTCTATTAATTATTTCATGCTGCATTAACCTACCAAAATTCTTTTCACCCCATTTATGCCACAGATAACAGATGCAGCAATTAGATTATACCAAACACTTTTGAAAGTGACACCTTATATTTTTGTGGATCTGTAAATATATGAGGGATGTTGTCACTATGATAGATACAAATTATAATAAAAACAAAGTTTCACACAGAGGTTATATCTTTTATTATATCATTTGATCCCTTTGTCAAGAGCAGATACCAAATTCTCTCATCAGATCTGAGAAGGAAGCAGCGAGGTTCATCCAGGCTAGGAACAAGGTCTGTGAGAGCTTGGATCTCCCAACATTACTGTGAGGGCTGTGCACTGCTGGAGTCACCCAGCAGTGCACATTTGTTCTGACTCAGACGTGGGCACATGACTGCAGTTCTCTCCTGTTAGTTAAACACTACGGAGCTGTATTCTTTTATGCTGGCTCTGTGCCGGGGAAGGAGGCAGGGGCAAGATGCACTGAGCTGACTCAACAAAGATTTCTGAACAAAGATCCATCAGAAGCTGAGCCCTTTCCAGCCTATAGCTATGGCATTTTGGAGTGGACTTAAGGAACCCTCAACCCAGCTGCAAGCTATTGGCATATCAATAACATCATTAACTTCATCTGTTACTGAGTTTTGAGAGAGAGGTTGTTAGCACCTCCAGAGCAGGAAACAGTGTCAAAAGTAGAGACATCACCGTCCTTATGGAAGAGCAGGAGGACCAGGCATCTAAAAGCTACCAGAAATAGAGGGAGCTGCCAAAAGTATTTGTAAGTGAAATAAGCATTTCTATTCGTAACTCACAATCACAGCATTGATACTGTGATTCCCATCCTCCTTTCATCCCTCTCTGACATCTATACCTGATGCTGAAAATATGATCGTCTGACTGGAACTGGAGAGCTCAAAGTTGCAGTCCCCAGTAACCAGGAATCCTTCTAATGCAATGATCCAGCACTACCATCTACTCCAGCTGCACTGTTCAAGGTGGTGTCAGGGTTAAGTCTCTGTTCTCTTGTTGCCACCTCTGGACCACAGTAAAATCCAGCTGAAACCCTGAACTTTCAAAGATGGACACACAGTATGTGATCCACATGCAAAGCCCTTCAGGGTCCTGTCCATCCTTAAGCCGGTTCATTGTGCTACAATGAGACAGACTTTGCTTATGTCAAAAACACTGATCTCAAAAGTGACATGCACATGCAAACGCATACTGGTGAAGAAGACTGGGAATGGCCTCTTTCTCACTCTGCCTCCTCCACAGCACTGCTGGGATGTTCATTAATTAGTTCCGTGTTTATCTGCTAAGAGTATAAAATTATCTGTAGAGTATAAATTTGGAATTAGCAAATTTTACATTCAACAAATACAGAATATTTTTTAAAGTCACACTCAGTCAGAGAGAAAGCCCAAAAGTTATCATAACTGAAATAAAAGGAAACCATAATTCAGTCAGATTCAGCATTACTCAAAGCAATGGAAAGTACTGCATCCAAGGCTCGATCCTTCTGTCTGTTTATGAGTTTCTGCTGAAGGCTATAAGTTATCAATTAGATGATCTTTCATGATCTGTAAAATATATGTCAATATATAGTTCAATTTAGTTAGGCGAAAGCAACACATACTGAGATCAGAGAATTAGAACAAAAGGCAGTCCTGCAAATCAGCTGCCCTGCCACTGACAACTTTTCATGCAAGGACTGATAAAATCTTTATTTGGAAGATTAAGTCTGTACTCAGTGGACCTGGATCCTTCAAAAGCATGAAATCACTTGGAAAACTGAGGGGACATGTTTTTCCCAGGTACTTAGTTAGCCACTTGTCTACTTCATTATGCAGCTAAATACCTTTGAAAATATAATCTTCAGTCTTACTCTCAAAAGAGTCAGATTTTCAGAGGTGTACAGATGTCCAGGAAGTCTACAAAGTGCCTAGTTGCTTGGTTCACAACAAAATCAATAAGAGTTAAGGGCTTCATATAAAACTGTGTTGATCTGCCTAATTAAAATGCTAGCTCCTAAAATCACGTGTCTTGTTAAAATCAGTGAGGTTGGAGCTCTTGCAAGCTGTGAAAACCACACTTTGGCTCTCCATGATATAGCTCTCCTGGCAGCTAGCAGGGGCACCTGATCCATGGGAACGAGGATGGGAGAGGTGTCAAGCCTGAACCAGCCTCAAGGCACAGCTGGTCTGTCAGGACAGAGGTCTTGCAACAGCAGGCAACAGATAAAAAAAAAAGCTGACATAGACACAGGATAGTCCAGACCTTCACAAAGACATTTAAATCATATCTGTGCTGTTTAAAGCGAGCAGTGAGCATGCTTAGACCATTTGAGAAGATGTTTTTCTTTAAATAGCAACTTAGCACAAGAGTTGCAACTTCCAATTTAGTCACCCTTCTTTATCATACCATGGTGCCTTCCAGCTGGATAATTAACCTTGATATTCATTCAGACTTCAAAACAGAGAACTCCCATTGCTGTCAATTAGCTGACAATGTCATGTGTGCGTTAAAGGAAGATTTTTGTGGGACCCTAGAAATATCGCATTTGGGAAATTTCAGTAGCTAATACAGTAATCCCACTGGAGAAGGTCCTTCACAAATTACTTTAACAATTTTAGAATGGAAGTGAGATTGTAAATTAGCCACTGGATTGAGTTCGCAGAATGAAACAGGTGTACATTGAAGTTTACCCTCCGTTCTGTTCTTATTGCAACGCTCCAGATAACTGGCAAACCTTGTTATCATGGTCTTGTACAACTCTGAGCACAAAAGAAGATGCCTTGATCTCAGCTGGAGCATTCAGAAGCTACCATACTTTTCAACATTAACATATGCCTGGAGACAGAAATATGGATGATTGTTTCAAAATAATTTTTGATATATGAGGCAGTGCAATAAACACTGCAATATGAAAGTGGGACACAGTATGGGACAGACCACTGGCACTTTTCCTGCTGATTTCTTTGCATTTATAATAAAGAATTACAGCCTACTGGTAACAAGATTAAATTAGTGGGCAGCGAGAGGTTTTCCTGTTATCCCACAGGGGGCTGCATTTCGCTAATGAGTGTTAACCCTGCAATCAGGCAAACATTCACCTTGAGAAACGAACATCTTCATTCAGGGGTTTTAAAGCAGCCATAACAGTCAACAGCTAAAAAGGAAACTGGCTCCAACACAGCTACTTTCCTTTTTCAATATTGTTATACCTCTCCACCAAGAATGAGAGCTAATGGTGTAACTGAAACATTCTTGTAGCAAAAGCCAACATCAGCTCAAGTCCCTTCCAAGTTAGAAACCCTGTCTTGTGATGAAGAAGGAATAGCTGATACTCAGTCAAATGCTTTTGCACAGGCTAGCTATGGCCTTTTGTGAAGGTTCCTAATGTGGGTTCAGTTTGATCTGTATATTATTAAAGTACGTTGCCTCGTTTGCTGAAGGAAATCAGTAAAAAACAGGGAGGAGGGGGGAAGTCTGTTGTGCTTTTCCCTGGATTTGAGAGTTACATCAACCTTTGGGCCTTTTTCTGAAATATTCTGACAGTAGAAAAAACACTCACTACTCCATTTTCTACACAGGGTCAACATTATGAAGAGGAAAAACGGGCTTTGAGCCATGAAATAATTGCACTCAATAATCACTTAATAGAGGCCAAGGTGACAATAGATAAGTTGTCAGAAGACAATGTAAGTATCTAATTATGGATGTATCTTGATACTATATGCAGAAATAAAGCCATGCACTGCCCATGAATTTAAAGAATAATTTCTTATTGTTTACACAAAATGTAACTTGTCACCTTGATAGTTATAATCCGTGCTTATTGCTCCATTTTTTTGTCAATTCAGTTCTCCTTATGCTATCGGGTTGGGCTTAGACTTTTCATTTATGTTTGTTTCCTTATGTCAAACTCAAAACTGATGAAAAAATGTCCTGAGAAATGGCAATATTCCTGTATTGATTTTGCCATCAGTTTCAGTCTGGCACAGCAAACTGGTAGAAGCACATGCTCAGAGCTATTATGTGGACACGTGTGGAGTGAGACTTGACCATAAGAATTTAAGTGTGGACCCATACATTTCCTGCAGTTCCTCTGATCTTTCAATCTTTGTTCACTGAAATGAGATGCCCAGCACAAGTGAGCCCTACTAGCAAAAAGTAGGATTGACCCAACCTGGTTGCTCAGATTATTGGAAAGAGTCAGGTTTTCCCCAGCTGTGGTTCATGTGTGACATTTTACTTGTCTCTGTGTGGAATGAAAAAGGGAACATCTCTTGCAATTGTCACCCTGCATCTCATTAAACACTGCTGAAAACTGGCATGCACACTGCAGCTGGCAAGATCATAAAATCCTTCCAGGGCAAGAAAGGCAGCAAAGAGAGGAAGAGTGCAGGCATTTAGTTCATTATTATGCCATTCCTTAGAACCTTAATAAAAAATTCATCTACAGAAGACATGTTTCTGTTAGCACCTATTTTTCAGCATCTTACATTAAAACTTCCCATATTTCATATGAACTCTTAATCAAACCAGGGAGCATTTGATCCCATTAATATGCCTCTTGATGTGAATTGTGCCTATGCAATTAATAGCTTTCCAACGGAAACAAAGACTTCACAATCTGATCCTTTACTTTGACAGAAATTGTGTTGAAACAACGGTTACTTTATAAGTCTAATAGCTGTAACTAATGGAATGTGGTAAATGCAATGGGCTACATTTAGATTTTATAAGCACAGATATACATCCAGAGGAACTCAGCTGAAATCAGTGGAGTTATTTGAGATTTAAAATAGAAGGGGAAAAAAAACTGTAAAACTCTCCCAGTAAGCATGCATGCATTTACACTACTTCATGGGGTCAGGTTTGGGCCCAATTTGAAGAAGAGTTTTCAATATTCATAGCTTTTAAAAGGCAGCTTACACTGATTCAAAAGCCTCCCATTTTTTTATACTTGAGTTTAATTCACAGACAGAATTTTGCCCTTAGTTATGTATCATCACAAATGAAAGTAAAGGATAAATTCCAAATTTTAAAATAAAGAACTATGAAACAAACTATTAAGATTGTATCTAATAAGTAGAGTTGGTATTAAACTGAAGAATCCTACATGAAGAGAACATCTTTTTGTCTTGCCCGTATTTCTTCCTTCACTTATGTTACTCCTTATTCTTCTGACAGATACGTAAAATTATGCTTTTGATGCAAATACATGTTTTAGATTATGGGAAACATTTTTGGCATTAATTGCCAATTACTGTTCTAGCTGCCACATATGTGGCCTGTTACCATTCAGGTAAACTACAAAGGACAGAGTCACTCCAGTCTCATGTACCAGCATACGGAGAACAAAGTACACGTGGCACTTTTAACTCACATGTCATTTTTCTGTAGTAATTTTTAAAGCTGCTAAAAATAAAGCGTCAGAAATGCTTTTTGTACTCTCCATGACAACCACTTCACAGAAACAGAGGCACACAGCTTTTGAAGAAAGGATTTGATTTTGGAGTGATTTCATTTTTGTGTGCCTACTAATGCCATAGGGGACCTGGAGTTCTTGTCTGTTATACATTGCACCGCATTATGCATTTAATGTGCATGTAACATGTCAGGATCACATGTGCACACAACATATTTTGCTTCTAAACTGAATTCTTGGTTTCCTACTGTTTGCTGCTTCACAGGAATAAAACCAGGAATTTTTCAGGAATAAAAACAATGTCTTCTAGTATAAAATCTAAGACCTACATAAATGAATGCATCTCCCCAGCACACTTAAGGCAGAAGTGTTATGTATGTAGGCTTACATAGATACAAAAAAAAAAATCCTACTACAAACCAAGAGTATCTACAGACCGTTGAATATGAAGATATAATGAACTAATGGTCATAGGAAAACTATATTTACAACCCCATGCCCCACAGACTCCCAGGAACATCTTGTTGCACCTGATATTACCGAATACTTTTAAAATGGCATTTCAAAGCAGAGAGAATTTCTACCTTTACTTTTTATAGAAAACTTCTGCATATGATAAAATGATAACATTAATTCCACAGAAAAATTAAATAAATTGTTTCAATATTCAACACCTTTTCTTTATAAACGTTTTCTGATTTTCACAGATTAACACGGCCTAGTGTCCATACTACCTTTATGCTTTCTCTATCTATGGTCACCTATAAAGTCAACTTCTGAAGCCAACATTTTTGTAATGGCACCTAGGTCAGGGGAAGCAACATACAACTCTCACCTTCAGGAACCCAAAGATGCTGTTGAAAGATACAGTTACACAGCCATTAAATTTAGATGAAGAGCAAATCTGTGTAGCGAACTTACCTATTAAATAGGCTGTGGGAGCCATTCAATACAAAAACGATATAAGTAGCTTGCTTAAATTTCCTTTTTCCCTGTGTGGAATTCTCATGGTAATTTCTTAGCCAGTAAAAATATCCTGTTCTGCAGCATCAAATATTTGCACTGAGATTTAATATAATTGTATAGCTCTGTCCTGCAAGACATGGAAGGAGTCAGGAACCAGCAAGGAAGTTTCATAAAGAGACAAAAGCCTTATTTTTAGAAAACAATATAATGTATATTTCTGCAATAAATTTCTCCCACAGTCTCATAAGATTATTTGAGCATTTTCTAAAGTAACATTTTAGTATCATCTAATCTGGATAATACTCAGTAAAAATTGTCTGTTCTTAATTTTCTTTTTACTTAAAAGATCATATTTATTTTAGCCTTCATAGCACCATGCATGCTAACAGTATAAAGTCCAGCTCCTAATGGTAAGTATCCATCTTCTGAAATGCAGATTAGTGTTCTGTAGCAAGAGTTCTCGAAATTTTCTTTTTTAGTAATTTTATCAGCTCTCAGGAGCAAAGGAACAAACGTCTCAGGACCATGCAAGAAACAAGGAATCTTAATGCATGTAAAAGTTAAACTATGCTCCAAATTTCCCCCAAGTCAATTAAAAACAGGCTATTTTTTGTTTTTCTAGGAGCTCTATAGGAAGGACTGCAATTTAGCTGCTCAGTTGCTCCAGTGCAGCAAGAATTACGACAGGGCACATAAGCTTTCAGAGGTAATGTGACCGACCTTGGTGAATATTTGAAGAAATAAATATTTTATAGAAAACAGGTTATTTTATATGTGTCAGTTCCAGAACTTGTTTGACCTTAAGGCTTTGCTTTCCACAACCCCCACCCTCTTTAAGCAACAAGAAGGCTTGTGCACCTCCTGGTATTCAGTGCAGCTGAGGGAGGTGCTGATGAAATCACAGCCAGTGATGGAACTTGGAGGTACTCTCTTTCCCAAAACCTCTGCTATCCAGTAGAAAGGGCCTGCACTGATCACATGAAAAATAAAGGCTTTAGCAAAATCAAAGTGCTGAGAAATCTGGAATGCAAAATGCTGGGGGGAAACTGGGACTTGAGAGTAGGGAAATGACATGCTACAAGCATCAGAGATTCTGATACTATCAATTTTCCTCCTGTAGCTATTTTCCAGTCCAGCTAATTTGTAAACCCAAATTTTAAAATGGACTGACAGAACAAATATCTTGTTCTAAAGCAACCAGAGCATTGAATGATTGATTTCCAAGGTGTAAACTTTAGTTAGTTGCTTCCAAGGAAAGTAGGCTTGAGAAACAGACTCTTTAAAGGGGAGGTAAATACTGTCTTAGTGACCAAGGCTATCTTTAGGGATGCAGGCCCTACACAAAGCAATAGCACCTCCCTCATGTACATTGCCTTGGTGAAGGTCACAAAGAAAGCCTTACTTTCATCAGTCCCATCAGGTTAATGTCTCTTCAAATGGTCTCTCTTGTGCAGTTCTTCAATGGGATGATGCAAAATTGAATGTGGAATGTATAAACCATTTCTAAGGCAGTAGATGGCTTCAGAGCACTAAACAACCCTGGTAAATAAAGATACGGCAAGACTCTTCCATCAAATGGGCAGTGATTTTCTGGAATGGAGACAGAAGTTCCAAATTAACCATTATCTTTGTTCTGTTATTTTTTCCAGTTACTGACTTCTCTTAGCAATTCATATCCAGAAATTATCATTGCTCACATTGAAAGCACATTACTTGTTAGCACAAATTAGGACCTTAAAAGTACTTAGTGGTTCACTTGCAGAAAACTATCACAAATGTGGGACCTCTCAACAATTTCCCAGACTGTCATACACTTGATTAAATAGGCAAAGTCTTCACTCATAAGTCCATGTATTTATTAATTTAGTGAGTGTGAATATACCATCACAGACAATAAATTCCTTACAAATGTGAATATTGCCTGACAAAGTATTGTATATTATCCAGAAGCCTAAATTATAGTACAATATAATAATGAGACAGCAATGTCATTTTAGTAATTCCAGTTTCCACTGCAATGCCCAGAAAATAACGTTCTTTTTCTCAATGAATTTCATAGTCTAAATAGCATATATAAAATAGATCAAACATTGGTATTAAAATAATAGCTGCCCCATATAGCATTTTATGTTAAATAAGCTGTATTTCTTTGCCTCATTTCTGTGACAATTTAGAGTAGCCCTATTTTACAACCTGCTTATTCAATCTTTGTTGCATCTGTACTTGTCACAACTAATATCACTGCCTGCCAGCAGATTGGCAATATCATAATCTTTATTTCCAATGGAAGACATATGAGCCAATTGAAAGCATAATGATTAATTTAAAATCCTGGAAGGCCTGTTGGTTGAAAAAACACTCATCCTACTCCACATTAACAATGCCATTTCACAACATGCCATATTTTGAATACATTGACTTTTGGGGATTAAACCAACTTCAAAAACTTTCCAATGTGAATCTAAAAGAGGAGCTCTATATCTTGTATATCTATACCATGTAAGATGGTTACAAGGAACAGGCACCTTAAATTTCTCTTGCCTAAAGTATAGGGGAGGGGGATGACTTCAGCATTTTTGGGGTTGACTTCCCTAGAGAAACAAAGTAAAGGAGGGAGTGAGATCCTTAGGGCTAGAAGGATAACCATTGATTACTTGGTAGAGGAACTTGATTTCTACTTAAAATAGTAAAGTGCTGAGTCAATAAAAATTTAGCCAGGAAGAAATTCCTAAGTGGTGCAAATCAACATGGATTTCAAGGGAGCTATCACAGTCACAAACTCAAAACTTAGTCTAAACATGAGTTCTGACTTCCAGCAGGAAATGCTGAGTGATAAACATCATGCAGCTGTCTCTTATATCCCTGTCTGATCATTGACAGAGATCTGAAATGAGCAAGGCAGATAAAAAATGACTAGTGATACCTGCATAGACATTACCTACCAGACTTTCAAGCCACACCAAGGAATGTGGTCTCTTAGTCTCTTCTGGTCTATATGACAGAATAGCAGGTGCAACTGCTGTCCACAGAGCTGATCCTGACTTTCTGTAAAAACTATATAATTTCTGATGCATAGCAGACATTGATTAATTCTGACTACTCCGTCACAGGAACCATAATGTAAATTCAGGCTTCAGCTCTTATTTTTGTCAGTGTAGTAAAGAAACCAAAAAAGCAGTCAGCTAGCATCTGCTGGAAGACGGGTACTTGTTGAGGTTTATGTGATTTGTTGATCTGACAAGCCCATAACCAACTGCTGGGGCAAGGAAACTGGTCTGATTTTCTTCTCCCAGCTGCTGCCATAGCAGCACGTACCACTGTTTTAAGTAAGTGTCAGAGAAACCAACTTTCCTACCTCTTCAAACAGCATTGCTTATCAAATGTGACGCTGGAGGGCAGCAGCAAATTTGGCACTGGGTTGGAGGCAAGATGAGCTCAAAGGCAAAAGAAAAATAGAATAGACCAGATCTCTTCCTTGTCTTTCCTCTTCCCAGCAGAGACCTCTGTACCCCCACATTCCAAATGCAAATTGCACTCATGCACACTCTCTGGAAAGTGTTGGTGTAGGCTGCAGTTCTCTACCTGCCTTTTTAAGACTGCTTTCTACATTCTTTGTATCATTTCTATCCAACCTGAATTAATTTGGAAGGAAACCTTTCAGTTTCAAAATGCTTTCAATGACAGGAAGCAGATGAACATTTCCAAATGTTAAGTAAATAAATGAAAGTAATTAGATCATGTTTGTTTTCAGAAATGCACAAAGATTATGGCCATCACTGTGAGCTATGTAATCTTATAAAGAGCACTCATCTATCCATGTTGTATTAGCCCAAGCAGACAACAGTACTGACATGTACTCTATTCTCCTTTCCCCTTTGCCATCTTTATGTTACAGTTGCCATCTGACTTTCAGGAAAGAGTCAGCATCCATCTGGAAAAACATGGGTGTAGCCTTTCTGTCCCCCTGTGTCACACATCTTACGCTGATTCCATACCCACTTGCGTCATTGCCAAAGTACTGGAAAAACCAGATCCAAACTGCTTGTCTTCACACTTATCAAGCCCATCTACAAAGGATCTCAGTTTTCAGGACTCTGAGGGAAAACTCGGACAAAGACCCCAGTACAAGTCAGACATTTACTGCAGTGACACTGCCCTTTACTGCCCTGAGGAGCGGAGGAGGGAGAGGAGGCAGAGTGTGGACACACAAGCGAAAGACATGGGGTTCCTGCGGTCCCAGAACTCCACAGACAGCACCGTTGAGGAAGACGGTTTCCATTCCAGCTTCTCTCATGAAGCCTTCCCAGAGTACATTACCTCTCTGCCGACCTCCAGTTCCTATTCCAGCTTCAGCGTCACATCCGAGGAGAAGGAGAATGCCCAAGCCAACACACTGACAGCCTCTCAGCAAGCAATCTACATGAGCAACCGAGATGAACTATTTGAAAGAAAGTCACCTGCAGGTTATGAGCACCAGGGAAGTCCTAGGTTTGCCAAGTCCAAACCTGCACAGCACATGGAGCTTGCCACTGACGACAATGAGAACTCACCTACTTTTACAAGGACTGTGCCTCCGTATGCAAACGAACCTTTTCATTTCTCAGCCATAACACCACAGCAGGCTTTAGCAAATCAGAAAATGAGGAATGAGTGCAGGAACACCCACCTTTCAGAAGAAGATTTGCCTGGGCGATGGAGGCAGTTGAGTGTGGAAGACATTGGTGCATACTCTTACAGGAACACAGACAGGCTGTCACCCTGTAGTTTTTCCGAGCAGTACTACAGCAGCCCTATTAAGAAAGGAGACAGTCGAACAAGCCCCATCTATGCTAGTTATAAAGCAGATAGCTGCTCAGAGGGAGACGATATCTGCCAAAGCAGACTTGTGGATTCTTGCTTCCTGAGAGCAGAGAGTGGCCTAAATATTGACATCAGCACTAGCTGTAAACAGGACAAATTGCCCACTTACAAAACAAAAGAATCAAGAGACCAAAAAAATGAAAGGATCACCGTCCAGTTATGCAGTAGCAAAAACATTGAAAGCAGCCCAGTACTGAAAAGAGAATATGTGGACGTGAGCCCCAACAGCTCAGCAGAATCCCTTAATCAGAGTTCAGTGGAGGCTTCAGAAATCCACCAGTCTTCCATGGAGCAGGGGAGCCATTCAGGTATTCACAGCAAGCAGCAGCAGTTTCAGCGGACTGGGAGTACTGGTTTGACTCGGAAGGACAGCCTTACAAAAGCACAATTATACGGAACCCTTCTGAACTAAGTGTCTTCCAAATCGGCAATAAGACAACAAGCAAAAGGAAGCAAAGAGCATTTGATACTTCTAATGAACAATAAGGTTCTAAGAAACAGGATTATTATAAAATATATATTCATAATGGTACTATATGTTTAAAGCAAAATCTCTTAAAAAATGTTATACAGCACTTTTCACTTAACATCCTCTCCACATGGGAGACTGCCCCCTTCCCTCTTTTATAAACCTGAAATATTTTTATAAACAAAATGGTATTTATTAGACTATGCTAAGCTATTTGAGCAGAATTCTTTTCCCTTCAAGCAGGTTTCTTATTTATTTTTGTGCATGAGGCCATCCGTGCCTGAACTCTAGGAGGAAAAGGGTAAAATCATGACAGCGATGATAAAAAATAAATCCACTTGATAAAATACCACAAAATGTCATATAAAATACCACAAAGCAAACAAAGATGGTGAATTTGAAGAAGTATATTTTTTAACAAGAATGGAATTGTATCTTAAGTTATTTCATACAAATGTATTTATGAGTGACTAATGTATGCACAAAGTGATACTAATATTTTGTTCTTTCAATCCACTGTGTTTCTGCTTTCCTATTTTTCCTTGTATACTACCTCAAAAGTAATTGAGGGTTTCTTTGTCACATTTTCTGTAGGCTTGCATTTATATTGTCTAAAATGCATGCAGTGTCATAATTAATACTGTATTTTGCATTACTTAATAAAAGACACCAGTGGAGATATTTTGGGGTATATTTCCCTTCCTTAAAACATATCCTGGACAATAGAATATGGGATTGCTCTGGCTGTCATCAATCCAGCAAAACTTAATGAGTGAGGATCCTGGTTTAGATTGCCCTTTCTCTGTACGTTCCAGAGAACTAGTTCTTAGTCTGGGTGTGGAAGGATGGCTTCTCATCAGCCTGTGAAAAGTAAACAAGGAAAACTGTGTATCAACAAGCTTGTCCACTGAGCAAGGCTCTGCACACTGAAAAGAAAATTGAAAACTACTTGAAAACTTTTGACTTCAGTTACCTCCTCCATTACACACATACTCGACACGATCTTTTATGTCTTTAGGACTGTTACCTTCCACAGCTGCTCTTTTTCCTATATAGCTTGGTATTCCAAACAAAAGAATTTTTCTAAATCTTAAGGAAAGTCTGACCTTCTGCAGCATATGGGAATTTCACCCCTAGCTCTGAGAAGCCATAGCTTTACCTGTACATTTTCCATTTCCTCCATCAAGTTTTTTGTTTTTCACCAGTTCATGATTAAGGAGTGTATAACTTGGACAGTAGCAGGAGGGAAAGAGCGAAAGGAGAAGAGGAGAAAAACAAAAAAGAGAAAAAGGGAAATCATGTGGATTTCCTCCCTGGGTTTAGTATTGCTGTTTGGTAAGAGGCAGACTACAGCAATAAATATTTAACAATTCTTTTGTCTTTATGGAACACATGTCCTGTACTTGAAATACTGACTCTCACCAGCTTATGTATGAGGAAAGACCTTACTTAGTGCGATCTGTGGTAGTAATCAGTGATATCACTGTGGAAGTCTAAATTAGTTCCTTATAAAGCAAAATTAATGGCCTACCATTCAATACCTATTAAGAAAAGATATGTTTTCTGTGGATTCTCTGAAAGCAGTTACCTGGCAAATAACTATGAACCAGGACTATAGGAATACTAGTTTCCTACATAAGTATATTAAATTACGAGGCCACAGACTCAATGCATCTGGCATCATTAATTCTCATTGCTCTCTGTAGTCTTCATGGATAACGTAAAAAATGGACCATTATTGTGTGCAAGTACTTGCTATGCTGTTTGGAAGATCTGGCATCGGATCTGTAGAGTTCCTTTGAGATCTGTAGCCACATTGTGAAGAACAATGGTAGATAATAGTATCACCCACATAAGGAACAACATAACTCTAAAGCAAGGCTTATTTCAAGACAAAAGCAGTAGCACACACAGAGTATGAGTAGCAAGTCGTGCCACAGGTTAATTCCACAAAATCCATAAAAAAACCCCATAGAATAAATCTTCCAAAGGCCAGCTGCTTCTCATGGCAGAATCTGAAAGGCAGTAAATAGACCTGGAGATCCAGAAAAGCTGTTATTTCACCTTTGGAATGCTAAGATAGAAAACATATAAAAAACCTTCACTGTTGACTCATTCAGGTATATAAAACTTAGACAATGTCTAAGGCAAGACATTAATTTCTGTGGTCAACAAATAGAAGGATTTGTATGCAAGAGGTGAAAATTAACTGTTCTCTCACCTAAGAAAATATGTAAGCTATGGAAGAGTAAATAGTGATATTTATGAACTGGAATGCAGTATCAGACTAGTCCTTTTATAATACCGTTCATATTTGAGACTAAACTGCTATTTTGGCAATTACACAAAACTAAATTTCTGCTAGATATTATGTCTGACTATTTAATACCCTGTTCTATTATATTCTTTTATATTGCTGCAGTTTCAAAGTCTGCTTCTATGCTTCACTTGATGCTTTTTCCCAGTTCATGTGCACTAATATGTTGATTGAAATCAGTCTTTTCAGCCAATTAGTACTGGGGTTTCCTTGTAAAATAGTCTATAACCTTGTGACATTTTTCTATAATGAATTCTGTTAGAGAACAATATGTAACCCTCCAACAAATTTCATCTGAATCAATCAAAATGGCTAGAAAAGCTTTTCAGTTTTAATGTGTTAATTTTAATGTCTCCTTATTTAGAAAAACTGACAGAAAGTTTGCAGATTTTCTATGAATGTGAGAAAAAAAGTTTAAATAAATTACCTAAATTTTCTCAGGTTTATGGGTTTAACTATGGCTTGGTTTAATTTTCCCAAACAGAAAGAGCTTGGAAAGATTATAATAAAGGATTTTCTATCTATTTTTTCAGTGCATTGAGTTTAGATTTCTTGAGATAACCACAGAGAAAGACCTGAGGCATGAGGCTAGAAAGGCACTAGGTGTTTTTCACAGTAGCTTTATATTTTCTTTGTGTGGTGTCTTAGTTTTGTGCTTACCTTCAGTTTTCATACTGGGAGAAAATCATTACAAAAATCCTGCCATAGAGATTTTTGGAGTATGTAATTGGAGATATTTAAAACCAACTATACGCACTTGCCTTCACTTGGTCTCTCAAAACTCACTGCTGTGCACTGTAACTTTTGGAGGGCTCTGTTGTGCCATCAGAGATCCTGCTGGGGCCAAGTACAGATTAAATTGTGACTGAGTTCTTGGGACATTGAACATCATCAAAAACAGACAAAGCAGCAGATGGGAGAGCAAATCAACGACATCTTGTTCAGAGGGTGAAGATACACTGACCCAGATGAAAGGGATGCTAGGCCTCTCTGCTGCAGTGTTCCTCAGAGCACTGTCTTTCTTTAGGAGATTTCTGATGGAGAGGAGCACTTAAAACATTGTCCTCAGAACAGCTTACTTCAATTTTTCATTCAACCAGGTGTGGTTTGATGAACTTGACCCTACTCTTATGTTTGTTTAATGACAAATGACTCCAGAAACACAAAACATAGATCTTCAACCAAAGAAAAGTGTCATAGACCTCTTCATTCTAGTTTCTAATAATTTACCTCAAAATAGATTTTCCCAAGGACATAAATGTTCGATTTTCTCTTAAGAATTATAAAAATGCCAAGATAGCTCCATGTTGTTACAAAACTTCAATTTTCCAGGTAATGTCTGAAGTAGCCAAATTCCACATGGAGGGTCTATAGGTACCTATAGCAGGATTTTTGCTTTGATAAATTATTTCACTTTCCATGAGTAAGGATAGAAAGGGTGAGGAAAAGAAGTGGCAAGTCCTCAACAGTGCGGTGAAGCAGAAGATGAGAAATGTCATTTTAATGAATGAAAACTGAAAGCAAAATGTACATGACACAGAACACTGATCAGGGAAAAACAAAGGGGGCTGAAAGAGATCAGAGAGAAGCACATAAAATCATATAATAAAATAGATAAGAATATGAAAAAGATACCAGGGAACTAGGATACAATTCATTAGGAACATAGGTGAATAAGTATTATCAAATCATGAAAAGTAAATGTGGTTTTTGAGATGTGAAAATAGTTTTTATCACTCCAAATTAAGACTAAAAAGTAAAAAAGCAAAAAAATCTCAATAATTTTAAATAACACATATGACTTTCTTTTAAACTTTTTAGAAGTCTAGAAATAGCCATATTTCTGGGTTTAAATTATGACAAGCCACAAAATAGGTAGTTTTCAATTCAACAGTTTCTAACTTCTTCCCACAAACTAGAACATTTATCAAAATAATCCTTTCCCCCTCCAGCACTTTTAATTAAAAAGAATTTCCGCTCCAACATCTATCAGAGAACATGATTATATAGCTACTTAGATTAATTTTCCCATGTTTAATTTTAAAATACTATTTGACATCCTTTGGACTTTCTTAGAGAATTCTTATTTGCCATTCATGTTTACAACCTTGTAATCCTTACAGACTATTATCTCCCCTTAAATAGTGCTTAAATTGTGCAGATGCAGTCCTGTCAGTTTTTCCCTGAAAGATACTCCCTTCAGGTCTCTAGCTCTTTCTAATTCTTTTCAAGCAACACATTCCTCACCTTTCTATTGCTGAAAACCAGAATATTTTCATATGAACACTGAGATGTTCAAACCCACTGTACAAAAAGCAGTACAAGAAAAGGAGAGGACTATGCAGACTACAGCAACTGTGTGAGTGATGCTCCCAGCACTAAAATTCTCAATAAATGTAGGTAGTTGGTCAGAGACATCCTTAAGAAAAGCCTTACTCAAACAAAATGTATTTTCATATAGCCAAATCTAAAGATTTGCATTTTGATGCAAAGAATGCCAGACCGTGTTTCTAGAATGGGAGTTTTCTACTGGAAATCAGTGCATTGGAAAAGCAATTTTTATATACTCCCCCTCAGTGTTGCCTAGAATTTCTTCAGCGCTTACACAGTAGCATCTGGATGTCCTCAAAGAGCTTTGGGTTTGCTCATGAGGGACTTGAGCCCTGTAGGGTTGTTTTGAATTCTTCTTCCGTCACTGGTAAGTTTGAGGATTTGTTGTCAGCTATGCCTTTTTCAAGTCCTGCACAGAATTTCAGTTGCAGGTTTGTTAGGCTCTAGTGTCTCCCCAGATCAACAGATCTGAGGCTCCTTAGTAGCAGGTTTTGTAAGCCTGTAACCACCATACAGCAGTTCCTGCCTCAGAGATCCATGTGACTTTTCAGAAAAGAGCTAAGTCAACTTTTCACAAGTAAGTTGGGTCTAACAACAGTTCTCAGTGTAAGCAGCATCTTCTAATGACTGTCAGCCAGATCTGTATGCACTAAAACTTGGCAGTTCCTGTCTACATGGTCTTATATCAACATTATCAGAAGATTTTCGTTGGTCTTGCCATCTTTCCTCCATGTCTTTTTTAAAAACCTCATTGTTATAAAACAACATAACAATTCAGTCATTCTTTAACAGCCTCTCTCTCAAGTTGTTTACTCTTAGGTGTTTTGACTGTGTTAGCAAAGCTATCCTAGTCATTGAGAGGTTTTGTTTAGCTGAAGCTAAAAAGAGTAACTTGAATCCTTATGCAATAAACGGTTTTGCTGCTTGCGCAGTGAATGCACTTCCACTGACATTCAGTCTTGCCCTTTTCACTTGCTGGTTTTACACTTTTAATCTGTGGAAATATAGGTCCCTTTTTTTCTCCTTGCTTGAGAAAGTTTCAATTCAAATATTCTCCAATTTCAGTAAACAATCTTTTATAACACTTGGATCCAAGGGCTGTCTCCCTTAAAAAGCCACTATTATCACTTCTCAGGTATTTTAATTCCTCTATATGCACATTCTATATGAAGTAATAAAGTCTTGAGGAGAAACATGACCTGATGATCATGTATTTAAGTGAGCAGCTGAGCAAAGTCCTATGTGATGTGGTTGTATCTTTACCTGTAGATGTACCATCATCTGCAGATCCACTAAGTGCCATGAGAATTTGTCTGAATATAAGCAATTTATCCTAATCCTTTACAGCAGCAAAGTGTAGATATACTCTGTCTCCAACTAATAGCTACTGAGCATTTTCATGCCAAGCTACACTGCTGGACTTTTACCTACAAAAGCCCATAACTTCTTAATTGCCTCAAAAGAGTTAAAATGACATTTCCCCACAGTAAAGCAATTTTAACAAACAGGTCTTAAATTTAGGTTTCAAAGTGCAAACAGATTTATTAAGACTTTACCTTGTAAATCCCTTCTTTCTCAAATAACTTTCCCTATACATGTCCAAATACCCACAAAGCCAAATCCCCACAAACCTCTGAAGAGTAGGACAGAACAGATAAGAATTCCACCTTTCTGGGAATAACAAAGGAAACAGGATTCTAACACCATCTTTACTGCCATGTAACACTGTCAAAGTTTCCTAAAGCCTTGAAAAGTATAACTGAAGTTGCAGCTTGCTGTATGTCAGACACCCAGAGAGATATAGGAGTAAAGCATCCATCTGCAGCAGAGGTAGACAAAAGGCTCAGATGGGGAGCATCAGTGGTCCCCAAACAGCTTTTTATCCCACAATATTTTCTTAGACACGAGTTTGTTGTCTAAGGCCACCGTGTCTTCCTGATGACCTCTTCGCAGGTTTTGGAATGCTGCTATTCAGAGCCCCATGAGCTTTCTCTTCTACAGGCTTCTGCAGTATAGATGCTGCAGAGAAGTGCACTCTGCTTTCTTCTAGATGGGAGCTACTCAAGGCTGCTGACAGCCCCACATCCTACACCTATGAGATGTGACAAGGTCCCTCCCACTCCTGCTGCTCGTTTCTGAGGCAAGAGTCATCCTTGGAGACAATTACTACATCCCAGAATAAGGAGAATGTCTTTATCTGCAAGGGCCAAAACTGTGACTTATACAAGGTGCAGTCACGGGAAAACATCCCTGGTGGGAGAGAAATGCCTGCTCAGCAGCACAGCCATCACTAACATATATATATATTAATACTCTAACTATGAATATTCAGGCAACTTCTCATTTTTTTAAGTCAGCATTAATTAATTCATATTTCAATCTATTCACCCATCTAGATTTGTTCCTCATAACTTCTGAATCAGAGATGACACCCATACAAGCTGCAGAGCCACACCAGTATTTACTATACCTGGCTGAGCAATGACAGCTTTATGATTTAGAAGAGAAACAGCAGCAAGTCCCAAAGTAATTATACTTGTAATGTCAGTGTCACTCAGCATCCTTCCCCATTCCAGTTCTTCACATGTGACATCCTAAAACAGATCGCAAGGAATAAATAGTATTCTCAGCACGTAAGGGTTATGAATTTCAGCAGGCTCCCATTCAAACCCTTATTTAGCTTTTCTGCTATGGTAGAAAGCCTGTTAGCCTGGACACCAATTATGTAGGGTGGTATGAGGACGAAGCCCTACACTTAAAGTCTGGACAGCATGCAACCTTTCACCTGAAGGAAGTTAGTGCACCACTGACCTGAGCAGGTAAAGACAACAGTAGCAGCACTTCTAACTGAGGAATTACAAGGGTTGACTCTGGTGGGATTATTTTTGGCAGGGAGATAAATCAGGGTTTATTATTTACTTGACCGTAATTTGACAGTTTACTTCAATGGACCTTCAGCACCTCACAGTCTTTACCTTCCATAAGTGAGGGAAATGCTCTTATCCCCAAAGCCTAGAGAGTTACACGAAGATGCCTAATCCCAGTGAGACAGTAAGAAGCTAGTTATTTTAGTTTTAACAGATTTTAAGGATCTTGGCCTTGTGTTTGTATCTTAAGAAATAGATAAAGAATGAAGCTCAAGTTCTCAAGCTCAGTCTTAGCACAGGAGCTGAATCATCATTTACTAATTCATCCCCACTCACCTGTGCTTTCAGAGTCCACAATAGCCTGAAGGTGAGGAAGGCAACAACTGAAACTGGAAGGAAGAAAGAAAATTCTAAAATTACCCTGTGCATCTAAACTCTTAAAATTTCAAAATATTTCTAAGACATTGGTGCTCATGTACAATAAAACAGATTTTTTTCAAATTTTGCCCAGAAATACACACAATGGAGCTGCCCAGAGGAAATGTGTAACTGAGCTGAGAACTTGCACCTCACTGTTTTGGACCAGCTTAAATTTTCCTGACAAGCTGCAGGATAGATAAGTGAATGGAGGCTGAGAAAGGATGATGGCTGTGTCAGCACAAAATGCAGTAAAACATTCTGGTCACAGCATTTACTGTGTTCCCTTGATCTTTCAGGTACATTATGAAGAAGTCCCAGAGAAAAGCTTTTAGCAACAGAGACTATTTTCTTCATTCTCATTTTGGCTTCCTCCCCCAAAAACCGCTTTACAAAGAGGAAAAATAAAACGTCTTTTGTAAGCTACAGTGATACAGCATTTTTTGCTAGAGCTGTCAGTCTTGCCTACAATGACCTGACTTGTGTCAGTAGGGAAAAACAACCCTGAGACTTAACCAGTTTAAAAGAAGAACATTTGTCACTCAAGGAGAAATGGTCTAATTGAAAAGAATGCCAGTAAACAGCTCACGGCTGGGATCTCAAAATCCAGAAAGCCACAGTGTGGAAACAAAATTAATCCAGTGAAGTCACATTTTGAAAAACCCTGAACAAGTATTTTCTTTAAAATAGGTTTAGACTGTCTTTCAGTTTTCTTTCATTCTCTATTGCTGATGAAGTTTAAATGCACCTTTTAGCACTCTAGACGGCACCAATTAAACTTGTTTTCTTGCTTAAGCTCCTCATAACTCCACTTGACTCTCACTTTTAAGACTATTTTAGTTAGAGCTATAAATTTCTGCTTTGTTTAGAGGGAAAATGTAGCTTCCACTCAAACAACCTACCTTGCAGCTCATGAAAATACACATATAATTCTCAAGCCCTGCCAAATAGTTAGGTTGTCCAACATTTGTATTTTATCCTTAAGAAAAGTAAGTATAATTCTATCTTGTAAGTGTATGAAGGATGGATTGTCTCTTATTACTTGATTATACAGCGCTTGACATAACAGTCTCTTGATTGTAATTGCATAGGCCATGCATATTGCATTACCTGCATAGCTTTACCAAATATTATGTTTTCTTATCCTTAGCTTTTTTCATTTTGGGTATGAAATCTAAAATTTCTTATTCATAGGCCAGACCCTGGGCTAGAATACCTCACTGCACAGCTAAGCATACCTCACACATTGGATGAAGTCCAAGTAGTCCCCTTCCTTTCTCTAAGATCAAGAGCAAGTATGGTATACTTTGATCTTTCTGAGGCCAAGCATGTTGTTTAAGTCTGAAAACATAGTTAAACAGCTAAATGCATGCTCACCCTCTCACAGACCCACCTCAGCTAGAACGATTTCTTTTGATGTGTATGTGGCTGCCTGCACTTCACTACAGTGTTACCAAGAAATTCCCCTGCATCTTGAGAGTCTTTGTGGAAACCGCTCCAGCCTCTGATTCCAACCGTAGTCCTTTCAGTCCCCTAGGCTTAGCAGGAGATGAAAGACAGAGCTCCTCAGTGTCAGGGAATCTGGTATTCGCTTTTGGGTACCCTCCAGTGTTTGCAGATAGCTTGTTACTGTAGGCCCTCCCTTGCTCTTGCTAGTCCTTTCTCCTTACAAAGCTTCCTTAAACTGAAACAGAGCAAATGTCTCAGTGTATAGCATTCAGAAATTACTATAAGGCCGCTGGGCTCTACCTCATGTTTCTACAGGCACTGACATCACAGGTACCACATTTTAAAAACTCTTCAGTTTATATTTATACTTGCTTGCAAGCCAATGCTATTTATCAATTCACACAAAAGATCTACTTGAAAAAGGCACCATCCTTGCTACAAACAACCTTGACACATCTGCACCGACTTCCAGCAGAGCCACCCACGCTAGCTACACATTGATACTTACAGATTGCTTTGAGTCTTTTCACATTCTCTTGCTTCACGCAACTGCTGAAAGAAACAGCTCTTCCTGGGGAAAAAAAAAGAAAAAAAAGAAAAAGAGGAAGGCTTCAAAGAGGCAGGACTGCTCTGAGAGTTCACTGCACTGGTACAGCTATTAACAAGGAAGTAATTCCCAGAGACACCCACTTCATTGCAGAGCCCACTCACTCTCTTCAGCAGGTGGCTAACTTGCAAGAGCCTACAAGAAGCCTCGTGAATGCAGTATTGCTGACAGATGGCAACAAGCAAAGTCTTTTTTTTCAGTAGGACTTTCAGAGCCTGGTGACAGTCAGATTTTGATCACATTTACACCAGTACAATCTAGGATGGTTCCTTTAAGGCTCTCAGTTGCTATACAGATGTTGTAACATTAGTTGTACTCCACATGGGAACATGTCCTCATTGCATCAGTGATAAAGGTACCGTGGGCTGTCTGGGCAGGTTTTGACATTCGTGGCATGCACAATGCAGGGACCTCATAGCTGTGAATACTGGGGGTGGAAAAGGAGGTAAAAAATAAGCAGGAGCACAAGAGAGAAAGAGGCATGTGTACAGTGTCTTGGGGTATACAACTCTGGCTGAGGATTGTACATCAACAAACAACAAACAGAATGAAGTGAGACACATCATAGAACAAGGGAGAAAACAGCAACTAAACCTGAGGACATCCCAGAGCCTCATGCTGCAGTTAGGTTTACCATTATTGTTGCTGAACCTATTGCCTGTTGTCCAAGCAATAGAGCATGAGAACCAGGAGAGGATCAGCTCTCAGTTTTCCCACAGGCTGATGGGGAGACCTGAGAAAATCATCATGCTGTAGCCCTGCATCTGTGGAGTAGGCACTAGGGCAGCAGCTCCTCAGAAATGTAGAAAAAAAGATGAAAAAAAAAATATATAGCTCAACTTGCCTCTGAAAATTTTTCCTAATTAATGGTGCTGTCAAAGTCAGGCTTCTCCCTCACTGTTGTAGCTGAATTAATCAATTTTTCTCTGCTCCAGCCCTACGTGTGTGAGGCAGGAGCTACCCACTGCATTCAAAAGTTATCATTTTGACATTCATCAGCATTTTCACTCCTCTCTGGGCTCTAGTGAAAGTTTTCATGCCATGGTTTATTTACAGTACATTCAACTCATGCCTCTAGCCATCCTAGGACATCCCACACACCAAATCTTATAAAAGCTTTAGGGCTCATTTTAAACTTACTGATGATACACAGACTGTGCTATCTGGTGGTGGAACATCGCATTTAATTGCCTTATACATCTGAATCACATTAAAATTATTCAGGAATTTAGACAAATACAAACTTCAGATAAACTACCCATCTTGATCCTTGTCAGTATAACCTCCCCAGCAGCTACCACAACCTGCTCTGAATTCTATTTAACAAACTAATTTCCATTTGACTGCTGTATTGCACTGCTTGCCTAGGAAAATAGCAGAGATTTTTCCTGTGCCACTCATGTATCTTTGCATGTATACCCACACCCTGATTAGGAGGAAGATATTTTCTACCAAAGATATTTTCTAAGCCTGCAAACTTGCATGTATTATTCCCAGTACTTAAATCATTACAATTTCCTTACATTAAAAATTTTGTATTAATAATTTTGATGAGTTTCAGCCCTTCAGCAAGAGCATTTGAAATGAAACCTGAGAAGTAAATTGGATGCATTATAAAAGCTGGGTGTACAATTTTTTACCCCAGCCACATTAAATGCAGGCTGCCAACACACAAGTAAAACCTTAATTTAAAAAAAGAAAGCTAACAGTATGGAGAACTGTACAATGACATTAGAGTGAGGAACAAATGAGTCAGTAAAGAAGTGCAATTCCTTGAAAAATGAGGGTTTCATTCCCCTGAAATTCTCTCTTTGCACAAGAGGCTCCTACCTGAAACGGCTGCCAGTTAGAAACTGGTTCTTGTGCAGCCCAGAGCAGAATTCATTATTTCAGGCTGACATCCAATGTGTTCAGCCTTCTGGAGTATGGGATCTACTGATTATTTCCCTCTTCATCATAAAGGTGCAGGGCAACCTATTGGCTCTATTTATTTTATTTATTACACTAAAGTGTTCAAAATATTTCCTAAAAATCATAATACAATATAAAAGCTTACAGGAGTCTGCTTTCCTTCCCCAAACACTAGGTTTCCCCTTCTGCAAAGAGACAGTTTTATCACAGGTTTAGATGGATCAAAGATCAAACTCTAAATTAAAGGTGCTGCAATACATCACTGCACCCTTATGCTTTGGAACCAGGTAAACTACATGACCAGTGGGGATTACCAATGCCAGCAAGACTTCTCACTGCAACTGCCCATAAATACATCCTGAATGCTTAGTCCAGGGCCTGCACATCCTTTTAAAACATCTGTTACCAAATCTTCCAAAACCCAGTAAGAGTAATTCCCAAAGTACACACAGAAATCTGGCTCCACCTGCTCTTCGCAGGGCTCTGCATGAGGTTCATGCAGACGTGGGTCCCTGCTGTTAGGAGGACAGGGCTCTGGCACACAGCCTTCTGGCACAAAGGACCTGCAATGTAATCACACAGCTGGAGCTCTCCTAGGAAGTTACAGAGTGAAGTGGCAAGTGCATTATGTGTTTCTCACCCCAATGTCTTCTCCTGTGAAGTCGTCTTCTGCAAACAAGGCTTCAGGACCTTCTGTTCTATAACTAATCTAGGAAGAATAACATGGTTTTTACCTTTACAGTGTGTTACAGGAAGAAAGTAGAAGATGTTCAAGCCTATCACCTGTGTCCTAGACACATATAGGTGAAAGCAGTACTAAAGAGAAACCAAGTTTTATCATCTCTCTGGTTGCACATCCCATAACACCGTAAAATGTTCCTAACAGTTGCCTAGATGACAGGCTGTTCTGAAGGCTAGCTTCTGGAGAACTAGTCAGCACACCTAGATGAACAGGAAAGAATTTGTCTCATGTATTCACAAATGATCCTATTACTTGGTTGATGGAAGATGGCACTCAAAATAGAGAGATCAATGATGCCACTATTTTGCTGATATGTACTTAATAACTTCCCAGTCATAGCTACTACCACCACACTTTGACACACTCTCTACAGACCAGACAAACTGGTTTCTTTGTGGTTATGCTCCTAATGAGAAAGGTGCATTACAGAATTCAACAATGCAGTGGTCCTTGTCCTGAAGAGCCTCTAAGGACTGACAAGCAGAAATAGAAACAGAAGGAAAAAATAACAAGAAAATATGGGGCAGTTTAAAACAATGCTTGAGATATATGGCAGAAGTTACTTTCAAAGGCATAAAGATCTGTGCAAGAGCTGGTGAGGGTTAGACCTGTGCAGTGACGTTGCGTGGAAACCTGTATTGGAATTCCTGTTGAGTTGTCTCTGTCTGACAGAGACTTCAGCATGGATGGGACCGTGCTCCACATGAATCTAAAAATAAATCACCCAGATAAAGTAATAACACTTCAAATGTACTTAATTGTCATGATTTTTTCTCACAGAGATCTAGAGTAGTACTTGATCAAAAGGGAATGATTGTAGAATGTGAAATGTAAGCATTCAGAGAGAAAATTAATGTCTAATTATGAATGCTAAAAATAAAAACAGAGCTATTAATTTCAGGAGCAAATGATGAGCCCTTATGTTATGAAGAAAAATAACATCCCTCTAGAAAATGTCTGAAGAATCCATTGATATTTTTGTCATAATTAACTCAAATTACTGCCAATTTCTCCTCTGACAAGCTATCTTACAAAACTTTTGTTTTCTCTCATACAGTTGCCACCTTCCAAGAACATCTCAGGTTTAAGAATAATTCATGCAAAACTTAATGGGAATTTAATAAACTAGAGGAGTTTGGTGGAAAGTTGAGTACAGATGGACTTCCTAACTTGACTAAAAATGCTATCTTAAGACTTCAGTGCAGATTGTGAAGAATATGATTTCTCTTAAAGGTCTCCCTTGACAGACACTGAAGTAAAAGACACTTTAAAACACACTGAGCAAGTCAATATACTTTGGTTTCATTTTGGGGTTGTTTTTAGGACTGCAGTCCCCAAGGAAATGTTTCAGCATCCTTTAAAATCAATGGAAAATGGGAGGGTAGAGAAAAAAGTGAGGAAAGGAGCCTCAAGTCTACCTGTTATTTGTTCCTGAAGCAAGAGAACAGCAACCCCTACACTGCTAAGGCCCGGACCATCAAACAGTCAAACAGCAACAGAAAAGTAGGAGTTTTCATTTGGTGGAATACCAGTTCCAAAGGCCACTTTGTATGTCAAGTATTTGTATGAGCATGCTCAAGTTTGGACACAGGATTTTTGTTTTAAAGACCTGTATTGGCCAAAATGCAGGCATTTAAGGCAAGGACTGTTTTGCCCAGCTACTAGTAACATTTTCCTCTTATAAAAAAAGGACACATTTGTCTATTATCCCAGTGGCATTTTGTTCATTTGCACCAAAGACAGCATTCAATTTAAGCAATTGCAAAAGTAAGAGGAGAAATTCCCAGTTCCATCAGAGAAACTTCATCAGACTTTGCATTTGCAGACCTCCCTCTCTCTGAAGGGCATTCAGAATGCATCAAATAGTAAAAATCCCTGAAGGTGCATAATTAATGCAATAATTCAGCTAGTGTGTTGAAAAACAAGGAAAACATTCTATACATCATTAATAAAAAGATTATTAAAAACTGCATTTCTGGAGACCAGAGGTCCAAATGTAAATTATGTCAGATGCTGGAATCCCCAAAGCATTGTCTTTATTTTATTAATGATACAATGTCTTCACTGCCTTCCCTGTAAAGCTCTCAAAATGCCAATTACCCAAGGAAGTGCACATCTTCTCCAGTGAATTTTGCAATTCACCTGATGTTGAAGCAGCTGTGACCAGACTGCTATAGTACCATCAGAATTTACTAATTGAAAACTAAAGTGCTGCAGGGCTGTGCTGCAAGCACAGCCACAGACCTGTGGCAAATTTACACTGTCATTTATAGGTAGGTGCAGTATGGGTCAAAGAAAGTCTCTCACCTCTGGCTAGCATGGCAATCAAGTCTGAGCAAGCTAGAGGCATTTATTAGCTAGAGACTGTCACCAGTTTACTGCTGCTCCACATCTTTAGCAGGGTCACAGGATGAGCACAGTGAGGTTTGTCCATTTGAAAAGGACCATGGAGTAACCCCTAGCTGTAGTAGCTTGAGACTTTGATGAGAACAGAGGCTCTGCTCCGGTCCCTCCTCACTCCAGGAAGACTGCTGCCCAGAGACTGTGCTCACCTAGCAGGTATTTTCCCAGCTTCAGTGATTTCAGTTTGCTGAAGCATGAGAAGCCCCAGCCTGCTCATGCTTCCCAAAGCCACCCTCTTGACCAAGGGCACAACAGGCCCTTCACTAGAAGACAAGGTCTGTGAAATTTACTAGACCCTCACACTTTTGTGTCTCATATTTGCCCTTACTTTTCACAGCCAGGCCCGCTCCTTTTCCCGATGCAACGGTCCTGTGTACACGTCTGTGAAGAGTGCTAAGCATTTCACATCTCCTTCTCTTATTTGATGATTAGCCACATCCATTCTTCTCCATTTTCATCTTGCCTTTCTCATCTTCTCTTCTGCTACTTTTTCACCTGATGTTGCTGCTTATCCTCCAAGCACATTCTCTCCCTTTTCCTTCTAATCTCCTACAACTCTAGAAAACTTTGAGACATTGTGCTTCTGGCTGCATGCTGCCACCTTCCCTCCCACTTCAGGTATACATCCACGAAAGTCAGTGCTACATAAAAGTATTGTAGAATTGAGTCTTGCAGTACAGGTTTTGTGGGCTTGGTATAGGTCTTTGGTTTATACAGTGATTTAGCACCAACACCAAGAACGTCTGTCTGTATATATTCAGATCTGTATATACCACACATCCTATAGAGAGCATGCAATGACACAGGTATCTTTTTACATGAGGGTGCAATTCACCTGAGTATTCCCAACAGCCATTTAGTTTCTGAGGCACTAACAACTAGGAAAGAACCAAAACTGAAAAGAGTTTGAGATCAGTACCAGTGAACTGACAGAGCTGTTATTTCCTTTGTACTTGCAGAGAGAACCCCGTGTCTCTTTTTCCCTCACCAGTATTACAATCTCTCAGGATTTTTGTTTCTTAAATCTCTCGTGTTTGATGTTTGAGAAAAGTACATATGATTAAGATTTAACTTCATTGCTTTTGCCCACATTCAGAGGACGCATAGAGGGTCAAAACATTATCTGTTTGAGGTTACAACAAATAAAAATTAGTCCATGACATGCCTGAAGTTCACAGATTGCATGTTTCATGCTAACGGCATAAATAAGCATTTTCATTTTTGTACTAAAACAGTACATGATTTGAAATGGTTTCTGCATTTCAAGTATTTTTATCTATTGAAACAAATAGCAAAGATGTGACATTAACCACCAAGACTGGCTGTGGCTAATGGATCTTTAATCTTGACATATAAGAAACAAGAAAAGCTTGCCTTAGCAAGGCAACGGATTTGCTTTATAAAGTATGACATTCTTTACCTAATACTCAATTTCCTATGCACTATGAGGTAGAAGGGGTCTAGAATTTCCTTGTATTATTTATTGAGGATGTAACAAAGGAGGTGGTTATACAGTAACATTATGCAGTAAAACACAAAAAATAACATAATTCATGGGTGACGTATTTAATGATATTCTGAGGCACTTGCTACTTCCTCATAAGAAATTGGTAATAATCTGAACACAGGAAAATTGCTTTCTTAAGCTAACCACGTCTGTACCAGGGATGGTATGCTTACGCACAAGTTGTACATAAATAGCTCTTCTGAGGACACACTTCAAACAATTTGTCAGTATAAATCTTACTCAGAACTAAGAAGGATACCTGAGTTTTATGGCCTTGTTAATAGAAACTGGAGACAAATGGAACAGCTGAAGCTGTCTGAACTGTAACTTTGGTGAATTTCAACCTTCTCCAAAATGTTCCTGAAAGAGTTTTTAGATTAATCTTAAGAGGCAGTAATCCAAAATGGTCAAGACATAGGGAGAATTATATCTGGATAAAGCTTTATCATTTCTGTGCAGTATAGAGGTACTTTATGGTAGGCTTCTAAATAAGCTTGCTTAGAAGGATATCCAGGGACTGGGAAAGAGAGGTGTATAAGCTTAATTCCTTTAAACCTCCATCTGAAACCATCAAAGGGAGCCCTACTTCCATCCAAAGATCCACCATTCTCATTACAGACTAGGCTGCTCTGTCCCAGCTTGGAGTCATTCCGCACGTGTGGCAGAATTCACCAAGCTCTGGGCAGGGGCCAGTCTGTCATACTGCCACTGGAGATCAAGTGCTTCTAAAATTACTTTATCTTCCCTTCATAAATTAAACTTCTGTATTTCCACTTTCTGAAGGGTGAAAACACAGATATATGACACCCTGCACAGAGTGGTGAGTCATGCCCTGTTGAGAAGGACTTGGGGGTGCTGGTGGATGAGAAAATGAACACGAGCCAGCAGTGTGCACTTGCAGCCCAGAAAGCCAACCATATCCTGGGCTGCATCAAAAGGAGCATGACCAGCAGGTCGAAGGAGGTGATCCTGCCCCTTTACTCTGCTCTTGTGAGACCTCACCTGGAGTATTGTGTGCGGTTCTGGTGTCCTCGACATAAAAAGGACATGGAACTGTTGAAACAAGTCCAGAGGAGCGTCATGAGGATGATCAGAGGACTGGAGCACCTCCCGTATGAAGGCAGGCTGAGAAAGTTGGGGCTGTTCAGACTGGAGAAGAGGAGGCTGCATGGAGACCTCATAGCAGCCTTCCAGTATCTGAAGGGGGTCTATAGGGATGCTGGGGAGGGACTCTTCATTAGGGACTGTAGTGATAAGACAAGGGGTAATGGGTTAAAACTTAAATAGGGGAAGTTTAGATTGGATATAAGGAAGAAATTCTTTCATGTTAGGGTGGTGAGGCACTGGAATGGGTTGCCCAGGGAGGTTGCGAATGCTCAATCCCTGGCAGTGTTCAAGGCCAAGTTGGACGAAGCCTTGGGTGATATGGTTTAGTGTGAGGTGTCCTTGCCCATGACAGGGGGGCTAGAACTTAATGATCTTAAGGTCCTTTCCAACCTTAACTATTCTATGATTCTATGATTCTGTAAAGAGACAGGTGAGAGATTTATCAATGGGAAAGTGCCAAAGGCTCTTTGAAACTCGTGAAGCTACGTTTACGTTAGCAAGTAGTAAGGCTTAACAAGAGTAAATCTGTAAAGTTTGAATCACTTCTGAAAATGCAGCATCTAACCTACCTGCATTTGGTAGGGGCAGGGATAGTGTGAACTATCTCTAGTATAGTCCCACCTGCTGGGACATGTTAAGTATGGCCTTCAAGGTACATGTCCTCATTTAGGTTCATTTGAAAGAAGTATAGTTTATGTGCTATGTGATCCAAAGCATTATAAAAGTGGCAATAACTGGGAGACTTTTTGTTTGTCATTATTTATTCCCCAAAAGTACACTCCTGACAAACTAAGATATTGATGTAGGTACCCTTTGTAGGAGAAGTCATAATACAAAGGGTCTGTAAAGGTCCTGTAATGGAAGGCAGAAACAAAAGCAAACAGAAGAGAAATTAAGAAAAAGTGGAGAACCTCCAAAAGTAACAAGCCTCATTAAAACCGTAAAACAGAAATACAAGAACGAAGTGCAAAGTGCTCTGGCATTTCTGGCTACCGTTCTAGTGACAGCTGGAATGAAAGCCTGAAAGCCAAAAGACAGAGCACAGCAAAATTAAATTTACTGAAGGGAAGATGAATGTAGAGTGAACATATAGAGTATTATATAGTTAAATGCAGAAGACAAAGTGAGGACAGAAAAACTGAAAAGAAAATGGTGAGGATGACATAGTCCTCATCCTTGCATTTGCCTGTCCCCTACAGAAAGAGTCATCCCATTGTAATGCCATACCTTATTTCCATGATTAGGCCTATAGCTGAAATATAGAGTGACTTCTCAGCTGAGTGAGCACTATGATTTTAATAACTGTCTGCTAATTAACAGGTTTTTTGAGATAAAGACAGTTGAATAGCTGCATCCTCTGACACCCCAAATTAATAACGCTTCAGTAGCAAATAATAAAGTGGTAGAGATTGGAATTATTAATGGTTTCATGCAGTAGAAAATAGATTAAAATGAATCTGACTTGTTTATCTATGCAACCTAGACCATTTCAACATGCTAGAGATCTCAGCTCTAATATATGATGCCCTAGAGAGCTCTATATAAAGCTAGAAGAACTGTTCCTAAAGCAAGATTCAAAAATTTCTATATTATAACTTTATGAATAAAATTAATAAACCAACAATTCATTACATTCTAAAAGCATCACTGGAACATAATAATCCTTGTTTGCAGAACAAACAGTATTTCGTAATTACGGAGTCATGGAGCAATGTGGGTATTTTTTTATTGCAGTTCATTACATAAGATTACAAGGAAGAATTTGTCTTTGAATCATAATGAAAACTTAATTGGCAGCACCATCCTAAAATATTTCCAAGGACTAAGTTTCAGTCTGTGTCTTAATCAATTTCATATTAGAAAGAGATTTTAACAAGATAATGCTGTGAATATCATTTTACTGCATTATAAAACCTTTGGCTGAATCTCATAAGTAATTAAAATTCCAACCATCTTGGACATCTGACACAAATGCAGTCCTAATTTTAATATTCTTCAAGATTATACAGTTTCAAGTTTCTTTTATTTTTCTTTACTACCTTTAATCAAACTTTAGCTTTTACCTCACTCACCTAAAAATAGTCTAAAGAAGAATAAACACTAAACATCAGAATCATGCCTTCAGACATAAGTAAAAACACAGGTAATATTACAAAATACAGTCACTTTTCTATGCAATATGTGCAATGATTCCCAAAGACTGCTCTTTCAGATCTTTTACTCTACCCATACGTGCTCTGAAATGGGGCTGAATGTGCTAAGAGCTCATTCAGCTACAGAATAGCCTTCACCTAAGCTGAGGCTTCACCCAATAAAGCATTACTACCATGAGCTCACATTTATTTCAGATGCCTTTCTCAATACTATTTAATAAAATAACAGGCAGATAAGTCCTGTGGAGATAACAGGACTACAATGCTGCCCATACAGACAAAACCTGTTTCCAGAAGTTTTAAAGAGCAATAGCACGTTTTGAACTAAAATACCTGGAAGGAAGGACATCTTAGAAAATGTTGTGCCATCATTCATCCTGCACAGTGATTGATAGGCAACTATTACTTCACTCTCAGCTGAACTCCTGACATCTATGAAGATCTCGTAGCCTGAATTAGGAGTAACTCAACAAAACACTGAACCAGTTGTCATTTAAGGGGTCCACCTGGCTTGTATGCTAGAGGCACAGTCATGAGAAGTGCAAAATTCAGGCTCCCGTCGAACAGATAATTGCAAAATAAGGAAGCAAGAAATTGAGAACAGTCTGAAAGTAACAAACAAAAGTTATTTGTGCTACATTGCATGGTTCATTAAAATGTAATGTCTGGTGTTAACACTCATCATAACTGTTGATATTATGATTAAAACCATGCAGCTACAATATCTTGGTCCACATACCAAACAATATAATTGTGGACCCCCAGTCTTGGTACAGGCTTATTGTGGAACATTTTGCTCGTTAATTAATTAAAATCTGCCATTTGCAAGACTGTTCTGAAAAATTTTCTCCAGGAAATCTGTTTTAACTGAGTATGTGGAAAATGGATAAACCCCCCTTTTATTTGTGCCAATAAGAAAAGATCCGAAGAATAAAAAGATGCTACAGAGGAAAAATAGCTATTATATATGACTACTGGATTCCATGACAGAGACAATTTACTAAACACAATTATCCAGTGTATGTTAAAATATGTTTAAAGACTAATCAGACCAAAACAATCTTATAGCACTCACTGCAAGGTAACACATATCTATATGGATTCGAGGTTGGGTATATGGTTTATGTGATGCACAGGCACCATTTTTCCAGTGATATATACATATATGTATGTATACATACACCTATCAATACAAGTGAAGGGTATACAAATTTCAAAGGCATTTACAAGCAATCTATACATTTGTAAACACACAGTTACGGCCTAATGAATTTTCTATTTGCTGCAGAATAGCCCAATTCCTGTCTGAATGTGGAAAAGAATATCCCCTGCACTAAACAGTGTTATCACAATTTTCTGTGTCTGCATGACATCAAGAAGTATGGAGGAATGCATGTGTGTTCACAATAAACTAAGGTACCATATTAAAAGTTCCCCCCCCAATTAGCAATTCCATAATAGTCTTGAGTACTGACTTGTTGACAACAGGAGTAAAATAGTGAAATACAGAAACCATGTATAAAAAAAAAAGCCATTTATTTTTTCACTAAAAGTGTTTACATATAGTTTTGCTCTGTTTACATAAATGTAAGTTTAAAACTCATCATTAAACACCAGGATTTCAAGAACACAAATTTACTGACTTCAAAATTAGCTTCAAATTATCTGGCACACCTTTCCCTTTCCCTGGAACTCACAGAAGGCATTTTACAATAAATTGAGCTAGTGACATCCACCCATTTCCAAAAGAAGCATTCCCACCTGCCCTGTGATCTTCCCCCTTTTTGTGCAAGGAAGTTGTTTTACCTTGAACTACACTAGCGCCCATCAACCCCTCAGTGACCAGGTCAGGGAGCAAACCTAGTGAAAATTAGTTTAAATCAACGAAAAGAAATCCCAGGAAGATAAAATAGGTATTAACTGATCTGAATGTCATCCTCTGTTAAATAATATGTCCTCACCAACTTTTGGTAAGGATGAGAGGAAGTTTCCTTAAGTTGCACTAGGAGAGGTTTAGACTGGGTATTAGGAAAAATCCCTTCACCAAAAGGGTTGTCACGCATTGGACCAGGATGCCCAGGGAAGTGGCTGAGTCACTATCCCTGAAAGTATTTAAAAGATGTGTAGATGTGACACGTAGAGACATAAGGTTATATAGTGCTGGGTTAATGATTGGACTTGACAATCTTAGAGGTCTTTTCCAATCTAAATAATTCTATGACACAGCCTGATTTAAGAAAGCTGCACTGAAAAGCTCCATTAAAAGAGCAATAATTTTATTAAGTTTAGCTACTCAAACCAGGGTGGGGCCAGATGAGTAGCAGAAGACACAAAAAAATTGTCACAGGCAGAAATTTGTCATCAGGGCTGAGGGAGAGAGTAAAAACACTTGCTAAGCAGCTAATGACAAGGCCATCTTAACTGCATTATGAAAGCATACACTTAGAGGTCATAAAAGAAAAGACAACAGCCTCTTTGTTTACCACATCACAACAAAATTTCACATTGCATACCATGGTTTATTTCCTGTGCCTTTGACAGACTAACAGAAGACAGCCTGAAAAGTAACTCTGCTTGCTATTGCCAGATCTTGACTTCTCCAGCCCAATCACATGTTGCAAGAAGTGATGGCAAGACTGGGTGAAATATTGTACTCACACAAGCTTCGTTATGTGCAGACAAAGTGCGAATAATCCTAGCAGTATGATAGTTATAGAAAAACACTTTGCCATCTGAACTTCCTGTCACCAAAAGTGTTCCATCTGGAGAAAATTCACAGCCCACAGCAAAACCTTCCACCTGTGAAAATCAATAACAGTGTAACTCCTGATGCTGGTAAGGAAAGCTCATTGTGATATACTGAAAAAGAATACAGTACCAAAAAAAATTGTATCTTTAAATAAACTTACACTAAGGACTTCTCCAGGTGTTTAATAAGACACGGCTATAACACAAACTTATTTAAACAAGCTATTAAGTATTCATAGCATTTTCTAGTAACTATTTTCTTCAGAGTACGTATGATTCAAAATAGACTGGCACATGGGAAAGCAAATGAAGCCAATTAATATCTACCACTGATTTATAATCAACCACTATTAGCAGACATACTAAAAAGCACAGGTACTCTGCTAACCATCTTGTTTCTAGATTTGGATACTAAGTTCCCAGTAAAGAAGGATACCTTATGTCCTTCGTATCTTTTCTTCTTGTTGATTCGGTAAGGTCGCTGCGCAGAAAACAAAGCCATGTAGTTCCCATTTGTCTGAGCAACAAACACAGACTCTTTTGGGTGCAGAGTCAGACTCGGGCAAGTGTAACGCTCCTGAAAATAATTTTAAAGAAAGTTTTGTATGAAACAAAAGATTTGTCGAAATGATTCAGGTTATCTTATCACATTATGGAAGACCATAAAAGGTAAAGTATACGTAAGTCATAACCACAGCATACATTATAGAAAAGATATTTAACTCATTACAATCCACTGAAAGTCTTACACCAAGACAAATCTTAAATGAAATATCTACCCTGGTTCCATAGATGCTGACCAAAATCTCCTGCAGAACAGCTGCAGAAAGGTAACTCCAACTTGATGGTACTCAATAGCCTACTAAGAAGTTCTTTATGACAGCGATTTGCCATGTAGGCTATTGCTGGGTGTAAATTCATAAATATCTTTAAAAAAAAAAAAACACCAAAAACTTGGCTTTAGTCTAGTGCTCCTATTTGAGACTGAATTAAGATTACTTTTGAAAAACTGCATGACAACTGCACTAGAAATCAACTGCTCTCGCAAAGCTTTCACCAGGTCCAAACCTCTGCTAGTTTCAGCCTAACTTAAAGGCACAGTGCTGAATTTTAGTGCCATGAATACAAACTAAAAGAGCATTGGCGGCACGATGTATCTGCGTGTGATGTCTACAGGCTGACAGTGACCACTGGAACTCACAGGCTATGTGGCAAAACAGGAAGAACATCAGACTAGTTTTATTGTGTGGTTTGGAAGTAATGAACTGGGAAGGAAGTTCTGGGTACTGTAAGGTACTGGGAACAGAAATCAAAACTGGATTAGGCAGTGTGCCTGGTTGGGAGTATGCTCCATGGCACAGCACTGCATGCTTCTGGGGGGAAACTGGGTCTAACAGTAAGGGATCAGAAAGCACAATGTAATCTACAGGAGCACTGTGCTGTTATGCTGGTATTCTGGAGCTTGCCCCTGTATCAGTGCAGTCTGAATCAGCCCACAGGAGATGGTAGGGCTCTGTTTCCACCCCTGGGGCAGTCGGTTCCAAGTGTACTGGACGCCCCTCCAAGTTAAAGCAAACTGTGGCGTGCGCTCTGCTGCCAAAGGAATTGAGAAAAATGCATTGGCAATATCAGTCGTGGCATACCACTTGGCTACCTTTGACTCCAGTTCATACTGAAGTTCTAGCATGTGAGGTACAGCAGCACTCAATGGTAGTGTGACTTCGTTTAGGCCATGATAGCCTACTGTTAGTCTCCACTCTCCGTTGGACTTTTGCACTGGCCATAAGGGGCTATTAAAGGGTGAGCAGTTCCTACTGATCACTCCTTGGCTCTCCAGCCTACAGGTCAGCTTATGGATGGGAATTAGGGAGTCCCAGTTGGTGCGATATTGGTGCCGGTGCACTGTTGTGGTCACGATTGGCGCTTGTTCTTCTACCTTCAGCAACCCCACAAACAGAAGGATCCTCTGAGACCAGGCAAGGTGGACAGCTGCTCAATTTCCTCTGTCTCCAAAGCAGCAATACCAAAAGTCCATCGGTAACCTTTTGGGTCTTTGAAGTACCCTCTCCTGAGGTAGTCTATGCCAAGGATGCATGGAGTCTCTGGACCAGTCACAATGGGGTGCTTTTGCCACTTCCTCCCAGTCAGGCCGATTTCAGCCTCCAGTACAGTCAACTCTTGGGATCCTCCTGTCACTCCAGAAATACAGATGGGTTCCACCCCTTGACAACTTGATGGCATCAGGGTACACTGTGCACCGGTATCTACTAGAGCCTTATACTTCTGTGGGACTGATGACTGATGTGCCAAGCCATCTGAGCCACACAGTCCAGTAAATCCAATCATCTACTACCTTCACCTGGCTGGAGGCAAGGCCCCTCTAATAGTGATCACAATATTGGTCACTTATGTCTTTATTATAGGAGCTGGAGTAAAATCAGTTCTTCCACTCCATCTGGGAACCTGCTCACCAGAGACTGAAGCCTCAGCTTTCATGGGATGATCACCCTTGACCTCTTCAATGCACGCACCTGTTCCTCCAGAGCTGAGGTAGGTTTTCCATCCCACTTCCTCATGTATTCTCTGTGATCCCACAGGTAAAACCATAGGGTGGCACGTGGTGTACACCTTCTGTATCTTCTCTTGAGCAGTAGGGCACCTCTTGTTAATAGCTGAGACATGTGTTGGTACACGTGGGGAGCTGGGTAGATTAGATAGATCGTCTCTCAATTGTCTGAACTCCTGGGACAGTTTTTCCACAGCTGAAATGATGGTAGGTGTGAGATTGTCTTTGAACTCTCACAATTTATGAATCATTTCATCCACTGTTGGTGGTACTATGTCACTCCAGGTTTCTGTTGCCTGTGAATGTGCATATGATGATGTAAATTTCCACCACATGAGTTGTGTACATTCGACTTCATCTGGATCTATGGGTGCATCCCCAGCATTCATCTTGTGACAGATCATCTCTACAATGGTTGATTCCCTCAGAGACTGGATGCCTTTCTCTAGAGTAGTCCACTTGGCCGAACAACTCATAAGAGACTGGATGCCTTTCTCTAGAGCAGTCAGTCCACTTGGCCAAATGACTCATAACATAATCTTTGTATGGAAACCTTTCTTTCACAGCTGCCAAGAGCCACCTCCAAAGGCTGAGGGACTGTTTCTCTCTTGCAATTGCTTTGTCAGTTCCCCCTTCCCTAGCAAGTGATCCCAGCTGCTTGGCTTCTGTACCTTATAGTTCGTGACTGTTAGCCCCATTGTCCCATCCACCACCAGGTGATGATGCGCTCCCTTGATTGATGGGTAAAATCTTTTCATATATTCCGTAGCTCGGTTGAGGTCCCGGATCCAGAAGTCACCTCTTCTTCCTCTGATTCATGTGATATCACTCCTGATCAGATGCTGTCCTGGGTAGTAAGTGCACTGCCATTGCTTCTTCATCTTTCTTGTCTCTTTTTGCTTTTCCCCTTTCGTACAGGGGCAACCAATACTGGCACAAACTGGTACTCTGGTTTAGCTGCAGTGATCATCACTGTGAAGGGAGTGGCTGCAGTATGTGTTGTCGGGGTTAGAGTAGCTGCTGTACTTGTCACTGGGGTTGGTGTAGTTGCTGTGCTTGGAGCTGGAGTAGCTGCGCTGTCTGTTGTGGTCAGAGTTTGAGTAGCTGCTGTACTTGTCACACGGGTTGGTGTAGTTGCTGTATTTGCAGTTAGAGTAGCTGTGTTGTTGGTTGCTCTGCCATCAGATCCAGAGTTTTTTTCCCTCTGAAGGTACTGGATGGTTTTGAACAGGTCTCTGTAAGCATAGGCCAATCCCCAGCACATTGCCATGATTCGTCCCTCTCTGGTATGACCAGGATGACAACACACCTAATTTAAATGGTTTACAAATTTTTCTGGATTTTGCACTTGTTCAGTGGTGAAGTTCCAAAGCACTGGAGGGGCCCACTGGCCTAGATACTTGCCCATACTATCCCACACACACTGCCACTCATGACTGTTCAGCCTTGGGGAAATTCTCTTGGTCCTCCTATATCATCGTCTAGCCCTAGAGAAGGCCCAAACCTGACTCTGCTTAACTTTCGAGATCAGATGAAATGGTCATGGATAAAACACACTCTCTATGCATGCCAACATGGTGACCCCCATCACAATCAGCAGGCAGGTCTCAAGGGTACCCAAAGGCCATTCAAAACCTTCAGAACTCTCAGATTATGCAGTAAACAGTCTGGTAGGCAGGGTGGGAAGGTAAGAGAATGTCTCCTTCACAGGTTGACCACCCGAGGAGGGGAAAAAAGATGTGTAATTGCTAAACACTTACATTACATAGCTCCCAAAGTAAAGAGGTGGTGAACACACTGGGAAAGCAAGCCAGATCAGTGCACAATCAATGATTCTATTGTATTACAAGTCATTACCATAAAGTACAATGAAACAAGAACCTCAACCCAAGGTCCCCAGCTGATGAACAGTAACACAGCAAATACTGGCTGTAAGTAAGGTACAACATGATGAAACTCCGAGGTCAAGAGCAACAACTTTGAGAACCAATAAATCAGCATTGTGATGAGTGACTATTAATCCAAAACAATGAATGCTTATCACAAATACACTTAGACACACTCTGGTCAGATCTGTCATTATGTCAACCCTTCGTGCCCCATGTTGGGCACCACAAAAAAACTGTCGTGCTATAAGGCCAGCCAGAAGCTCAGAATCATGCAGCCTCTAGCTCATTGATTCGGAGAAAACTCCAGGAACAAACTTGCCAACAAAGTTTTCAAGCTGACAAGCAGGTATTTTTTACTGCGGCACCGGGAGACACGGAGGATAGCTCCTCCTAACATGTGTCCCCATATTGCTATACAAGCCATCCTTATATAGTCCCAGGGCATACATACATATTCATGAGGCTACATATGGATTACATCATTTTCCAGAGAGTTCCCCGCATGCGTACAGAATTGTGGTGGTGGTCTCTGAGGGTCAGTTACTTCTTCCAACAATCTTCATCACTTCTGGCCACCTTTGGAGCACGCGCAGTAGATGCTTATACCAGCTTAACTGGTTCGTTAGCACCAGAGACATAATAATCCTCCTGTCCTCCTACTTAGCAGTTGGTTTAACCATAGCCCATCCTGGACACCTACCATTCCCAGATACTCCTTATCCCTGTGTCCCATTCTTCTAGACTGTTTTTCTTAAATCTGTCAACTATAACGATTTATGTTGTACAAGAATTCTCAGTATGTTCTCTAGCTGTACTCTACTTTTTTTCTGTGTATCACAGAATCATAGAACAGTTAAGGTTGGAAAGGACCTTAAGACCATCAAGTTCCAATACCCCTGCCATGGGCAGGGACACCTCACACTAAGCCATATCACCCAAGGCTTCGTCCAACCTGGCCTTGAACACTGCCAGGGATGGAGCATTCACAACCTCCCTTGGGCAACCCATTCCAGTGCCTCACCACTCTAACAGAAAAGAATTTCCCCCTTATATCCAATCTAAACTTCCCCTGTTTAAGAGTCAACCCATTAGCCGTTGTCCTGTCACTACAGTCCCTAATGAAGAGTCCCTCCCCAGCATCCCTGTAGACTCCCTTCAGATACTGGAAGGCTGCTATGAGGTCTCCATGCAGCCTCCTCTTCTCCAGGCTGAACAGCCCCAACTTTCTTAGCCTATCTTCATATGGGAGGTGCTCCAGTCCCCTGATCATCCTCGTGGCCCTCCTCTGGACTTGTTTCAACAGTTCCATGTCCTTTTTAGGTAGAGGATACCAGAACTGCACACAATATTCCAAGTGAGGTCTCACAAGAGCAGAGCAAAGGGGGCAGGATCACCTCCTTCGACCTGCTGGTCACACTCCTTTTGATGCAGCCCAGGATACAGTTGGCTTTCTGGGCTGCAAGCACACACTGCCGGCTCATTTTCTCATCGACCAACACCCCCAAGTCCTTCTCCGCAGGGCTGCTCTGAATCTCTTCTCTGACCAGCCTGTAGCTGTGCCTGGGATTGCTCCAACCCAGGTGTAGGAGCTTGCATTTGGCATGGTTAAACTTCATGAGGTTGGCATCAGCCCACCTCACAAGCGTGTCAAGGTCCCTCTGGAGGGCATTCCTTCCCTCCAGCGTATCAACCGAACCACGCAGCTTGGTTTCATTTTCAAACTTGCTGAGGGCGCACTCAATCCCACTGTCCATGTCAGCGACGAAGATGTTAAACAAGACCAGTCCCAACACCGATCCCTAAGGGACACCACTCGTTGCTTGTCTCCAGCTGGACATTGAGCCATTGACCAGAACTCTTTGTGTGCGGCCATCCAGCCAGTTCTTTATCCACCGAGTGGTTCATTCATCAAATTGATCTCTCCAATTTAGAGACAAGAATGTCGTGTGGGACAGTGTCGAACACTTTACACAAGTCCAGGTAGATGACATCAACTGCTTTACCGCTGTCCATCAGTTCTGTAGCCCCATCATAGAAGGTCACCAAATTGGTCAGGCAGGATTTCCCCTTAGTGAAGCCATGCTGGCTGTCACCAAGCACCTTGTTGATTTTCATGTGCCTTAGCATGCCTTCCAGGAGAATCTGCTCCAAGATTTTGCCAGGCACAGAGGTGAGACTGACTGGTCTGTAATTGCCCGGGTCATCCATTTTCCCCTTCTTGAAAATGGGGGTTATATTTCCCTTTTTCCAGTCGTCGGGAACTTCACCTGACTGCCATGATTTTTCAAATATGATGGCCAGCGGCTTAGCAACTTCATTTGCCAGCTCCTTCAGGACCCGCGGATGGATTTCATCAGGACCCATGGACTTGTGCACGTTCAGATTTTTAAGATGGTCTCGAACCAATTCCTCTCCTACAGTGGGCCCAAGGTCTTCATTCTCACAGTCCCTGCATCTGCCTTCCAAGACTATATATATATATATATATATATACACACAGAACTAAATATATATATATTTATATATATATACAGAACTAAACAAAGACCTCAACTTACAGTAAGAGCATTTTATACATCACATGAACTTTCAGAAAATTAAAAGTATTATTTACAACACTGACAAGCATGAAATGCTAAATCTCAAACAATACTAGTTGTTAATCTTACATGGAAAATCTGATTGGAGATTTTTGCAGCACTTTGGAAGTCCCATGCAATAATGGTACGATCAGCTGAGTCACGGCTTACTGCATCTGTGCTTGTAAGAAATTCTTTTCCTTCTGGGAGAAAGAGTATGTCCAATGTCTGTTGCAGAGCAGCCTTGTACACTCTTAACACCTAGTGGATAAAAAAGTTTGTTATTTTTTGACAGATTAGAAAAACACAATAAACTAAGTTTTCTCTTTTTATTAATAACCAACATATTCTCTTTGTATTAATAAACAACAAATGTAATATGTGAAAAAGCACCTAATTTTTAACTGGTAGAAGGAAAAATACCCCATTGGCTTAACTGTTTGTTAAGTTTGCTCAAAACCAAAAGAGAAGAGTACCAGAGATGGAAAAGTAGAACCACTGAGAACTACAAGAGCATTGCCCGTGTGTGCAGAGATGCAGATAGAAAAGCAAAAGCTCAGCTTGAACTGAAATTAGGTACATAATTAAAATTGGGTAAATAATTGAAATATTTTCCCACTCTTGAACAAGAGAGGTGAATTAGTTACTAGCAATGCTGAAAAGGCAGAGGTTCTCAATGCTTTCTACACCTCTGTCTTTACCAGCAGTTGGGCCACAGGACTTGGGAACAAAAAAATCCACGTTGATGAAAACACAGATCCACTGTCAGAGGAAAAAAAAAAAAAAAAGATTTGGTATGTCAACTGTTACAGGGGCTTAACCCCTACAGATCAGTGGGCCCTGACATTATCCACCCAAGGGTAAGAGCTGGCTGACATCATTGCAAGGATGCTCTCCATAACCTTTGAGAAGTCATCGAGATCGGGGGGCATTCTAGAAAACTGGAAGAAGGCAAATGTCAATTCACACCAAAGTGGGTTGGATCCATACAGAAATGGGTCCTCAGCCACCAGATGCTGAATCTTTTAACAGCCTGTGACCTGGATCTTAAAATGTAAGAGATTTTGAAATATTCTAAAGAATATATGAGCCATTTGAATTTCCTTTCTTTCCACCACTCTTCATGAAATTCTGCATCTGTGTTGTCTACTTTGAATTTTGCAAATCAATATTTCTGCTTTCTTTTTCTCTTATTTGCCTCCAGCAGAGAGCAACTTCAAGGCAAATGGCCAGATCAAAAGAATCCATCTCTCTGAATATGGTGATCCTTGAAACTAGGACACTGGAAGACTCTTACTTATTAATATCTAAATATATATCTCTCTTGCCAAGACAGCTAAAAAGTAGCTGCCTGCACTTCCAACAGGGTGTTGAGAGGTTAGTCCTTCTAATGTCATTAGAAGAAAAGAGCAGAGAGAGTGCTTGAAACAGTCCCCAGCTTTGTGAGGCATTTCAGTGCCTACTTTGCATTCCTAGCAACACGGGACTACCGATTCTAGGGCCCATAACTGTTACAGATACCGTAAGCACATACATTTTTTTAATAAAAATAATTTTCAGGTGTCACAGTGAAAAATCCTGGATTATACCTCTGCTTTATACTTTAACCAGTAAAAGAAAAATAGTTTCAAATATCAAACACAACATGAGAACTTCCCGATTTACTCCCTTCAGCTCAAAAGTCTATGACTGCTTGGAAATGTTCAGATAGCAGATCCTGCTTTGCGGTAGCAATATACTAGATCATCTCCTGAGGTCCCTTGCATCCCTGCTTCCTGTGATCTTGGTATGTAGAAGGATAGCAGCAACAGCTGCTCCAATTGCTTTTCATAGGCTCTGTGAAATGTACACTTTAGAAAGACAATGTTTGCATTCACTGAAGAACCTCACTCATGCAAGCACACTATACACCCTGTAAGTTCATCAACAAGATCTGAACCTGCAGACTCAAAGACCTGGCATGCTTTTCAGCAATCTGCCTGCTTTTTTAAGATAATGAATATATAAATGTGTTACTTGCTCTCGTCAGATTTTTCAGCCGAGGAATATGCATGATATACAAAGCAATTAAACTTTGCAAAGCCAAAAATTATATTTGCCTCCACTTTCCTTTATGGAGAAATCACCACACACCGCTATTTCTTCAAAGACTTATAAAAGGAAGTCAATAGTCATTAGTAAAGTAGAATATGAAGGTATTCTGTAGGAGCAAAAATAAAAATAATAATAAAAAATAAACCCACAAAATACAACAGCTGTCTGGAATGAGAAATGAGAAATCATACAGGAACTGCAGGTGACCTGAAATAAAGTTAAATTGAGAAGAGGGGGCACAAAAGGCTCTACCACCCCAACAGACTGAAGAGGCAGCTACTTAGCAGCAGGCACTTTCACAGATGTGAAAAGTCCCAACTGAAGAGTTGGCAAGATCAGAGTGCAGAGTAGCATAAACATGTAGAAACAGGGACAGGAAGGCAGAAACAAAGGCCAACTGGTGCTGGGAAATGACGAAGAACCATATAGAGCAATAAATGATAATAAAGTCCCAAACGGTGCTTCATGGTAGTAATTGGATAATATTCTTTTATTTTAAAGGTGAAAAACTCAAACGTACTGTTTAGGTCTTCATCTTCCAAAAAACCCCTTGTGAAATGTATGTAAACACATATCCATATATACACTGTGTTCAGCACTGTTAAGGGGTTTTTAGGCTTGGGACTTAAAATTGTCTGTTTGAAGCAACAGTAATCTCTCAGTAAGGAAAAAGTAGAGTATGCAGTATACTTACATGCAGTAAGTAACATGCACATGCTTTTAATGTTTTGCTGAAATCCTCTTGGGCTCTTGCATAAACTGCCACTAATAATCTAAACATTTTCACTGTTAATCATTACATATATACAGTTGTCTGTTAATAGGACACCTAACTAAATTACCCATGTATGTTAGCTTTGCAACTGGAAGATCCATAAAAATAAGTAAAAAAAAAAAAAAAACATTTTTTTCCATATGTACCTCAGAAAAACTATGCTATTTAATCTTCAAACCACACAGTAAGAGCTGACTCAGAGAACAATAAACTAACAAGCAGCTGGGAACTTGATATACATAGTATTTAAATTCTTCCATAAAGATAGCTTTCAAATTTTGCAACACTGCTGCTCAGAAAAGTACTCATAATTAAACCTGATTTGTTCTACCTTAGACAGTTAATTCATGACATGCCTGAGGAACCTGCTTGGGGAAAGCACCAGTTTCCTTACCCTGCTGGCTTTAGTTTGTTAGTAACAGCTTTTGCCCTTTTTCTATTTGCAGATTTATCACAAATAAGCATTGGAAATCCACACAGTCCACTTCTTCAATCTAAGCATTTCCTGTACATAAAAGAAATAATTTCAAAAGAAGTCCTAATACTTTCTGGTGTCAACACAATACAACATAATAATAGAGCTTCTTCACTAAGGCAAGAGCTCATGGCTGCAGGCATTCAACAAAGGTAATTTAAGCAAATTAAGTCAGTTTCAAAGAGATTCTTAGGGTTCTGATGATTTGAAAACCATGCTGTGATACGGAATTCAAGGTATATACTTCAGATGGGTGTTCTATAATATTTTGCTGCATAATGTACATGCAATGCCTGGTATTTTGTCTGTCAAGAAAGCCCAAAGCCTCAACAGAAGCAGTTCAGAAACTGCTGCTCACCCAAGCTCTGTGTTGGTCCCCTGTAATCTATATGCACTGCACTTTCCTAAAAAGTCCCTCCAACTTTAAGCAAGTGGTGAGAAAGAAATGGGCTCTTATTGTCCTGAGCATCAGCAGATGAGATCTCAAAACAAATCTAACAGGACTACATGTAATCTGGATGGTCATGGAAAAAAACCTTAATCAGCCAGTGCCATGCCTTCCAACCTATAAAAATGGCCATATTTTTATTTCCACCTCTTGTCATACCTTTTTAGATTGAGTGCTTTGGTATTAAACTGTCTCTTCCTGTAGGTATGTTGGGTAACTAAAGCAATCGGGGACTGACTTAAGTTTCCTCTGCAAAACAGTAATAGAGCACTACTAGTAATAAAAAGTGCACTTTAAGAGAAAGTTAATTCTGCACAAAATAAAAGCTTTTTTATCTACTGCAGTGCAAGCCATTTGTGTTGATCTATTCTAGAGACTAAGGTGCTAAAACAGATGACTACGATATGAACAATGTACTCTTTTTTTAAGTCACTTCAGATTGCTTGAGAAAGCACAGGATTCTTGTGATGGAAAGTGTCAACCATTTATTAGAGAAAAAATACTTTCCCATCAGAATTTTATTTAAAATTATCTCCTCATCTCAAATAGGATAAGTGAAATCTGTATACAGGAAACAGATGAGGAACATCCAAGATGCAGAACAGCTTTTTTATGAGAAGCAATAACCAGAACTTTACAGTACAGAAATGGACAACCATGGGGAATTTGAAAGTATCAGAAATAAAGTCTGAGTGGCATGGAGAAGGTGACTGATTTCTTCCATGATAAGAATTCAGACTCCAAACTAGCAGAAGGCAGATTCAAAACAAGATGCTTCTTCCCACAATACATATTTAATTGTATTTTTTGCTACAGGATGTTGCAGACATTAAAAAAAAAAAAAAAAAAAGAGAGAGAGAAAAATCAAGAACAACCAATTCTACAGTTGAAAACTTAAACAGACCATGAAAGACAAAGACAGTATCTGTGGTGCAAAAAGTCCCCACACTCTACATTAGAAAGGTCTGGGTAACCATTGCTGGGAGTAGAGATGAAGTTTGCTATGCTTTCATATTCTTGTTTGTTTAAAAGCATACTGGTAGCTGCTGGGGGTTTAAAATTTGTCTAGAAATGGGCTGAAACCAGAATGGTTATTCCCCAACAGCTTCTCATTTGAACACTCACGCTCCACCAAGAGGCATGTTTTGTCTCTGGCCCGTTTCAGTCTCCTCGGGAGCAGCTGCTATGATTGTCTGTCACAGACAGACAGGTCTGTGATTATCATCTGAGATACCACCATATGAGGTTTCCAAATAAACACAGCAGGACTGCTCATGTATATGATACATCCACATAAAATGTGTCTTCACACTCAGAAAGGACTTCTGAATGTTCACATTTAAAACCAAATACCATTACACAAGTACAAATGTATGCCTCACCAGATTTCTTCAAACTTTGTCCATAGTTACAGTCAGGCTTTCTCAAACTGTGAGAAGAATATCTTTAGTTTTCTAAAGAACTGAATAAATCATCTTATTTTAATTACATTGTTCTTCCTAATACCATCAGTACATGACAATGTAATGGTTGTTTCTATAGAAACCAGAAGTGCAAGTAACCACCAATTTCTACAACCTTTTTTCATATTTATATGTTATCCAGAGACAAATTCATTAGTGTCATAGTTAAAGTTTCCTAAATGCTACATGCTACTGAAATTGACAGCATCTCATCTGAAAGAAATTGCAATAGAATGTTTCCAAGGAACTAAATGCACTGCACTTGCACTCTGAATTCATTAATTTTTAAACTGTGTTTTAATGACTTTGGCTTCTTTCTTTATAAACTCAAGTACAGACAAATAGCTCAACATAAAGATTTATTTTCTTAAGCGTAAAACTATATATATGATAGCTGAAATTTTGTAGCTAAACAATATTCAATCCAGAGCAATAAAGCAAGATGGGAAGATGGGGGAGAAGCCCCTGTTTATACTCTGTGTTGGTCTCTGATAATAATAAAAATTCTGCAGTGCATTTCTAGACTAATTTTAAAAGCTCAAACTGCTTCCACCATTTTCTAGTAAATATATTCTATAGCTTATAAGATCTGAATTTCAAAAATGGGAATTCTGTGTATATATTCAAATCTAAATTTTCCTCAAATTTGCCTATCACTCCAACACATTGACTTTGCATTCATCTTTTTTGAAACCTTGCTTACGTCCTGACAAAATTTTGTTATTAATCTCAAAAGGCTGGATTTTCGTATTTATTTGTACTCTTCCTATTACTAGTAAGTCGCGGGCATTTTCTCTGCATGGTATTAAATCCTTTTTTATTATAATTGATTGTGCTAGTGCAATACTTTCTGTAACAAATATTTTCAAAATTAAAATAATAAATGGTGTCTCCATTTGGAGCCATGCCTGAAGCATGTCACCAAATACCTCCCCGATTCTTTTCTTGAGTTCTCCCCTTTAGCTTTTTTCATTTTACAGTACATACATTAGTCTTGAGACAAACAGGCACAAAATCACAAAATGGAATATGGAAACCCTTAGAATTAGTTTTAAGTAATGTTAAGTTTGATGGCTTTGTAACAGTAGCAATGGAAAATTACTGAGGTGCATGATACATAGAGAAAAAAACATAGAATACAGCTAGAGAACATACTGAGAATTCTCACAAGATAAATCATTATAGTTGACATAGCTTCAAGAGAAACAGTCTAGAAGAACAGGACACAGAGATAAGGAGTATCTGGGAATGGTAGGTGTCCAGGATGGGCTATGGTTAAACCAACTGCTAAGTAGGAGGACAGGAGGATTATTATCTCTCTGGTGCTAACGAACCAATTAAACTGGTATGAGCATCTACTGCGCGTGCTTCAAAGGCGGCCAGAAGTGATGAAGATTGTTGGAAGAAGTAACCGACCCTCAGAGACCACCACCACAATTCTGTACGCATGCGGGAACTCTCTGGAAAATGATGTAATCCATATGTAGCCTCATGAATATGTATGTATGCCCTGGGACTATATAAGGATGGCTTGTATAGCAATATGGGAACACACATTAGGAGGAGCTATCCCCCGTGTCTGCCAGTGCCACAATAAAGAATACCTGCTTGTCAGCTTGAAAACTTTGTTGGCAAGTTTGTTCCTGGAGTTTTCTCCGAATCAATTTGGCGACCCAGATGGGACCCTCTCTGCTCGGCTGCAGGACCCGCTGAGGACAGGGCTCCCTAGAACCCTGGGGAATTTTTCCTGGAGGGACCCCTCGACTCATTCAGATCACTGCGGGAGCAGACAAGGACCATCTCATAAAAGGTATTCTTCTCTTTTATACAGTTTGTAAGATGCAGGGGGCATCTCAGTTTGGTAAATTGGTTTGGTAAATTGGTTTGGTAAGCGTACGCATGGTTTGGAAGCTTTCCGTAAATCGAGATAGGAAATCTCATAGATAAAGGTGCATACCTGGCTGCTAGCGTCCGTTTGGTATACACCCACAAGAAGCAGGGGGCTTCTTGTGGTTTGGGTCCTGCAAGATGCAGGGGGTGCCTTGTGGAAAAGGTTTTGGTGCAGAAAAGGTTTTGGATTTTACTGGTAGGGGGGGGTTTGTGGTTTGGGTTGGTGGGGGGTGTTGTGGGGTTTTGGTGCAGAAAAGGTTTTGGATTTTACTGGTATACACTCACAGGAAGCACGGGGCTTTCCTGTGGTTTGGGTCCTGCAAGACACAGGGGGTGTCTTGTGGAAATGGTTTTGGATCTTGTTGGTATTTGATTTATTTTGTGGCTTGTTACATTAAGGATTTTAGTCTTGTGATTTTGGTATCAGTGACAGACTGTTATAACTAAGCAGGGGGCATCTTGTGGTTTGGGTCCTACAAGACGCAAGGGGTGTCTTGTGGAAATGGTTTCGGGTCCAGTGTGCTATCAACAGCCCATAAGGGATTTGATTCAGTGATGCTGTCAGCATGGGTCCCTGAATAGGTTAGTCGAATCACCCTCCAATACAGCAGGCTGTCCCATGTGGTTCCCACAGTGGGACACAGACAGGATGGTCGGACACAACGGTCTCGTCCTTCCTGGGACACTGACAGGCTGGTCAACTATAAAGGTTCAAGGAAACCCCCCTATTAATGTTACAATATGGTCTGAGCCATAGGGGTTAGGAAGTATTGATTTTGATTCTACTGGTATTCGTCTTATTTTGTGGCTTGTTACAGTAATGATTTTGGTCTTGTGATTCTGGTACTGGTGACAGGATGTTATAACTGTGTTATTAACTGTTGTTTGTTTGGTTGAATTTAAGTCTCTGTCTTTGCCTCAAGTGTTGTAACTGTGGAGTATGTCTGGGGGATCCTGTTTGTGTGTGTGTGTGTGAATGTGAGATTGATAATGGAAAATCAGCAGAGTGAAGAGATCTTGAAAAAGAATCCTTTTGGGTGCATTTTGGCACACTGGAAAGAACTTGGAGGGTCTCCTGGGGGCTTGGTAAATAAGAAAACATTGGTAAAATATTGTAACCAATGAAAACATTGGTAAAATATTGTAACCAATGATGGCCTTTGTATACTTTGGAAGATCAGGAAAAATGGCCTAAAAATGGAACTCTGAACTATAATACATTGCTACAATTAATGTTGTTTTAAGGGGGCAAGGAAAATGGGATGAAGTAATGCATGCAGATATGTTTTTCACTTTAAGAAATCACATGGAGTGACAGACTGAATGCAAAATTAATATAGCTCCGCCAGATTCCTTAATTTTGGCTTTGGAAAATTTTGGACATGGATGCTGCTTCTTCAGCTTCTCTAATTGTTCAAAAAAAAAGTCCAACATTGTAGAGTAACATCAAGTAAACTTCATACAATCAACCTCTGCTTAACTCCCATAATTAACTTTTTTTTAATAATTTCATTTATTCCCACATTTATAACCAATCTTTCCCCCCAAGTCTGTTCTGTGGCCATGTCAGGTCATACTACTTGGTCTCCACTGGTCGATGCCCTTCCTCTCTTTTCCCTCCTTGCTTAATATAAGGAGTGTATTTGCATTTATGGAGGTCTTCTAATATTATTTAAAGATCAGAGCCACAGCCCTGTCACCTTCCACTTATTCCCTCCCTGGATCACTGTGCTGTGCTTCCTCAGGACTTGCTGTTCTGACAGCTACAGCAGATAGCTCTTGCCAAAGCTCCAATAGTGGTTTATGAGACAGAACACATGAACTGAATACATCTAACAGCTGAATAAACTATTCCTCTGTTTTTAACAGAGTAAAAAAAAATGTTAGCGATCTCCCTACCTTTAGAGTTCCTTGCATTTCTGTATGCACGTGATAAAGAACCAGTTCCTGAATGCTTACAAAATGTTTCGTCAATCAAAGCAAAATGTAAATAAAAGGTGAAATAGACAAAACTTTAAAATAATTATATGGATACATTTAGAAAATGTAAATTAATACATTTAGATGCAAGTTCTTGAGTGCTCTTTGTCCTTTCAACAGAGATAATACTATCCCTGCTTTACACTATGCAAACCTTGCTGGCTTGTGTAAATATTCAACTCAGTTTGACAAGTTACACTCATGTGGTAAGGAATGTGAGCTCCTTTGGCTAACTTTAAATTAGCAGTAGAGCTGTAGCATTGTTCTGATATTACATCTGTGTAATTTTAGCTAAAGGATACAGGTCTCAACCCTATGTTCTCTTTGGTGCTTCAAGAAATATCAAAATTTCAGGTAGAATAAGTGTTTGGAATATATATTGTCTCCTGTCTGAAAAGCTAATACAGTTCAGCCAAAATGGAGAGTAACTGTATAATTCAACTGGTTTGTGCTGAACATCTTAAGAAGCTCTTCCACAGCTCAGAGAAAGGAAATACTTCCTAAATACATAAGTACTTTAAGGTCTTAGTGTTATTGCACAGTTCTTTTTACAGGGCATTTCACAGTTTTTTTCTTGGTTCAGTTCCGAGGTCCAAAGATCCCACAGCAGCTGTTCAATATGATTCTCTCTCTGTGGTAGACACTGCAGAGATGGTTTTGGTTTGGGGTTTTTTAACATAGCAGCTCACTTCCAAGCTTTCTGGTCTTTTCATAAAGTCTCTATAAACGTTCTCCAAGTGTTTCATAAATGCAATGAATCTGTTATACAGCAATATAAGATCTCCAAAATAATCCCTTCACCAGAGACAAAACTGGGTTTAACACAAATGAATACCACTATAATAAAACTCTACATGCTATTTAACTGCCTTTTCTATTCTTTCATTTTTTCCCCCCTCAGGCCTTGATTACTTGTCTCTCTAAGTTTGAGATGCCTGTGTATCTTACATTTCATTGAGCAGTTAACAAGCTATGCCATCCGTTCATTTCTCCGAAGTATGTTGCTTACCTTTACCTTGAAGATTTTAACTCCCTTATTGTTCTTTCATTCTTCCTCTAGCTCAATACACAATGCTACATTTGAAATCATTTTGCTTATTTGTTCAACAGAACAGGAATAGCAATAAATGTCTTTCAATATCCCTGCTTTTATTTCTTTTTATAACTGTCTTTATGATTAATAGCCTGTGTACACTTCTCAATGTATTAGTAGCTGAAAGACTGCCTCAAAGCTATCATCATACATTTTCTCTGGGACTTAGAAACCCAGTATTTATACCACATTCAATACATGAATAAATATTAGTAACTTGTTCTACAAACTTCCAGTCTATAAAATCAAAGAGAGATTTCAGAAGTACTAATTTGGAAAAATACCACTACCACCTATTCTATGTCATTTCCCACCAGCAGTCAATGTGGCACAGTGGCATAGAGCTGCATATTTCAACTAATGCATGTATGTGTAATTGGATAATAGTTTTGTTGTCAGTCATTCTCTCTATGTTCGTGATGCTTAATGTTTTGGCCTGAATTTCCACCAAAAAATCCCTCATTTCCTGATATGCAATTATTATTTTGCCTCACATAGCTAAATTTAAGATGTGCAAGTGGGTAGTTTGTTAAAACACGTGTATATCCTAAAGAATGACCTCTGAAATAGAATTACCAGTGAATGCTGAAATTGAGTTTTCAATGGGCAATGACTAACAAGATTCAACCTCTTGATTTAGGGTGCTCGCTCTGTTGACAAAATATGCTGCAAAGTCCAAAAACGCTATCAGTAGTATGATCATGCGAACAAAAAGAATCATTAGTTCACTCATACATCATTCCAAGCTGAGTGACAGGTAAACAACTTGAAGGAACCAGCAACAGGAAAATCTTGTGATGAATTAGGGTGAAAGTGCTTTAAAGTTTGCACCAAAGCTGAAACAATGGTAAGAGGCCTCAGACATCTATTTCAGTTAAGACCAAATGCCATTTGTTAGAACAGGACTGGCCAGGACACTTCATTCAATCAGTATGGCCATAACTGTGTAAGATGGAAAACACATGAGGTGTGCTGGTCTTATCTTGTGAATAAAGATAACAATATAAGCCGAAAGTAGGAATTCCTGAAGAATCCATTGAAATCCTCCAAACTAGCAAGAGATGAGATACTGATGATATTGATGATTCATGCCTAACCAACATACTGTTCCATGACTGAGAGTTTGAAATGTAACATTATTTTGCATTAATAATGCATACGTGATACTTGCCATTCTGCAAGAAGAAGCCATAAGCAATCAAATCAGAGTTTTATATTTTCCCCACTCAGTTATGACCTTCCACATTCACTCGGTACGCACACAGCTCTAATTTTAAAATCAATACAAATACAGGTGTCTAACAATCTATATCTATCACTCAGCTACAGCTACCTCGTATCAGGGGAAAAATATCAAAGGATAACAGAAGCTCTCTCTCCCCCCTTATAAAGGTTTCAGAGTAAGACAATAAACCACATTGCTGCTTTAGACAATCATAGTACATACAAAATTACAGTTTTCAAATGAGCAAACATATCAAACAAACAAAAGAAAAAGGGATCAGTATCTGTTACCAGGCTAAACCCAAGCTTTCCACTTTCCAAGGTGATTAGAGACTGCTTATTATTAAAATTAATATTGCTTGTGCACTACTTAATTGGCTAGATTTCCAGCTGGTGAAATTCTACATGAATATAACTATTTCCTAATGAATAAAGCAGGCAACAGCTTCTAGAAACTTCTAGAGAGAACCCAGTAAAGGCTCTGTACAAAAGAAAGAGGCTGGGGCTTTTGTTTTACCAAGCCTAAAAGGTTCCCTATTTTACCTGTTAGAGTATACTTTCATTCACTTATTATTCTCTCAGAAAGAAATTCTTTTCCTGCAATATGGTGGGATGTTTCCCTTATCTCTTCATTAGCATCAGCTTACATAAGTGGAGTTACAGACAATCGTTTTAAGCACTGGAGTATCCTGCAGGTAGAGAGACCACCACTGTGTGTATTCATTAGAGGTCAACAGCTCTTTAAGGCAGGTTCCAACACTGGAGCTTGAGCATTGAAAAATGAGTTTATGGTGGGTCACAGAAATAAAAATGCATTATTCGGTTAGTCTCATTTTAGCTGTATACAGCATTCTGGCCACAGAAATGTACTGTTTTTTTGAGAAATCACATTGCAAGATGGGATCAAAGAGTGTCACAGCATGCAATGTTGTGACATGTTCCACAACAGCAATACTCACAATGAAAAAGAAAACCTCATAATTTAACAATCCTGAGCATCACCTACTTTGGCAACAATATTAGAAGTGGACATGTAATGGCCTATGGAAAGATAAATATACTATTGTACCCATTCAAAAAAAGCACCTTGCTCAGATAAGTAAGCAAGGAGTCAAAAAAAAAAAAACCACAAAAAAACAAATACCAAGATCTGAGCAGTAAAGCATAAAGATACCATCAGATTCTGTTTGAATCTCATAAAGACAGTATATTCCCTAATTAGTAGAAAATGTGAGGGCTGGTTTAGACCAGATGTACCTTCAAATTAATAAAACGTTAAGTATTGATGTTACTATTCTACACAGATATAAATAGGTTTTCATGGTGTCTGTTTGTCCTCTGAAAATGAATCACAAGATGTCACTGAAAGCATTCACTACTGGCTCTGCCTGCATACACACACAGAGCTTATATGTCACCCCCTGCAACCTACAGAAAGGCAATCCCAAGTATAACTATTGTTTCTTATAACTGAGCAGTGGTAAAGTACTGAAAACTGCAGTTTTCCCCTGCAATTTTGCTAGACATGTAGTTTACCCAAAAGTTACTATATCAGAACACCATCTCAAGCCAAGCTTCTGGTAGTCAGAATTACAGAATAAATGAATGAGTGAGCTAGTCTACAGTTTATCAGTATGGTTTTGCTCTTTTGCCTGCTGACAAGGCCTTTTACAAAGAGCAATACCTCACAAATTGCACATTGCCCCTTATCTTTCCATCATCTACTGTAAGCTTCATTTCAACACACTTGTCTGCTCCTCACTGCAATAATGACTCATGCAAACTATGTTCTACATCTCTCTACACTTGCCTTCTTCTCGTTCCAGCAAACACCTTTCATTGATGAAGGTCACATTTCCTCTCTACTGTTACTTTTCAGGAACAGTTTCATGGAGAAGACTTTCCAAGACAGTGAAACCACCCTTTATCAGTCAGAAAACTCCAGTCTTGTAGCGTGGACATGCACATATTTCTGTAAGAGGCACCTTCTGTGAAACATCAAGCTAAGGTGGTTGGCAATATCTGGCAACCACAGCCTGGGATGCACAGGCTGCTTTGCAGCTTCTGTCCAGGTGAAAAAGAACACGCTGTCTGAGACCTGCTCCTATCTACAAGGAACTGTTTTGTGAGTATGTATTTACATAGGCCTGAACTACAATCAGGCCTGAACTACAATCAGGTCTGCCAGACATATCAGTTGAGCTGAGGCACCACCAGAATTGAAAACCTAAGAGAAAGGAGCTGCTTTAAAAGATGAACACATTTATTGTCTTCATTGCTTGGAATAAAACATTGCTTGATACCTCATCTTGTACCAAGGGAAAGCACTACTGAAACTCTGACACTTCATAAATGGGGAAAATGATCAAGAACAGCATTTTTCAAGCCATTTTTCTTGGTGACACCATCTGACACACTATCTGTTCCAAGATAGAACCAAAATACCACTGATTGGTAGAGATACTGACAATAGGAGAGAATCAGACTCAGGAGATGACTCAAAACTAACATCTCCACAAACATTAATGTGTTATTTAGCCCCCTAACTCTATCTGAGTCAATGCCAATTTTGCATAGTCCTCAGGTACGTCATCACAATCTCTGGTATCAGAATTGCTGGGGTGAGGGGGTTGGGAATAATCTTTTTTGAAGCATAACTTTGAACTGCAAGTATCACCTGTGATTGATCACCTGTGAGGGAAGCCTATGGTATAGATCCTATACAGTTAAATCCTTTTCTAAAACAGTTACAAATCTAAAGGAACAACTGCAGCACAGGAACTAGATTCTTAATTGTACAAGAATACTGTGTCTTCTCAGTAGTGCAACTCCCATAATGATTTCAGAGCTCTCCTGTTAGAGCCCTCATACATGAAATGCGTCTCCCTACATCTCTCACCTATTATTCTTAGTACATCAAAGGCAAAGTTTGGATAAACAATCTTATCTTTTTCAGATCCCTCCTGTCACCCTCAAGAGCAAACAGATGGCTAACTAAGATGAGTAGGAACTACCCACATAGAAATTCAAAGGAAAACAACTCACTTTACAGTCACTGCTGCTCTTTGAGCTGTTCTGTCGGCTTGCCTTATGTTTCCACCGGCAGAGTACAGCACTGGTCATACCTGAGCTCTGAATGGCAGCTGGAAGCACACTGGTTTTGGTGGTTCATGATGAAGGCACAGGCTATACAGGCCTCTCTGTGACCCTTCATGAATGTAAATATTACTCCAAGCTTCTATACAAAAGATACAGTTAAACACATCCTGACCCACATGTAGCAGCTTGAACAGCAAGTTAGCTGTACTGCTTCCTAGTACACAACTGCTTTTAACAATCCTCAAAATGAGCCTCAAAAAGGCTTCCTTTAATTCAACTGTATGTTAGTCATACTTACATGAACAAACAAACAAAAATATTTTTGTGTACAATGTTCCTCTCCATGAGCTTTACAAATGTTCATATTAATAAATGGCAACAAAATCAATGACAAATGCAAAATATACCAGAGTAAGATTTCATTGAAAGACCAGTACATCTAGCAGATTGGTAATGCATAGCACATCCAAGCTAGGAAATGTTTTAAAAGAGAAACAGAAAGAAAGATTTCCATTACCTTAGAAGTCCTTATATCCCAAGATTTAACTTCTGGGCTGAACCCTCCACAAATGAAAATATTTGAGTCTGTAGGGTGGAACTTCAGTGAGCTGATCCTAAATTCATTTTTGCTGCTAAATATCTGCTTCCCTAGAATAAAGTAAGAAGCAGAGATTAACATTTGAGCAAAAACAAAAATGAAATATGTTATCTATTTCAACCTGGTTTTAAAAATAGCAATGTTACCAAAAGTGAATATGTTTATGTGAACACATTTCAAGTATCTAGGACTACTCTTGATTTACTGGAAATACAAGACTGACCTCACTAACTTCTATACATGTGAAACTGCTCCTGCTCATGGGCTTCAGCACCACTGACTGCTTCCTACTGAAAGGAGAGAACAAGCAGTTCCCCATACTGAGGAGATCCACCGAGGTCCCAGTTCAGTTGACATGAGGGACTAAATCCACAAATCCAATGATTGAATGTTTTCCTAGAGAAGCCATAGGCTTTCTTTCAGAGGGATAAAAATACCTAGAACAAAATATTGTTTTACATAAATACCATACCCAAACTGCACTACAACTCTTGTGATGTTTACTTATCTTTCTGTGAAGGTAGGAGTGAAACTTCATCTTGAAAGTAGGAAATAATTTGCATACCATCATATGAAGGCAATAGCTGTTCCCATGGATACACTGTTCCCAACGTTTAATTGTGTACACTAATCTCTGCAGGATCCTGTGGTTAGCATCATCTGGAGTGTCGACACTTTCAAAAGCAACAGCATTCAGCTAGGTTAATTTATGCGACTTTTCCACAGTCAACTGCTTCTTTTAATCCTAACAAATTCATGATACTAATGCATTTGCTGAAATACATTTTTTAGAAGAGCAGTATGCACCATGAAAAGTACATTTACTCAGTTTGCAATTTCAACTGTGCTTTAGTTTCTATGTATCACACATAAAGATCTACAGTAAATAAAGTTACTGCTTTAAGCCACAGTGAAGAAGGTACTGCAGATGTAAAAAAAAATAAAAATAAGAAAATAAAAAAAAATCACACACAACAAACCCTTAAAATATTGTGGCAAAAACTCCCTAGAATATTCATTAATCTACATTTTCAGCAAGTAAGGGCTTTCTTACAACAGGCTTTCTTAACTGAAAATACTTTGAGTTAAAGATGTTGGTGATGGATATATTTACTTGCTATTAGATGAGGTTTTTTATGCTGAAGTTGGAGCCAATTTATTTGATTTCATCATCATTTCCATCTGCTGAACTCAACTTACAGTCAAGAGGCTAAGACTTGTCAATTCATTTATTTATTCATTTTAACAAGGAGAGATTTTACTTCATCACACATGTTCTTTGAGCTAGCAGGGCCAGGGAGAATAGACTGCAGGGAGCAGGAGGGAGGGGTGAGTGTTGTTCCATGTGAACACTGTTTTTTGTAGGGGTTTTCTGCTCTTTTTATAAAGATTCTCTACTAATTACCTATGCAAGATCTAAAGGGTCTCTCTGTCACTACTGAGTGAAAGACTTAATTTAGTCCGTAAGTACCTTCCCCCAAAAGAGAAAAAAGTCATAAGGGCAACAGAGTTTCTCTCTACAAGAAATATGCAACAGTGACCATATCTCACCATGGGAGCTTTCAGTACCCCAAAAGCTACAGAATCAGGGAAAAAAATTCCCAAGAAAACCAGAAAAACCCACAAAAAAAAAAAAATCCACAGGGAAGGAAGAAAATATTAAAATCATTAATTATAGGAACAACAAGATATTGCTCTCAAGTACACCACTACCAGGCATCATTTGCAAGCTTTAGAAAGGTCATATACACATGCATCTTATTCTCATCCTCAACACTTGAGAAAATATTGGATTTCCCTGTGGAGACACACTAGTCAGTTTAATAGCTCTTTGCTCCTAAAGGAATTTGGTTCCTAGTAGTATCTAGTTTAATAAACAATCTGTGAGTGTAGTCACCAAGTTTTCATCTTCATACGGGAGGTGCTCCAGTCCCCTGATCATCCTCGTGGCCCTCCTCTGGACTTGCTTCAACAGTTCCATGTCCTTTTTATGCTGAGGACACCAGAACTGCACACAATACTCCAAGTGAGGTCTCACAAGAGCAGAGTAAAGGGGCAGGATCAACTCCTTCAACCTGCTGGTCATGTTTCTCTTGATACAGTTGGCTTTCTGGGCTGCAAGCGCACACTGCTGGCTCATTTCATTTTCTCATCGACCAGCACCCCCAAGTCCTTCTCCGCAGGGCTTCTCTGAATCTCTTCTCTAAAGGGATATTAATATATCCCTTGAATCTTGAATATATCCCTTGAACCTTTCCTTTTATATATTAGGACTGCAGAGCTGAAGTACTCAGGCACATTCTCTACACAGTTATGAAATCTGTCACTGTATATCTTTCTGAACTTCAGATATTTAGGAAAAATATCCGAGAGACAGAACAGATCACTGCAGAACATGATATGTGGCAAAACAGCTCATGCAATCCAGTATTTTAAAACAACAAATTCAACTTTTAGTTCTCTTTTGTGCAAACTTTACTTAGTGTGTTTTACTACCATAAGCAGAATTTCCTGCTTTCCAGGCTGCAACCATGCTATGATGGATCTAAGCTACATGGGTTGGGAAACCCAGCTTCAGTGTTTGTTGGAGACCCTGCTTCACCTTCCTGGAAGTCGGTATTCACAGTTAGGTATATTTTTCTCTAAAACTATACAGCTGATTAACATTAAGCATACAACTTTTGGGGGCCTTATTTTATATGTTGCGAAAGATGTTCTTCGAGCAGAAGACTCTCTTATCCACAAAAGAATACAACAGGTATAATTCAGCAAGCTTGTGTATACTTACTGTACATATATTTATTGCATTTTAGTTCATAAAGGCAGCATAACAAAGATTCAACCAACTCATAGACTGTAAAAAATTATATCTTCTAAAAATCTATTTGGCTAATAGAGGGAAAATCTATATCCCATATCATTTTCCTGTATAAGAGGTTGTTCTTCCAAAAGCAGAAAACAAATATTTCTCTCAATCTTTAATTTTACAATTTCAGTAACAAGATCTACCTCATCTTTACAGTGTGTTTTTTATTCTTAAAGTGCTTTAATTCAATTCTTCATTTATTAAAGGCTCACCAGTAACATACGCAGTATGAAAAAAATCTTTTAAAAGATCTTGAACATATGTTTCTGGCAGCCTACTGTGAAACTGCTCAACTATGAAATCAGATATTTTAAAGGCTGTTTAACATGGTGAATTTTTCAGGGAATATCAGCACAGTTACTGAGCACAGGATGCTTCTGTAACTGTGTTTAGTGGTTCTCAGGTTCACACCCCTACCTGCATAATCCAGAATCATTCACTGCCTTACACTATTCTGTAGGAAAAGTGAAGCCACATTACAAGGACATGAGAGTAAGCTCACTTAGCTGAATAAGAACTTCCCTGACCATATGCATTAAAAAAAAAAAAAACAAACAAAATCACGTCAACTGGGCTTTTTTTCTGAAGTGTTGTAGAAAACTTTTATGCATATTAAAACAACATACTATCAACATATTACTGGGAGAGAAGAGGAGGAATAGAATGAAGTCACAGCTCTCCTGAGGTGATGCTTATGTATGAGCACTTGTCCTGGTGAACCAGAATCTCCTACGTGAACAAATACAATTATATTTATTAACAATAATGTTATATCTATAGGATTACCAAATTAGAATATAAAAGAAAATACAGAAAAACAAACTTGCACCATCCTACTGGAGGGTACAAAATGTTCCATTAAGAGACTCAAAATAATGCAAAAAGTTTGTTTCGTTTTCAAAAACCCTGACAGTTTTAAGTGACCACATTATATATAATCTGAACTTTCCTTCAAAACCAACAGCCTAATTTCAGTATCCTGCCCATGGTAATGTGAAAACTTTCAAAATAATGGGAAATTATATTTCCCATTATAAAACTCTGAGGAAGTTATATTTGAAATCAAGCTCAGTCCATGAACTAAAATATAACTGCAGCATTTGGCAACATAGGAAATGTGCCAGAATGTCTTGGAACATTCCCTCTGTCATAGTATTAAAGAAATGAGAAGTATCTGTAATATGCAAATAGTACCAATCTGGCCAGTGTTCTGCCTATGCTACTGTACCAATTATTTGTGTCTAATAAAAAAATCCACTGATGAATAAAACATATATTCCAAAAATAAAATAGTTATAAATAAATTTTAAAATTAAAATTACCTTCCTAAAGTTGGTAAAGCATCTCCATTGCATCTGGACATAATAAAAGCTAAATGTCAAATATACTTGACCTGGAATTGTTTTAAAAGCTTTTTTTTTCAGTGTTCTGTGAATATAGCACTACCTACTAATCTGTAAACAACAAAGTGTCTGAACTACCACTATTAGAAACTGACTGCAAGTGTGGTGCTAGTAGATGAACCGGGCAGTCTAGCTGGTTCAGACTGCTGCATTATTATCACATTTGTGAAAAATGCCAGAAAGTTTCACTTTTATAAAAAATACTTTATATAAAATAGGACAATAAAAAACATTAACAAGTAACCTTTACAGGCAGCTCAGCTGCAGGTTCTGCATCTACTAATATTTATAAATCTCCACATTGCAGTACTGAACATGCCTCATATAAATGGCAGCCAAAGAACCACTCATGCAAATAGCACATGAATAACCTTGAATTCTTTAAGTATTTTATGCATATTTCAGATCAGACTTATGCACTGAATAAGTACATCAGTTTTCAAGAAAACTGAATTTTTCTTGTGGAAAAATGGACCACTTGCAGAAAAGTGGAGCATCTTAGCTTGACTATCCTGAGGTTAGAAATATGGACGACCATTTAAGATAATAAATGATGATCTATAAAAAAAACAAATTTAGAAAAAGAAGACTTGTACAACAGTGTCTATTTCATCAAACCAGGACAAGTGAATTTGTTGTACCACGATAATTTGAACTCTTCTCTTTCCCTGTTCTTCCATCATAGCATCAACAAACCGTACAGGTTGAACCTCCAGGGGGCATCTAGTCCAAACCCCTACTCAACAAGTAGGTCCAGCTGCAGCAGGTTACTTAGGGGTTACTGAAGTATCTGAGTATCTCCAAGTATAGTCCCTCTGGACAGCCTGCTTTAGTGTTTGATGACCCTTGAGTTGAGCAAAAGGTTTCCTGTGTTCTTACATTTGTCCTTTGCCTCTCACTCTTTCACTGCACATCTCTGAAAAGAGCCTGTCATAATCTTCTCTATGTACTAGGTAAACACTTACAAATCTGGCCCGAGATGAAGGTAACCTTTGCTGCAAGAAAGCAATGCTGATTCATCTTCAGCTTCAGAACCCCCAGGGTTTTTTTCTGCAAAGCTGCCTTATAGACAGTTTAGCAACAGACTGTTCTGTTGCACAGGATCATTCCATTCCAGATGCAGGACTTTGCATTATGAGGTTCCTCTTAGCCCATTTTCCCCGCTTGCAGCATCTTAGACCTCCCTATATATAAGAGCTTTCATTAAAGACACTTGACAAGAGGAAGCAGTTTGATGGCAAAAAAACTCAGGATAAGATTTCATGCATGTGTTTTACCTTTGCATGACAATTTCTATGCCAACAGCAACAAAAAAAAATCTGCTTTGTGATTAATGAGATTTCAGTGTCTGCTTCTATCCCAAAGTTCAGATCACAAAGATATTTAAAAAAAAAAAAAATCACTCCAGAACATATAACCTCCTAGGACAAGGGATACCCAAACTTAAGTCCAAGCTTAGAAACGAGATTTCCAGGGAAATTTATTCTGTCGCTGCTTGTTACAACATGCTGGCACATCTCTTGAAGAATCTTGTAACTAGCTGTCATCAGACCCAGAACAATTAGCTAGACTACAATTTTGATTTAATAGGGCAGAAACTATGTTCCTAACAGAAAATCAACACAAAATCACAAAATGACAAAAAAACAAACAAACAAAAAAACAACAAAACAAGCTCCAACTAAGCAGCTCAATACCATGCATGTTCTAAGCTCCATTTGCAACCTTTACTAAACTTTTGAAAGTAATTCTCTTCAGATTGTTAGGTTTCTTTTGGTGAAGGACATGTAGAAACATTTATAGCACAGATGACATATATAGAATCCATACTGAAAAAGACAAGAATGATTAGACCTTGGCAAACATGACAAGAAAAACGCTGAACCAGAACCTAAAGAAGAGACAGAGCACAGAGCCTGTGCATTATTGCTTATAAAATCTCATCAGCATGCATTTACTGGATTTAAACACACTGGTAGTTAGTTCAGTCTAGCAACAGACAGTAATTAAGATCGAAATCCAAAAATGCATCTAAGTTCTCTGTGAAGGAACAGTTCTAACAACTATCTGAAGTTAATCAAAGAAGAAATCATCTCAGCACTGATGAAGAGTGAGGAGGAATGAATGATTCAGTGAACTAATGTAAATCAAAACCTTATAGCCATCTTAGTGTTTTTCAAATGGAAATGAGTCTTTTTATATCAAATTGGTTTGGATTCCAGAGGGAAACTGCTTGCCCTGTTTCCCTGAAAAGAATTGACAAAAGAGAAGGAAATCAGAAACTGATCTGTATGTATAGAAAATTACAATGAAATTCTGATCACTTGTGTGATTTTTTGCAAATGAAGTGTGTGTCACTAAGTCAGGTCTAAACATCAACATTACAATCGCAGCTCGCATGAGTTACAAGGAATCCCGTGTCCTTGAAAGAAGGCAATAATGAATATCTGGTATTTGCAAGGATTATAAGCATTCATTTTACCTTTACACATAGTTTAAGTAGTTAGAAATACTACATAACTCACAAGTTGGTTTCAAATTTGTTATTGTTGTCATTGCCTAAAACACGGAAGTACCTTCATCCAAATGAAACACTACCAACAAGATAAACCAGACTACTATCCCACTACTGGACAGCTGAGTCAAAAAGACGTTAGAAATTAAAGCATATAATTAAATTATATCATTATATCTTTGGAATCTGTTCTATTGCTTTATAAAATGAGATTTTCCCCACAGTAATCCCCTGTGCACTCATGCACATCAAATTTATTCTACTGCTATAAATCCCATTAAGAATGTAGCCATTCGGTTTAGAATTTGTAAGCACAACTCGCATTAGTAAGATTCAGATATATAAGAGGCTAAAAATTAGAAGGTTGCTGCAATGAGACTGAAAATAAAAAATTTAACAGTAAGTTTAACAAATTAATGACTTGGTACATTAACCTCACGTAATATTACTATATCAGATATATAAAGCTCTTTTATCCCATTATAAAACATCAATATTCTCAAACATCAATATTTGGTAACTGTGTCACAGGTTTTACATTCCCAAACTATGGCAGCTCCCTTCCAGTCACCACTGAATTTAAATATTTCTGGTATGACAAGTGTTGAGAAAAATAAAATCTTACAGCATGGAAAAGAATCTTCTTTTCACGTGAACAATATTCACAAATTTCCTTGGCCACTTTCCCAGTTCATCTGAATAGGATTACTGCTCTCCAGATACTTGCATACAATGTACTTCCTTTACATAACAGAGAACCCTCCTAGATGAGAACTGCTTGTAATTTTTGTAAGTATTTCTTTTCTGGTCTTACCAAGAAAAAAAAAATTGCACCTTTGCGGGAGTTAAACATTTAAAAGTAAATTAAGTGGAAAAAATAAATTTACATCTCTTCAGTTGACAAGCTACTATTTTAGGTCTAATCATTTATACACACGCAGAGGTGTCCTATTATGTACAGCCCCAATGAATGCTGCCATTTGAATGCTGGTAACATGCATAAAGGAGAAAAGAAATATAGCTAATAGAACCACTTTAGTTTGTGAAGGCAACATGAGGAGAAACGCATCCTGGAAATTAGCTGCTAAGGTCACAACATTCCAATCCCAAATCACAACTGCATCAAAACAACACAGGTTCAGTCTCAAGGTTTCATAACAGAATTTAAGTTTCTATTTAAAAAAATTAAAAATAATTAACTTTAAGCACAAACTTAAAACCAATCCCACTGAGAATGAGATACAAGCCTATATTTAAATTAACCATATGTATATATGTTACTGAAGTCAGCTTTAAGAAGCTCTTCAAATACTTTAATGAAGGATTATGACACAGCATACAAAAAATACACATTCTGTATCTGATGATAGAAATTACATATGTTCATGAAGTTAAAGATACTTGAATTTTCTTAACTATCTCCAACTACCCTTAACTGCCGAGACTTTTTAGTGAGGCCATGTTTCAATAATTCTAACTTGCAACTCAGATTTTATCTATATTTTTAAAAGAAAGAATAAGGCTAGTGAGATACAAAGTTATCTGTACTCGATAAATATATCCTATAATGCCCCTTACGTGATCTTTACCTGTTTCTACATCTGTTAAATGCAGCATGGAATCAAAGCCCCCACTAAGGATCCTTCTTCCACAAGATGACCACTGGGCAGCTCGAACAGCACAAGAGTGACAGGAGTATGTTTTCAAACAGCAGCCTGTATCTACAGCATCCCATACCTTAAAAAAAAAAAAGGAAAACAAAAACCTCATGAAGAATCATGGCATTTTTTTCAATGTATTGATAAGTAGCCACAGCAAATCACTGTGGCTGAGAAAGCTTTGAATTCTGAATTCAAATACTGCTAAGCTGTAGAATTCTGTTTGAAATAATAGCATGGTTTATAAGAAATAGCGCATTTTATTAACAAGGCACAAATCACGACTACATTTCTATAGAAACATAGAATGGTTTGGGTTGGAAGGAATCTTAAGCCCCCTTGCCTTTCCAACTAGACCAGGTTGCTCAAAGCCCCATCCAACCTGGCCTTGAACACTGCCAAGGTTTATGACTTTATGAGTTGTTTCATTTCTTGAAATGTCTACACAGCTGTCAATGGCTATTCATGTAATACTTTCCCACTCATAATGCTGTCCTACCTCTGTGCAGGAACATATCCAAATACATTTGCTCTTAAAATAACTTTTCTTCCAAATTATTGTCTCTATCATGCCTTTGCTTTCTATCGAGTAAAAGGAATGCTAGCAGATTACAGCTTTCACATCTGCCTATAGATAGGCTACTGTAATATTTCTCACTCAGTTTGTAATTCACTTCACTGAGGAGGCAGATGGGAATATCATCATGCAACTACATGGAGACTTCTAAGGAGTGGCCTAAGTAATTTTTCAGTTTCTTCTGGACAGAATAAGGTTGATGCTGAGCATTTCTAAAAATCATGTTCTACTAGTTATCCATCATTTTTTTTAAAGTACATAACAACTAATATTTTTAGAACAAAGACAGACCTACTCATATGTTAAAAAGAATCTTTAAAGTGAAATGCAACTGTTCCAAAATAACATATTTTAGAGAATAGAACTAGTCTGAATTACAATTTCAGTTACCACATATAGTACATAATAATCAAAAGCACATCCTTTCCATGGTGCTCTTTTTGTCAGTTTTAAAATTAAAAGTTTAGCAACAAATGACCCATAAAAATATCCAGTATGCTCACCTCTGAGAGAAGGATAAATGTCAAAATTATTTTCCCTATCAACATTCTGTTTCAGTAAAAGATTATAAAATATTTTATGATTGCAAAATGCAATATAATACCTGTTGAGTTCTATAATAAAATAGATAACAAATGCTATAACCATACCAGTAAATCCTACATTTTATTAGTTCTAATATTAGTAGTACAAATAAATCAATGCTTTGACAGTGCTTCATGACAGTTTTATTGCAGTTTCAGTAAACCCAAGGAAGTTTATTGCTTTAAAGTCACCGTTTTACTTCATGGCACTTCAAGATGTGTCACTTTCTCCCTGCAAGAACTTGCAGAATGAAAGCAAACTGCCTAGGATCTTCAAAGTTTGTTCTGAATTTTGTCTATTCCAATCAACTTCTCAATTCTAAGATCATTTCTATAATGCTAGGAACAGATTAAGCAATTAAGAGAATACAAAACAAAAACCCACCTTTTTTTTTTAAAGTGAGAAACAATTCAACCTTAATGTACGTCAGCACAAGAGCATTGAAGTTAGCACTAAAATAAAATTGACTGCATATCTGTGCATTTTAAAGGACATTAAAAATAAAACCAACTTGGTAAATCAGAAAACATGAGTAGACATTTACTTTGCTGTGGCAACAGCACAATTCACAATACAAGAGAATGTAAAGGGGGATAAAAAAGCAAGACTCTTGGTAATGGATTTTTATCTTCAGTCATATTTTCTTCTCACTGAACAAAAAGGACTCTAAGACAATATCATTCTTACATAGTCCAAACTCAGCAGATAGCATTCCACTGCAGAAAATTATTTCAAAGAATCTTCTAGCATGGAGCACAATTCTGCAATGCAAAGCAACCAATATCATTAATTACTTTAACAGTCAGGTAAGACTGGAACCGTGATGGCCGTACCATACGTATTCTACCCTATCACAGGAAAAGAAATCAGGAAAATCTTAATATTAAACTGCTTTTGAAAGTAAGTTTCTCTGCTTTAATGAGATTTAATGATTATTTTAAGATTCACAGTATTAAAAAAAGGGTCAGTTGTGTCTTGGAGGGCTTCGAGGAAGCTAATGAAAGAACTAAGATGAAAGGGAAAAAAGGATGGTACATGCTTCAGATATTTTTCTGTCATGTTTTAATGATTAAGTATGAAACTCAATTTTCATGAGAAGTATGAAGCAAAGCAAGTTCAACAGCACTTCTGAGATTCTGCTTGATTAAAAATGTGTGTAAACGCAAAAAGCGCACCCCTAAAACTGCACATTTTCCTTCATTACATGAAATGCAACAAGCAATCAAATCCTGTGAATGAGACCACAGACTACACACAAGGTACAAGTTACTGAGCACTGCATTTCTCCCCACTGTTCAGCTTTTCATCAGGTCTTTTAGCTCACATAATGATGATGGTGCAATGCCTTCTGGAATTAGAGCCACGTGGGCAAGGTAGTCTTGACTGAGGAAATTCACTTTATTGTGAATTAACATAAACTTTTAATAACAGATTCAGGTGTTGAGGAAAAAAGACCAAGAGTTAAACGAGCACTTAGGGGAACCCCTTCCTTCCTCAGGTGCCACTTCAGTCCAGTGCTTCTCCTCCCCTGCTCCTACCCCAGCTTCACTTGTTTTTACTGGGTGATACACTCATCCCCTTCCACATCCCCGGTAGAGAATGGCCATCACAGGAGGCTGGGGTCAGGACAGGTTTCTTGCTGCCTCTCATTGCACTTCATTCTTTTCATCCCCTGCTCTTTGCTTCTTACTGCTTCTATGCTCCCTTGGTCCAACTGCACATCTCTTTCCTTATCTCCTCACATTGCCTTGTGTGTGTCCTCACATGCATCCTTCTGCTTCCTCGCGCGTCCTTGTGGCTGTGCCCTTTCTTCAGTATGTGTGACAGGGGAACTCACAACCCCCTCCCATACAGGCCACCCCTGCAGGTCTGGCTACCAAACCCCACAGTTAATGACTAATACAATCCATCAGTTTGACAGAAGAGTTAGGACAGACCTCCATCAACGTACGGTCCCATGCAATTCACTGGAGCCCACTAATGTGCTTTGAAATAACGGTGAGAGCTGCCACTTCTACTGTGGCTTTGCAGCCTAATGGGAAGAGAAGTTAAACAAGGCAATAGAAGATGGCAGACCCTGTCCTGCTGTGCAGTGGCAATGCTCTGCAAGCTTTCCCCAGGCACATTCAGTCCTAGGTATGGTTCCATACAACCCACCTGGGATTTTCCTTAAAGTCTCACATCTGGTGGATTTAGCTCAGTGTAACTTTGACACATTAGTGTGTGTCCTGATGCAACAGTGATACAGTGCAGTGTGCCCCCTGAAGAACAGTTTCAGAGCTTTATGTTTCAATATTCATCTTCCATAGGAAAAGAAAAGCTTTGCTTCCTATTTGCAAGTGGTATTTGATATTTACAGTTAACTTTTCAGCAATCACTTGAGAAATGCAACCATACCCACAGAAAGTCATTTAAAGGTGTGCAAACAAAAATGGGTGTGCAAAACTGAAATCAAGACAATTAAAGGACAAGCGATGCACTTTCTGTACAAATAAACTACAAAAGGGTGGGAGATGTGAATGCTCAACTATAACAGAATGTGTATGCCACAAGTTACAAACACCATTCCATGCCTAGAAGTGACAGAGATGTGAACCATGTTACACCAACAAATGGAGAATCTACTGTATTTCATTACCAAGGAAAGATGCTTCAACTCTCATCAGAGGATCATCACATAGCCACCATCAAGTCTGCATTTTCCTACAGTCTCTTAAGTAGTTCCTTATTCCTGCGTATTTCTACTGCTTAATCATAATTAGGGGAAAATGTTGCTAGAGGGAGAGTTCCAACGTAGCCTATCCAAAGCTTAAGACTAATGCCAACTCAGCAGTTGGTGCTTACTCCAAACAGGCAGCCACTGTCATTTAAAAAATTATATGAGTCCTTCCCATGTGAATTTGCCTCCAACAAACACTCAGATGTCAGATTAACAGATTCTCCAGGATGGCAGGCATTTCAGAAGTTTTCTTGCAACTGAGATAGCCAAGTGCTTCAAGAATAATGTGTGTGGAAATTCATTTTTTCCTAGTATTTTTTCTTCACTTTTTCCATATGCTGGGTATGCTGGCTCAAACTAAAATAGAACAATAAGCCTAAAAGACTGCATAGCAGTAACCAACAGAGTTGATGAAATGACCAAAGAGCATCCACCATGATGCCTGAACCCAGAATTCTCTAAATTACCAAGGTAAACGATAAACAGTTACTAACCAGTGGGTTAGACTGTGGCAATTCTGCTAGGAATATAAAACTGGGTTATAATACAGCCACCAGACTTCAGTCTCAAAAGAAAAATTTTTCAGAGCCTGATACAAAACAGGAGATGAGATTTCCCTAGGAATTAGGGCCAGTAAAAAATTCCTATTTCAAATGAGTGAAAATGCTGATCATGCTTTGCCTGCCAAAGAGGAACAGGAATCACAGACTCTTTCCCAGAAAAAGACCCAAACTCATTCTTCCGTGTGGCTTCAGAAAAAGGATTTGCACCCAAGAGCAGTCTAAAGCTGAAGGCAAAGGCTGCAACACTATGAAGTCATGGTTGTAACAACCACAGCTTTATTTTCAAAGTGTTTTTAAGAAATTAGATGTCTTCGAACCATTTAGAAAGTCACCAAAGGCTGGTGAACTTTAAGCTTATCTAATAACAAATGCTTTTTAAAAAGTTTTATAAAATAAACTCATAAGATTTACCTGGAATAAAGGCTTACATATTTAGTACATAATAAATTACTTGGGCAGGGGGAACAGTTCATTAAAAAATACACAGGCTGAGATACATACGTATCTCCTTCATAGGCATTGAAATGTTTATCAAGCATTATAGGACTAGACGCTATCATGCATCTGTCAAATGAAGACAGATTTATAATCAACTATTTTTACCAAGAGATCAACTGCTTGACTTCAAAACTCAGCTCTTACAGAAACTCAGTATTATTTCTAGATGAAATACTAAACTCTCATTAAACGTGGTGTTGCTCTTTTATCTTCTGATGTCAGATGTGATTTTAATTGCTGAACTAAGAAGTTAAAAGCACACATTTCAGCCTGCTACCCAGAAAATACTGCTTATTGCCATGGATTCAAGCAATATTTTACATTATAAATAGTAACGAGTCCATCCTTATAAAGAACCCCCAAAGCAATGAAATATGCAACTGTTATTTGGAAAAAGACACATATTTCTGTATTACCTCCCCTAAACCTACAATTATAAACTAATGAATTCTGCGATATTTGAAAGAAATACATAGTCAAGACTCAAAGCTTTGAAATTACCTAGTTACTTTCAAAGATTATATTTAATGCCTTTCTGGCATTAAGATATCATGAACTTTTTAATTACATTTTTTCCAGTCTTATTAAAATTGGTTTTAAGTTGTCAGCTCATTCATATTTCCCTACTAGTTCCTACCCTTACGTACTTCACTATTTATAACATTGCCTATTTCTTTTCCATCAATAGCTTTCACTTCATTTCATTTCCTCTCATATTATAGAAAGTATGATGATTACATTGTTATCTGCTAGGATTAATATATTGTGCCAGAATGGCAGATACAAACATTCAAGTGACAAGATTATACTACATATTCTTTTAGAAAAGCAATTTTCATTTTACTTTCTCCAAGGCATGTTGTAATTCAATTGCTCTTTCACATTTTTCATGATATTTGGAAATAAAGGCTTTAGAAGTTGCTTGCTTTCCCACATAGCTTACGAATATTGTATAAAAACTGCAACCAGCATTTTAGGTAACATAAACAGACCTTCTCACCCTCGAGATCAAAAGTTCACAAATCACATAAGCAACCAATCAATACAGCAGATAAGACTTATTACAGATGATGTGTTTCCAGATCCTATTTTCTGACTGAAAGCTTTCAGGAAAACAGCCCCTAAAAATATAGTACTTTGGGTTGAAGATAATACAAAATCTCCTGGTAAATCTCTACAAAAAAACAACCAACCAACCAACCAACCAAACAAAAAAAAAAGAATGGGAGGGTAAGCGCTTGATAGGTCAATGAACAGCAGCCACAGAAGAATGTTCAGGGGTCTGCTATGCTATCAACCAGCTCATAGGACACAAAATAAAGGCTTTTATCTTACTTACCATACAAATTAGGCATTCATTCCTAGAAAAAAAGCCACAGCAACACAAGCAGAATAACAAAAGTAATGTGAGAGCTCATAAAGCATATGGAGACTGATAAATTAGGAAGTGAGCATGTCTTCCATTGTCATTCTATGACTATCTATAATATGCTTGCCTCCAAGCAAATCTGGTTGCAGTAAAGAAACTACTTTTAGGAAGAGAAAGGTGCATCTATTCAAACAGACAGTCACTATAATTGCACAGTGAACCCAAGAACAATGATTAAGTTGTGATAAATTGTTACAAATTAGAGGCTGGGCGCAAGTATGAGGAATTCAGTTGTATGCATTTTGAATTTGGATGCATAAAGGAACTACAGCAGAGCAAACCAAGAATATTAAACAAGAAATTACTTTCTGGAGCATGTATAACAAAATTTAAAACTTTATAGTGGATAAATTCAAGTTAATTTCAACATAACATCCATACTAAAATAACAGAACTCTTGCCCCTCAGTTTAAGCAAGTTGTGTTATTCTTCTGTGATTACCAACTTCCTCTGTCAGTGGCTACACGGACAGCAAGAAATCATTTCAACTTCTCAATTAATCTAAATACAAAGATGGCATTTAAGAAAGAGTCCTGTTCTAGGATGATGTAGGATAGTAATGAGTTACAGAAAGAATGAAGAATTACTATGCTTTGACTAGAATATATGCTGCTACCTTCCAAAGCATGCTCAGGTTGCTCCACAGACACAAAGTTGGAGACATGACCCTCTGCTTTTCATTTTTCAAATACCATTGCTCCCTGGTGTGTTTCAAGGAGGAAAAAAAATATACCTGCTAACTTGCACAGATTTAAGAGAATGGTACTCCGTGGACCATACTGCTTTTCTGCCCTCATTAATATCTAAATACTGTAATTTCTAACAAATACAGTAAAGGAAGCCCTGCACTGTCTCCAAAAACTCATGCTTTTTCTGGTTTGCAAAGTAGGCTCAGAACTGTAGTTTAAAAGATTGTTTGAAAATCAATGGGCCAGAGGGCAGAAGTACTCCCACAGTAAAATTAGAAAAATACATTTGCTGCTGATGTTGCTTCTTCAGATTCCCCACTTGAATGAGGTGCAGGTTTGGGCAGCACTGCAAGCGTTGTCCCTTAATTATCTCTAACCAATAGCAGTAAGGATAAGAAGTCACTCACAAACAGGTACATTCTTTCGTTTAGAGAATTGAGCCAAGTGAAATCTAGGAAAAAGGAACAAACAGGAGAAAGGTTATAAATAGCCAAGCACTAGAACTAGTAAGTGTACTTAAGTCTCTCCAGCCACCATGATTGAAAAAATTCTGATCTCAAATGGCATGTAATGCAATATGTATAAATTCCTAGAGTAACTACAGGAAGATTTGGATGTTGATGTTTCAATTTGTGTCTTCTTAAAATAGTGACCTAAATATTCTAGTTTAAGTAGAAGGTAAAATTTTTGAAAGGAGAATTAGAAAATGGGTCACTGTCTTTGCACTCTTTTGTCTAAACATGTAGTTAAACTGTGTAAAAATCAGACCTAAGGTCTAGGAAAAACTATGAGCTGAGGTCCAACTTAGAACGTATCCTCTAAGTGTTAATAAACTTATTTTTGTACAATCATGAAGGGCGTAAATAGATATTCAGATAGACAATGACTGATGACATTTTGGGCATACCCGAGTGTAAGCCAAGTGCCCCCCCCCAAAAAAAAAAAGAAATTTTCATCAGGATTCTGTAAAGCCAGATAAAGCTAACACATTTTCAGATGTGTTGAACACTTACTCCAGGAATTTTTAAAAGTGTGCCAGGGAACATATTTTAAATGACATCCATCTTCCTAATCTAGACATGGTGTAAGAAGCATATATCAATGCTGTCATTTGAAAAAGCACTTACATATTTCCACTAGGCTTCTTGCTATAGCAGTCATAACTCAAAACACAATTATCTTACTAACCCAAAGCACAGGACTAGAGACTGATAAAAAAGAGCCAACCTTATTATTGCTTTAATATCTGTGTAAGTTTCTATTTGGATAGTTTATTACTAGACTACCCTTACTACTGTAGAAAGAAGAATGGAAAGTAGCAAAATATAACAAATTTAATTAGCTGAGAAAGCCAGCATAAGATCTTACTTCATTTTCTTCCCACCAAGAATTTTAATATTAAAATCTTTAAAGTACATTCATCAAACCAATAAAGTGGAATATCTACTTTTAAAAAAAAAATTCAAAAAAAAAACCAACCCACAAACAACAGAATACAAAACTCAAAACTTAAGATGGCTCTTTTTTGTATGGGGCTTTACCCAGGCAGAGCCATTTTGAGTTATGAGTAACATACTGCTACCCAAGGTAGCAAGTACTGCTAGAAACTAGTCGGTAGTATGAAAACTGATTTGAAAAACATGTAAGCAAGCTTTAATTCTGGTGAATCCAGCAAAGGCTGAGTTAAGTACAAGCATTACATTTAGCTTCAGGAGGCAGCACTAACATACTAAGCATGCCTATGAAATACATTTCCAATTATTTGCTGTGTTTTATTTTAATCTTCCCTCCCACAGAAACTCAGCAGCCCTTTTGCCAAGGAAGGCTCCATAAATGTTAACTGCGAAGCTTCATTCAGGTGGTTTTGCCATTAACAGGAAAATAAAAAATTAATCCAAAGTGTACTTTTAGCTGCCATCATCCCATTATGATTTTAAGAAAATACTGATAGACTAAGAGAAAACATTGACATTTTCAGCTGCAAAGGGGAAGACGAAGCAATGTAGAACTGCAGCAATCACAAGATGGCTGAATTTGAGATCCTCAGGACAGTGAGAACAGTGTGCAGCAAGCTCATTGCCCTGGACTTGAAAACAGCAGACTTTGGCTTCTTCAGGAACCTGCTTAGTAAGGTTCCATGGGATAAAGCCCTAGAGGGCAGGGGAGCCCAAGACTCTTGGTTGATATTCAAGGATCACCTGCTACAAGCTCAGGAGTGTTGCATCCCAACTAGAAGGAAGTGCAGCAGGAGGGCCAGGAGACCTCCTTGGATGGATAAGGAGCTGCTGAGGAAAATTCAGATGAAGAAAGAGGCTTATAAAATGTGGAAGCAAGGACAGGCAGCCTGGGAAGAGCACAGGGATGTTGTCCAGGAAGCTAGGGACCAGGTTAGGAAAGCTAAGGCCAGTTAGAATTAAACTTGGCTAGGGATGTTAAGCATAACAGAAAAGGATTCTAAAGGTACGTAGCAAATAAAAAACAACCTAGGGAGAACATAGGCCCCCTCAGGAAGCTATGCAGGATTTGGAGTAGGCTGAGGTTCTTAATGACTTCTTTGCCTCGGTCTTCACTGGCAAAAGCTCTGACTTCACCACCTAAGTCTTGGAAGGCAGACGCAGGGACTGTGAGAATGAAGACCTTGGGCCCACTGTAGGAAAGTGTCTGGTTCAAGACCATCTTAAAAATCTGAACGTGCACAAGCCCATGGGTCCTGATGAAATCCATCAACGGGTCCTGAAGGAGCTGGTAAATGAAGTTGCTAAGCCACTGGCCATCATATTTGAAAAATCGTGGCAGTCAGGTGAAGTTCCTGATGACTGGGAAAGGGGAAATATAACCCCCATTTTCAATAAGAGGAAAACAGACGACCCGGGGAATTACAGCCTAGTAGTCTCACCCCTGTGTTTGGCAAAATCTTGGAGCAGATTCTTCTGGAAGGCATGCTAAGGCACATGAAAAAAAAGGTGCTTGGTGACAGCCAACATGGTTTCACTAAGGGGAAATCCTGCCTGACCAATTTGGTGGCCTTCTATGATGGGGCTATGGAACTGATGGACAGGGGTAGAGCAGTTGATGTCATCCTGTTAGGGTGGTGAGGCACTGAAATGGGTTGCCCGTGGAAGTTGTGAATGCTCCACCCCTGGCAGTGTTCAAGAACAGACTGGACGAAGCCTTGGGTGAAATGGTTTAGTGTGATGTGTCCCTGCCCATGGTAGGGGGGTTGGAACTAGATGATCTTAAGGTCCTTTCCAACCCTAACTATTCTATGATTCTGTGATCTACCTGGACTTGTGCAGAGTATTCAACACTGTCCCACACGACATCCTTGTCTCTAAATTGGAGAGACATCAATTTGATGGATGGACCACTCGGTGGATAAAGAACTGGCTGGAGGGCCACACACAAAGAGTGTGTGGTCAATGGCTCAATGTCCAGCTGGAGACCAGTAACAAGTGGTGTCCCTCAGGGACTGGTGTTGGGACCGGTCTTGTTCAATATCTTTGTTGGTGACATGGACAGTGGGATTGAGTGCGCCCTCAGCAAGTTTGAAAATGACACCAAGCTGTGTGGTTCGGTTGACACACTGGAGGGAAGGAATGCCATCCAGAGGGACCTTGACACGCTTGTGAGGTGGGCTGATGCCAACCTCATGAAGTTTAACCATGCCAAGTGCAAGGTCCTACACCTGGGTCAGAGAAATCCCAGGCACAGCTACAGGCTGGACAGAGAAGAGATTCAGAACAGCCCTGCAGAGAAGGACTTGGGGGTGTTGGTCGATAAGAAAAGGAACATGAGCCGGCAGTGTGTGCTTGCAGCCCAGAAAGCCAACCGTATCCTGGGCTGCATCAAAAGAAGCGTGACCAGCAGGTCGAAGGAGGTGATCCTGCCCCTTTATTCTGCTCTTGTGAGACCTAACCCAGAGTATTGTGTGCAGTTCTGGTGTCATCAACATAAAAAGGACATGGAACTGTTGGAACAAGTCCAGAGGAGGGCTATGAGAATGATCAGGGGACTGGAGCACCTCCCATATGAAGACAGGCTGAGAAAGTTGGGGCTGTTCAGCCTGGAGAAGAGAAGGCTGCGTGGAGACCTCATAGCAGCCTTCCTGTATCTGAAGGGGCCTATAGGAATGCTGGGGAGGGACTCTTCATTAGGGACTGTAGTGATAGGACAAGGGGTAATGGGTTCAAGAACAGGGGAAGTTTAGGTTGGATATAAGGAGGAAGTTCTTTACTGTTAGGGTGCTGAGGCACTGGAATAGGTTGCCCAAGGGAGGTTGTGAATGCTCCATCCCTGGCAGTGTTCAAGACCAGGTTGGACAAAGCCTTGAGTGAGATGGTTTAGTGTGAGGTGTCCCTGCCCATGGCAGGGGGTTGGAACTTGATGATGTTAAGGTCCTTTCCAACCCTAACTATTCTATTCTATAGCTGTTTAAAAATAAAAACCACCACACACCACTATCACAAGAGGAATCCACCTGACTGTATACAATAACGGAACATTCTTGGTAAGGCTTTAATAACAAGATTTACTACACTTAACCTAAGCTTGTCTATTTGCCATCTACTCTTGGAAATACACCTAGTGATTCCATACTTTAAAAGCCAGCTTGTAGCACATGGAAGATCTAATCAGCCAATCAATACTGAAAACATACAAGACTTTAAAGTATACAAATTGGCCAGGGTATTTTCCAATACAAATAATTAATGTAGACTCCATGGAAGCCTTTGAAGTTAAAACTGGCAAACAGAACTCTTAAGAAACATATAAGTTACTTTTAAAAAGAGTAATGGTAAGAAACTGAACAAGACTGATATAAACATTTCACAGACATTTCTGCTTCAGAACTTGTGAAGTTATATATTGCTATTGTATCAAAAGCTGAAGTTTTACCCCATGTCCTGTATTCTTCTCAGAACATACTAATCTCACACGCAAATAACTTTTTCCATCTCCTTGATTTAAAAATGGAAAAAGTAAAAAAAAAAAAAGTGGAAAATAGTGAATTCCTATTTCTTAGATGCTATTCATGACTAGAATTACAGAAAGACAGACAAGATCGATAGCTGGGACAAGGCACTATTTACATTTGGTGGTTTTTAATATTTTTCCCCTGTTAATAATATGCAATTTCTAGACAAACAAGCTCAATCCTCCAGCATTTCACCACCTCTCAGAAGGAGGCCTTCACTTTCAATTCCTTGGATGGCACATACACACACATTTCCTTGTCCAGATGACATCGCTAAACACTGACAAGCAACACATGCATGGACCTTGTTACATGATATATCAGAATGCTAATAACATTTAAACACTTACTTAAAGTAAATGCTAGAGTATTACATAATTATCCAGAAATAGGCACTGATACCTTTAGAAACTGAAGCTACAGATTAGAATTAGTTTGTTTACAGAGGATGTTTACCCAAAATTAACATCTCTGTGATGAGAACTGAAATAAACTGTCAAAGCATGAAAAAACACAGGATGAAATCTTGGCCTGTCAGGTCATGTACATGGAAACACAGTAAAAGTTTCAAATTTATTCCACAGCAGCTATACCAAAGTGCTTTCATGACACAGCATCTCATTGTAAAATTCCCTTTTTATTGGGGTATATCTACACCTGTGCCTGTTGCACTGAAGTCATGCCAGATTTATAGTGAACTATTTTCATTCAACACCTAAGCTTCACAAAAATAACAAAGCTAAACAGGCACCCTCTTTCAGGCTACTTGCACAGAATAACAAACACTGGATACATAATAAACTCCTTCATGACACCTAGCTTATGAGTCACACATGCACATGAAATAAAGAGTGCATCATGAGAAATTCTCCTAAATTCAATACACAGGGTCATTAAGCAATGCAGACAAATTTTACAAAACTCAGTTATTACCTTATTGCCAAGACAGACAAAAACCATTGAATCATAGAATAGTTAGGGTTGGAAAGGACCTTAACATCATCAAGTTCCAATGCCTCTGCCATGGGCAGGGACACCTCACACTAAACCATCTCACCCAAGGCTCTGTCCAACCTCCCTTGAATACCGCCAGGGATGCAGCATTCACAACCTCCCTTGGGAAACCTATTCCAGTGCCTCAGCACCCTAACAGAAAAGAATTCCTCCTTATATGCAACCTAAACGTCCCCTTTTCTTGAACCCATCACCCTTCGTCCTATCACTACAGTCCCTAATGAAGAGTCCCTCCCCAGCATCCTTACAGCACCCCTTCAGATACAGGAAGGCTGCTATGAGGTCTCCATGCAGCCTTCTCTTCTCCAGGCTGAACAGCCCCAACTTTCTCAGCCTATCTTCATATGGGAGGTGCCCCAGTCCCCTGATCATTCTCGTGGCCCTCCTCTGGACTTGTTTCGACAGTTCCATGTCCTTTTTATGTTGAGGACACCAGAACTGCACACAATACTCCAAGTGAGGTCTCAGGAGAGCAGAGTGGAGGGGTAGGATCACCTCCTTTGACCTGCTGGTCATGCTCCTTTTGATGCAGCCCAGGATACAGTTGGCTTTCTGGGCTGCAAGCGCACACTGCCGGCTCATGTTCATTTACTCATCCACCAACACCCCCAGTTCCTTCTCCGCAGGGCTGCTCTGCATCTCTTCTCTGCCCAACCTGTAGCTGTGCCTGAGATTGCTCCAACCGAGGTGTAGGAGCTTGCACTTGGCTTGGTTGAACTTCATGAGGGTGGCACTGGCCACCTCACAAGTGTGCAAAGATCCCTCTGGATGGCACCCCTTCCCTCCAGCATATCAACCGAACCTCACAGATTAGTGTTGTCAGCAAACTTGCTGAGGGCACACTCAATCCCACTGTCCATATCACCGACAAAAATATTTCAGTGTGGAACATAAACCTAACAGAACAATTTAAAAAAAAAAAAGAAAAACAAAAGAAAAACAACAAAAAAAAAAACACAAAACAATACTTCCTTTATTTCACAGAATGGTAACTTAGAGCATCTGTTATATTGAAAAAAAAAAACAATGAAAAAATTAAGGAGACCTTAAATCATGCTGCTACAGTCCATTATGAAGCACAATTATAAGAAGGTAAAATTATGTCAGTGCAAATCCTCAGAGAGACCATTACGGTGTCATTAAAAGACCATTATAGTATTTAACTTCAACGCTAAAGCTACGTCATTACAAGTCATACCATCATTTTAAAGAGCAAAAAGCAATTCTCACCAAAAAGAGGTATTCTAATTCATAATAACTACATCACTCTCCTTTCCGCTCTTTTATTTGCAATTTCAAAGTTTGTTAACCTTCTGCTTGCTCATCTAAGAATTAAGATCCAAGTGATCCAATTTCCAGATGTGCTGCCATTTACACGAGTCATTAATGCCAATGGAAGTTGATGGTGGGGGGTTAATAAACTTTAAGATTTGGATTTAGTTTGAAATTTGGATTTTAATCTCTCGATATTATAGCTTGTAATAAAATTTACCCTCCTGAGAGCATATTAACATCACTATTAACTTCTGATTAAGCAATTAGTGGTTTCATACATATAAAGCATAAGTGTGCAGTTAAGAACAATTAGACAATATATTTATGACCACTTGATAAAATTTGTGTTTGGAAGAATATTAAAAAATTACTTCTACATTCATTAAATACATAGTGACTCTTCACCTTTAGGCACTGAAGATAGCTTCCCTTTTCAGTGAAGAGGTTCTCTAACATTAGCTTCACTTTCCATCAGAAAGATCATTCCCCTCAAAGGTGGAATAAGCCATTCCTTGAAAAGCTTGGGTTATTTCAGATGAATTTACAAACCTAAACTAGCAGTTACTTCAACATGGTTCTGCCACAGTGACTGATCAATAGTTTCACAGACAGGAGACAGGTCAGAAAGAGCTGTCTAGGCCTCAGCATTTTGTGACACCACAGCTTACACAATGCTTACAGAGCAGTATCGTGTCTTCACACACCAGTACAGCCACATCACAACATAAGCGACTTGCTGCTGAATGCGGAACAGATATGTCTTCCTAACGATAAGCAGAGATGACACAGGCATCACCTGGGAGAGGGGCTCAGGGAAACAATTTTGGTCCCAAATATGTTTTTAAAAGACTTAAAGAGTGTGCTATAAGTGACAAACATCAACAGCAACTCAAAAAAAAAAAAAAAAAAAAAAAAGCAATACTAAAATGAGTTGCAATCTATTTCAGTTTCCAGAACAGAAAGAAACCCCCAGCGGGGACACAGACTATGCAGCCACCTTAAACCCTTACGCAGACTGCCAAGTAACGCACTTTACTTTTTATGGATCTCTTAGAAGTAACCTGTGCTCCTGAGGATCCAGTAACCACAGAATTAAGACATTACTACTACGTATTAAATGATATTTTTAGAGTATCATTACATTATTGAAGTATGATCGCTACTGTGTGAGCTTTGGCCTATCATTTGTTATACAGGTACTTCAGCTTTGAACCTCTTACCCAAAATAAATGAAAATTTATTATCTTCAAAAGTAGCTGATTTTTCAGCTCTAATAATTACATGCTGAAAGCATGAAGGGTGGTGAGACTCGGAACCAGTGCATCTTCTCTGAGGAATAAATTATTCCACACCATTTAGAAGTGAAAAATTTTTCCCCAGCCAACTCAGAATACATTTCAGAGTCAAAGTACTAATCATCTGTATATATATATATATATATATATATATATATATATATACACTGTTTAAGCAATATCTACAACAACTAGAACCTTAAGAATAACTTATGCAGTTAAAATCAATCATGAGTTTGAATAGTGACAACAGTATTATGAAACAGCATAGACAGATCTAGGTTCTACAAATGAAAGAATATCCCATAATGTGTTGCACCTCTGATATTAAATACCACATTAAAGGACAAGATAAAGCAGCATCCTATGTTTTTAAGCATCATACTTTAAGGATCAATATCTGCTTTAAATCTTAAAACCTTTGAACACTATTTAAATAAACAGCTTTTAAACTTGAGGCTGTCTTTTTTTCTAAAAAGACATTTTTAAATTAAAAACATTTTTAAATGCTGGAGTAGTCCCATATTCACTTAATAAAAACAAGCTGCAGTTCACTGTTTGAGAGGACTTTGAGTGGCTTTGGTTTGGTTGGGTTGGTTGGTTTGGTTGGGTTTTTTTTTTAATGGGTTTCATAAGGCAGTCATGAACCATCCGACTTCAGTTCGCTGTTTCCGTAGCAGTGAACATCTAGTTAAGGTTTGGCCCCAAGCTCTGAATTTCACAGACACAAAGTTTACTCATGTACACTGTGTGTGGAACAGAATATTGTTTTTTTAAGAAGTTTTTACAAGTTTCAAATATGCATTTATTTTTAATATCACATTGGAATACAAGGCACATTTAAAAAGTGATAAAATCAGTTTCAAGAAATTAAATACAGTAGGAGCTATATGTCTTACTTGTTTAATGACCAGCACAAGTAGCACAGGTTCAACCCCTCGAAAAGATATTAAAACAAGATCAGTAAGATAATCTCGCTATTTAAAAATACTTCCAAGGAAGTGGGCAATGAAAAGCAGTACTAACACAATTCAGCGTTCCTTAGACATCACCTAAATTTCTCTACAGGACTGATTGCTGAGCAGCAAGCTATCAAATTTTATCATCTCTTTAAACTATAACCAAGCTGAGCAAGTATACAGAGTGGTGTGCAAAAGTAGCTTAATTTCTGGTAGTACATATTAAAGGTTTAATTCACATGTTGGTTAGAACCTATGGTATAAAGCTGTTCAAAACACAATCATTCTGCAGTTGCTAGTGCTTTTTATTAGTTACATTTCTTTACAGCATTAAATTTGTGAGAAAACCAACATGCTTATTTTTGTTACTTTTAGGTATTTTTTTTACATCACCCAGTGAAATCTTCACAGTTCGAGTTTCCTTCCCTGAAACCAAAACATCATTGATAACAAAAATCTCCTGAAACCATTTTATGTTGCCTGCTCATTTAAAAACTTCAGGGAAATTATACCAATACACTTTCAAAACACACTGATTTCTTTTGCAAAAGCACATATTTTTATGTTAGAATATTTTCTATCCTATGTATCATCTTAAAAGACACTAGAAAATTACAGCCATTTTGAGCATAAACTCTTCATGTAGTGAGATCAAGATCTCCAAACACACTGATCCTTCTTTTGACTTTTATTTTGGCAGACAAGTAGAGTTTTACCATTTTTTTTTTGTTGTTGTTGTTCTTTAGGAGGAGAGATTCCAAAAGAATGGAGGTGCAAGAGAGGCAAGAGCACTATTCTTACCCTTTTCCCCTATTCAAAGACTTGGGAAAATGTTTTGCTTTTCATTGGTACCAGACCACCCTAAATATAGCCTTGTTGGCTAAGAGCCCTTTAGAGGCCAGCAAGACACGTGCAAGGCAGCAAATAGCCTTGGAGAGAGGTACCAGCTCCTCAGACCATTTCATCATCCTTTGAATTACATAGCTCCCTCAACTGCAGTACCAAGACCTCAAATGAAGGCAAATGAATCGGTAAAATTACACACAGCATTTAGTTGTCTCTCTAAAAGGCAGGGAAACTGCAACATCTGAAAACTATACTAACCTAGACACACTGGGAACTGCAAAAAGATGAATACATATTAAGGTGCATGATCCATGTTACCATGGATTTGAAGATACTTGATTTTGGCTGCATATTTTAATATCTAAATAAATAATTAATTCAGGACTGCTCACCATAGTAGAATCCAGAATGAAGTCTGTGAAAAATACTGTTAAATACTGGAAGCTAAAGAGCATCACAGAATGAATAACATAGTGAGATACAAGTGGTTGTTACATTATGGATGTTTGCATTTCCTAGCCACTCACAAGGAGTATAAAAGGCAGATACTGGGAAGTGTAAGGGGCAGATGCTCCAAAAACCACGGGATTTCTCAAAGATTCACGTTTGGCTTCCAGGATATTCAGTGCCTCATATAAGAATCTGCCAACTCAAAGAAAACAGTTTGCACCAGAAATGGGGATGTCAGTCTTCGATACAGGTTTTCCTTAATGTGTGCAGCAGCACACACAAAAGATATTCCCTCAGCATATTCCTAACATTTAAATGCAGTAGAGACAATCCTGCTCTGCAGTGGCTATCAATGAAACAAGCCAGTTATAAAACATCTTGCCATTTTTTAAACTTTGTCTTGTAGTTTCCCTCCAAACACACAACAGAACCCATTTTTTTTCACTCAGTGCTGCCATCACTGCAACTATTCTTTGGCACACTCATGAGGCACAGATGTAGGGCTGTTAAGCATGTCAAAAAGCTTACTGGGACTGAAAGAAGTCTAACCTTCCCTTCCAGCTTCCTCCATGCTAAAGACAAAACTATTTTGCTTTCACATTTATCTCCACCATGCTGGAGCCATTGTACTGTTTCCTGTTCTTTACATGCATGTGTGCCTAGGCTGAAAAAACGGGCACAGTGTTCGCGTGTTTTGCCAGTTGGTAAAACCCCCACCAGCATTACTCCAACTGTCTCAGGTTAACTGAGCCTTGATCGATTCACAGTAATTTTAGTGCAGATGTATATCGGCTGTGTCATCCTATTTTCTTTTTAAATATATTCACTTTTCAAGTGAAGTGATTACAGCAGCTCCTCTTCTCCAAGCAATTTACACAACATCAACATGCATCATTAGATGCTCAGAGTTTTTCTTTTTCTTTTTTAGAGAACTCAAGTATCTACATATTAACAGATTTACATAACACAAAACTGATTAGCTTTTGTTATTTCTCTTTTGCATATCTATGCAATCCATTAGACAGAAAGAGACCTGGCATTCATATGACAAATAACAAGACTGCAAATGTGTTCAATATTCTTTGTACTATAGTTCCTATAACATCATTTAGATTGCCCTACAGTTTCTGTACTTCATACCTGAAAAGATTTAATCTCTCTCCTGCAAAATCTCAAATAACCTATCATATAAGTCAATCCAAAAAAATAAGTGCTAAATAATGATTTCATTAAGGCCTTTATCCCAGAGGGCATTGGTAGGTAACTTGCAAACCTAATGTACATCTAGACAGTGAAAGGTCTTATGGGTGACTTCAACCACCCTGACATCTGTTGGAATGACGGTACCGCCCAGCACGAGCAATCCAGGAGGTTCCTGGATTGTGTGGAAGACAACTTCCTTCTGCAAGTAACAGAGGAACCACCAAGGAGAGGGGCCATGCTTGACCTTATGCTCACCAACAGGGAAGGGCTCATTGGAAATGTGATGCTCCAGGGCAGCCTCGGATGCAGCGATCACGAGATGGTCGAGTTCAAGCTCCTCAGGACAGTAAGGAGAAGAGCATGCAGCAAGCTCATTGCCCTGGACTTGAAAACAGCAGACTTTGGCTTCTTCAGGAACCTGCTTAGTAAGGTTCCATGGGATATAGCCCTAAAGAGCAGGGGGGCCCAAGACTCTTGGTTGATATTCAAGGACCACCTGCTACAAGCTCAGGAGTATTACATCCCAACTAGAAGGAAGTGCAGCAGGAGGGTCAGGAGACCTCCTTGGATGGATAAGGAGCTGCTGAGGAAAATTCAAATGAAAAAAGAGGCTTATAGAAAGTGGAAGCAAGGACAGGCAGCCTGGGAAGAGCACAGGGATGTTGTACGGGAAGCTAGGGACCAGGTTAGGAAAGCTAAAGCCAGTTAGAATTAAACTTGGCTAGGGATATTAAAGATAACAGGAAGGGATTCTACAGATATATAGCAAATAAAAAACAGACTAGAGAGAACGTAGGCCCTCTCAGGAAGCTCTTGGGAGAACTAGCTACACAGGATTTGGAGAAGGCTGAGGTTCTTAATGACTTCTTTACCTCTGTCTTCACTGGCAAAGGCTCTGACCGCACCACCCAGGTCCTGGAAGGCAGACGCAGGGACTGTGAGAATGAAGAACTTGGGCCCACCATAGGAGAGGATCTGGTTCGAGACCATCTTAAAAATCTGAATGTGCACAAGTCCATGGGTCCTGATGAAATCCATCTGTGGGTCCTGAAGGAGCTGGTAAATGAAGTTGCTAAGCCACTGGCCATCATATTTGAAAAATCGTGGCAGTCAGGTGAAGTTCCCGACGACTGGAAAAAGGAAATATAACCCCCATTTTCAAGAAGGGGAAAATGGATGACCCAGGGAATTACAGACCAGTCAGTCTCACCTCTGTGCCTGGCAAAATCTTGGAGTAGATTCTTCTGGAAGGCATGCTAAGGCACATGAAAATCAACAAGGTGCTTGGTGACAGCCAGCATGGCTTCACTAAGGAGAAATCCTGCCTGACCAATTTGGTGGCCTTCTATGATGGGGCTACAGAACTGATGGACAGGGGTAGAGCAGTTGATGGCATCTACCTGGACTTGTGTAAAGCATTCGACACTGTCCCACACGACATTCTTATCCCTGAATTGGAGAGACATCAATTTGATGGATGGACCACTCAGTGGATAAAGAACTGGCTGTTGTGGTCAATGGCTCAATGTCCAGCTGGAGACCAGTAACGAGTGGTGTCCCTCAGGGATCAGTGTTGGGACCGGGCTTGCTCAACATCTTCGTCGCTGACATGGACAGTGGGATTGAGTGCGCCCTCAGCAAGTTTGAAAATGACACCAAGCTGTGTGGTTCGGTTGATACGCTGGAGGGAAAGAATGCCATCCAGAGGGACCTTGACACGCTTGTGAGGTGGGCCGATGCCAACCTCATGAAGTTTAACCATGACAAGTGCAAGGTCCTACACCTGGGCCGGAGCAATCCCAGGCACAGCTACAGGTTGGGCAGAGAAGAGATTCAGAGCAGCCCTGCGGAGAAGGACTTGGGGGTGTTGGTCAATGAGAAAATGAACATGAGCTGGCAGCGTGCGCTTGCAGCCCAGAAAGCCAACCATATCCTGGGCTGCATCAAAAGGAGCATGACCAGCAGGTCAAAGGAGGTGATCCTGCCCCTCTACTCTGCTCTCCTGAGACCTCACTTGGAGTATTGTGTGCAGTTCTGGTGTCCTCAACATAAAAAGGACATGGAACTGTTGGAACAAGTCCAGAGGAGGGCCACGAGGATGATCAGGGGACTGGAGCACCTCCCATATGAAGATAGGCTGAGAAAGTTGGGGCTGTTCAGCCTGGAGAAGAGAAGGCTGCGTGGAGACCTCATAGCAGCCTTCCAGTATCTGAAGGGGGCCTACAGGGATGCTGGGGAAGGACTCTTCATTAGGGACTGTAGTGATAGGACAAGGGGTAATGGATTAAAACTTAAACAGGGGAAGTTTAGATTGGATATAAGGAGGGAATTCTTTCCTGTTAGGGTGCTGAGGCACTGGAATAGGTTGCCCAAGGGAGGTTGTGAATGCTCCATCCCTGGCAGTGTTCAAGACCGGTTGGACAAAACCTTGAGTGAGATGGTTTAGTGTGAGGTGTCCCTGCCCATGGCAGGGGTGTTGGAACTTGATGACCTTAAGGTCCTTTCCAACCCTAACCATTCTATGATTCTACTGTATAATTCTATGGTAATAGGTTAGACATTAAGTAACAAGCTTGCACACTTGTGGTTGTGTCATATTAAGGAGACAGTATTACTTTCACTTTACAAATGGTATAAGAGCATACCTTAGAAGCTGGAAATGAAACTGGTAAGACTTCACACTAGAAGTCTAGAGCCAAGTTAAATTTTTTTCCTATTTGGATGTTGACATAAAACTATGAATTAATGACAGAGTTATCATGGGAGCAAATATGAACATACTGACATTTTCAAACATTGTCTGGCATTTACACTGAACTCATTTGTTTTTAACTATGTAAATAAATGCAATATTTAGATACCTGCAAAATTAGCACCACTGCTCCTCCTAAACACTTATTTTCTAAAGCCTGATGAACACTTTATTTTATAAAGTGAGAACACACAATTATTCTGTTCTATCAGTGAGGGCTGCCTCTGCTTACATTCGCATATGCAAACCTACTCGATCATCACATCAGCACAGTGGTTAGCACGAGACATCCCACGGTTAAACTCATCCCAGATGAATACCTCTTTGCCTCAAGAGGGCATCACACCAAGCCAGCTCTGCAGTTCCTAGTGCCCAAGCTGGCTGATTGCTCTATGCAGTGCAGCACTGAAACAGACACATGAACTCAAAACTTGTACCACAGATCCCAGGGTGCTCAAGTCTTTGGCACTACCGCAACATAAACTTTTAAGCCATACAACCACTCATTAGGTAGAATTTGGTTCAGTATTTCTCACAGCAGTACGACACATCTAGAGAAAGTGTTACTTCACTAATGGAAGTATTTAATTGCATTTACTTCCCTATCACTGCAGTACTGAATAAATAATTTTAAAAATAAAAATTAATGTAAATATTTTGGGTTCAGTTTACTTGAATTTTCAGCAAAATTACAGGCTTCTGCATATTAGCAAAACTTTAAGATTAGTGGCCAATTTTGAAAATATTTTTCAGTATCTAATTCCTATTTAAGCACATATAAATGAACAATTTATAAAATAAACAATCACCATGTCAGCAGCTGCATATCAAGTTTTTTGGTAAGCCAGGCTCTGTACACAAATACCCAAAAACAGATTTCTCATCAGTCCTTCTGAAGAAAAGAGTCCTTCATGTATAATGGTGGGAAAAAAATTAAGCAGTTGTTTCAACCCATTTGACATAGCAGACATGGGTGAAAGCTTTTTGACATTGAGAACATTACCATTCAGTTAGGATGGGTCTATGATGTCCTCCAAATACTTACAGTCAAAACCAGTTAGTTGGTCACCAAGTTATTCTACAACTGGAAAATTATTATTGGGAAGTTTCTCCGACAAAGTGCTTACCACTTCCAATGCTATTTTCACATAATACATTGAAGACCCTTCACAATTAAATTCATGTCACTATTTTAGCTTTCTATCACTCAGCTTCTTCATCTGCATTGCCATCACTATATTACTTTCACCACTCTAAACACTCCCTTGATCACTCCCTTGGTTATGCCTTCACCTACATGCAGTCATCTCCACTCCCACTGCACAAAGCACAGACAATTAGTTTAACTAATCTTCATGACTGTTTCTAAAATTCAGTAGGTTTTCTTGCTGTTCTCTGAATAACTTTGAATGGATGTCTGAGAATTCAAACATCTGTTTAGCATGCTGCAAATGCTGTCACAAGTTAAAAACTTTATTGTAAGACACTTAATATATTTCACAATAAAATTTTTCTGTAGTTATACATTACCAGGATTTCAATGGACACCCAATCCACACAGTTGAATGAAGTATGCAAAGAGAATATCCAGCTTGTATGTACAAGAATCAACAAGTGGTTTTCCGCTCATTTAAATCTCTTTATACATAAGTATATATATTTTAATACATATGTACACACAGACACAATCACATGTAAAGTGTGCTTCTGCAAACAAGGAAACAAGGAAGAAAGATTTATTTTTTCGAAGGAAAAAGCTTGACGAGAATCCCTTGACATCTAAATTAAGTTGCTATGTGAAAGGCAGAGAAGATAGGAGAGGGAAGCTGGAAACTAGAACAGAGAGAAGATTTTCTAGGATCTATGAGGGTTTGGGGTTTGGTTTTGGGGGATTTTTTGTTGGGATTTTTTTTTTTTTTTTCTGTTGTTGCAATGTGTTCTGGGTTTAGCAGTGGCAGTCATTTTTCTCTTTCTCGGTAGCTGGTGCAGGGCTGGGAACAGAGCTGAAAAACAATGATATTTTGGTTTGGCCAAGGACTTTGTGGGCCTCATGCTCTGCCAGGGAAGAGGGGAGCCGGGAGGAAGCAGAAACAGGACACTTGACCCAAACTGACCAAAGAGGTATTCCATACCACAGCACGTCATGCCCAGGATGTAACTGGGAGTTAGCCGGGAGGACTGGGTGGACTGCAGGGTTGGAGGAGGTATGGGTTGGTGCTTGATCGGGCTGGGGGGGCAAGTTTTCGGTCACCTGGTGATGGGGTGTTGTATTCTCTTCCCTTGTTATTTCCTTTATCATTACTATTATTGGTGGTAGCAGTAGTGATTTGTGTTATACCTTAGTTACTAAACTGTTCTTATCTCAACCCATGGGAGTTGCATTTCTTTTTGATTCTCCTCTCCGTTCCCCCAGGAGTAGGGGGAGGGCAAGAAGGGGGGGAGTGGGTAACAAGCTGTCTGGCTGTGGGTTAAACCACGACACAATGTAAGCTATCTTGGCTTGTATAATGCTCTTTGCCAAGAAAAAGAATCCTTCCAGAGAGAAAGACATATGGAGCATAGGTGCTATGGCTGAAAAAACCCTTCTGGTATTATCATAAGACGTATTTCTTTAGCTAAATATGCCAACAAACCTTCGTAATGCCTCATGATGGGTCTAGACTGACAGTCTAATTTGCTACTGCTTTTCTTTCTCTGCTAAAAAAAATAAAAAGTGACTGCTTTTTTCAAAAAGCAAAAAAATATATACAGCCTGATTTGGATATTAAAAACACTGCCCAGATGTAGCAGAGGAAATGTAATGCAATAACTGATTCTCCTTGCAGTGCCAGAGGTAAACATACCAAAGGTCTAAGCAATAGTAACACTTTAAGTAAAACCTGGGTTTTATACTGCTAAACCTTTAGTAGCAAACAACATTTTTCACAGTGGGTAAGAAATTCCAGAAACGTAAGTGCTACCTTGAGTAATTATTGTTAATTAACTAGCAATGAGGCACTATTTCCAATGTGACATTTAAAGCACATAATGTGATTGTGAATATTCACAAAAATAATTAAGTTCATCTGCTTTAAGCCCTTGATTTTAGCATATCTGAAAACACCTCTTAAACTATCATTAGACCTGTAATCAAGTATTTTGTTGCTCTGGAAAATTGGATACCTTTGCTTACCTGCTAATATAGAGATACGAGTTCAAATGCAAGTATGTGGCTTTTGTTAAGAAACTCCCCTTCAGGGAAAAAGCTGAAGAAAAAAAAACCAAACACTAATTCTGATTGTTTTCTCAGAAGAGACAGTTAAAAATAAATTCCTTACACCATGAGATGGAAATGAAACCAATAATGATTGAGCTTCCTTAACTGAACTCAAGAGCACAAGACTAACATGAAGGATCCTTGTTTGAAAGTATTCATCATCAAGCCAAGGATACCACTACTTTGCACACTGTATACCACATCGTATACCCTACCCTCATTGTATACTTTCTTCAGTCTTGTTTGCAGCCAAGTCAAATGCATTACCAAAAGAAAAATTCAACCAAATTCAGGGATGAAATACAATGTATAATGTAAAAATGTGAAAAATCAGAAAAATCATTGAAATGATTCTGTTGGGGGGAAAAGGTTATAACCATTACTGTCTTCAGAGAAGGAAGGAGGCTTGAGCAGGACACTGATCTTGGTCCTGATCAAGACTTCTTGGAGAAATACACCCTGAAAATAGGAAAAAACTGACCCCAAAATTATGGTGTCAAAATAGTCATGCCTTGTATTTTATCCTTTATTCTTTTACGAGTAAAAAACGCTTCTTTCTGCTAGAAAAGAGATTAATGAATGATGTGCTCCGAGATGGAAAAGAAACATTGAGACAGCATTCTGAAGTACAACAGATTAAGTTTACTTTATTATTCTCCAGCTATTCAACATAGATTTTTAATCAGTCAAAATATCAGTGTGAATAATTATATGCTGTAAGGATGTCCTACTGGTCTGTATCTCTCAACCCAGTTTGACTAGCAGTTTGTCTATACCTGAAAAGTCTCTCCTGGTGGAAATTTTGTCAATGTTTATGTTGGGAGGGAAAAATAAGGTGAAATCTGTCTAGGTAAAAAAAAAAAAAAAAAAAAAGAAATCAAATGTTTTGAAAGGGCACAGTGCCAATAAACTCCTGTCTAAAAGACAGTTCCTGCTACTGCCCAGCTGCGTAAGGGCCCATTTAGTGACCTGCTTCAAAGGCACATTACAAGCACTGGCAATGCCAACTGCCCAGAGAACAGGGCAGGGTATGCAACACTCAATGTTGGTTATTAATCCCCAAGTCTGTACCCTGGTTATAACAGTAGACATTGCTCAGGAGGATGCCATCCTCCAAGAAAGCACTGGTCTTTTTCTCATCAGCGAAAGGAGATTACCTGACCTTAAACAGCACATACATCTCAGACTCCTAATTCCAGGCATGGGGAGAACTTCAAGAGATCTACATGTTACCCATCTTCCCCAATATCTGTTTTCTTAAGCTGTAACAGACTAAGAAATCAAGAAAAAAATGTTTATAAAATCTCTGGAGATGAACAACACTGAGAATTAAGACCATGCTGCTGCACTCCTACTAAAGACAAGTTCAGATAAAAGCAATCTTCAACTGAACCAGTCAATAAAATCACAACTGTAGGTCTCCAACAAGTGCTCAATGCACACCTCAGAGAAAAAAAAAAAAAAGTGAAAGAACCTACTTAGGCTAATCCAAAAAAAGAAATACAGTGGAGGAGTAAAACTTTGTATAGATATTTCTTGTCCCTCTCTTTATTTTGTGCAGGAACACCATAAATACCATTGAAATGCCTTCTTACAAATTCAGTAACAGTCACTTCTGGAAAATTTAATGAGACCTACTTCTGATCCCAAATAAGTGGTCAGCTGCATAAAATGGGCAGTGGGAAGTTACATTACACTAACATGACTAAACTTAAAAAGTTTGGTTAACCCTAAAGCAAGCCACATTGGCAAACAGACATTCACTGAAGGCCAACTGCTATGGCACATGTCCTCAAAGATACTGCAGCTTTTAATCCCCACAGAGCAGCTGCGCACTCTCCATGGGTACTGCCTTTTTAGAATAACACAATCACATAATAGAAGGAATAAATAAGAAGAAATTTTCCACTGCTGAAACTATATGGGAAAAGAATAACATGACATACATTTGGCATTTTGACTTTAGACTGCAACAGCAGTACGTTAAGAAGGATATAAATGCGTTCAGAACACCTAAAAAGTAGTCACAGTCGTGGCTATTAGTAGTTAGTATTCATGTCTAGAAAACACTTAAGCAGTCAATATCTTACCAGCACACAAAGGAGAACTTCAAATGTATTACAACTCCTCAGGAGATAATAAGCTAAATAACTATAGCCATGTATTAAATAATCTGATTTTCCCTTCACCCTTATGTATCATATTCATTAGTATCAATCACTTTCTCAAGTCACATACATTTATGCTCTATTAAAAAAAGGGACTCTTTAAGTGTTAAACACCTCAGTTTCAGCCTTACAGCACTTTGAAGGCAAACTATCTGAAGTGTCCTGAATTCCTACAGGTAACTAAGGACTGGATAGATACGTTCAAAAAAAACATAGCCCATAGATACTTGCATCCCATAGATTTTGATCACCCACTGCTGGAATAAGAAACACTGTTCTAGACAGAACATAAGTACAGTCTTAGCAATTGTACTCCCCACCTTCTGAAACATCTATTTGCTGTTGACCTATGACTTAGTCCTTGAAAGCAGGAGACAAAAAAACAACACTGACCAACTCTGAAGTTGTTTGTTTGTTGGTTTTGGGCTTTTTTCCTTAAGCTCAGGTTAAACAGCGGCTATCAAAATTCAAAACTTACCTATTTGTACTGTACTTCAATATCACTTTTTTTAATATAAAACTGAATCAACTAAGGCCACTCATGCTTTACAATTTTATAGTGCTATATTCACATATATGAAAATTTGATAACCATCTCTTCTATTCATACAGACAATAAAATAAATAAGCACAAACACAACAAATTAAAAGGAGCAATTTAAGTTGTCTCATTCTTGAATATTATCTAGTGGGAGAACCTGACACCGCAGGGACAACAGCTACACACGAGCTCCCCTGACCAAACATGAGAGAAGTGGCAACTGCTTGACAGCACAACAGAGCTGGATACATTGTAAGCAGCTGCACAACTGGAAGTATTAGTGCAATAGCACAAAGTAACACATTGCTACAACAGTTCTAAAAATAATGGTAAACCCTTGTACTTGAGGACAAATTTCTATCTTTAAGAAATAATCTAATCCACATTTACAGGCAAGTCCTGTCCCATCCGCAGCATTCACCAGGTAGCTTTCTTATTTTAAAAGTAGTTATTACAGCCTTATTGCCCACACTTGCATGAAGTAGTTAGTATCTATGAGGGGCAGAATACAGTTAGTGACTTAGAACAGTTATCTGAAAACCACAGCTTTAATGAATCTTGCATTCATTTATCAGTGAGCCTGAGCAAGTAACATATTCTTTAGAACTCTTCATTCTTTCAACTGAAAAATAAACTGTTTCTTATTCCCAAAGCTAAGTTAATAACTGGAAAAAAAATAAAATAAAATCCTAGGCTGTGGTAAAATAGATGCAATCTGAAACCCACTGATGTCACCGAGATAACCCAGTCTCAAACATGAGCACAACTAGGTATTTAATTATGAAAATAAACTACTAATTATGTCAAGCAGCTATGTGTTTTGCTGCCAGTGAGGACATTCGTAACTAGTACTACTTCAATACTAGCAAGCAGAATAAGACTGAACCACCTAATTAATTTTAATTTCTTTTACATTGTTAACATAGTGCTAGCTTTAACGTATCTGCCAAGCCTTAACATGTTTATATGACTATGTCATCCCTAACCACCTGCATCCTTAACTGCCCTTTCCACAGGGAACCAGCTGTGTCCTTCTTCATTGTGTAACAATACAGAATTCCAACCACAGGTCCCAGTATTCAGAATGAGAATTTATTTTTTTTTTTTTTTAAATGAGGAAATCACAATCTGGAAAAAGACAAGAAGATCAGAGAACAGGATCAACATGACTTTAGAAAGCAATGCCTTACAGATTTGGCACATACATAATACACAAGCACATGCAGTCTTTACTATTTGTCATGACCAGTATCTTTAATCAGTTAACCAACTGACATTTGTATAACTACATTTTTAGATGTGTCCCTGAGGAAAATCAGCAGTTTCCTTTAAATAAATAAATAAATAAGCCTCCACAAGCATACTGAAGGTGAAGTTCAGTCACAGTATCCAAATCAGCCAGTCAGCCAGCACAAAGGTATTGCACGATAAATCAAACACAGTTCCAGACTAGCCACAAAATGCTTTTCTTTGCACAGGGATGATTAATGCAATGAAACATGTTATGCATAATAAAGGACAGTAAGCCATTAGTTCCACAGTAGTGAAGCAACTTTTCTAAAGAACAAGGGAGTTTTTAATGTTTCTTTCCCCCTTTAATCTAAAGAGAATCTATCACTAACAGTTGTCTTTATAGAGATAAAGCAAAATAGCATTAAAGTTCTTTCTATCAGGCTTCATCTAAAGAACAAGTGTTAACAATCTCTGGTACATTCACTAATATTATGATCTTACAGATGCAGATATTCCACACATGCCAAAACCAAAATGTGCCTTAAAAAAAAAAAAAAAAAAACAAGGACATGAACATACTAAAAAGAACAGAAACTTGAGGCAATTCTTTTTTTTTTTTCTATTCCTGATGCTAGATAAATCTTACACAGGTAATCTCTCTATAGAACCTGAAAAAATAAAGCAAAGCTTCTCAAGAATTTGTTTCCTTGACAACATCAACAGACCAAGAGAGCTAAGGAATTGAAGTCATAAGGTGCCTTGTAGCTTTGTTAGCAGATTATTTAAAAAAAAAAAAATAGCAGTATCAAAGATGCATCTATAAAGCTAGACTGCCAGAAAAGAAGCAAAGTCAGACTGATATTATTTATTTTTTAAACAGCAAAAAAACTTCACAATTTCTCAACTGTTAAAAAAAAAAAAAAAAACTTCCATAATGTATTACAGTCACTTAAGAACTTAAAACCATCCTAGTTCAACATTTTCCAAGCACTAAAATCTTAACATTTTCACCAACGATCCCACTGAAGCATCCAAAAGGGGGTAACACCATCATACAGGTGATACTGTGATGTTAGACTGCACAGTAGCTGCCCACACAGATCCTACACATAATTGGAGGGCTTATTTTATGACATTGTCAGTTAAGCTTTGTTAGAGACACTATTTCATAGACATCTCTATGACTGTTTCTACCTTGGCAGGGGGGCTATGCTGGAGGGGAGGATAAGATTGCTTATTTCCCTAATATAGGCTATTTCAGATACACTTAGTACACAGCTGGAAGAGTCCTCAACAGAAAGGAAGTGAGGAACTCAGCCATTCAGGACAGATGGGTTTCTAAGAAAAATAGATAAAAACTTAATATTCTTGATTTTTTCTCTAAGTAGTGACACAACTAACCAAAACTCTTTTTAGGTAACATGAGAAAACAGAGTCTTTTCTTCCACATCACTGTTAAGAATATACAGAAGTCACTTTTCACCCTTCTGAATTTCCAGAGAAAGAGAGGTTTTTGAAATAACACTGTCAAAAAAAGCCATGCCCCCAGTGCATGTCACCTGTGGCCACTTTGCTCCTATTGGTCAATGTCAACCAAATTTCACAGAGGTTTCAGTATTTTTCCCCTCAAGAATTGATGATAGAATAGTTAGGGTTGGAAAGGACCTTAAGACCACCAAGTTCCAAGCCCCCTGCCGTGGGCAGGGACACCTCACACTAAACTATCTCACTCAAGGCCTCGCCCAACCTGGCCTTGAACACTGCCAGGGATGGAGCATTCAAAACTTACCTGGGCAACCTATTCCAGTGCCTCACCACCCTAACAGGAAAGCATTCCCTCCTTATATCCAATCTAAACTTCCCCTGTTTAAGTTTTAACCCATTATCCCTTATCCTGTCACTACAGTCCCTAATGAAGAGTCCCTCCCCAGCATCCCTATAGGCCCCCTTCAGATACTGGAAGGCTGCTATGAGGTCTCCATGCAGCCTTCTCTTCTCCAGGCTGAACAGCCCCAACTTTCTCAGCCCATCTTCATATGGGAAGTGCTCCATCCTCATGGCCCTCCTCTGGACTTGTTCCAACAGTTCCAACAGTCCTTTTTATGTTGAGGACACCAGAACTGCACACAATACTCCAAGTGAGGTCTCAGGAGAGCAGAGTAGAGGGGCAGGATCACCTCCTTTGACCTGCTGGTCACACTCCTTTTGATGCAGCCCAGGATACAGTTGGCTTTCTGGGCTGCAAGCGCACACTGCCAGCTCATGTTCATTTTCTCATTGACCAGCATCCCCAAGTCCTAGTTTGATCAAACTAAGCAGCTGAATAAAAGAGAAAAACATGGCAGAAGCTTCACAGGAAGAGAAACTGAAGAGGACCTACAGCCAGCCTCAAGATACAGCCAGACTCCATTAACTGTACAGCTCTTAGAAGAGCTACGTTTCCTGAATTTTTCTCTAAGTAATTTCCCAATTCTAGGGGGAAACACAGGCATATTAGCTGTGCCATGAAATACCCATCTTCTCCGGCTCTTCCCCCCACAGCCACATCCTCCAACATGACCTTAAAGCAGTCAAAAATGCTTTGCAATACCATCTGAGGTACTACTTTTGTATTCTTTGACTAGATAGTAATTCAGGAGACGTTTCCAAGTGCAAAGAAAAACTAATGCCCTTACAGAGCTGAAAATCTAACGCAGAAACTGAAAGGTTCACTGCATTTTTGCCCTGTTTTGGGGAGGCTGGTCTTGGTTGTTTGGTTGGTTTTGGTTTGGGGTTTTCGTTTTGTGGGGTTTTTATCATCAGTTTTCACACAAGTGTTATGATAAATTCTGATCCAAAGCAGGGCTGATTTTAGTTCTTGTTACTGCAGAAGGAAAAAAAAAACCAATGGCCTATCAAACAGCATAGAGATCAGGATGGTGTTATTTATACAGAAAATGTACTCTTTTGAAAAAAATCCTTTGAGGCACAAGAGTGTGTCAACTACTAAAAAACATAAAATAAACTATACAAGTCATCTCCAGCTGTGGATTCTGAGAAAGTGAACAAAGGCATTACAAGGATCTGTTTCCTTGACAACAGCATTGCTGGAAACAAAATAATTAAAAAATACATCTCTATGCAACAGTGATTTCTAACCGTATCTAGGTATTAACATGCCAAATGCAGAACAACCCTTACCTACACATACCTTTGGGATGAAGAGACCAAAATCCACCACCTTCAAGGACTGTTCTTTGCTGACTTGTGTTAATGGCTTTTGCAGAACAGTTGTGTGAGAGCTAGCTATTACATCTTCACCTGAATTCTCATCTAGCCTAAGCACAGTCAGAAGCTTTAACTTATGGTCAAGCACATTCCTTCCATTAGCAAGCTTAAAGTGATTAAAAAAAAATATACTTAGTTCTAAATGGACAAGGGAAGAAGGCCAGAACAAGGCATCGTAAAGAAATGTCAGCTTTGCTATTTCAGAATAGCCTAGATAGTGGCCTCTTCAACAAGAAAGCAAAGCTTTTCTCATGCATCTAGGTAAGCAGCACATAAGCTCTGGAATACAGGTGTTTGCCACTTCCAAGATAAAAGGGAGAACTGGTTATTTTTAAAATACAGGATTAGAAGCATACCAACATCAGAGATATATCTTTTCTAAGTTAAAGTTGAATATACGTATTAAATAGTATGACTGCCCCAAATTCTCATCTTATGCATCAGCTATAGTCAAAGGAGCACTGCCACAATTAGATTTTAAACATTAATCTAAGAATTGCAATACTTAGGGTACCAGCAGCACAATAGCTAATAATGTTTAGTGAAGACTTTGAATCTGGCCTAGCAGTGACAGGGCTATGGCCATTTGACAGCTATACATGAGTGTATAGGAGATATGCTGTCAGTTTAAATTTATTCCTCATTAAAAACACATGCATCTGACAGAACAGTGAAAGAAACACTGCCTATTTCAAATTAATTGTGTGCAGAATGGCTGAAAACTGAAATGTTAGTTTGTTACCTCGATGCAGAGTAACAGCAGTAACTACGAAATCTGAATTGCTACCATCAGTGCTACACATACTATATGGATGAATGGAGGTTACCATGTTCCACTGCTTTCAGTCCAATACAACAGACCAAGAATAAGTAATTCCTGGAATATATTACTATGCTATCTTTCTCCTAATGAACACACAACTGCAAAATACTAAAAAGTTTTGAAAGTATGAATAAAAATGGTATTTATCATAGTACTTGATATATTACTGGAAGCAAAATCATTAAATATCACCATTATGGGTAATATACCACTCTTGATCTAATGATCACCAAGTCTCATAAAACTGCAGAAATATCTGAAAGAGAACTCTTCAGATATCAAACTACAAAGATTAATGACTTTGGAACTCAGAAATCCCCTGATATGAAAACAAGCCAAGACCAGAAGAGGACTTAAAGGCAATATAAACCTTTGATTTGCTTTTTCTCCAGGCAGCAACTTATGGACCCTACTAGAGACTGACTATTGGGCTTACACAGAGCCTTGGTCTGTCTGAACCAGTACAGTTGTTCTTGTGTTCTTAGTCATGAGAAGTAGGCAACACCTCTGTTCAACAGGCTGACATTATTAACAAATTTTAAAGACTTTTACTTTCCTTGTACAGATTTAGCCACATATTTATAGATTAAATGGAAATACAGTTCGACTAGTCAAATAGGGAAAAAATACATTAGACAAACTTCCAAAAATGTGTATAAATCATCCCGTTAAAGGGCTATTAATACATATTTTGTGTACTGAAGAATCACATTATTTTCTTTCCTTGGTCCTGTTCATCAATGGAGGATGAAAGTGCTCAAAATTAAAAAATAACAACAAAAAAATACTTTGCAACAAATAGAATATCTGCTGTAATGTTCTAAACAGAAAATCAGGAACACACAAATGAAAGTTTAAAGATTATATAAAGATGTTACCCTAATTTTAAGACAAAAGAGGAAATATGGAATAATGGTTTGCGAGGCTTGAAGTTATGAATAGTTGCTAAAAAGCCAAGTCCAGTATCAGTAACTAGTGAAAATGTTTACATCTCTGTGGCTATGTTATTACAAGGTCTCCCAAATAAAAACACTAACAATACAAATGCAAGATAGTGGTTTCTGCAACTGGTAAACATGTCTTGCAAGAGACATGCTACCTAGCTGTATTCAACAGTAACCTGTGATTTTGGATTCTATATTTGGCGTTCTAAACCAAAAACGTTAACTATCCACACTATGCAAACATAGTAGTAATTGTGTTGAGTCTCAAAATTTATGCAAAAAATACTAGATGAAATACTAAAATCACAAACACTATTTTGGGGTTTTAAGTAGGCAAAACCAAAAACAAGAGTAGCACCCTAATTTTCATTTACAGCAGCTATTCAAACAGAAGCTAGCTAAGAAGTGTTATCTAAAGAAAACAAATTTAATCAATTGTGTTTCACAATCCTTAAAATATATACTTAAAGTAAAAACATAAGCCACTGACAATACAGTTAAAATGCAGTAGTGAAGAGCACTGTCACAGCAAGAGCTCTCAACAGTACTTTCACTAAGAATCAGGTTTCTTGCCCCTTTCTCCAGCTACCTGAACTGGAAGTACTATCTGCTTCGCCTCCTTGGAATTCTAAGAAAATAGAGGGCAAAAGACTTGTCAAAGCCTAAATCTAAGCTTCCCTCCCCCATTCCTTACAAATGTAATATGGAATTTTCTTGTATTAAGAATGAAATTCTTAATGGAATATTCTTGTATTAATGCTCTGGATTTGAAGAGCTGTGGGCAATTAATCTGCAATATGTATCACTTCCCATATGAAGCTCTAACTTATACTTTTTGCAACACAAGCATAAACTTTCAATTTTGGTCTTTCAGCACACAACATGGAGGCAAATATTAAATCATCCCAGTCTTTAGAGGCACAGTTTAGTCACCATCCCTTTTTAAAATGCTGAGGAGCCCCATCTGCTGGTAGAAGTATTACACTAGAGAATTACAGCCCTGAGCTGGTGTGGCTTTTTTTTCAATTGTACCACTTGATAACTGGGGTTTTTTAAAACGCAGCCATACACAAAAAAATTAAGAGCAAATATTTTAAACGAAAAATATAAAATTAACTGAAATAGTACAAGAGGAAAATAAGCACATAAGAATGGATAAAAGGTTTAAAACTGCAAAACTGGCTAAATACTACAAAAATTGCATTCAACTAAAGATCTTTTTATTTAAGCACAACTTAAACTATCATACTGAATCAGATATGCTTAGATAGAACTCTTAGTTCTGAGAAATCTCCACTAATATTAAACTATTCACAAGATATATATCTTGATGCATAGGTTGAATGTAAGGGTTAAATCCAAGATATTTACACATTAAAACATTCAGTCACATCTATTCGCATGACTAATTGGAAGTACAGAGTTTTGCGGCCATGGATTGCCTACTCTCTCTGATCATACAGGGATTTTGGGCTTCTAACTCTGTTTTGAGTTTTATCTGAATCACATGTTGAAAATAACTAGTGCAAACATCTTGAGTGTCTGTAAATTCCCATTAAAGAGGACCAACTTCCAGTGCCCAGATTTAAACTAGCAATTCTAAGCAGGTGTTTTTGGATGAAAACAGCAAAAAAGGTAAGCTGTGGGAAAGTACAGGATCAGAAAAAAAAAAAAATGCATCTGTATCTTCAATTGGTTGCTTTATGCTTATATCAGAAAATGCAGAACTTCAGGCAGCAGCGGGAAGCCAAAAAATTCTCAGAAGATAAACTACTGCTGTCACAGTCATTACAGATTTATGGACTCTTGACCCTAGAAAGTTGAAGAAATTAAGTTTGGTAACATCAAGTCAATACTTTATCTAAACGTGCCCTCTACTGGCCTGAAAGATACTTGTGTAAAGGTGCAAATTGAAGATCCTACTGCTCATAACATTACAGTCTTCAATTTCATTAAGAAATAACAGCAGGAAACATTCATGGGCATTTCTCTAAAGGTAACCTTCCCAAATACATAAGTGTGTTTTCATATACTTTGTAACAGTCATATTATTACTTTATTAACGTTTTAGTCACATGCTCTGAAGTATTGCCAGTTTTTATATTAAATTACCATGGTTTGGAGCACCTAGAGCAACTAAATTTCTTCAAAAAACAACTTTAATGTTAAGGAATGCTTCCAAACAGTAATCTTTCTTTCTGCTTAGAATACAAGACAGGCTATTACTTCCATTTTTTAATAATTTTACATTGCAGTAACAACTTTAATTTTAGATTGTTTTACCAAATTTAATACATCCATAATTCCTCTTATCAGTAAAATGAGCCTCTGGGGTGGTAAACAAATGTTAAGCATATTGTGTGACAGTTTAAAACAAAAAAGTCAAATTCAGACATATTTAAGTTAGAGGTGCATAGTTTCATACAGTCCTAATTTAAATTGCTATTTACCAAAACCCTCCATCAGTACTTTTTGCATATCTTAGTGTCTTCCTAAGTCAGTTCTTCAAGTAACACGCAAGATTTAGCTTATTCAATATATCAAAGAATACCTGCAAAGAAAAACAAAAGTACTTTTTTCCTCCATTTAATCTTTAAGAGAAAGATGTAAAAAAATCTTGAGAAAGAACATGAAGGAGGAATTAACCACAGTTCAAAGTATTCAGGCTTTGGTGTGATGGTGTGATATGTTATGCTGACTACAGAAACAGTGAAGTCATAACTGAAGAGAAGATAAGGCAACTGAGAGGGGTAAATTTGATTCATGCTATAAATCTGGACTTCTCTGCAAGCATCAGTGATTTAATAGACACTCGGAGAAAAAAGCAAAAACTCTGTCCAACAATCAAGAACATCACTGCTTCAAAGATGAAAAGTGAGCACATGGCAAAACTGGGGAAAGAGAAAAAAAAATTCTAAGAGAAGAAAAGTCATACAAAAGCCAAACTAAATGAAACTCCATTTCTCCACTACAAGCTAATCAGCAAAATAGTTTAAAAGAAACAAACAATCTCAATTTTAAAAGAGAATTTAACAGTATTTTTCCTACATGAAATCAGAATTTAAAATCAGGTTTTAAAGTTCTGAAACCTCTCCTGAGGCGTTAGAAGCAGGCTGATACAATGGGTGTTCTTCTTGCCTCTTTACTTACTAAGGCTTACTTTAAAGGGTCAAATTTTAAAATAATTGTACCTGCTATGTTAAATACAATAAAGCATGCCTTCCACCAAGAAGGACATTTTCTGTACGCTCTTATTAAAACCTGTGTAAACCCACTTCACACTACCATTTGAACCCAGAGGTGGCATTAGCCCTGTATCTGGGAAAACACACACATAAAATACTTTTATATTACACAGTGTTAAAATAAGACTCATTGGAATAAATTAATACACAAAAAAATGAAGCCAAATTCACTAAAGCCAGAAGGAAATTTCACTTCAAGTACTGAACAATTAACCCTTGAAACAACGTTAAAGTGGGAAGACTCCTTAGATCATGACGGGACAGCTTTGTGGGATGCAAAACATCAGTTCAGATGAAAAACTGAACTGTCAGACCTTAGGCCCTGACAGAAAGGTGAAGTTCCTCAAAATATTATTCCAGTATTGGCAGTCAATTGTTTAATGACTGAAGGCAAAATCTGTAGTCAGACCACAGTGCCTATGGCCATTATGAAACTAAAGCAGGAAATAATGAAAACATTAATACACATCACAAGAAATGACACCGCAGAAATATAACTTAAGCTCTAAAACACTGACATGCCCAATACAAGAAAAAAAAAAATTGTAGGTATAGTGAAGGATCAGGCTGCAAGTTCATAACTTGCAAATGTACTTAAAAGCAGCTCCTCAGATTCCAAATACATTGGAACTGTTAAACACACACAAGCAACTATGTTATTCCCAGATCATTATCTAATGGCGTACTTTAATGTTTGATGACTGATCCGCAAAATATCTTGTACATTACCTTGACTGTTTTGTCCATAGAAGCAGAGAGAAGCATGTGACTTTGTTCCCGTACAGGACACCACTGGATTTCATTGACAGGGCCACTGTGTTTAGACATGAATATTAAGCTTTTGGGGACTTCAGTTAACTTATATTTGGATCCCAAATATGGCTTAATTAATTCAGAGATCTTTCTCAAAGTCTGCTCTCCTGATATGCCTAGCTTAACATCACAATCTGAGTTTTCTCTCTGATCACATTCTTTTTCCTCAGGCATACTGGAATTTTCTTGACGCAATCTTTTAGGGATATACGGTCTAATCCCCTTTATGGCAGTAGTACTGTCTTTGTGTATTCTCTTGTGGGAAACGACATTTCCAGAGTTTGTTGAAGAGCTTGATGCTTGTTCATAGTTTTTGTAGGACATACATAATGCAATATGGCCAGAGTATGCGCTCTTAAAATAAGGAGATGTCAAATCAGCATTGTTATTCTGTACATAATGCTCAGAGGCATCTTCACAAGCAGTGCTTGTGCCAGAACAGTCCATGTTCTCAGTAGGCTGCATTTCATATGTAGATTTCGTACCCAAACTACCAGGTGCAAAGTACTGAACACAATTCACAGAAGAACTTGGCTGGCTTGCTTGTTTGCTCGAAGTATTGGGGACTTCAGTGTTTTCAGTTTCTGTCTCAGAGTCTGAATCATCATAAGCAACCAGTGACAAACTCATTATGGCTAGACACAGCAGACTCCAGAAACCTCTGTGCTGGAATCCTCCAAAAATATGATCTAAAATAAAGAATCAATTATTCAGAGCAAAATTTATTAGTCTGCAACATGAGTAATGTAAGGATATAAATATGCTCTTTTTCACAGAAAAAAAACATAACTTTTATTACTCTTTATTAATGGAATTTATTCCTCTATTATAACACATGTGCACAGTCAATTATGCACCACCATTTGCCTCCAAGCACTTTACATACATTTTTAATGCACTGCAGAGATGCATTTGCATACCATAAAACAATAAAAATGAGTATGAAAAGGAAAACAAACTTGCAAAATAAGTACTGCAAATCACTTTTACCTTATTTGCAGCAGCACTTCCCCTCATACACAGAAAAAAGATTATGCAGTGTTTTGGTGCGTATATTTCAAAGAATACAAATACTACAACTATTTTGGAGTCAGTCTAACAATATCTATTTCTTAACAGTGCAGATGACTTGAAAGAAGTATGAAGGGGTTCAACTGGCAACTAAAAAAGTACATGTGTTTTTGCCCCTGTGATTCTACAACCCATTCAGCAGTCTTCCAGTGTGAGGAAATTTTCCAAATGTGTACACACAGCAAGGTCCACACAGCCTTTATTTTTACAGGACAGAATTATGCCAGAAACTACACTGAATTTGCTGTTTGCATTTACTCACCAAAAAATAAGAGCATAGATGCTTGTTTACAGTGGAATAAATTTTTCCGAAGTGTCTGTAAATTATAAATCTCATACAGAGACAGTGTATGTAACACGTTGAATAACTCATCACCATAACAATCCCACCAAGCTTCTGCTAATAATTTGGACGAAGCATGTGGACTATAGGGTTAATTACATTCAAATAATTCATGTGTCTGTAGAAATAATCTTTCACCCTCTGCTGTTTATAATCAAGAAGTATTGCTAACTTTCAGTTGCTAGGATTGAATAAATGGGACACTTCATTTCTGCTTTGTTTCCTTGCCCAGCTGCTAGCACTCATTATGCTAAACTGATTTAACCCACACCACTTTGAGATCAGCTGCTGAAATTCTTGGTTTAGGTCAACATATAAACTGTCCTTAAAAGCATCTTGATTAAAATGAGAATCACACAGTATCACAGTATGTTAGAGATTGGAAGGGACCTCAAAAGATCATCTAGTCCAATCCCCCTGCCGGAGCAGGAACACCTAGATAAGGTTACACAGGAACGTGTCCAGGCGGGTCTTGAATGTCTCCAAAGAAGGAGATTCCACAACCTCCCTGGGCAGCCTGTTCCAGTGTTCCGTCACCCTCACTGAGAAGAAGTTTCTTCTCAGGTTTAAGTGGAACCTCTTGTGTTCCAATTTGTACCCATTTCCCCTTGTCCTTTCATTGTTTGCCACTGAGAAGAGCCTGGCTCCATCCTCGTGACACTCCCCCTTTATATATTTATATACACTAATAAGGTCACCCCTCAATCTCCTCTTCTCCAAACTGTAGAGACCCAGCTCCCTCAGTCTTTCCTCATAAGGGAGATGCTCCACTCCCTTAATCATCTTAGTTGCCCTGCGCTGGACTCTCTCCAGCAGGTCCCTGTCCTTCTTAAACTGAGGGGCCCAGAACTGGACACAATATTCCAGATGAGGTCTCACCAGGGCTGAGTAGAGGGGAAGGAGAACCTCTCTCGACCTACTAACCACCCCCCTTCTAATACACCCCAGGATGCCATTGGCCTTCTTGGCCACAAGGGCACAGTGTCGGCTCATGGTCACCCTGTTGTCCACCAGGACCCCCAGGTCCCTCTCCCCTACACTGCTCTCTAAGAGGTCGTTCCCCAATCTATACTGGAACCTGGGGTATGAAAGTCAGTATCTATGTAAGCATCTGCAGAACTGATGCCACAAATGCAGGTCATCCAAATACTACTCCAGGAGTAGTAGTACTCTGGAATTTGTAAAGATTACTCACCAAACTTCAGAATTAGATCTATCTGAATTAAAACAAGAATGCTTCACTTAACCTACGGAAGTGTTATGTTATTGGCTATGGTCTAAATTCTGTAATGAAATTCCAAGCACAAACGTGGAAGACAGGTTCCTATGAACCTCATAACAGATCTTTCCAAGATAAGTGATTAAGAGCTTAACTGGAACAAGGTGACCAGCATTTTGGCACATAAAAGCATCAAGGTCTCCCTCTAGAGGACATTTTGTCTGTATCTGAAGTTTATGACAGCTGAAAGTGAGAGCAACTAAGAGCAAGGAAAGATTCTTTTTCTAATAATGCAACTTCATTTATTAAACCAGCATCTCACTTAAACAGTGTAAAGGAAAAAAATAAGCAGTGATTGAGGAAAACTTAAATAACAATTCAAAAAGAGTAAATTGAAGACTTTAGTAATAAATTGAAATTTCTCAGCAAATCTATAGTAACTTTGAAGGACTCCAGTAATTGAAACAAGTAGTTACTATTTGTATTGCAATACTGGAAACAGGACGCAGGCAAAAAGCATCTTGTTCAAGGAACAAATACAGTAAGAAGCTAACCTCTGGCTGAAAGTTATAAATGAAGATACACAATTGGATTGGGCTGGACTTTCAAAGTTACTGGAGTTTGGTTTAACACCAAGAAAAACCCTAAGCTAAGATTCAGAGACGGTGTCTTGCACATGCAAGGTTAAAAAAAGGTTTCCTATGACATACAAGAATGAAGCTGTCCCATTACATTTGGTTAGTAACGGGTCAGATAAATCCTTCCCCTCACACACATCACTCATAAGCATTAGTATTTTTGTAACAACAACACAACTCTGCCATCTTAAGATTTCCCATTCAACATCTGCTTTTAAAGAAACACCACCCCAAAGTTTATCATAGTGCCCCAACTAAAGAAAAACACGGGGGAGAAAAGACAGAATGTACTTCACTGGAAATATACTGTAAGTAGACCGAATTTATTAACAACAAGACTTACAACGCACTGAGCTAACACGGAAGTTTATAAAGTTTTGGTTGTCTTTTTCCCATGACCGATTTATCCGAACGCATTAAACCAAAGAGCGTTAGGCTTACACGCACAACGCCACACACCAGCTAAGAAACCACGAAAGTCATCCGAGATACGACGTAAGAGGTGGGAGCAGCACTGCCAGCCGCTCACGGCGAGATTAACTCGCACCCTGGCCGGACAGCCCCGAGTCCTCTCCAAGCGCTTCCTCGCTCCCACCGCCCCACAGCCCCGAGGCGGGGAGAACGACCGCCAACCCAAACCCCGAACTGCACCGCCCGAAGGAGCAGCACTGCGGTCGCCAAAGCACCCCGACCCCGCTTCCTTCCCGTCTCTCCTGGCACCAGAACTGTTGTCGTTCCCTCCACCCATACGCACTGTGCACCCACCCGCCGTGGCCAGTAGTGGGGCCACCTCTACTGCTGTCCCTCCGCAGAGGCCGGCATCGTGCCCAGGGCCGCTTGCTCCACCCCACAGGTACCTACGCCGTACCAGCCGCCACTGGCCGCGTAGCCCGGAACTCACCAACCAGCCTACAGCGGCTCCGTGTTTAAAAGCTCGCCGGGTGGAAACAGGGCGTTCCGTTCAAACCGTTCCACGTGTTACAGTTTTCGACTAGGGACTGCTTCTTGGGAAGAGCAGGGGTTAGCTTACAGTTCTCCGTGCGTATAAGAATTTTTCTACCACTGCTGTGGGCGATGTAGAGGGGTTTCATCTGGTTGGTTACTCTAGAAAGTAGGAAGACAGTGGGAAGCAATGGTTCCGCGGGCATGCGTTTCCCAGCCGGGAGTTGTGAGTGCCGTGCTGGTGGGGTGTGATGCAATGGCAGTGACAGGGGAGAGTTGAGTGGAGTGGAGCTGGGTCTGGATGTGCTCCGGTGGGAGGTGAGCTCAGGGCCCGGCCTGGGGCTTCGGCGAGACACCCGGGCGGGAGAGGGGCTCTAGAGGCGGTTATTGCGGCCCCGTGACCGATACGGCATGCTGGGAGCGGGGGTCTCTGCTGGGCACCTTGCCTCCGGGGCATGTCCGTATGCTTGAGGGCTCTTCCTTGCGCTCCCTGCGTGGTCGCAGTCCCCGTGGCTACGTCTCCGGTGCGGCAGTAGAAAAAGCCCTTTTCCCTGGCGAGTGACGGGGAATAGGGTTTCTGGTCACTGGAAAATGCGGCCCAGCCCAAGCAGGCGAGGACCTTTGCTTTGGCCGGGCAGGCGTGTGTGGTAGAGAAGGTTTGGCAGGTTAGAAACATTAGCTTACTGGTTAATCTCATGCATGACCATCCCTGCACAAGAGCTTAGCTCTTAACAGTTCTGGGATAGTAGAGATTCATATGGGACTTTCTAAAGATTAGAGTGGTTGAGTGGCCATATTATCATCTCAGGAAATTGCCTTGCACACTTTAGTGTTTTCAAACAGAAGCTGATGATTGCCATGGTTGGGAAGGTAGGGCTACTATAAAATGCAGCCTGTTTTGGAGTACTTAAGGTATTTTTTTCACAGCATCTGTGTGTATACTACCTGCTTTAATTTCACTTTTTATTTTTTATTTCCAGGAGGCAGAACAGTTTTCAGGAACATAAGTGCTGTCAGAATTAAATTCACATTCTTTCATTCATCACGAAAACCTTTTCAGGACTTCTGTATTGCTGTTCTCTTTCATGAAATGTTTGTCATGAAAAAGCTTTTCTTAACATAACATGAAGCCCTGTTCTTTGATTCTCTGGTCTCTAACTTACCAAATCAGATAGGAAACAGTGAAAATTATCACAGAACTGTGGTTGTCACCCAGCTGGAAAGAGGAGGACATAGTTGTTTCCTGATATCTCTGCCAAGGATTATTTTTGAGTTATTATTTTGTCTCATGATGATCTAATATTCTGAAAAGGTCACAAGAGCAGTGCCCCTTACAAGTTACTATGCATTGCATAAATATAAAAAGCAGACAATTCTTGGCTTTTAAATTCACACTGTGAAACTGTGCTGAGGTGTTTAAGTTCATTTAAGACTCTGGTCCTGAATATCCTAGTAGTCCATTCTCATGTATCATTTTTTCCCTCCAGATCTGTTTGCATACAGTATCTCATGTGTCTGCATACAGTATCTAATGTGTCTAACAGAGCAATTAGATACTGTGTCTATATGTTAGACACGTGTCTAAAATCAACAGTATCTAACTGCTGGCTTTTATAGTATCAATAAGAGAGCACGAAAAAAAAGTCCTGATAAAGTACAGAATATCCAAATGTTCTTGTAAGCAGTTCACAATTGCAGTTATGGATATCAAAAGATACAGACCTATTCCATATTACTGAATTCCTGGCTTGAATTCCATCAGCAAGTAATGACAGTACTGAGGTAAAAAGAGATAAGTTTTATGTAGCAGTCAATATCTTTTACATTCTGTAATCATAATATCTCTTGTTACAATGCCTAGATAACTTTTGCTGCTTCTTAATGAAAATGCACTGTATTTTGTGATACTTCGCTCAGCTTAAATCCCTAATATTCCAAAATCTTTAAAGAGTCTTTCTCTTTCACCACTCTCCACTATATGTGCTCAGTTTCAACTCTGCCATTTCAGCATTTCTGAGCAGATGTAATCTGTCAGTAAGGATATTTGTTCAGGAACGCACCAAATCACGATTTGTTCTCCACCAAAGGTTAATTCTTATTTACATTATTCTATTTTGTAAAATTTGAAGCCAGTAAATATAACTGGCATATTCTTACAGAAAGGGTGTATTTCTTTATCTTGTGCTCATGAAAAAAACACTAGTATCCAAATAAAAGAATGTAAGTAAACTGCAGGAATACATCAGAGAATTGTTTATATGCTTCAGATTACCTCTTCAGAATAATGCTGTTAAACTGCAAATAATCAAACTTGAAAAGATCGAGATTAGGTTAAAAACTAAGTAATACTTAAGTATTACTGGTAATATGTTAGCCTTATTTTAGTCAGTTATGGAAGCCCAACATGGTGTCAGTGTTAAAAGACTTAAGTGAATTAAATTAGCAGGTGGACAGATATGCTTCTTAGCTTTCTTTTGGTATTAAACTGAAGCTGAAATCTGGGAATGCCGCAGCTGTCTGACAAACAAAGCCTTAATGACAGATATGTTTTGGTAGCCAGCAAGTTACCGAATCAACCTGTGTAAGTTTTCTAGGCAGGTGAAGCCTTTTTACAGCCTTTAAATATATACTGTGTAAATATAACCAAGGTTGTGATTAGGCTGATTATTTTTGTAGATGGAAGGCTTTGAAATACTGGTGAACAACTAATGCAACTGCTACATGCTTTTGTTTCTTCTTTTTTAATTCTGGGAAAAGGGAGCCAAATGAACATGTATTTTTATTAACAGCTTATATGAGTCACTTATGTATGTATCTTGTAACTCAGTCTAGTCATGCTCCATGCATAGCAATGGATTCATAATATGGTAGGGAGTGTCTCCAACGAGACATAATCCTTTACAAGTCAGTAGCACTTTACATGGGCACAGAGTTCTTTCTTCATAAACATGGGTATGGAATCATAGACTCAACTAGATTGGAAAAGACTTTTAAGGTCATCAAGTCCAACCTTTACTCCAGGACTGCCTAGTCCACCACTAAACCATGCTGTGACAGCGATACTCCACCACCCCACTGTTTGCAACTCAGAATGAAATTACCTTTTGTTGAATTTGTTGCAATCATGTCTGAATACAGTGCGGGTAAAATAAGCATAAATTTATGAATTAAGATGACATCGCTTTCCTCAGGTAAAAAAGCTATACAGTAGCCTGGGTGATTGCATAAATTGACCACATCAGTTTGTGAGGCAGCACTTCACAACACTGGACAACTCGCAGTGATAGTTTTCATGGAAAATGTACTTTTGTCATTAGGATCTGCACTGTTAACTCATTTTAACAGTTTATGAAATTCTTTTATAATTCTCTCTGTGCTTCTCTATGTACTTTGTTATTATGGTATGTTCATCCCAAATAGATTCGAGATAGTTGCATTTTCACTTACAATGTTGTTTTTCTGACAGATGGTGTCCTCCTTACCCATTTTTAATACTTATTTTCTTCTGTGTAAATATGGCAAGCTCACTATAACCAGAACCATAATGGTTTTTAAATTCTCTTTGCCTGTCAAGTTAAAGCTTGTTTATCCTCAGTTCTGAATATTTAAACAGCATGATGCTTGAATTTTTATGAAAAAAAATATTTAGAGCATTTGTAGTTCTAAAGAACTCATCATTTTGTACAGAGAGCTGCTGAGCATGAATAATTTTTGAAAATAAGGATTTTTTAAGATAATTAGTTCTTCCTTTGCAGTTGAAATGGATTTTTATTCCTAGCAGGTTACTAACGTTCACTGGATTTCTTAGACATAAATAAAACTGTATTTTTAGATCAGAGGTCATCTGAAGGCAGTTTATCATTTAACATTAGAGGAAGAAATTTCTGGGATATCAGTAACTGCTGTGCCAACCTTTATGGGAGGCATGTGTAGTAAAGTACGAGTTAATTCAATGTAATCCATGTTACAGGCATTTGTGTCTTGGAAATTACTAAGAGGTGTTCAGTGTATTCATTAAAATTAAGTACAGTAGAGCTTTTTATAACATTTTAGATTACAACTGCTGGGAAAAGATCAAGATGTTTCTGAGGTAGAGTGAAAATTATTTTAATGCTTTTGATAAGAAAACATTACACTTTAAGTACGTTTGTGTTAAGTAAGTTTAAGTATGTTTATGCTTTAAGTATGTTTCATGTAAGTATGTTAAGTATGCTTACTTAACAAAACAGCATTGTTTAACTTCCTGTACTTTCTCTGTTAGTGTACTGTAAACTATGCAGTTGTAGTTTACCAAAGTCTCAGTCACTGTTAATTACTAGGCTGGTAAGAAACTTTGAGATGGTGTTATTGTTAATATGTACAATGATATTAGCCTGGAAGAGAAGCCCATTTGTGGAATCATGGGAATGCTCTGTGCTAAGAAGCTCCAGTGAACAAGGTGTATACGTTGGACATAGGAAGGCTGCTGTTTTATTATTCTCAGCTATCTCATCATCTTAACCCACCTCCTATGATTTTTCCTACGCTTTGCTGAGAAGCAAAATAGTTCCTTAAATTTATAGCCTGTTGCGTACCCACCGATTCTTTGGAAAGCAGCATTTCTCACTAATAATCAAATGTGTTTTGTAACCTCTAGAGGAAAGCAGTAAAGATGACTAAGCTTTTCTCTTGCATATCTTTCTTTGAGCTGAAGTACTACATTACATATATTAAGACAGAATTCCATATGACAATCATAAAAATCTCATTCAGAATTTGACAGGATATCAAGTAGTGCAAAACCATTAACTAATGAAGAATAGGATAACCTCTACCAACTGTTCTGCGATGCTCTGAATCATAATATATTTAATTATTTTTACTTTTGGCAAGAGTTTGTCTTTGAAAAGGTGTTCTAGTGTTAAAAACAGACAGCATTACAAGCAATCTCTAAATTTATTAGGTACTCTGTCAGTCTCGGTCCATTTCTGTGTGAAATTGAAACTTCTTGTGTTGATGCCTCCACATTTATCCATCTGATATGAACAGAATTAGGTAAATGTAGTTTTTGTACTTTTATTCTGTTCTTCTAGTTGGCAAGATAAACACAAAAGAATAAAATACACTATTTTTTGCCTTACAGTTTTCCTTGTTGTTGCTGCTGTTCGGAATCTACTAGCCAAAGAATTGGAAGACAATAAATTTACTTGAATTGTAAATAAGCAAGTCTTTTGCAGTCTGGCAAAATGGCTGATAGTCCAAACTGTGATTTGAAGTCTCTCAGTCCGCTCCAGCTGTTTGAAAGAGTAACTGAACAAGGAGAGAAAGTCAGAGCACTGAAAGCAGGAAAAGCACCAAAGGTATTTCTGTTTCATGTTTTGAACCCATCCTTTTCCAAGCTAGGTCTGCCTTTAAGAATGATGAAGAATATGATTGTTCTAAGATCTTTTTTGTATTGCAGTAAGAAAAAAATCTTTTTAAAAGCATTTATGTCCGTTTTGTGAACTGTAGCCGTACCTGGAGCAAGGTAGTCACTAGCAAGAGCACTTTTTACTCCTGAGTTAAGAAAAGAAAGTCATAGGCTTAGAAGTCTGCTTTAGCCACTTGCCATGCTGTGACAGGATTCAGGGTATTTGGTTTTCAAGTAAAATTTGTATCACATTTTTCAATGGTTTTAGATGCTTCATTAAAATCTTCTTCAGTTGTATTTGTACACACTAGTAAATATGTCTTTCTGTAACTGTACTGACAGTCCCTGCTTAATCTCATTTAATTAATTTAGTAGTTTGCCATTAATTTCAAGTTCCCTGTCCTGTCTTCTCTATGTTGGCAAAGAGAGTTCAGTTTTAATATGGGTTCTCTTAGTGTATTGCCTGTGGGAGTAAGCCTTGAAAATTGGGAGTCAAGTATTTATATATTTCTATTATCTATTGCCTGCATGAAATATTACAATAGCCTTGAATTTAAAAGGTCATAACCATGAAAGTTGTGAAGAATTTTTTTTTTATTTTTTCTTCAAGTTTGTCAGTTAATTTTAATGAACAATTTTAAGGTGGACCACTAAAAGCATTTTAAAGTAAATTAGACAAGAAGTTATATTTATGTATCTTAGTAATTTGTGCTTAAACTGTTAAGTTTGTTATGCCCCCCAAAAAAGGGCATGCATTTTCTTTTTCCCTCAGGCAGAAATTGAAAAGTGAGACAGTGGTGCTTTAAATATCTTGGCAGTAGTGATGCTCTAAATTCTGTGAAGTAAAAACTGGTTACCTGCTACTTGCTTTTCTTTTACCTTTGGTAGTAACGCTGCAAACATGTAAATTAAAACTTAGAGTTTATGAATAATGCAGTTAAAGTCAAAGCATGGATGCAGGATTTTAAAAGGTTAGGACATTAGTGTAATTACCTATCTTAAGTATATCAAGGCAAACAGGTTTTTTTCCTTTATTCAGGATGAAATTGATGCAGCAGTGAGAATGCTATTATCGTTAAAACTGTCATATAAATCAGCAACAGGACAAGATTATCAGGCAGGCTTGCCTCCAAGAGATCTTGTATTAATAAACAATGGAACAACTAAAGAAGAGGATGAAGATTTTGTGGACCCCTGGACAGTGCAGACTTCAAATGCTAAAGGCGTGGATTATGATAAACTCATAGGTATAACTCTTTCTTTACTGCTACTAAGGAGTTTAATCTAAGTGATCCTAATGACCACAAATACAGCAAGGGATCACAAAAAATCCTGATCAAAACCATCATGATTATCATGATGTCACTGTAAATCAGTTCTCTAAAGCCATGTTAAAGCCTGACAGCAATGCCCTTCTTCCCAGTAATTGTTTGTGTATGTGTGTATAGGTATGAACTTTTGATCTACCCTAGAAGGGTGGGTTAGGTTAAGGGTTTTTACTTACAGTACTAGCAGATTGGGGAATTTAGTGGATGAGTCATTTTGCTTGATCAAGTGATGTGTTGGAAATTTTTCAGAGAATGCTAGCCTAGCAACTTCAGGTTATGAAACAGTTACTGCTCATTATTGATAAACTTCCTGTTCTTCCTCCCCATTTTAAAATAATAATTAAAGATATTGGCCAAGAAATAGACATCTGATAGATCTTACAATAAAGGATATTTTTGTGCTACCTAAAATCTGCTTACCAGAGAAAGTTTCCAGGGTGCTTGTGTTTACTCAAACAGAAGTGCTAAAAGCACTATGTAATTGAAAGGGATATTTTTCTCAAATGATTATCCTAGATGCACCTAAATGTATGTTTGCACAGCAAAACAGCCTGAAGGTATTTTGGGAAGAAAGTTTCTGTTAGCTAAGCACTGGACATGAACATCCATAGAATTTTTGTTTTGTTTGTTTGAGCAGAGGGCAGAGAGGTGAATGAGAGACCTTTGTGTGTTACATTATCAACCATGCTGATAATTCAGTGAGCTGAATATTGCAAGTGATAGAAAGCAGTTAGTTGCCAGGGATTTTTTTGCAGGTTGTCTAGTCAACCCCCAACCTCAAAGCAGAGTCAACTGAAGTAGGTTGCTTAGGACCCTGTGCAGTAGGAATTTTATTATTGTAAAGGTTGGAGATTCCATGATTTTCCTGGGCAGCCTGTTTCAGTATTTGACCATAGGCACAATATGATGTTTTTTCATATGTTTAAATGAAATTTCCTTTATTTCAAATTGTGCCTGTTGCCTCTTGGCCTTTCACTGGGCATCACTGAGAACAGGCTGGTGCTATCTTCTTTACTCCCCATGCCTCCCCTAATCACATATTAATACATATTGATAAGACCCCACCTGAACCTTCTCTTCCTCAAGCTCAGCAATCCCAGCTCTCTCAGCCTCTCCTCATACTAAAGATGCTACATGCTCTTCATCTTTATGGCCCTTTGCTGGATTCACTTTGGGTGTCCTCTTCAAGCTGGAGTCCAGAACTGGATCCAGTACTCCAGATATGTCTCATCAGTGCTGAGCAGAGGGGAAGGATCACCTCCCTTGACATTATGGCAGTGCTGTTCCTAAAGCAACACATAAAGTGTTTGACTTTCCAATGTCACAAAACTGTTGTTGGTTTATGTTCAATTCAGTCTTATCAGGACCCTAAGGTCCTTCTGTGCCAAGCTTTCCAGCCAGTTGGCCCCCTGCCTGTATAAGTGTATGGCATTATTCCTCCCCAAGGTCAGGACTTTGTGTTCTCTTTTGTTGAACTTCATTAAATTTATGTCAGCGATTTCTTCAGCCTGCCAAGGTCATTCTGAATGGCAACACAACCATCTGTTGTATCAATTACCCCTCGCAATATTGGGCGATACCCACAAACTTGTTGAGGGTATACTCTGTCCCATCATCCACATCATTAATGAAGATGTTAAATAGTTTTATCCCCAGTAGCCAATACTATTGGGGTACACAAATAATGTTGGGCTCCAGCTGGACTTTGTGCTGCTGGACACAATCCTTTGAGTTTGGCAGTTCAGCCAATTTTTGATTCACTTTGCCATCCACTTATCTAGTTCAGACTTCATGAGTTAGCTATGAGAATGAGATGGGAGATGGTGCCTAAAGCCTTACTAAAGTTGAGATAAAAAATATCTGCTGTTCTTGCCTCATGTAGTAGGCTACTCATATCATCACAGAAGGCTGTTGGGTTGATCTGGCATGATTTTGCATTCATAAATCCATGCTGATTACTTCCAGTCATCTTCATGTCTTTAATAATGTTTGGGAGTGGTTTCTAGGATTATTTGCTCCATCACATTCCCAGAGATTGAGGTGGGGCTGGCCAGCCTGTAGTTCCACAATTCCTTCTTCTTGCCCTTACTTAAGGTAGGAGTGGCGTTTCCAGCCCCAGGAGCCTTTCCCGGATGCTGTGACTGTTCTGTCTGTACTGGCCTGATCAATAAAGTTACTGTATAACAAATAGGAGGGTATTAGTTTCCTGTATGCAAATATAATATGGCAATGGCAAAAAAGAAAAAGTACACAATAAATTTTCAGAAAATGCAAATATGCCTTTGAATATGACAGGTGTCAGGACTTCTTACATACAGCAAGTTGAAAGGTGTCTTTTGGTAAAAGCTAGTAAAACACGAGTGTAAAAACACTAGAGATCCAAAGCATGCTAAGAATTTTTTAAAAGCTTGTTAAGGAGTAGAGACTATGTCCTTGTCAGAAACTGTTTAGGAAAGCAGATTCTTAGTGGATAGAAAGCCTAAAATGTTTTGAACACCCTCATGAGAGAAAATAGGTAGGAAAAAATTACCCTATTTTTTAACCAGGAAGATGAAGATGGGCAAAGAAATGGCAGTTGTGCAACCTGTGAATGTTTGTTTAATGAAGATATTTAGGCATTTCCAGTGAAGTGTTCTATATATCAGAGACTTTTTAATCACTTTACATGACAGTACACAAATATTTCTGGGGTGGCTAGCTCATTAACCTGGGGCTAGCTGATAAACCTTATGTTTTCTGTTTCTGTGAGATTAGCCTCTTACCAGCTGCTATTGTTCTGCTGAATCAAACATTTTCATGTTCATTTGTTCTCTTTTTAGCATTCATCCAAATTATAATTAGTTTGCCATTTTGTAATGCCTTTTATTTGCTAGAAAGAAATTAATTCAGTAATTAAAGTTTGCTTAGGACAAACAAATGTGATAATGCTTGGAAAACATATGAATTAAAGCAGTGGTTGCTGAACCATGTATCAGCATTTGTCTTTTTTTAGTGACATTTATTTTAATGGGTCAGTATGATACCCTGCTTGCTTCATCTGGAGTGAATGAACAATTCTAAGCAAGAACTCATTTCCCATTGGATAATGGTATAGACACCAAGCTGAGTGGTGTGGTTGGCATGCCTGAGGGACCTGGACAAGCTCAAGAAGTGGGCCTGCGTGAACCTCATGAGGTTCAACAAGGCCAGGGTCCTGCACCTGAGTTAGGCAGCCTGCAGTATGAAGACAGGTTGGGGGAATGAAGGAATTGACAATAGCCCTGAAGAGAAGAACTTGGTGGTACTGGTGAATGAAATGCTGTGCATGAGCCGACAATGTGAGCTCACAGCCCAAAAAGCCAACTGTATCCTGGGCTGAATCAAAAATGTGGCCAGCAGGCAGAGGGAGGTGATTCTGCCTCTTCACTACACTCTGGTGAGACCACTTTCTGAAGTAATTTGTCCAGCTCTGGAGCCCTCAGAACAGGAAAGAAATGGAGCAGGTCCAGGGAAGGGCCACAAAGATGATCAGAGGGCTGGAGCACTTCTATGAAGACAGGCTGAGAGAGTTGGGTTGTTCAGCGTGGAGAAGAGAAGGACTCCAGGGAGACCTTACTGTGGCCTCTCAGTACTTAAAGGAGGTTTACAAGAAAGATGGGGACAAACCTTTTAGCAAGGTTTGTAGCAATACAAGGGGCAATGGTTTTAAACTAAAAGAGGGTAGATTTAGATATAAGGAAGAAAGACTTTACAGTATGGGTTATGAAAACACTGGGACAGGTTGCTGAGAGAACAACCTGTAGATGCCACATCCCTAGAAACATTAAAGGTCCAGCTGGACATGGCTGTGAGCAGCCTGATCTAGTTGAAGATGTCCCTGCTTAGTGCAGGGAGGGTTGGACTGATGACCTCTAAAAGGTCCCTTACAACCCAAACCATTCTATGCTAGCATTCCTAGTATTCCCTCCCATTTAGAAATTAATTCCTACTAACTTAAAATTTAATTGTATATGCAAAGCCTTATATTAATGCTGTGCAAAACCAGTAATTCTATAAGAAAATTAAGTGGATATAGAGGGTCTGGAACAGCAGAAGTACGTACCTCCAGGTTAATGTTCAAACTGGATACATTACCACGCTTCTGTCAAAATTGAGTATTTAAGCGGGTATTCCTGATTTTTGTTTGTGAAAGGTTGTTCATATAACAAAATTAAAAAACAGTTCCTGTAACAAACTTAAACACACATCCCCATTGTCAGCCAGAGTGTAGAAGAGGAATTCCCTCTGCTCAGAGCTTCTCTGCATTGCAGTGGCCCAGGGTACATATTGGTCTGATTCTTCTGTCCCATCCCTCATAATCCCTAGGAAGCACTGCAGTCTCAATGATTAGGACGATCATGGTTTTCAGTAGTCTTTTTTGAGATGTATGTAAAGCCTTAAAATAGCCTCCAAGTTGTTCTTAGAGAACCTGTGCTGTAAAGGGATTAAAGGTCTCTTTCCCTTTTCTGGGGAAGAAATTAGTCTACTATAATACACAAGTTGCATCTGAATATTTACTTTCAAACTACACCAATGTGCTTAATATTCCTTGCTCCCCCAGTGAGTTAATTTTCTTTGTAAAATGATTTGTATTACATTGGGTAACCAGCACAGGTAGAGAGCTCTGCCTCCAGCTAGAATCAAGCATCAGTCTGTCTCTGTTGTCCAGTGATGTAAACCATTGCACTGTCCAGCTAGGTATTGTTGCCATGTGCTACGATGTAACATTAGAAGCCTACCTGTTCAACAAATACTAATGATTATAAATACAGTAATTGTAACCATTTTTGTTAATTACAATATTCTTGCAGGAAGGCTTTTAATGTCACTGGTTCTTGGCTTGGAAAAGAAAAAAAAAAAAAAACAAGAAACAAGTAATAATTGAAAACTTAGGAATATGCTGTTTTCACCAGAGCAGAGCTAAGTAGTTCTGTAAGCCATAATTTACTAGCTGCATAATGAATGGTTTAAAATTAATTTCTGTGTTTCCAATTTCCTTAGGAAACTGTCAAGATATTTGAAATTTATCAGTGTTAGTGATATGTCCCTGTGGAATGATTGTTTTCTGTTATAGTCAGGAAGACCTAAAGTGCTTCTCCCATGTGGGTGTGTGTCTTATAACCATGGAATTTGCCAGGGCAGTCTCTCTTTAATAAGAGATGGATTTAGATATTTTGTGCATATAAAATGTTACCTTTACATCCAGAGTCTCTGTTTTGTTCTCTTGGATACTTTGGCATTTCTGTAATTAAAAGTGAAAATTGTTCCAATGCTGCATGGAGCACAATAGTAGCAAAGAGTAGATTGTTGTCTTGATTTTATCAAATGTTTATCAAATCCAAATCACAGAGCATTGATCTGCTTATTAGGGTACAAGAAATGGGACTGGAATATAGGAAACTTTATTGAAGAAATAAAAGGCTTCCCCAGTTCAATTTGGAATAGGAAGAAATACTGTTATTCCACTCTGTCAAAACCTTTTTTGAATGAAATGACTACATCTGAAAATATTGTTTTATTAATCAGCTGATTTCCTGAACCACCGAGTAACAACTTCTGCTTGGTTGCTATTAAGAGTATTATGCATTACCTTTTCAAGCCTCTTGAGGGGAGCAGTGTCTGTAACCATATCCATATGAAAGCAGAATTAAGTTTGCAGAGGAGCATTTGGAGTTGACAAGTAAAAAACCGTGAAAAATCAGACATCAACAGAGGGACATTTAGAGCCTCACAGCTACTTCTATCCTATGGCTTAGTTAGGCCAAGTTATTGACCTAAATATATTTCTTTGTAATATTTTTTTGTGCTGAATATCAATACTTCTGCTGTAAGGAGACTGCAATTATAATCAGTAATGGATAGAGCAGTACTACATGTTGTGAATGGATTGGGTCTCCTAGCATAGAGTTATTTCTGGGGATGAATAACTACTGGGACTTCGGGGAAGAATCGGGAAAATCCAGCCTTTTTACCTGAGACATGAGGATGTTCTTTTTAATCTAGGTTGCGTCGGTATGTTCTTGGTGATCCAAGATCTGGTTGCAAGTGTGCTATGCTTTAATTTTTTTTACATTTTATGATTATAGTTCGGTTTGGCAGCAGTAAAATTGACACTGACCTGATCAAGCGAATAGAAAGAGCTATTGGGCAAAAACCTCACCGCTTTCTACGTAGAGGAATCTTTTTTTCTCACAGGTGAGTTTTTCTTGGTTTAACGTTCAGAGAGGTCCTGTTAGACTTTCTGTGAGCATTTTTGGGAGGAACCTGTGACTAGCAAAAGGCTATGTTCTTCTATAACAAGGAAAACCAACTCTGTCATTTGAAGTTAGCAACTACTGCAGATTTCCACTGTCAACATTTGAAACCCCTGGTTGCATTTGTTTCTGATGTGTCCTCACTAATCCCAAATTGAAGAAATGTGCACAGGATCTTTGCTTTATACAGGTTTCACTTTGATTCTATGTTAGCAGCCAGACAAAAGCATTGTTCTAGCAGTGAGCTTAAGGGCTCATATGGTGTCAATGCTGATTTAAACAAGGGTTGACATGGCCTGTGGGACCTGTGCATCTGTATTGTTGTATAAAAAAGACTCAGGGAATAACCTTAAGCACCAGTCTGCCAGTCATCTACACTGTTTAATTCTTAGAACACATAGCAGCTAGCACATTTCAGCTAAGTGCCTTAGCAGGATCCAGGGCATAGCCTCCACCGGATACCATTTCAAGCTGGTTGTTTGAACCTACTTGAGAAATTATTCCATCTCTTTTAATTAGCCTTTAGAAATTAGTATCCAATTAAGTAACTCCAAAAGTTATACATTTTCTATTTAAATTTAAATACTGATTTTTAATTTCTTTTTTTCTTTATTTTCATGAAGTCTGAAGGGGACAATACATAAAAATGAACAAACAAAACCCTTTTGTTTCTAGGACATTTAACATACCATATTTTATAAGTGTGTTTGGCTTCAGAAGGAGTCAGATTTTGAATAGAAGCTTTTTGCTGTGATGTTTCTTCCTAAAGAGTTGCATCTGTTTTCTCTGTTTTTTCTTTAGAGATATGGACCAAATCCTTGATGCTTATGAAAATAAGAAGTCCTTTTACCTTTATACAGGCAGAGGGCCATCCTCTCAGGCAATGCATGTTGGTCATCTTATCCCATTTGTGTTCACAAAGTAAGTTATTTCTACTATTTGTGTTAATCAAAACATTTTTTCCTAAGAAAATATTGAACATGGTTTATGGAACTCCTTATGTGAGCTAAATATTAATGAACTTAAACAATGCAATCTTACCTTTTCATTAAAATTATCATTATCCCTGTGTTGCCATGAAACCCTCTTCCTTGCACTCTTAGCCCTGTGGCATCCCTTAGAATTTCTGCTCTTCTTAAAAATTAGTTTGTGGTGAGACTTGGTAACATTGCTCTATAATGCAGTTTCTGTTCACATCAGCAACTGCATATCCATGCAAAGAGGAGAAGCAGGCCTCTTTATACACTTCTGTTTCAACGTATAAAAATATTTTAGTTGCATGACTTAACGTTTTCATTTCAACTTACTTTGAGATAAAATCTTCCTGCTTTTATTAGGTGGCTGCAAGAAGTATTTGATGTTCCCTTAGTTATACAGTTAACTGATGATGAGAAATATCTATGGAAGGACATGACAACCGAGAAGGCATATGAGTATGCTAAAGAAAATGCAAAAGACATCATTGCATGTGGTTTTGACATCAATAAAACCTTTATATTTTCTGATTTAGACTATTTGGGGTAAGTATAAATTTCTTTAGGGCTCTAATGAAGAAATGCTTTTATTTTCTCTCCAACTTTGACATCCAGCAATGTTTTGATAAATGTGTCTAAATTTGAAAGCTTCAAGACAAGTTTTACAATACTTACAATAGAAACATAATTAATTTTTTGGCTGTCTAATATTTTGTGTATATAGTATTGTCATTCTCCTGTATAACATATGAAAAAATACTTCTGTGTGCAATGCTGAGGTCCCTTCCAACCCTTGGGATTCTGTGTGATTCTGTGATTCTGTAAACCAGCTAAATTTTGAAAATATTTAAACCTCCAAGAAACCTCCAGATTGATTTGTTTAACACTCTATCAAAATCTTTGTGGTGTGCTTCCACTTTATCTGTGTTAACAAAAGGCATTTCAGCAACTGTGATTAATTAATTTAATAATAGAGCATGCAAGATTATTATTTGGACTTTGAGTAAAGTTAATGAAAATTTAAGAAAAAGAAGTGTCTATGGGAACTGCCTTCTCAGAAGGAATAAGTTTTATGACAGAGTTCAGAACCAGAATTGTGAGCTTTGTTATTCCATGTGGGGAAATGAGCTTCCCTAAAGATTTGGATGAGAGAATGTATATTTTAGAGATGAACTGTATAACATACAGCCCCAGAATGTGGAACCTACAAAGCAGCTTTTCTTCCTTTAACTCCTGTGATTTTCTTGCCTTAGAAAAGTGTCATTAACACAGATCTGCCCTATGGCTGAATAAGGCTGAATAACAGAATCGCTATTTCTTTGCTTCAGCTCCTCAGCAGAAATAAAAAAGGAAGAAGCTGCTGAGCTATTTTTGGTTTGGAAATACAAGCAGGGAATTTAGCCTGTAGAAAACAAGAATTTGGAGGATTTGAGCTACTATTACTTTGACAAGATGCAGTGTCCTGAATGGGATACAAACTGGGGATGCCAAGCAACACAGAAGACGTAATACATTTAGGTTGCCTCAGTTCACAGAGAAGCATAAGGATAAGTAAATGTTTGCAGTAAATGTTGAGGGGAGGGAAGAATAAATTAAAATTTCAAGGAATAAAGTTCTTTTGTAAATAATTCTGTAATTATTATCTCAGTGGGCCACAGAAAATCTGAAACAGTGAGATTTAATCCTGCAGGTTTTATGACATTCTTAGCTTGTAGTTTCTGCCTGCACTTTTCTGCTCTTTTCATTTTATTTTTCTACTTTGTTTCTCACAGGACAAGTACTGGATTCTACAAAAATGTCGTCAAAGTTCAGAAGCATGTTACATTTAACCAAGTGAAAGGAATCTTTGGCTTTACAGACAGTGATTGCATTGGTAGGAAATAATGCATTACTGGAAGTGATGATTACTTTCACTCTGTATGGCACTATTTAATAATTTAAAGAGATTAGTATCATGAAATTGATAGAAAAAGCAAGAAGATCCATGTTTCTAGGCTCTTCTAAAAGGGTGTTATTGTGGTTCCCTCAGTATAGAAAACAATTTACAGTGAAATTTCTAGCGTGATTGATAGCTATTTTTTCAACCTTAATAGCAGCAAAATACAAGACCAATGTTGAATCCCCAAGATAGAGAACTGTTCTTTTCCCTTGTATTTTTGTTTTGTTTTGTTTTGTTTTTTAATAATGGAGTTATAGTCAAGTATGCCTCCTAGAAATTTTTATTCCAAATTTATATAGAAGCTTTTCTCTTTCGTATTAATACACACATGCATGCATATGCATATATGAAAAAAGTTAAGGAGTGCTCAAAAGCCTAATTATCAAGGTGCTGAGTAACTCTGTCTTCCATTTATTTCACTGCAATTGCAGGTTTCTATAACATTGGCCAAAAAAAAAGTATTCTGTGTCAAATATGGCATTAAAACCTTGGTGTCCTGAGCACTAACATCGTTCTTTGACCAGTAATTAGGCCAGTGACAGCTTTTAGCCTTTGCTGTAACCAAGCAACAGATTCCTACTTATTTTAAGCATGCTCTAATGAAAGTTGGTATTGTGATAATGGCTTCATTATGTGTTTGGAAAAATCTGCCCTTGGCTTTCTTTCCAAGAGGATTTTGATCAAGGAAGCATCTTGGGCACCTTGTGATTAAGCACTGTATAAAAAAGAAAACTAGGCATATCTGAGATGCTTCATAAACATAGCATGCATATAGCAATGATTCTAAGATCTTAGAGCAGAACTTGCCTAATAAGTAGCTCTACAGTCATTCTCACAAAGAGTTAAAAGAAAAAAAGAGCAGCTCAGGGTGATGATATAGTCAACTGAATTTCTGGGGAGGGTAGATAGTTCAATGATGAAGAGATTATGTGCTGATGAACCTTTTCTGAAACATTTGTGATCACAGGCTGCCTCTTTTCATTAGTTTCTATGTTACTTTGAAGGTTTTTGACATCATAGAAGGTAAAGATTAAAAGATTCCCTCAGATAAGGCAAGACTGCTTGAAAAAGATAGCTGTTTGTTTTCAACTGAGTATCTGAATGATTTACTTGTGCATTTGACATATTTCAAAAAGTTGTCTCTATTTATCATGGCTTGTATTGGCTGCTTAGCTTTTCCAAATATACTGTTTCCTAGGAAAGATCAGCTTTCCTGCTATTCAAGCCGCTCCATCCTTCAGTTCATCATTTCCACAGATATTCAATGGCAAGGAGAACATTCAGTGTCTTATCCCATGTGCTATCGATCAGGTAAGAAAATCGTATTACTTACTTTGCTTTTCATGGATTTGTTTTTATGATGTACGATTCAAGCGTCATGGTGGTATGTTGGAACATCTGTAAAACATTCCTGCAAGCACCTTTCTGGGGCAGAAGCTGGAAGAGCTAGAAGTATGTTGTGCTGTGTGCTGACAAATATGAAGGCTTAAGCCAACTATATGTATTTGTGCATTACTCATTCTTGCCAGTCTTGGATCTTTCTTGATCTCAACCCATTTCACAGTGAGCTGAAATCTGTGAAAGCAAAGACACTAAAATTTATGCAGAAGTATACTGACATGGGTCTAGGAAGAATCTTTGGCCATCTCCCTGGTAATTAGGACAAGACTTAATGAGCTCAACTTGCAACACAAGAGATTTATATCGGACCATAGGGAAAAACCTTCTGTCAGTAAGAATAAAGAGGCATTGAAGTAGTTTGCTGAAAAGGCTGCAGAACCTTAACAATTTAGGTCTGTATAGAGAGATTAGAAGAACATCAGCTACAAATGACAGTGGTAGTGCCATTACTTTAAATAAGTATTGTTTCTAGAAATCAAAGTCTGCACTGTCTGAATATTTAGCTATTTTAGTCACAGGGTCAGTGATGTAATTATACTCATCAGCCACAATATTATGTACTAATATTACAATTGGTTTAAGTCAGATCATCAGCCCAGCACTGCTGGCTTGATCACTGATTTATTTCAGATTCTGTGCTGGTTGTTAAAACACTTTCGGAGGAAGTTTGCATCTTAGTCTTCATCCATCTGCTGGTATACTAAGCATAGTTCTCACAGCTATTTGAATTCATGTAAATCTTTGTAAATATGCCTAGTTGAGGGAATCAATGTGTATAAGAAAACTATGGAGATGGAAAAAAGAGGTTTTGTTTGTTCCTCTGGATGAATTGGATTTGAAGTAGATTCTGGAAAATATTGGGGTTTGGGTTTTTTTTTTTGGGGTTTGGTTGTTTTATTTTTGAGACCACCTGCTAAAGCATGAAGGAGTCTGCACTAGTCAGCTTTTACATTACATTTTTCAGCTTTATTCTGTATTTTTATTGATGGTTGTTCTAGGACCCTTATTTTAGAATGACCCGGGATGTAGCACCTAGAATTGGACAACCTAAGCCAGCCTTACTGCATTCAGTCTTCTTCCCAGCCCTACAAGGAGCACAGACGAAAATGAGTGCTAGTGACCCTAACTCCTCCATCTTCCTCACAGATACACCCAAACAAATCAAGACAAAGGTAAGGACCTACAAAACCTGAGAGTTAAAAGCTTTATAACAAAAATGAATGGTGGTCCTCCTGGTTACAATGACAGTTTTCTAAATTTATCTTCAAACATATCTGAATCCTTTTTCCCATACATTTCATGGCAAATTGACTGAGTTATGCAAATTTTATTAGCCTATCAAACATATCCTTTTGCCTTGCCTATTAGTCAAACAGTACAAACATTAGCTAGAATAATGGACAAAACGTTGTGTTTATTTTTCTGATGTCTGCATAGCAGTGGTGTAAGAATAAGAGCTGTGGAGGTTCCTGCTCTGAAAATAATGTTGCCATAGTTTTGAAGTCTGACAAGCCATGATGTAAATCTAATAAACAGCTCTTTCTGTTGTCTGCCTCTCCATGCTGGGAGCACCAAGTGTTGCACAGTGTGAGTTACAACACTTAGAATCATAGAATAGTTAGGGTTGGAAAGGACCTTAAGATCATCAAGTTCCAGACCCCCTGCTGTGGGCAGGGACACCTCGCTCTAAACCATCTCACCCAAGGCCTCGTACAACCTGGTCTTGAACACTGCCAGGGATGGAGCATTCACAACCTCCCTGGGCAACCTATTCCAGTGCCTCACCACCCTAACAGGAAAGAATTTCCTCCTTATATCCAATCTAAACTTCCCCTGTTTAAGTTTGAACCCATTACCTTTGTCCTATCACTACAGTCCCTAATGAAGAATCACTCCCCAATATCCCTATAGGCCCCCTTCAGATACTGGAAGGCTGCTATGAGGTCTCCACGCAGCCTTCTCTTCTCCAGACTGAACGGCCCCAACTGTCTCAGCCGATCTTCATACGGGAGGTGCTCCAGTCCCCTGATCAAACTCGTGGCCCTCCTCTGGACTTGTTCCAACAGTCCCATGTCCTTTTTATGCTGAGGACACCAGAACTGTGCACAGTACTCCAAGTCAGGTCTCACGAGAGCACAGTAAAGGGGCAGGATCACCTCCTTCGACCTGCTGGTCACGCTCCTTTTAATGCAGCCCAGGATACAGTTGGCTTTCTGGGCTGCAAGCGCACACTGAAGCCAGCTCATGTTCATTTTCTCATCGACCAGCACCCCCAAGTCCTTCTCTGCAGGGCTGCTCTGAATCTCTTCTCTGCCCAACCTTTAGCTGTGCCTAGGATTGCTCAAACCCAGGTGTAGGACCTTGCACTTGTCATGGTTAAACTTCATGAGGTTGGCATCAGCCCACCTCACAAGCGTGTCAAGGTCCCTCTGGATGGCATTCCTTCCTTCCAGTGTATCAGCCAAACCACACAGCTTGGTGTCATTGGCAAACTTGCTGAGGGCGCACTCAATCCCACTGTCCATGTCAGCAGCAAAGATGTTGAACAAGACTGGTCCCAACACTGATCCCTGAGGGACACCACTCGTTACTGGTCTCCAGCTGGACATTGAGCCTTGGGGATCTGCTGCTGCCATGCACTCCAACTGACAAACAAATACTGTGTTGAATTTCACCTAAGATTTAGAAGGGGTATTTTCTCCTGTCTGAGTACATTATGAGTGCTTTTTCAAGCTCAAGAGAAAGTACATCTTGTTTGGCAGAAGTCCACCTGTGTTGTGGTATTTAAAAAACACAAATATAAATCAGTCTGTGCAAAAGGATTCATATAGGCATGATAACTAGACATTAAGTAACTGTCAGAACAAGAAGGATGTGTATGTTGTTTTACTGGGTGGGCTTGGATTGGTTCTGTTATGGTTGATGAACCCATGGTGGCTCAGATTCTTCTACAGCCATCTTGTAGATACATTCGTTATCTTATGAAGAAACTGATTAAACAGAACTGTTTTGAGGAATTGAAATTCTTCATGTGTTTGGATTATAATAACTCCAGTTTATTTGCACAGTTACAGAGTTGCCTTTTAAATAAAACTGTAATTTCTGAATAGAGAATACACGGTTAGTGTGAATGTTGGTAATATTCTTCCATTCTTTACCTGGCAAGTAGCTAGTAATCTGCAAAAAGATCCAAGATGTCCTATGTCCAGTTAATAAGTTGTATTTCTGGTATATTTAAATTAGTTGGAAAAATAAAAAATAATTCCAGCTACTTGGAGTGTAAAGCTATAAAGAAAAAATTCTGAACATAATGTCAAGTATTGGGTAACAGAGGACGAACTGGGGTTTTTTTCAGCTTCTGAAGCTTGTCAGAAACAAATCTTTATGGAAATAGAGCTGGAGTGAAAGATCAAATATTGTTATGGCCAATAAAGTAATGATGTTCAAAAACTTAACAGATAATAGTAGATGAAAAACAAACTAGATATTGAGAAAGGCTGAGAAGCGTCTGGGAAATCCAAGGAGATAAATGTCAACATTATAATAAACTATTCTTATTACACCTATAAGCATCAAATTACAGCTCAATTATTTGATTTCCTAGAAAGTGTTATTTAGATTCTGTCTGTACTAATTCAGGGAAAAGGTCAGTTCATCATTATAAATAAATCGTTGAAACTTTCAGTCGAAGACTAAGTGCCAGAATATGTAAAAAATAAACTTGAGATTCATGTAGAAAACACTTCATATAAAACAACAGTGTGTCTTCACCTGGCCTGTTGTGTTTAATCCCTCTCCCTTTAGTAAGAAGGCAAACTGTAGAGATGGATGACAGAAAAGATTTCATACCAAGGATTTCAAAAGTCTAATAGAGGAGAGAGAGGCAAGTGCAAAATAATATGTAAAAACTTAGTTTTACAGATACTGAGACAGGTCTTCAGGCTGTCCTGCAATATAAGAATAGATGTGATGTGGCAGATGGCAGTTCATTTTCTGAAGACACTCATCAGTGCATCATTTTTTAATGGAATTCATTGCCACAACATCATCTGTAACGTGGTGGTTAGAAAGATTCAAAAAAGCATTAGACAGTCATCCAGATAGTGAGAATGTTCAGAAATTGTAAATATATAACAGCTCCTAGATATCAGAACTGAAAAAAAGAAAAAAATCTGCTTCAGATGTATGTGTGTCTCTTGGCTGGTTGATGGTGGTATCTGAAAAGATACAAGAGCCAAATGAAAACTCCACTTATGGTTGAGAAGTACTTTTTTTCCTTTTCCTGGCAATTTATTTTCTTTAAATTTGCAGGAAGATTAGCATGCTCTGAGAACTCTGTACATGTGTAAAGTTTTAAAATACGCTAGTGGCTTCTGAGTTTACTGGGAATGGGATCAGCAAGTAGGTGTATTCACCAGTGCAGTTCATCTGCCCATAGGAAGCTATGCTTAGAAAGAGAGGGGAGAGAGGAAGGAATTATTCAGTTTTCATACTGAGCAACTGGGCGTTTTCTGATTTTAGCCATTCTAGCCAGACTTGTAATCTTTAACTTCACTTTCTCTTATTTTCCTTTTCACTGGAGAGAGAAGGAGCCAAAGTTCTCTCTAGGATGTCTTCAAAATTCTTCATGCCTTCTTCATCTCTTTCAAAATTAATTTCTTGATGAAGTGAATATCTAATTTTTCTTTACATGAAGTACATTTCCTGTGAGCACAAATTCTATCCGAGAGTCAACTGCTTCAGCAAAAGGGACTTAAAACTTTTTTTATTAAATCTTGGGTGGATTATTCTTAATTTTGATTCATTTTCATTCTGATTATGCAGTTTGAGGAATATGCATATAGCCATTTTTGTCTTTGGATTGTAATGACCTTTTGCCACCCTGTGTTGGTCCTGAGGCTCTGCGTTAACTTGCACTACCCTTCACCCTTGTCCTTAGTACAGAATTTTGAGGATCGTGATACACCTCTGTTTACAATAGAGCAGTGCAGAATTTAGGAGAAATTATACCATAAAATCTTTGTGTTGTTTCAGATTAACAAGCATGCCTTCTCAGGAGGCAGAGATACCATTGAAGAGCATAGGAAGTATGGAGGTAACTGTGATGTTGACGTGTCTTTTATGTACCTGACTTTCTTCCTAGAAGATGATGACAGGCTTGAACAACTGAAGCAGGTAAGTAACCAAGTTGAAGATAATATTATTCATACCTTATTGTAAGGACAAAGCTGTAACCAAGTCCTCCTGTGAACTTGCTGCACGAAAGTAATTGTGGTGTTACTCTTGCACTCTGTAGCCTTGCAAGTCTCAATATAAATATCTGTATTTATTTGCAGTGTTCTTTATCACAGGCCAATCCATCTCTTCTTAAAAATTAATAAATAAAAAATAAATAAACTCCTAGTATTTTCATAAAGAGCTCCAACACTGTGTAGAACATTTCCCCTACCTTTCAAATGAAGCCACCTTAGGATTAGTGTTATTTTTATTGTATAATGCACTCTGCCTGTTCCTTATGTGCAACAAACCAATATACTGTGCAAAAGTACGAAAGCTTCACAACTAAATTTGCTAGGGTTTGGGGTGTTTTCTTATCACAAGAAATGCAGTAGTTATGAGGAATTGATTCTCTGTTCCCAAGCAAAAAATGCTTCATGTAACTGGCATTTTCCTTAAACCTATCTGTCAGACTTCTGTCCCCAGGGGTTGGTAGCAAAACACTACACTTCCTTCAGCTGTACAGTTGTCATCAACACTAGGCAGTAAACATTCTCTGGAAGGCAGTATCCACAGTTGAAAGTACCCATGTCACATTGGTTTCATAGACTCACAGAATGGTTTGAGTAAGCATCAGCAACAACAGCTTGAATTGGTATTACAGATGGCTTGATGGCAAGAGAAGATAAGATTGCCATTTCATATCGTAGCTGAACTGCCCCAGCCAAGGTTGACCAGGGCTGAACCCATCAGCAGTTAGCCTGTGCTATTTCCAATATCACAGTAACTGAATGAGTTCCCAGCTGTGAACATGACTACTAGTGTGAACATAGTTTCTGAGTGTCTTTGCTGTAAAAAGGATATTTTAATCACGTCTGATCTCATACCTAAATGCAGTGGGGGGGGGGGGCCCCCCCCCAAGTGAGAATTTGTACTTATTGCGAAAAAAGCTTAAGGTGACTTTTTTGAACTGGGATTCTGGGGTGAAAAATACACCTTTTCTTCCAAATAATTACAGGATTTCCCAGTTAAATTCTTGTGAATGTAGCTTATTTAGTCCATATAACTTGTCACATATGAAATTGCACAGCTGCCTTAATCTTTCAGAAGGCAACAAGCAATTTTGCAAGTTACATCTTCAGAGTGATACCACATGGTCTTCTAAGGCATGTGCTTATTTTTAAGACATCCAAATCTGTATTTGCTAGGGCCAGGCTCTTAAAGCAGTACTTGTCATGAGTCTTTTTCCATATGGCACCATATTTAGCAATCAACACTTCCTTGACAGGCATACACAAGTGGGGAATTGCTCACAGGGGAGCTGAAGAAGGTACTCATTGAAACACTGCAGCCCTTGATAGCAGCTCATCAAGAGAGACGGAAGCAGGTCACAGATGAAATGGTGAAGCAGTTCATGACTCCACGGAAGCTAGCTTTTGAATTTTGAAGAAATGTGTATGTAACTTATCACCTGATAAACCAAAACCGAATAACTGTTGTCTTCTGTTGTATGTCATCACTCCCTAGTTATGTACAGCCTACAATCAGTGCTTTATAAATACTGCTGTTAATGTGTTAATTAACATGTATGTCACAGTACAGGAAAAGTTTAAAATAGGACTTGTATCTATTTAAAATCAGAATATACAAGATAGAATTGCCCAATCTTGCAGAAAAGCATGTCTTTCAGTACAGCATTGTTATTTTATTGTATTTCATGTTGAAAATATAAAATAAAAGTTCCATTTTGATGATAAAACCTAACTTGTAAATTGTTCTAAATACCTTGGTAAGAGGTCATACCTCAACTTAATAACTAGTAACTCCATTTTCTTTTATACTGTGTACCTTGATATAGCAGACCGCATGTCCTTTTGAGCTACTGGGAACTTGCTGCACACAAAAAGATAGTGCGTGTTACAAAGTAGATTACACAGTACTTAGGCCTGGGACTGATGCAGAAAGAATGGAGATCTGCAAGTTGAGCATGAGAGAAAGAGCATCAGACTAGTTTTGTTATAGCCTTCCTTTCTGACCTGGAGCAAGTCACAGAAATCTCACTGTACTTTTGTTTCTGCAGCTGTTTAACCGGTCTGACTGCTTCTGGAGGGAGGAGGTTATCATAAGGTTGTAAAGTTTGTTAATGTTCTCAGGTGCAAGCTAGTATAGGCATGCAAATTTTTATTTCTAGTTATAAAAAATATCAAGTGTTAAACCATACTGTGAAAATGAAATAACTGCTGGATACTTCTAGTACTGGCTGTTCTATTGCACCAAGTCATTTAAATTAGGGGTACTTACTGTAAGGTGTATTCCAGTGAGAAAGTATAATTTGTTAAAATACCTCACATACTATTTAATTATCTCCTTTCTTAAAAAGAACTTCAATGGCTTTGCTATGATTTATGAACAAAAAGATCAAATTACTGGCTGATTTGGTTTGATATGTACAGTGCTGAATGCAAACTTAGATCTATCTTGGTTTTACATAGAATAGAAAGTTGCTAGCCCAGATGTAGTCTTATCTACATCAAATAAAAATACCTTTCATAACACAGGTGGGTAATGGTGTGTGGTATTTTCAAATCATTTAAAAATATGAGAAAGGTAGTTTGAGGTGTGAAAGATCTAAGCTTGAACAGGTTGTGTACTATGGAGCCTAGTGGACATATATTGACTAGCATTCTGAAAGAAACCCAAAAAAAGCACACTTTTCACTTCACTGTAAACCCTTGAAGTCAGCTGGTTACACTTGGGTTAAGGGAGCATTTTCAAGGGTGAGTCTTCTCACTGACTTCAACAGACCTTGGATCAGCCTGTTAGTATGTGAGAACATGCTGGGCTGCTCATGCTGCCTGAAGCTGATGCTGCTGCCATCCCACCAGTAGCGGTTCTGTAACGCAGCATACACGTCCTCTCTGGCAATGACCTTGCATTTCTGAGATGGAAATGTCTGTGGGCCAAACTGTATGTAAATTATGTTTGTGCAAGGGACCAAGAAAAGACTGAAACTCGAGGCAAATTTAGTCCTATTGCATGTGTTTCAAACTTGTGCTGAAAATAGCAGTGCTTAGCTTTTGTCTTTTTCTTCACAGTTTACATGTGCTGGCATCACTAATGTCATTGACTTGCATGTATCAAAGTAGGTATTTACTAGCGACTGTGTCTTTATAACCCACAGACATAGCATCCACATGCTAACAAGTGTTTAACAATTAGTACAAAAGCTGTTTTTTGTAAAGTGGTGGAGCAATCCTTATGGACAAAAAAAAAACCCAGCTGCTTATTTCCAGCAGTAAATAAACTAATTCTTATTTACTTTAGACTTTAATTAGGACCTTCCTGTTCTTTCAGTCTTCTCATGACCATCTTTAAGATATACGTGAAAGATTTCTTCTTTAAAATCTTGTATGTAGATTTGTCCTGCAAGAATTTATTTAGCTATTTAGGGAAGGGAAATATGCGGTAGGAGAAACAAATAGTGGTGTTCAATTAACCATATGGATTGATTTTATAACACAACAGTTAAAATCTGTTTTGAACATTCTAGAAAATAATGTGATAAAATTGTTTGGTATTTGTTTACTGATCAAGAGCCTTACTCAAGTACTCTGATGAATTCTTACAAACATGCTTCTGAAATGATAGTTTCTAGTTTCTCAGAGGAGTCTTAGCAGATTCCTAAAGCTGTTGTAATTACAATTCATGTCCCAAGAGTATTTAAAAGACAAGAGAAGGCAGTCTTCAAAAGTAGGTGTGAAATATCTAAGAATTCCTCAATTTGCTCATATTTTGTTCATCTCACTGTAATAAAAATGTAGATAAAAGTTTGCATTAAACTTTTGATTTTACTCTTTTTTAATCTTTTTTTATTTATCTTTTAATTTAAAAGGTTTTATTTACACTTACTCTATTTTTGACCTCTCTTCCTACTCTTTTAGGTGTTGATTTAGTCATCTCATAGATCTGGCCCTTGTTTTGACGTCCAGTGCCTTTTAAGTAGTGAAATAAGGTGCCTTACAACCCCCTCTATCCAATCCTACCAGGTGGACTTCAGCTTGCTCCCAGAGCAAGCTAATAAGAGTCAGTTCTCCAGATTAACTGATTGCAAACAAGACTTGATGCTGCATTTCCTTGTGCACAACAGCCATCTCAGAAATAGGGGAAGGTTGATTTGACCCGTTTACAATGATGCTTCAGTAGGTATGGCGTAAAGACTAGTACTTAAATGGAAACATGATCCTCCACAATTGCTGTATTCTGAAAAGCACAGATTCCAAGTAGCTTCATATGACTCCTCCACAGTCACCAAGAGGCCTCCTGAAACCTACTTGGATATCCATTAGCATTGTCAGAGAAAACAGGAACTATCAGCAACATGAAAACATGAGGCAGAATGTGCCATCTAAAAGAAAGAGGCACATTCTCTTCTAAAGGTCTTGTTTTCAAGGCAACCAACTTTATTACTAAAAAAAAAACACCTATACAGCAAGCTGCAGTGCCCTACAGCAAAGTAAACCCAACTTCAGCACAACAAATGTGGTGTCTTCATTCTGTTAGCTGGCCTTCAGCTAGCTAGTTTGTCAGAATAAATTGTGCTATGATTATCAGAGCAGCTGAAGGTCAAGGTAAAATAAATCAGAAAAGAAAGCAGTCAAATTCTGAAATCCAGAAGCCAAACACCCAGCTTGGGGGGTGAGTGTGGTGAAGTACATAGTATGTAACAGTGTGTCATGTTGTTAAACAAAAATCAGTTCATGCTTATGTGCCTGTGTTTACAGTACTTCTACAGTCAATTCCTGTACCTGTTGATAGTTTGCATCAGCATGAATCAGAGGAGTTCTTGCTCTAAGGCAGGTTGTCCCCCATATGCTGTATATCTTTTTCGAGTAAAGGGCTGTGAATAGGATGGATTGCAAAGTGGTTACCTTCCTGAAATATGCTGCCTGGAGATACAACTCACCTCGCGCATAGCATTTGTTCAGGCCACATGAGAACCTACTTTTTTACACGGTGCTGGATACCCTGGGGCTTTACAGTTCTGGCTTCTGCAGTCATTCCCACTCAGTTTTACAATTCATCTGTAATTGCTGTTTCTTGAAACCAGCTCTATTTCAGTTAAACCCACAGGAAGAGACATTTTTAGTTATCTGAATGCTTGAGCCAGTTAGGAAAGCTGAGCTACTTTACTTTCAAACCTTGGGCTGACGATGGATGGTATCAACACTGCCTAAGAGTAAATGGTTGTTTAGTCTGATTTGCAAGCATGTTGTAACTGTCTCTGTTCAAAGGACATGATGCCTGAGAACAAGGTTGGCTGAGAATAATACAGCTTAACGGAGTTTGATTCCAGAAAACAACCAGGCACAGGTGGGACAGCACTCAGTGAAATGCATCCCTTGCAGAAAGAGGTGAGGGTAGGAGACCCTGCCTGGTGTTTTAACCCTCCTGTTGGATCAGCTGCGAGGTCTGGGTAGACTCAAGTTTAGTGACTGGTGGATAACATGTCTGTGAGCCTGTTTTAAAAGCCAGTTGAAGGCCTAAATCTCAGAAGGACAGTTCTGGAGCTTTTTATTGGTCTGTCTGGAGCTGAAGAGGTTCCCTTTATTCTTTCCTAATAATACCTGAGATTTTTAAACTTGTTCTAGCACAAGAGCCTTTTTTACACATCCAGGGTAGCTGACAAGTCCTGCTTGTTGCAAATTTGCTGTCAGTGTAGTCAGAGCCATGTTAACTGGTTAAAAGTGGCCGTGGGCCAGAAGGGCATCAACCCTGAATGTGAGAACTCCTTTAAAAATACAGGCTTCCTCTTTCCCTCTGAAAAATGCACTTTCAGCAGAATCTGACAGAAGCTGGGTCCAGTCTGCTCCAGATGGTGTCATCTAGGAATTACAGCATATACAGAAAATACATGCTGTATCTAGAACCAGGATGAGCAAATAAAAGTATTTCTGGGTTTAGGGTTTTTATCTTCTGAAGCAATAGTGTGGATGTTGTTTTCTTCAAGTGATGTGTTGATGAAGCTTCCTACCTTTGTGAAAAAGAGCTGATAGAAAAGTCAGAAATTCTTTCAAAACATACCCATGACAAAAAAAAAAAACACTTGGCTGCTCCTGACAGCATAGTGTAAAGGGAGAAGAGTATGCACCTTTTAAAAGTTGTACATCTTCATTATACTCTACAACTTTGCAACTTTCCTTAACTTGCTAGTGCGGAGATTTTATGGCAGCCTTCCTTTGAGAAGCAAAGAGGTTTTGCATCTCTTCCTACCCAGGATCAGAACAGATTGTCTCCAAAGCTGTGCCAAGCTCTGGAGAGCTGCAGTACTGTCAGCCTGTAGGGTTACCGATGCTGTAGGGCTCGGGGTTGTACAAGGAGAAATTACATGGCTTATGGGAAACTGTGCCTGGCTTCACTTTCAGTGAGGCCATTAGTACGATTATGTAAACAGGACGTGTCTGCCACTCATTAAATAACATCAGGAAAAAGCAAAAAGAGTCATGTTTCAGCTGCCACCAAAGGGATATAATTGTAGAGTACTTTGGGAGAATTATAGCTGTGAAAGAAAAGCTGCAGCCTGAAGCACAAATATGCAAGTTACTCAGTGAATGTGATACAGGCATTATATGTAAAGAGCACACACTGAAGAGTGTTGAATCTTACACAGACTGCCCCCGACCCTTGCCTTGGTTGTGAGGATTTATTTCTGTGCCAGTAGAAAACAAAATTAATCCTTTACCAAAATCTCTAATCAGACTAGCAGCCTTTTAGAACATCAATATTTGCAAATGTTTCAAGGGCCTAAGCAGTGGATACAGTCTAAATACATTAACAAGATAAAAGGGAAGTTGTCTGTAAGGCCAAGGCTCCCTGGTGAGTTTGTAATCCTATAAGAATAGGACAAAGCTGTCAGTTATCCAGCTTTGTGCTGAAATGCCCATGCTTCTTATGCTGCCCATCAAAGGAGACAGCATTCAGCAGCTGTTTGTGGATGTCGTGTTACAAAAACAATCTAAATGAAACACACCTCAGAATAGAGTGGAACAAGCTATTTTTTGTTTAAATAATAATCTGTACATCTCAGTACAGCTTCATACGTTACAAACACCACCATGTTCACAGGAAAGGCACGAATACAGTTTAAACCCAGTCCCTTGAAGAGTACTTTTGCACCCTCCTTTCTCACACTTTCCCTAACGCAGTGGACAAGGCCTTTGTACTTGTGCTGGTCCGATTCATCTGTTTGCATCCGTGATTTGATTACATCCATGGGAGTAGCAAATCCCCAGGCCAGGACTCCAGCAAAACCACCTGAAAGCAGCACAACAAGGAAATCTGCAGGAGAGAGAAGGGAGGAGCAGTTAACTCCCAGCCTTGCACTCATATAGCCACAAGCATCTCAGATTTGTCAACTAATGTTAACTTCAGTGGTTTTCAGCAGTTATTTTGCCCAGCTCTTCCAGTTCCAGTGATCTCACAAACCATGTGCCTCTTGATTTCACAGCATTTTTGCCGTGGTTTGCACAGCTTGCTTTCGCCTACATGGCGCTTTTAACACTGCACGAATTAGATGTGATGCAGCCTGAGAGCTGATCACGCTCTCTTCAGCTGGATCTACTGATTCTTAAAATTCTTAGGGAGAATTGTCACCTATTTGATATTTTCTCAAAGTGGACAGGGTTTTTTTTTCAGAGCTAAATCACAACCAGGAAACTGAAGTGTCTTTAATTCTGCCCCTGGACTTCTGGACTGATCCTGACCTGTGCTCCATGATGACTCCTGGGAGGTTTGACCACGTTTCATTTCTAGTCCTATGTCCTATTTCTGCATTAAGACGATTTCATACCCACATACTAGGCACCAGAGCATGCCATAAATACCCCTCCTGTATGGAGAGGAGTAGCTGCTGAGGGGCAAGGTCATGCCAGCAAAGTGGCCCTGTAGCACCAAGAAGCAAACAGATCACATCTGGGTGAGATTTTATGGACACTGGCTGATTTTTGCTGAGAGCCTGAGTGGTACTAAATAAGCCACTTTTGCGGGTAATGCCAGATGCTTTCTGGTGCCTACCTGGTTTATTTTTCCCAGCTGGTGTGAGCCAGTCACACAGAGCAGAATAGGTGAGGAAATATATTGCAGAAGAAAAGCAATCCCTGCAGAGTAATGCAGAACAGCCCTTGTAGAGACCCCCAAAACCTTCCTGCTTGGCGATCACCTTCAGGCAGTGCAGAGATCCTCGGTACTTTGGTTTGGAAACAGGTTGGGGAGATGTGATGGAAGGATGTGGGTTCCTCTGAGTCTGCATGCGGACTTTGGCCACTTCACTAGGAGCCATAAATAGAACCTGGAACATCAGAGGATGGTATTTTAACCCTCCACATTTAAACAGTGGTTTGATCCCCCTCCTGCAAATTGCTTGTCTCCCACCTTTTCAGGCAATAATATTCTCTGAAGCCAGGGAGTTCCAGCCTCCTTCCCTCTCTCTGTGCTAAATCCCACCCAGCAGCAGCAGGACATAATGTCTGAGCTGCACTGTGCTGCGTGGAAGGAGAGGCAGAAATCAACAGAAGGTATCATATACCTGTAACAACTTGTTAAACCAGATGGGCATGAAAAGAGGATGTCCTCAGCTATGGGGTAACATACATCAGGGCTCTTGTATCTATCTATATTTGGAACCAAGGCCATAAAGACTTAAAAAATTAGCCTGTGTAGAGTCATTGCCTGCTAGGAAACACCTAGAAACCTGACCATCTGGACTGCTCTGTAAGAGGATTGCCTGTGACTGGATATGCATCTCTGCCCAGCATGCCATTGGGTCATCTGCAGATGCTCACAGAAATCCATCTGCTTATGGGAAACTGTTCCTGGATTCAGCCTCACCTCCCTATCCTGGTATCATGCACATTTGCCAGGCAGCATCACTTTTCAGTGATGCCTTGCTGAGTTCTGAGTCCTGACAAGGCAGAGCTTACATACCACCCATTTCTACAGCAACACCGTGCCTGGCTTGTGCTGTAACACACTGAGTTAAGTTTTGCATACAAACACACCATCAGAGTCACTTTGAAAGTTTGCTGCCCAGGCTGTTTTTACGTCCTTGTCTGTGCTGCCAAGGCCCATGTCATTCTTAACAACATGCTCTTAAGTGTTTTGGCACTCTAAACCAAATCCAGCACGAGCTGCACAGCAGGAATCAGCCATGCGGCAGAGCTGACCAGAGAGGGGGCAGAGCATGACCCCCCTGTGAAAACAAAGCCTCCTGGACAGCAGACATTCACTGCTTTTCCAGCCTCCTGTGTCTGCTAACAAGATCTCTTGTTCTTTCCCTTCCAGCTGTTTACGTACCCGGACAGCACCAGCAGCACCGCCGGCAAGGAAAACATCCAGCTTGGATGGCTTCACATCTGCAGCCCCGTATCGCAGCTTGCAGATGCCACAAAGGAAGTTTTTGTACATGCCAAATGAAACAGAAGAGATCACCGATACCGTGAGGACTGATGCAGACATACCTTTGTAAAATCCCCAAACCTAGTTGGAAACAGAGGGAAAAAACACTTTTAAGAGGGAATGGCATGGGAAAGCATCTACTGGCCACACATAGCTGAGCCAAAAGTTACTTGCATCTTACAGATCATTGGCAAAGCTAAATTTCATCCTGACCCTTCTCCCAAAAAATGACCATATGCAACTGCTGCCCATCCTTCCCAAGCTGGCAGAGGCAGCTCTGTTTATCTCAAACAAGGATCCATGACTGCTATCAGAAATTCTGATGGGATCTACTTACTTTTTCTGTCCTGTATGTTTCCTGAACGCAGTGCCAAATCCCATTGTAACGCCTCTCAGTCTGAATTCTTACCTAGAAATACAGGGGCAAATTTAAAATGCAGATATCAGATTAAAAAAAAAATACAATCAACAAATGCCATAGCAGCAAACCAGACAATTAACCATAAAATAGCATCACCAAACAACTGACTTTTTTAATTCTTTAAGAGAAAAGCAGCACAACCAAATAAAGTGAAATGTCAACAAAAATGAAAGCATTGTCATGGGAATAGATTTTTTAAAAAACGAGGGGGAAAGCCAAAGGGCCTGTTTGTTTTCAATCTGTAGTCGAGAAATAAAGCTCTAACAAGTACCTTCACTGTGTCCAGCGGATAACCCACTGCTGTGCTTAGACCACCTGAAACAGAGAGCGTGCAGGAGATGGTTAACAGCACATGGCACAACAGACTGTTTTCCCCTGTCAGAGAAAGGCATTAGGGGAATGACAGAAAAATGCAGCCTCGGAGCCGTGCTGTGCTTGGCACCAGACCTCTCCCGAGCTCCAGCGCTGACGCCTGGGCCAAGAATGACAGAGCAGAGTGTGCAGATTTCTCTGCAAGACCAAGGCTCAGAGGAGGAATCCGAGCGTCATGGGAAACTTATCAGGAGGAATACCACCACTGTGAAAGCTGGGACTGGGAGAAACACTGATAGCACTGCTGAAGGAAGGTTGAAGGGATTACATGTATATTGGACTGGTTTTGTTCCCTCTCTCAGCTTAGGGAGTAATGCATCTTTGGACTATGAGCAAGCACCCTCATGTGAGGTGCAGAGCGCCCCACTCAGACAAGAGGGTCTCTGGAGCAATTTTGGTTCTCCATGATTAACTTGGAAATGTTAGGGAATAAAAGCAGCTCTCACAAGGACATCTATAAAAGAGGGATGACCCTCACACATTACAGGCTCTGAGCAATCTGTCTGGAGGTCAGAAGAGGTACTCCTGCTGCCTCCTGCACGCCAGGGACTGGATGTGCCCTGGCTCAAGCTTACAAAGCACATGTAGGACCTTGGGTGAGGAATTCACTGGGTACTAGGGTCAATGGCACCATGCTGCACTAAGCCTCCGGAGCACATCTCATCTCTTGTATGCAGCACTGCTTCAAAAAGCAGAACAAGGAACAAAAGCAAAGGCTGCTGGAGCCCTGGCAGGCTGGTGTGACAACCAGTGGTGCTGGTCTGCGGTGCCCCCTGCCCTCTGCCGCTCAGGGATCAGCAGGATTAAGGGGCAGTGAGGAATTAGCACTGGGTGTGCACAAGGCAGCATGGCCTGCACACCTGCTGAATCCCCACCTGCAGCACTGATGGCATGTCCGGCATGTGAGGGGGTCAATCCTCTATTGATACCCAGTCTTCTTTTGAGACCTTAAAATAGCCACTGGAGCTGAAAATATGTTAATCCCATGAGACAAAGTTACTGCCTTAATGGCAGATAAGGAGAGTAAAAGAGCTCCAATGTGGACTTCTCTTGCTCACAGTAACAAAGAGAACACCCACCATTCCTGGCCTTACATCACTGCGTTTCCCATCTCTGGTTTAAATGCATCTCATATCATATCTATTGTATTGTACATCAACAGATGATGAAGGGGCTGACCAGCTAACTTCCTCCTAGTATATCAACCACAAAGTCATCTGAGAGGAAATCAGGCTGGGGGGATGACAGAGCTACATCCATGTGAGTTACTTAAGAGATCAGTTCGTAAAAGTGCTGGATAAGCCCTATGGGGACCCAGGCAGTCAAAGATACAGCACACATACGGTGGCTCACAGGTTGGAAACTGCTTCTGATTGAGTCCTTCTTTTAAAAACAAAAACACAAAACCCAAGATACTGAAAAGTATTGGTAGCCATGAGCGTTTCACAGGGCATGTTCATGTGTGGTTACACGGCAGCTTGGGAGCTCTGGAAGGCTCTACTTTGTTTTGGAAAAAATCAGCAGTTGCTGGTGTGAGTCACCGAGAGATGATCCCCAAGCGCATTACTCAGGAGAAAACAACCAACAGTATCTTGCTTGCAGAAAAATGAGGCTTATTCTTCAAAAATCTCTACCAAATCTGCCACCAGATAAACAGCAACGAAGATGAAAAACGGGTCCACCTTCTGTATTTCAAAACTAAAAGGAGATCAGGCTGGAAGATAGATAGTGAGGGGGAATATACCAGCAGAATAATATGGCTGGAAGGAGCAATGCTTCTGATCCGGGCAGAGAGTGACAACGCACAAAGTCACCCAGGGCCACCTGCACCGTCTGGGATTCCCGGCCATCGGGCAGAGACAGCCTGCAAACATGGACCCTGCCAGCCAGGGAAGAGCAGTACAAAAGTCACTGTCAGTGTGACAGCGCTGACCTCAGAGGTGCAGTGTCCTGGCCCAAGCACCCTATCCCAGACAGAATGATTTGGCATTGCGTCAGCTTCAGCCTTCCTCAACCTTAGAGGCAGTGGCCATGAGCTGACCAGACATGAGCAGGGTCACTGTGAGCCTCGTACAGCTCAACCCTCGCTTGCCTCACAGGCTCAAGAGCCTTGGCTCATGAACATCAGGAACCAGGGCTGATTGCATCAGCCTTTGACAAAAAGCTGTGGATGCTCCATCCCTGGCTGTGTTCAAGGCCATGTTGGACAGAGCCTTGGGTGACACCTTGAGGTGTCCCTGCCTATGGCAGAGGTTTGGAACTGGATGATCTTAAGGTCCTTTCCAACCCTAATTGTTTTATAATTCTGTGATTCTAAGTGTCCTCCCTTCTGGAGAAATTGCCCGGTTTACACATTAAGTTGCAGAGACAACAGCAACATAGACAAAATAAAGCAGGTTTGCCCCAAACCAGGCTGTTTCCCATTGCTTCTCAGTCCTAAGGGCTTCCATGCAGATTGGTTCCAGCAAAGATCAAAATCCTCTTGAGAGGAGGCCATAAAGATAAGTTTTTCGGTGCTGCCACCAAAGTGGAGAAGTGAGCCCCCAAACCTCTAAACAACCACCGCCTGCCATGAACCAAACTCTGTAAGAGCCAAAGCACTCAGCAGTTAAGTTGTCAGAGCTGAGGAGCTCAGCCAAGTCCATCAAAGGCCAAGGAAGGGCTCTGCACAATTTCACAGAGTATAAATAGCCCAGGACGAAGATAGCATGACCCACACATGCCCTGTTTGCACAGCAGAATCGAGTAAGACCAGCAATGTATAGCATGCATACTGGGGAGGGTTCCTGTGGGACTCCTGCTGAGTAACACTGCACAAGCTGTGACAAAAATAACTACCAAGATCAGGTGAATGATCTTTCTGGGGTTTAGTGAGATATTTTTTATGCCTACTTTATCTGAGATGTTCTCAGGTACTGTGCAGAGGTTGCGGCATCCCCTACAAACACACACATACAGAGCACAGGTACAAAACTCGGCTACTCACCATCCTTTCATGAATCAGGTGTCTTCAACCAGGCAATTCAAATAAGAAGGGATCCTGACATGGTGACCACCACAATGGCAATCAGCAGAGAGCAAGCAGCAGCCCAGCAGGCTGCCACAGTTCCCAGCTGTTGGCAACCCCATGGCTGAGAGACCCACAGAGAAGCAGGAATAATGGTCCATATGCTGGATGGGTAGACAACAGCTTTCAAACTTCTTTGAAGAGCTGAGAACATAAGAAGTGCCCCATACCCTAAGGAAGCTGAACTCCATCCAGTAATGTGACCCTGGCAGTGTCCAGTAGGAGCTGCTTTAGTTGCATGGACAAGACAGCATGTTCCCTCCATAAGTGGACTATTTTATCTATCCTTGAACTGCATGTGACTGGGTATGTAACCCTGCAGCAGGATGGGGAAAAGCCTGGGCGTGCTACAGACCCTGCTGCCCTAAAACCACTGGGTAAACCTCAGTATCCCCTTCCCAATTCTTTATACCTGGCATAAGGGTCAAGTCATCTCCTAGTCATAAATAGCCCTAATCATCAATATCAATCACCTGTCTTGACTCAGGCTGCTGCTACAGCAGGGCTAGAACATACATGAGATCATAAGAAAAACTGAGTTGGAAGGGATCTCTTGATGTTTCTAGTCCAATCTCCTGCTCAGCTTTATTGGCCAAGGAGGACATCCTTACAGATTAGCTGCTTTCTGCAACATGCAGGCCCATTTGGTGGTCACTGAAAGTTTCCACAGTCATTAAGCATGTTTCTTTCATGGTTTTTTTTCCATCTGGGTTCACAGCAGGTCACTGTTTCTTGGGCTGAAGATGCTGAGGTTATCCCATGGCCACAGAAGCAATAGCTCTGTGGAGGAGATGCCTGAGCCAGGCTGGATAGTTACATGGGATTAAAACAAGCAGCATCTCAGCCATTTATCAGGGGTGCTTTAAGCCACACTTTTTCTAAAACCCTCTGAAAACAGGTCAAGGTCACAAGAATGTAATTTACTAAACAGAAACCCTGTTATTATCTGTGTTGCCTTTTGAGTTGTTTGATGCACTTCAGCTGGGTTTGTAGCCCTTATAGGAACATGAAAACTGCTTCAGCTCTAACATAAGCCATGAAATAAGCTCAGCACCAAAAACATCCCGGTTCTTGCAGGAAAGCTGTCCCATCCCAGGAAGCTGTCCTGTGGTGGGGTAGGGACCATGGCCCTAAAGCCCTGTACAGGTACCTCACACATGTTTATATGCAAGCTCCCAGCAGGGACCAGTATTCCAGAAAACACCTCTTTCTGCCAGAGGAAAGTTGCATTAACCCTCTTAGAAAAGCCATGAGCTGAACACAAATGACAGGATAAAAAATCTTTCTCTGTGACACCCTGAGATCAGTAAAGTGCCTTAAAACATGCAGACATTTCTGGTCCTCACTGGAGCTTCCCAGCTGGCATCCTCCCAGGCTGAACCTGTTTCCAGGGCACCCATGGGAGATGCTTGCCGCATGGCTGGGTAGCACATGATGCGAGTGCCAGGATGGGGGGCACCACACAACCCATGGCTTTGCCTGGAAGTGGGGACAGAATGCTCAGGTGAGCTGTCACTATGAAACTGTGTTTTCAGCTTTCCATATTCTCTTGCAGAACAAGATTATCTTTAAGTGACCCAGCTCCAGCTGTGCCCACAAAAGGAAAGGAGTCCAAACAGTGAATGCAATCATCACTGCCCCACCATTAACATGAAGTCTCAGAGGAGTTTTGGTGAATCCCTACAGGATGGACATGCAGTTGTGAGCCCCAACACAGGGCTCCCATCTCCGCTGGGTGTTCTGAGGTCAGTAAGGAAAGAGGAGGAGAAAGGGAAGCTGTCATGGAGGGGCTAATTGTATCCCCCTCTCCCATGAAAGGTTGTTGCCAAGCAGGGTCCCCCAGTACCCCAGGGAAGTCAACAGCCCAAGCAATAGGCACCTCCGGGGCTGGATGCTGCTGAGACACCAGACCTTGCCCCACTTGCACATTTTGGGTGATGAGCAGTAAGGGACTGCAAGGTAAAAATAATCGTAATGCTTTCCAGGAAACGCACATCTGCACCAGGACCACAGGCTGCTGTTCCTGGTGAAGGAAACTGCCAAATTCCAGCCGATCTCAAAGCGAGATCAGACATCCAGGCTTGGACTGGGTGTCTCAGGTTTACCTGGCCTTTCTGGCAGCAATGCCAAAGCTCTTGTGTTGGTATTTGATACTCCATTAATCTGACAAGATTTAAAAAAGAAATTAAACCAGTGGCTATATTTTGTTGTTTAAAGCAAATCTGGGTTTGAGCAGCACATGCGCTGAAAACGGCTGGAATTAAATCACACTTTTCTCCTTTCACTTTTTTTATTTACAACTAACCTACTTTCTCCCAGATCAAAGCCTGCTCCGCAGCATGCCTGCATGACACTATCACAACTGCAAACACATCTTAACCCAAGATAATGCAAAGGTCATTCATTCAGACCTTCCTCACTGCAACAAAGTCATGCTTCCTCCCCTACTGTCCCACAGTTCCCATCCTCAGCCCTCCAGAGCCATGACCCCAGCAGCCTACCAGCACCCCCAGGCATCAGACACATGAGGTTTTGCTCTCCAGGCAGTACCAGCCCATCTGTGTCTGCACACAGCATGTTTCACTTTGTCTCTTCCAGAGTTTTGCCCTGATCCACTACAATTAGACTGGAGGAGACTGCAGGGTGATGACCTCAGCTGACCAAATTGCAGCACTGCCTCTCCAGTGAGTCTGTGAACCTGCTTGGATGACATTTTCCATTTAGCAAAGAATGCAGTTTTAACAAGCCCCCATTGAAAGACTCTCAGCTCTGCCAATGAGACCTGTCCTTAGCTGGACAAGAAGGAAACAGCGATCTGCTTTCATCAACAAGCACTACTTATGTATTTACCTCCAATGGCCCCGGCAACGAAATCCATCCAGACTGACTGCTGCCTTAATTACCCCGACTAAGCGTTAGGGAGGTAGAAGAAAGGAGGATACCGGTTCAGTCTTTCCAGAGCCCCGCAGGTCCTTCGGAGACAGTGATTTGGAGTATGAATCCCTTTCCTACTGTCTTCTCTTGCCTCTAGGGATTGTGAGCCTTGTGGATATCTGATGAATTTGTACACTGGAGACAGAGAGGGGAAGCCTGGAGCTGTTCCAGGCACACTGAATAAGTAATCCTGTGAAGCCCTGCAACGCTGTGCCAGAGCCGCTGTTCCCATTGCCTTTCTGCTTGGAAAATCACGAGGGGTGGTGCCTTGCAGGATAAAGCTGGATGTGAAAGGACCGTTCCCCATTGTACTTATTAACCCTAGAAGACAGTCTTGCATGCTTGTTTGCCAGAGGTCACTCTTGCCCTGTGCTGTGGAGAAGTGGCACGTGTGGCTGGATATGGGACACTTCCTTCATCCCATTCCACGCTTCCTCCTTCAGATGGAGCAGACTCCTATCAAGGAAAATTCCTCATGCCCTTTCTAAGGAATTTTTTTGGGGTTTCCTAACCCACAGAGCTGACCCTGTTTCCCAATGAATTATTACCTGCTCATTGTGTATACATGTAGTGAAGCCCAGAAATTAATCCAACCACATACAATGTGCTTGTTTCCCTTTCAGACTGCAGGGTAGTTCCAGTTTTCCCAGCCCCTGGAGGAGCTTTGCTTCTTCACTTCTTGCTCAGTCTCCCAATCCCCTTTCCAGTGTCAGTTCCTTGCTGAGTTCAGTGGTGGAGCAGGAATCACAATTGCTGCTGCCCATACTCCGCTGTTTTACCCCTCAGGGGAGATGGGAGGTGGATTTTGCCAGGAGTCTGGTCCAGAACCTATTTTTTTCTTCCTAATTTACCCCCAGCACAGGTCAGTGTTCTCAGCAGGGTAAAGAGAGAAGCACAGAGAGAGACCTGCTAGTAAAGAGATCAAGATAATGCCATATTGCCTATTTTTGCACAACAGCCACATACCAGAGGGCTGCCACATCTACATGGGAGAGGTGAAGTTTTACCCCCACTGAACCTGGAAACCAAAGTCCTAATGCAGTGAGGGGCTTGCCAAGTTGTGACCTGAATTGTACTCCTCTTGAACAGGTTTCCCAGGGCCAGAGCCAAGGCTCATGGGCAGCAAAGGGAAAAGAAAATTTCACAGCTAATCACCCCCACGTTGGCTGCAGAGAGGAGCTGAGGACTTTGGTCCACAGCGCTCTCCTGCACATTTCACAAGAGCCTATTTCTCAGTGAGGTACGTATTTTAGATAGGCTGAAGTGTCAATGACTTACAGCACAGCTCATTGCGAGGCCTCAGAGTTTCTGGGAACTGAGAATTAAAGGATTTTAAAAGCTTGTTTCCCGTGATTTCTTACACGTCCTTCCCTGAACATTTTCTGTGCATGACAGAACAGTTTATTACAGGGTAACATCATGCAAGGACAGCAAAAACTTCAAACCAGAAGTAAAATATTATCTAGAGAGGCAACAATCTGTCTGTTAAAACACACCGTGTTACTCAGTAGCCCTTCCTTGTTACACCTGGCGACCCCAGGGCAGTTTTTAATGGTTCATCAACAGCGCACACATGCCAAGTGCAGGGAAAGGTGACATTTCCGCTTCTCCAACCATCCATTCTCAGCTGCTGTCCTTGCAGGCCCCTTCCAGCAGCAGGACCGGCTGTGGCATCTGCTGTGTCAGTGACACTTGGGGACAAGAACACAGCTCCCCTGTGGAGGGGCTGCCTGGGAGCCTCCAGACTCCTGGTTCCTGCAGGGACTGGGGAACCTGCTGAGCTGCACCAGCCCACACCACAGCAGCCACTGCGGCCTTTGGATTACTGTTTAGTCACCACTGTTTAATATGGCTTTTCTGGGAGCTACTTCCAGGCAAAGTGAAGATATTCATTATATTCCCAACATGAAAGTGTCACCATGCATTCCCTCCCATCACATGGCCAGGGTGTCATTTGGGGGGCAGGATTCTTGTATGTATTTCATAGAAAAGATTGCTTTATTGCACTGGTGCAATATCAGCAGGAAAACAGAGACTGTTTGTCACGTCACGCTGACTGGAGTATTTCCCATGAAATGTCACAAGACCAAGCAAAAGGTCTACCTTCTTTAGTTGAGCTGAACAGCTCGAAGTGGATCTTCCTCACAAAACCTTCAGAGATAGTAAAACAAACAACCAAGACAGCCCAGAACCTTCTCTTTGCAACAGAAAATTAACCCTTTTTAGTATTTTAACTTTCATCCACACTGCTTCTATCAAAATGCTAGTTCGCTTTATGTAGCACAAAGATGACTCCAAATTCAAGCATTTTGATAACCTTCTGATAATGATTTCAGATACGGAGGTATACCGGGAGAAGTCTCATTTTCCACTTGACTGGAGTTGCTCTGTAAATAAAGGCTGCTCACAAGGCAGACATTTGAAAGAAGAATATTTTGGGGCTTGCGATGTTTCACCTTGTCCCATAAAGGTGTCGCTGGGGACAGCCAGCTCTGGAGGAATGCACATAACACAGCTACTTCAGGGACATTTGCCTTGACGGGGCTTAGCATGGTAACACGAGCCTCAGGCGAACACAGTGGCCACTGCTGTAGTCTCCATTCCTGTAGTCTTTATTCCTGGTGTCTGGCCAGGACTTGGACTTGTGTGACCTGATCTGACTCGACCAGCTGCTACACGATGGCTGTGAGGGCAGAGCCTTCTGGAAAAGGAGCCCTGCACAAGTGTTGAAGTGTTCACACACAAGCAAGTACAGAGAAGGTGCAATCTGGCATGAGGGAAAAGCTCTCTGAGAAATGAAACCTGTGTTACTGCATTTGCTGTTGCTCGCTGGCATGCCCCAAACAGTACAGACCAACTCCCCTCTAAAGAAAGAGACCCTCAAGGCAGCCTTCCTTGACAGGAGTCCTCCTAAAGGTGTGGAGTCCTTGAGAACCCACTGTTCTTCATGCTTTGCTAAAGGCGCTTCCTCCCTTACCCCCTCTTCTCCAGGTTTCAGAGATATACCAGCTCTCTGATACCAGCCTCATTAGAAATGCTTCCCAGAATCAAGCCCCCTATTGCCACAGGTCAACAGAGACAGCCCCAAAACCCCAGCTCAGATAAATCCTGAATTATCAGAAATATCTTCAAGACAACCCAAATATGAGTATTCCTGTCACTCTTTGATACAATGTCCAAGGACTGAGAGATCACTGCTAGTCCAGCTTGCAAAAAAAAAGCTGTCACATCTATGCAGGGTGGGTTCCCCCCCATGGCAGGGGGGTTGGAACTTGGTGATCTGAAGGTCCTTTCCAACCCAAACCATTCTATGATTCTATGATAAACAGAAGTGCCTGGTCCCAACCCAGGTGGTCTGCTCAAAGCGTGCCCTGGGAAATAACACACAAAACACATGCTTTGAGCGTCCACAAGGGATAGTACTCCACGAAAAGACCTCACAAATCTGTTCCTCCAGTACCAAACTGTTTAAGAGTGATTTGTTCAAAATGGCTGAATTTCACAGCGGATTTTGAGAAAGCAGAGTGTGGAAGGTGCTATCAGATGAAAGCAATACAAACATATGACATGGAGCAATCTGCGATACAAAGTAATCTGCAAGAAATTATGAAACTAAGTCATGGAGAAGTGAGGAAGGCCTTAATTATGCACAGTGCATGATGGATGAAACATTCCATTTGCTACACAGGAGGAGGCAGCTGTCTGCCCACCCAGGCAGAGAGAACTGCTCCACAGGACTGATAAAAGTATGTGGAGCAAAAGGAAACGTGAAGAGGGAGACTTTAGGTTTGTGATCACGTTGAATAACATCTAGGTGAGACAAAAACAGGGGCATCCCTTTACCCCTCTCCTTCCACAGCTCCCACCCAGGACATTTCCAGCTCCACCCATTCTGCAAAGCAAGAGAGAAGCCTGTTCTCTTCCGACTCTGCAACCACCTGACAGGTTGTCAAGCCAGATTTGGTGCCATGATTTGCTGCCATAATGTGCTGCATTTTCTATTGCCCCTGTGCTATGTGGTACCACACACATGTGCATATCCATTAGCTCCCTTCCAGTTTATTTATTATACACAAATCCTTTACTGAAAAGGCTGTTCAAACAGCGTTACCCTGCTACGTCACGGGGGTGTTTTCACATTGCAGAACAGGGAAGAGTGACACCAGCAGTGCTGAGCTGGCAAAGCCTGGTGCTTGGCTTGCGTGGTGGTGGGTGGGAAGGGGGTGGAACCGCCTGGCTCCAGCTGTAGTGTGGATTTTCTAATCAAAGCGCCTCACTGTCCTTTACCTCAGGTACTAATGAAAAATCAATAATTCCAAGGACCCAAACATTTGTATCGGGAATTTCACAGCAAAACAAACAAAACTGGTAAGGAAACCGTTCTGTGCATCGGCAGCTGCATCACTTTTAGCCAGGTATAAGTGCTCAGTGACTTCACTTCTGGAAAGCTGATAGAAGGTTGTAATGTTTCTACACGCATTTCCAAGGGAAGGGACAATGATACATTTCCAAGAGGGCTGAAGATGATTGCAGTAATTTAAGAAATGACACAGATTTTCTGCCTTTGGGCAAGTCACTCAGTCTCCCTATACTTAGTCTCCTCAGCACAGTGGTGTGTGTCCACCGTCATGAAGTCACTGAAATAAGTCTCTGTTTGGTAATAAATCATGGGACAAGTTAGAAGTAGCAAGATTAGCACCCACCCTACATGAACACCCATGTGAATCTATCTATCTATATGTATATATATATTAAAAATAGCATTGGTGTCATGGTTCTTTTAAAATGTTATATAAATCTTCCCTCTAAGTCCCGATCTTTACACTAAGCAGGAGGAAATGTGACAGTTCATGCACCACTGCAGTCAACTCTGGGAAGGGATTTTCTGCCAGGCAACATTGCTAGCACTTTGGAATGACTCCTGGCTGTGATGGAGCAAGGGGATTTCAGGACAGCTACTGACTTTCCAATTGCACTTTGAGCCTCTTTTCCAACCTCTTGCGCATTTTCTGCACTTTAATGAACAGAACACATAGTCAATGACCTTGGAGGGCAAGGAGCAGAGGGAGGCACTTACCTTCCTGGCCTCCTCCTCCTCACCAAGCAATAATATACTCTTTATTATTATATTAATATACAACTCTCAACCTTTTCAGCAGGGGTAGTTCAGCCATTAGGCAGTAAAACATAGCTGTTGTGGTAAGAACAGTGACAAGCCCCAAATCCACTGGTAATGCTGTTCAATATCAGTGCTCTCTCCAGAGGCTATGTCTGTATCTTTTTCTCAATATTCTCAAACTATGTCTCACTTAGATGTCTGCTATACACTGGTGAAAAATGTATGAGATGCTACATCATTATGACTAGCTGACAGTCTTTCTTTCCTTTGGAAGTAGCTGATTTGATTTAATTTAGTAACCTTGGAGCTACTTGGAAATTTGGAAGAAAACACACCTCTAGAATTATAAAGCATTATTAGTTAGGACTTTGATATCAGCTGCTAAAATCACATGGGAAAGATTGCTATAAGTATACTAAGCTGGCAAACCTGGCACCAATGAGTTTAGAAGAGAGAATGTTTTCTAAATATTATTATAAGCTTATGTTAAGAGGGGATATACACAAAAGAATTCAAGACTTTATCTTGCAGGAGTGGAAAACAAGTGAAATTACACTGAGTTAATTAATGCATTCAAGCAAAACAAAAGCATCTCCCTTAGAAATTCTGCTACAAAGCAAGTTTAATGCCAGAGGAGATGCCTATATTGTTGGGGGGAAAAGAACTGCTGATACCTGTGCTAGCTTGATCATTACTAATTCAGAGATTTCTGCTGTAAATCTCTGTAAGCAGTGTGCACTGTCCTAGTGGAAATAAAGACCCATTCCATCAGCAGGTGTTCAATTCTGTGCTTCCAATATTAACCTGACTTTTTTCATTTGCTTGAGATGGAGAAAAATTTAGGTTCCTCTCCTCTTTTCAGGAACACTCTCAGCATTAGCAAAGAATACCTAGATACCAGTACTAACAGTACCAGTCTCCAAGTAAAATATGAAGCTCACAGCCACACTTACCACTCTTGTCTTTTCCCTGGCGTTAGTTGAGGAGCCATAGGAGCACCCATCTCGCAGAGTAGTGGAGACGTTTCTGCAAAGGCACATTAGTCATTCTGCTAAACCTGTTCTTTCAGTTTCTAAGAAGTGGGTGCCTTTTCTGTGTGACTAATGCAACAACAAACATACTCCACATGACAGCTGGAAGCCTACATGTGACCCGGCAGGAAGCTGCCTTGAAGACAGGCCAGGATATTAAAAATGTGTTTGTACATAAACCTTAGTGGCATTGCTTCACAACATATTCCTGCTTTTTTTTTCTGCTGTTTCTCCTCATTCATTACCAACTGGTGCACCATACTCTGTGTCTGCACTGTTGAATTACTTAGCACTTAGATTCAGATGGAGACCTGTTTCCCCAGTCATTGACTTTGCATGTGGATACAAACTGGGCCAGAGGATTTGAAGTACATGGTATTGAAGATATATTTGTATAGTTTTTGGCAGTGAAAATCAATTTGCTTCACAGATACGTTCCTGTAAGAACAAGGTGGCTTAAAAACAAAGACAGGAGGCAGGCAGAGGAGGCTGTCCTCCCACCTCTGCCTCCTCTTTTCCAAGGTCAAGTCAGCTTTACCAGTGTTCTTACGGATAAAATGGACATAAGTGTACATTTTAGAAGCAGCCTGAGGGTTACGTTATATTGTCCGTAAATCTAGACTGGAAAAATACCATAAAAATACCAGCTCCTGAGTTTTTATCTCCCTTTTCTGAATTATTTCCCAGTAGTTTTTGCTCACTGTCACCAGTCACAAGTTCATTTGATGAGTGACTGAGTAATGTGCAGAGGGAGAGATGCATAAAGTTGCTGAGCTGACAGATAGTTACTAATTCAGGTAACTGGACTCAGTGCCCACCCACTTATCTCAGCATGCCTCTTTGTGGTCTCTGGCATCTTAAAACTGCTGCTAAGTAGCTTAGCATTTGGGTGCTGCTGGAGATCTGCTCTTCGTGTCGCAAACCGCATGCACATGCAGTTTTCTTGTCTTCTCCAAGGAAGGCCAGCAGCAAAAAAAATAATTCCACCTGCAGCAAACATAAGAGGACATAGTCCTCATAATACTTCAGGTACTTTGGACTTGGTTCCTTTCCCCAAACATACATAAAAACCAATTATCATGTCTAAGGCATCATAGTACTAGAACAGGCCAGAGAATAAAGATGGGACCTATGATAAGAGAAGCCAAGATCAGCATAGGGCTGTGTTTGTGCAGGTCTACTCTCTCCAGTCTATTTGCTGGCTGCTTAAAAAACAAACACACCAGAAAATGCAAAGACTCAGCAGTTTAGTTAACAGAACTCGAAGTATATATGATCTTTGAAATTAAAGATAATGCCAGGGAAACGACTTTGGACTAAATGCCTGTAGGCAGCTTTTTCTGAATTTTCAGTCTGTCTATTTCTCAGGAAAGCACCCAGGGCATTGGTTATGGATTTGTATTTCAAACAAAGCACAAGACAACATACTATGAACAGGGATGAATTATTCCTCAGAGTGATGATACATCAAAGAATGGTTCGGGTTGGAAGGAACCTTAAAGATTGTGCCAAGGACAATGGCTTCTACTAGACCAGGTTGCCTGTTGTTGACTGTTAAGTGCAGGTTGTTCTCCTTCATCTTGCCTTCTCCAGCAGACCAGTATATTTAAAATCTTAACCCAAACTAAATCGCTCCTCCATACACATGATATCACATGGAGCAGAGGCTGAGACAAACAACAGTAGACACATGTCAGAACTTGGCCACTTAAAATGGCAAGGGTCAGGATTTTCAGAAGATATGTGTGCTCAGTTTATCAGGATAAAGCATGGAAAGTTGGAGCCACACCAAACTTTTCAGGGCACTTTACAATTTATAGCCATACTAAGACACTCCCTTCCTGCAGCACCTCTTGCAGGTTCAGCATCTGAGATAAGTATCTTAGACAGCTGTTAAACTGCCATGGCTTTCCTTGGAACAGAAGGGGCCTCACTCCCTGGGATCCTGACCAGAACATCTGGGGGGATAACAAAACCCCTGCCCATCAGCAGATCCGTAAGCAAAGCACCTTTGTTTCAGCAGCACTTGACTTTTGTACAAAAGAGTCAGTTACATATCATGCCTTGAAACACCAGTCTCAACAAGGGATTTGATGAGGCTTCGATGTTTCAACATTTGAAAGGCAATACCTTTAAAGTCAGTGGGATAATAACAACAGAGAATACCCACCCAAGGTCATAAAGTTAACGGATAATAAAGGCACCTAGGCCTCTTTGAGTAACATCTTTGCTACTCTGTCTTCAAACACATCTGCATCCTGAGGATCTGGGGGTATTCTGATGACTTGTCTCAACATAACATTGAGTGGGGCAATGAGTACAAGTGGGGCAATGATGTGTTCCTAAACACACAATCTGTGTTTAGGAAAACAAAGAAAATGGACTTGAATCCACACAAAGGTACTCAGTGAATTCACCTGGAGAAGATACTTTTCCTGACACTAGTTGTTTCCACCCAGCCCAGCTCAGCTTCTTTCTTATGCACTTACTATTATGTCCCAGTATTTTTCTCATTCACCATTTTGATTTATTTTTTACTGCTGTAGATAGTCAGCCATTTGGTAAAGCATTAGCTGATCTTCAATCTCAGTTATGCTGGTCTGCAGTCTCTGGAAAATGCAAGGTTTTCCTTGCAAGAAGTTTGCTAGTGTAAATGCAACATTCAAACAGCTGCATGTATGCAGCCTAGGTTCACATCATAAATAGGGCATAGAGAGAACTGCTGCCCCAGAGAGCCTTTGAAGAGTGATTCAGGATGCTAGGAAGATCAAAATCCAGTCCCCCCTCAAAATAAAAAGAGAAATCAATGCATTTTTCTTGATAACATAATGAGTACTGAAGTTGTGATGATGCAGCAGAAGATAAAGAAAGGCCTGAGGGCAGAGGGCTGTATGAAAGGAAATTCTCCATGCCATGTAATCCCAGAGCTGGCCAGGCCCCACTGACGCTGTGGGGAAGAGCTGGGAGAACCTCAGGACACCCATGACCCTCCACATTCTACTGGGACATGTCTAGTGGGACACGACCAGTTGATGACAAATTCACATGCAAACAGAAAGATTTTGAAACATCTGAGTCAACAATGTGCATTTTATTGTATGCCATTGCCACCAGAATTTCTATGAGTTTGTCACAGCTCCCCATTCCTGTTCCTTTCCTTCTTCACTCTGCTTTTGCACTTTGTGTTTCGTTTACCTGCAGTGTTAACGCTGCCCTACTGCTTCTTTACTTTTGGCCTTATTCTATTCCCCTTCCTACATTGCCAGCTCCCTTTCCCAGGTTTCTGTTAGGGCTCATCTTTTCCCAGACCTGGGTGCCATCAAGGACAACAGACAGCCAACAGACTCACTTCTTGCCACAAGAATGAAGGAAGCCTCTGTTATCTCATCCCTCCAGCATCATCTGCAAAACCTCTTCCACCTTAACTTTCAGACCTGAGGGACAACAGGACAAAGAGAAAGGGGTCTTTGAAGGATAACATTAAATTATAACTTTAACCTTTTCTCTCAGACATGTGGCAGTGCAGCTGCCATACGTGCTGGTAGACTATATGTGTTCCAAGCTGCCATTAGCTCTTTCTTTTCTACTTTCTCTATTTCATAAACCCCCATTTCACTACCCAGCAGGGAAGCAAAGTGCTCCCAAAGAAGAAGAAAGCAGGAAAAGCACAGCTCCTTACTCCATCTTTCTAGGGGATGCAACTCAGCCAGTTGCAAGTTATGTTTGGATCTCCCTTAGCAGAATAAAAAGAAAAGTGGTCACAGGTGAGCTGGATCTATGGAGCCTGAAGGGCACAAGAACTCCCAACAGATGAGTCACGCTTTGACCTGGAGGCATCACACATCAACAAACTGGATGCAAGATCAGACATAGCTTTTGAACTATCTAGAAAAACAGCCTGAGAGTAGAGTAGAACCATTAAATCTGGGTTTCCTTGAGTGTCAGGTTAGCTTTCCTCTCCAAAAGTATGTCTCTACTGCACACATAGGGCCCTGGACCAACAGGCAAAATGTCTGGCCTAAGTAACACTACTAAAATATAAGAGCTATATGACCTCCTTCCCTTTATTGCAAAGCTCCTATGAAAGCCACGCACAAATATAAGCACATGTATTGATTCACTGCCTCCACACCCCTCTTAATAAAGTTCTATACCATCGTACAACACTGCCTCACAAGTGTAACTTGAACCAAAACCAAAACCCCAAGCAAGAAAAAATGATCAAAAGGGAACACCCCAGTGGGGCTAAAGCCATGCTCATTTCTTAGTGAATCAACCCCTGACATCTCAAACTTTATACCCAGGAGCCCTTGACATTCTCTGCACTAATATGTAAAGCACAACACCACCCCCCCACACCCCCACCCCCCTTTGAAGTACATGCTTCCTCCAGTGGGGTTCAATAGCATTCAATAATTGAGTAAAACATTCAGTAGCATTGAATGAAGTTTAGTAGGAACAGCTCAAATATGCAGGAACAAGGCAGGCCTTTGGAGATTGCAGCAACCTGGGAGGGGCTGCACAAACATCAACGGTAAGATCAGAATTCAAATGATCTTGACGAACTGGAAAAACAATCTGGAAAACCCCATTTAGAATGGACTGCTAGAAATGACTATGTAGGAAGGAATGGCAAATATAAGACAGGGAACACTGTGACATAAGCTGACCTACTGGAAAGGGTCTGGGGAGCATCATGCATCACAGGCTGCCCACAATGAGCAAAATGTTATGTTACGACTCTTACAAATATCCGATCTCATACTCAGATGTATGACAAAGAGTTGTTGTCTGCAAATATCCAAGATAATCTCCCAGTACTCACTCAGCAAGGCTTTAATGATTAGTTCAAGGAACTACAGATCAGCTGAAGAGGGGGTTAGAAGAATCAGAGGTCAAAAGATAATAATCAATATAATTCAGAGAAGAAAGGACTAATATTGAAGCTGTCTTCAGATAACCGAATAAATGCCTGCAAAGAGAGAGGAAATGTTTTCCCTGTCCATTGTGGGCAAATATTAAAGTTATAAAACACTTCTGGGGGAGAAGGTAATTTCTCTGAGGCAGATTGCCTGGGAGATCAGAGGATTTAATAACAGATTAAAACCACTTTGGCCAGGAACACTTTGACCAAACTGATCCTTCTGAGGTTTGTCTGCAAGGCAGAGGTACATAACATCTGGACTTTCACCTGCAAAGCTGTGTACATGATTGTAGTTCCTTTCATGGATACCAGAGCACACAAGATTCCCAGAAATTCACTTCCACCTCTACTTAGGAAAAAGACTGTCTGGGGCTTCTTGTCTTATTTCAAGTACTGGCTGACAGTGCATGGGCTCAAGGTCTAAGGTATGTGTCAGGAGGTAGAACAGTGTGTGGTACAACAGGAGCGGGCAGCTCCCAAAGCCCTCTGTGCTGTGGCAAAGGGCAAGACCAGCCTACCTGCCTGCTCTCTAACACCAGCTGCTTGTCCCCAGGTAGAACATGTATGTGAATCAGAGAATCAAAAGCATCCTGGAGACACTTCTTTTGATTTGACAGAGTTTAGAGATGACAAGGGCCCCAAATGAGTGTTGGGTTGGAAGAAGGTATGGGAAAGATCAGGAATTCATTGTGTGCTTTGCATTCTCGTCTTATCTGCTTATTAATGGTAATGATGGTCTAAGAGCAGCTAAATTGGGCAGGTTCTGTAGTAGTAGTTTCTGACCTCCTGGGAAAGATCCTTTTCTTTCCTCATTCACTGTGTGTTTTTTGTTTGCACAGAAAGGAAAAGCTGACTTAACTTTTAATATGCTATTCCACTGCAAGATTTTATCAGCTTTGTATTGAGCTGCTACATCTGAGAAAGGGCTGCCGTGACAATTGGGAAAAAAAAAAAAAAAAAAAAAAAAAGAGAAATCCATCTGCTTTTCCATTCTGCTTCTGGAAGTTGCTCTCTCTAAGCAAAGCTTGAATAGGCAGATTACTGTTCCAGGCCACTGGTATGCCCCTTTCTCAGACGTTGCCTGCAGAGACAAGGAGTGGCTTAAACAGGGCTCCCTTTTGAAACTGTCAACAGCTTGAATTTCCTATTTAAAGTCTCTGGCATCAGCAGGGAACCTTGAAGGCAGGTAATGTTAGTAAGAAAGCAGTTAATACAAACCAAGAAAAGCCTGAGAGGAGGGTACAGGAGAAGCCTCTTCGACAGCAATGTGTAATACTGAGATCCAGGTCTCTGCTAAATCCCATGAGCAGCAGGTTACTGATTTGTGGCCATGACCATCAGAGGTAGGGTCTCATCCCTGTGCTTCAAGCTGTGCCATGGGGGCAGGAGTTAGCCTAGAGCCCACATCTCCTAGTGCAGCCCTTCCTCTCCTCTCTGGTTTAACACTGGTGGGGGAGTCTGTTATAGAATCACAGAATGTGTTGGGTTAGAAGGGACCTTAAAGCTCATCCAGTTCCAACCCCTTGGGCATGGGCAAGCACACCTTCCACTGGACCAGATTGCTCCAAGCCCCATTCAACCTGGCCTTGAACACTGCCTGGGACGAGGCAGCCACATCTTCTCTGGGCAACCTGTGCCAGCACCTCAGCACTCTCATCTTAAAGAATTTCTTCTTTGTTTATAATCTGTATCTTCAGGTTTAGGACTAAATGGTTACTCCTTCTTCTACCATTACAGGCTCTGGTAAAAAGTCTCTCACCATCTTTATAAGCCCCCTTTAAGTATGGAAATGCCACAACAAGGTCTTCCTGTAGCCTTCTCTTTCCCAGGCTGAACAACCCCAGCTCTCTCAGCCATTCTTCATAGAAGAGGTGTTACATGCGTTTCACCGCTATTAAAAAGACGCACCCCCTCCAAAGTCCTCCGGCATAAGCTCTGCGGGCTTTCCAACCACCAGCGCCCAGGGATGCCTCATCCAGAATGCAAGACGACGCGGACAGCGTCCCTAACCACCCCAAACAGCTCGGGGTGTTGATTCTCAGCAGGAGGGATGCTCTGACTTCTGATCGCCCTCCCCAGACCACCACATCCCAGCCTCCAATGTTTATTTCTGCCTTTACATCAGGTTAACTGCTCGGATGTAGCTGCAAAACAGAACAGACCCGTCCCGTCCCGCAAGGCTCCGGCCCCCATCTGCTTCAGTCCCGTCCCGCCCTTTGCCCGGAGCCGCCCGGCGCAGCTGCCAGTGGCTGCGGACGGCGGGGGGGAGTTGTCCCGGTGCCCGCCCCTCCGCAGGCACGGTCCGGCCCCCCTCCTGCCGCGGGGGGAGGCGGGCGGTAGAAAGGGCGGTCGGCGGGGCGGGCAGCGGCAGTGCGCAGAGCGGTATCGCGCGAGGGCCGGGCCCCGCCGGGGACGCAGAGTGCCAGCATGGCTCTGGATTTCCTTGCTGGATGCGTCGGAGGTGAGGGGCAGGAAAAGGGGGCAACGGGAAAAAGGAAAATAAAGAAAAAGGGATGGGAGGAAAGGAAAACAGGGGGGGAAGGGAGGGGGGGGTAAAAAAAAATTTAAATAGCGGGGAAAATGGGTGAGAAAAAGGCGGGGGGCGGAGGGAGGGCAAGGGCTGGGCGCAGCGCTTTTATTGTGGGACCGGAGATCTGAGCTGGGCACCGGGGACGGAGCGGCCGCCCCGAAGCAGGTGGTGCCGAGCCCGGAGAAGGGCAGGGGGAGCGGAAGGTCTCTGGGGGTTCCCGCAGGAGCGCGGCCACGGCCGCCTTGCCTGTGGCAGAACCCGGCCTGCGCGAAGGGGCTGGATGCGTTGACTGGCGGGGAGGGAGCTCTCTGGTGAGCACACGGGCAGCAGCAGGCCCGTAGCGGGGAGGTTGAACACGAAGAGGAGATAATGCTTATGCTCGCCTTGCTCGTCCCTGTGCATCTGCTTATGGCTCTCCTTCTATTTTTAGCAGTTGTTAAATTGCATTCAGGAGATTTATTCTCGCGTCTTTTCAGATATTCACGTTTGATGTTCTCCTTGCCACCCTGGCAAAGAGAATTTGTTTTGTGTTGTTTGCTTTTTTTTTCAGCCTCTGCCTTCTTCCTAGTGATCCTTGCCTCGACAGGGATCCCACAGGATTGGTTGTGCCACCAGTCTTTTCATGCTGAACACAGCACATCGCTATTTTTGTGATTTGGACTATCTTGCCGTTGTGCTGGCTTTGAACAACCTGGACTACACCATCCTACAGTGGGCACTGTACTTCTGCCACATCCTCTCGGAAGAGGGAGGGATGTTATCTGCCAACGCAAGAAGGTGCACTGAACCACTCTTTGTAGTTCTTGCTGTTGTCAGCAAACATAAATGGATCAGTGGTTCAGAGTAATACAGAGCCAGAGGATTCCTTGCCTCAGCCAGTACTTGTCAAATGCATGTATCCAGATTGGTATAACGAAGAGGCCTACATATAACTTCTAAAAAAATCCTTTGACGCTAGAATAAAGCAGAAGGCTTTGGTAATGCGTGGTCCTTCTGCAGGTGCTACCATTGCATCTGGAAAGGCTGTGGGCAGAGTGCAGGGATTTTTTTTTTCTGCCTTTAGGGAAACTTCCAGGTTTTCTGTGCCTCCACAGGGTGGCATGTATGAGAAACGTTTTGCTTCAGAGGAAACCTGTGATTTCTGCCCACTGGGCTCACCTTGGGCTGAGGCTCAGAATCATTGCTGACCATCCTGTATAGTGTGGCATGCTCTGTAGTCACACACCTCAACCCCCCCCGGGGCCCAGGAGCTTGATTGGAGCATAAAGGCACCAAGTGTTGGCTTAAACGACTGAATTGTAGGTGTCTCATCTTCTGACTTGATACGATGCTCTTTCCCTAGCCTACCAATAAGGCTCTGCCTCAGTCTGGAGTACTGCTTGGGGTACTGCAGCCCCAAGGATTCAGGAAGAAAACTGATGAAAGAAGAAACCTGTGAGTCATAACCATGGCATTTGTTTTATTTCAGGTGCTGCAGGAGTACTGGTAGGACACCCGTTTGACACTGTTAAGGTGGGTTGATTATGAAATACCTTTGTCTCTAGGCAGAAGAAGTTTTTCAAGGAGTGGGGGAGATAAAAACAAAAATCCCCAGACACTGTAGGAGCATAAATCCATGCGGGAAAGCCTGAAGCAACCCTCCCCAACCGCTGTTGTAGATCTGCAGCTATTCAGAACTGAAAAAAGCTCTGTATGTATGATTCAGTCCAGGAACATGACAACTATTGGTCTAAAGTTTGTTAGTGTAGTAAAAATGTTGTATTAGAAAGTACAATCTTCAATTTAACTTGGTTTTGTCCTAAGCTTGCTTCTCTGCAACTGTTCATCCCTAACTGCTGAAACTGCCTCCCTCTGCTTTTGTAACTCAAACCCACTTTGTTACTAGGTTGAAACCTTGTGCTTTGTTTTCCTCTCAAGCTCTGATACTTACCCCAACAAGTATTAACTTGTTACAGTAACCAAAGGGCGTAAGTGCATAAAGATCCACAGCATGAAGTTTGTCAGGGGCTTTTTCCTCCTTTTAAGTATATTTTTGTAACTCTGCAAGTTAAGATTGATTTTCTGATAGTCTAGGAGCTGTATGTATCCTATGTACTAAGGATAGCTCCTTCAAAGATAAGATTTGAATCCTAAAATCCTTGAATCCAAAGTCTCTCACTGGAAGAATAGAAGGTGGCATGTCAGTATATTCCCTGCTGAATTAATACAGCTGATCACTTGACTGCAGCAGGCAGCATGCCACCCACTAGACCTATATTTGGAATAAGTCTACCTTCCTGAATTTAGATATGCAAAGGGCTGGATAGTATTACTGAGGTTGTCACCATATTCTGTGTTCTATCACATGGCTAATTCAACACAGACCTTCCTACCTGGATATTAGTCCTTGCTAGTCAAGTGCAAGCTGCTCACATAGCAAAACCTGTATGCTTATCAGAATATGGCACGCTTAACTGTTAAATAATTGGGTTGGATCCTAGTATATGTTTTCAGGAGCAGTATTATCCAGACTTGCACATTTTCTTATGGTAGTACAGGGCCAGCTGTCTCTCTTCGCATGCCCCCATCCTGCCAAATTTTACATGCTTAACTGAAGGTGATGGGTCATTTCACTGAAGCCAGCAAAACTGCTAAAATTCTGTGCTCAGACTGAAGTTAACCATGTGTGGGGTCCTCCTGGTTTGTAAAGTGGAATAGCTTCTAGTGCATGAAACCAAACATTGCAGTGTCTGCAAAACTGCGGCTCCCACATTAGTTCCAGCAGATCCATTAATGCGAATAGATGTGTTGGCTTTAGAGAAAACATCTTGCTTTACAGTAGAGCAAATAGCTTGTTTCTGGATGACTTTAAATGTTTTATGAAATCCAGCATGGCACACTACATTTTCATACCCATTAGAAGGCATTATAAACAATTATCTCTTTTTGTTAAATACTAATGTTTGTGTTATTAGTTGGCATAGCCACCACTCTGTGTGGGAAAACTAACACTATAACCAGTATATAAAAAAAAAAAGAAGACATTGCATAAAACTAGCTGTGTATGTATGTGTGCTAAGAATTAACCTCTTTTATAGTTCTGTAGTGTTTAAAGGGCTAAATGGTAGTCATCTTAGACTGTAAGTTCTTAATGTAACTGAACAATGGGAAAGCTGTTTAGTTAAGCCAGAATTTTACTTCTGTCTTGGCTTTAAAGCTCTTTTTTTTGGCTGTTGATCATGTTTCACATAGTGGGGAGGGGGATGGTGGGACACACAGGGAGAGATTAAGCCTGTGAATTTGCCCTGCTAGACCCACAGTTGAGCTGCTCTCAGAACTGGCAAACTCCTTGACCCTGGTTTGTTGTATAAATGTATAAAATTGCTTTTTTGCTTTTAACTGCCTTTACTTTCTGAGCTAGGGGCTGTCTTCATTAACAGCAAAAGTGTTACTTTGTTGTAGATGACAGATAAGCCTCATCACGGGAGAGTTACCTAGTAAGTATAGCCCAGGTGAACACTTCTGTTTCTCTCAGTCTTAATTTATTCCAAAATGTATTAGTTCAAATAAAGACCTAAAAGAATTATGAAGCTTTTTCCCTTTTTAGTTTTATACTGGTGTGTCCCTCTTCTACAGCTAGGGCATGGAGGGAGTGGGGTTTAAAGATACAATTTTTTTTAAAAGTCTTATTCTGAACCTTCTTTCTGGTATGCATTTCTGGCTGTACACATTTCTACATACAGTGGCTCTAAAACAACCTCAGGTACACTGTCATTGAGGTCTTAAACATTGCATATCCTTGGAGGCCATTTTCACTGCTCAAACACTCCCAAATGGCTTAATTTGCACATTATTAAATGTTTGGACTGTTGTGGGGGTGTGGTGGGTTATTTTGCTTAGTCTAGAGTACCTCTATGCAAGTCCTTAGTGGCATGAAAATTACAGTGTGTTACTATTGGACCTAAAACTTTAGTACTAGGGGTTTCAAATAAGGAGAAAGCAAGAATATTATGCAAGGGATAGAACAGACAGTTAAACTTTGCACATGATTCATCCTTCCAATAGTTTTACACACTAAAGAGCTTGTTGAATATGGCATTTTAATACTACTGAAATAAAGTTCATATGCATTCATTGCCTGATCCGGTAGCTTGCTGATGTGGATACCCCTATGTGATCAGCACTGTGCTCAAGTGAAAGAGCTGGGTTTCATTCTTGGACCTAGAGTGTTAGTATTTTCTAAATATTTTATCCCATAACAAGGCTTCATAGGTCAACATTTCACAAATTATTTAGACAAAAACAGTGGGAGCTTTATGCCACTAGGAAGTTCAACCTATATACAGAATATGATTAATTCTAAACTACTGAAGACATGTACAGGAACATTAAAGTAAGAAAGTTCCTAAGCTGCAATTCTCCCAAAGCTCATACACATGGAGGTCCCCTGACTTTACAGAGGGGGTTTGAAACCATAGCAGTAAACTGAAAATGGAATAAAACCTTTGTTTTGCCCAATTCTGACAGCTTATTGAGATTTATGACCTTGCTTGTGGATAAGGTTTAACAATCTGCCTACCCTCAAACGTCACTTTGGATAACAAAGGATTTGTTTTCTTTGAGTTCTACCCTAAGCCTACTTTTAATACTAAAATGTTTTAAAACCCTCTTCCATCTTGGAAGATGAAGTTATCTTGGCCTCTCAGCATGGCTAGCAAACACTAATGTGCATATTAAAAAGACACTGAAAACTAAACTTTGTTTTGTAAATCAAAAGTCACATGTTGTAAGAATATAAACCCCCTAAAATATATATATATATATATATATATATTTTTTTTTTTTTTTTGTCTCAAAAAGAAAGCTACCCCAATTATAGAATTTTGACAAACCATGTCCCCGGTCCTTTTCTAGGCCAGTATCATTGTGCAGGGCTATCATCTTTGGGGTGGTGTTTATTACTACTCTAGGGAAACAGTGACAAAAAGATCATAAAGTCAGGAATTTTTCACACAGATCTGATACTATTTTCTTCTGTTCAGACTAAGAGACTTGAAGGTTTTTTTTTTGTCCTGGAGCTGCAGCAGCATTAAATGGCTGATAAGCATATTTTCTGAGGAATACTGCAGCTCTCCATGCTAGAGATCAAAGACAGATTCCTAACTTTGCCAATCAATTTATTGAGTTTACTGCAGTGTAGGGCTTTGCATGAACTGGGCAGCTTTGAGACTTTAAGTGTGTCAAGGACAAATTAGCAGGAAAAAACAGGAGTGGACTTTTCCATTACAAGTTAAAAAACATCTAGAAAGGGACTTTCCCCTCATATTGCCAGTTACAGTGACATCTATTTGTCCAGCAGATCATAACATTTCCATTTTACAAGTTAATTGATTACTAACAATAAGGGTTTAAAATGGCCACACCCTCACCAATGGTTTGTGTTCAGCAGGTTAAAAAAAACAGACTAAGATTTAAAAGGACAAGTTGATTTTTACTGTTATGCAAAGACACATCTTAAAGAGCCACTTTCCAGCTACCCTCTGGAAAATACCAGATGTTAGTGAAGGGTCCCCAGGTCTGGCAGCAGAAATACTATGGGGGTGGTATTGGAAGTTCCCATCCTTTTAAACATTATCCTTATTTCATGCTTAGAATTTTATAAAAATATTTACATCAGGTTTGTACAGTTATTTCTTAGTGTGAACAGAAGTATTTTTGACAGCTAAAGAAAGTAATTATTCTAGTCAGTACTGGAAACTCCTGTCTGAAATTCTAGAGAACCGTGTACCCTCTTGTACTTCCGCATAGTGTTGTTCTATTATTCACAAGTAGTTAATAACCCTCCTACTTTCATGTTTTCATCCCCAAAATTAAATCAAAACACACTATACTTCTAAATTATTTTGCCACATGAGGTGTTCCAGTGTCCAACCTGTGCTCTTGCATATGCACTGCTATAGCAAATCTCCATACATACACAAGACACTAATTTACCAATTAGGCTGTTCTTGACACACAAATCGGTACCTTGTACAACTTTTTATAGGTTCGTCTGCAAGTTCAAAATGTAGAGAAACCTCTCTACCGTGGGACTTTCCATTGCTTTCAATCCATCATAAAACAAGAATCTGTAAGTACAAAATTAATGCTTTTCATACTTTGTATCTTCATGTATTTTCAATCAGAAGGGTGGGGAAAGCTGCTAAAACCCCTACAAATATCGAAGAACAAGAGACAGGCATACTCAACCTCACTTGAGCATAGGGCAGATAGGGTAGTCAGAAGTTTGCCAGAAACTTCATGAAGATCACTAAACTGACAGTTGCTATTTTGAAGGTAACATTTTAATTAAGTTATTTAAATAGCTAGTTTTCTGAGAATCCAAGCAATTTGAGCAATGAGTGAAGAAATTGGTGAAGGGATTTTTTTGCTGCTGAAGCTTAAATACCATAACTAAAACGGTGGCTTTGGGCTTTGCTAGAAAAACTTTTCTGTGGAAGGACTGAGATTGTTTTCTGGATGTGTTCAGCATTGTATTTGAACTGCTAAAAGTGGTTAGATTTTTGTGTCTTAAGCAGCGATTAAATTATTATTTATTATTATTTTATTTATTTTATTATTATTATTGCTAGACAATTAGGACACAAGGGAGAGCAAGAAAAGCCACATTCTGCACAGTTTCAGGGGGTTTATGAATATAACTGTTGAAAAGGGGTTTTCCTTCCTTCTTCCATTAGGCTTTTGGACTCTATAAAGGTATTGGGTCACCAATGATGGGACTAACCTTCATTAACGCGCTTGTGTTTGGTGTACAAGGAAACACACTTCGTGCTCTTGGAAAAGACACTCCTCTAAACCAGTTCCTTGCAGGGTCAGCAGCAGGGGCTATCCAGTGTATCATCTGCTGTCCCATGGAGTTGGCAAAGACAAGAATGCAGCTTCAAGGAACAGGTGAATATAAACTAAAAACAAAGAACTACAAAAATTCTCTGGATTGTTTGATCAAAATCTATCAAAAGGAAGGGCTAAGGGGTATCAACAGGGGCATGGTCTCCACATTCATAAGAGAGACTCCAAGCTTTGGCTTTTACTTCCTGACCTATGACTTAATGACCAGGTATTTAGGCTGTGAAGCTGAAGACAGTTATGTTATTCCAAAACTGCTGTTTTCTGGAGGGATATCAGGAATAGTATCCTGGCTCTCAACCTATCCCATGGATGTGATCAAATCCCGACTTCAGGCTGATGGAGTTGGAGGCGTTACACAATACAATGGCATTTTAGACTGTGTCAGAAAGAGTTACCACGAAGAAGGCTGGAGGGTGTTCACAAGAGGTCTTACTTCCACACTTCTCCGTGCTTTTCCTGTCAATGCAGCTACCTTTGCTACCGTCACTGTGTTCCTAATGTATATGAGGTCAGAAGACAATCTTCATGAATGTGAACCAGGTCCAGTAATACAGCAGCCTTCTAGTTTGTGAACCTTATCTGTTTGTTCTCCTGATCCAAAGCCTGGCTGCTTGGGATTTTTGAGTTTTAACATGATCCGCACAAGTGGTGTGAACATATACTATCTGTATAAAGAATTCTTAAGTGTCAAGTTAGGATTTCATCTCATTACTTGTATAAAATGCATACTGCCTTATTACGGACTTCATATCTAGTAGTATGCAAGTAAGATGGGAACCTGCTGCCTTATTAAGGACTTTGTATCTAGTAGTATGCAAGTAATATGGGAACCTGTCTTTAGAAAGTCCTGCAACAGTCACTGTTGCAGCTCCAGATTTGGGTCTGAAGAATGCTGTAGTACCAGAAATCAGGTTTTCTTCCACTCATGTTCTGAATGAGTTGAATGTGGAAATGTTTTCAGAAAATAAATGCTGGTTTTGTATGTGACAGGAATAAGTATAGTCCTCTAAGATGAAGTGTGGGGAGAAATGAAATGTTGGAGGCATTTTGCAGGTAACCCTGGACTGTTTAAGACATAAACTAGCATTCAGCTAGCCATGTGTTTTACTTTTCTTCTGCCTTTATATGTCAGTATTTTAGTAGCAACTTTGTTCATACTGGTTTGCTGAAAAAAAAAAAACAAAAAACCCAAACCCAAAAACCCACCAAAAAGTTATTTGTTCCTAAGCCACTCCCTTACCTTTCAGCTTTTAATAAGTATCTTAAGCACAAAGTTATCATCTGCAATCATATGCACTTGTTCCTTTAACTCTCAAGACTTGTAAAGGTTTAGGGAAACTCAAATCTAGCAACACTGATGCTATTTGCCTTCACCTCTATTTCTTGTTTGGCAGTGCACAGATTCCATTGACACAGATTCAGCACAAGTAGACTTTGTTCTCCAAAGTTAATGCAACTTTGCCCTCCTTCTCCCAATATGCCCCATAGCAGCCAGTGATGTACAGAAATCGAAGTCCTACCTGTGGTATTGCACAAACGTTTGTGGGTGCAATGCTAGCTTAGCAGCTTGATGTACAGCAGAAATATGTACATGTTTAGAACTGGAGGTTTTATACCTTCCCAGAAAACAGGGGTGCAAGCACCCGAAATTGTTGATGTTCAATACACTTGTATTATGAATTTAAACAACGCCGATTTTTATGTATTTAGTTACAGTGCTACTGGATAGAAGCCTGAATAGAATTTGGAGAATTTTCTTGTTACATTAACCTGCTGTGATTTCTTTTTCTTTAGCAGTCTGCTCAAGAGGGACTGAATTAGTTCAAAGATCTATAAACAGTTAAAGATTTAAACTACACATATTTAGCACAAATAGTCAGGAGGAAGGAGTGCATGTGTGTGAGGAATATTCTGAAACATAAACTAGTTCAGTAAATATAATTTGTTACCCTTTTGGTTGGGACAAGTGCAATATGTGTTTAATTTATGTGAATTTTTCTGAAGAAACCTTATTTCATAGCATTTTGCACTGTAACAAAATATGCTGGAGAAACCTGTAAAACTGGTATGTCTTTTTATACCTTGGAGGTATGTTGGATGTTTTAGTGCCTACTTGCACTGAGATTCAAATTGAATGTTAAATCTCTCTACTAAGCTGCATATGCACAACAACTCACAACAAAGACCATTTACACCTTTGTACTGTAATTACTGTATATAAAATCGAGGGAATAAATTTTTAAAAAAATTTGACTTTGGTTCTTTTAAAGTTTCTTCTGTTTTGCTCAGATGCTTCCTTGTGTTAAATCTAGCTTGAAAAGAGTGGGGTTTCTGGCTTATACCTGAAGCAGCTTGTTCCTCATCAACTTCCCGTACACCACCAGGAAGTGCAGTGCCTTGTTCTGGCTTAGTGTTCACTGAAGCAAAGGAGGGAAGTTGCCTGAACTTGCTTTTTCAAGCCGGTGTTTTCAGTGAGTACCTCACTCGAAGATATTAAAGCTACTAAGAGAAAAATCCTGCTTTTAGAGTCAAAGAGCTAGCAGCATGCCTCACCCTTTCATATTGTGCATTTATTTGGTTTAAGCAGTGCTGATCAGCACCAGGGCTGCACAACTGCAGAAGTCAAGGGTCCCTGCAAAGCGGATCAGAATCAAGTACGAAGTGTGCCAACAGCACCATTCATACCTGAATCAGACGAATGCTTGGCTCCAAGATGCACAAGTTTAGCAAAAAGCTGTGTCACGTAGCTTTTTGTTTCTAGACAGCACAACCAGCTCACAAAGAGCATCAATATTCCAAATAAAAAGCCACACAGGGTGCTAGATGAGAAAAGGGAAAGGCCACCCCTTCTCCAACTAACCCCAACCAGGAGCAGTTCCAGTGAAGTACCTAATGTTCTCTGAGAAGGAGCAACTGTGTTTTGAACTATGGCACCAAAACAAAGAATAAGCAAACATTGTGTCCCTAAAGGACAGTAACACCATTAAAACAGAAAGGGCCATACAATGTTTTACTTGCAGTATTTACTAAAACATTCTCTCCAGAAATTCATCTATCTGGAACTTTAAAAAAAAAAAAAAAATCAGTAGCAGACACTAGAGGTTACTCAACAAGCCAAAGAGGAGGGAGAAAGCCAGCTTTCAACCTTGTCTGACATTAGCTGCTCAAAAGCTGTGCAGCTTCTAATTATTAAACCAAGCTAGGCAATAGTTTCAGTGTTTTCAAACATGATTGTTTCTTCCCACTAGACTTCTGATATGTCATCCAATTTAACCAAGTCAGACAAACTGTATTCCGCCTCACCAGATCCTCCTTCCTACAAGTATTATCAAGCATCATAATACTGGGTAGGAGATGCTCTATTAATACCCCAGCAAGTGAAGGGAGTAAGATAAAATTAACCGAAAGTAAAACTCACCTACTATCAACTCTCCGTACCCTACTCTCTTATGATCCACCCTGCTAGTGGATGGGAGATACCACTGTCACAAGTTGCAGCCACAAATACAGTCAATTAGGACAAGAGGAATAAAAAGTAGGCAGTTACCCCCCCCCCCCCCAAGTTTTTAAAGACGCTATTTTATCATGGCTGCAACTGTAACACAACAGTAGTGTTTTTGGTTTTTTTTGCTTTTCTTCCTTGCCTTTCTCTGCATACCACTTTTTTTTACAGTTCACATGAAAAAGCAGCAAGACATTCAAGGGATGAAAACCTGTACACTGCAAGTGCAGGACAGGTAGCATACTGGGAAAGTTACCACAGCACAAGTACAGAGTTGACCTTTCGGAGAAGAGATCTGTTTGTTCCCTGAGTATATTTACTATTATACTGGAAAACAGGCATTAAAAGATGTTGTTAGCCAGGCTTTTGATCTGTGGGTAGTTAAAGAACAACCTGAAGGCCAGAAGTGTGCCAAACACCATTAGATTAGCAGAAGGTGTGCTCAAACCCTCTTCTGCCAGAAAAACAGCTAGAGAAAACAGAAGCTTTAACAAGGCAATGTGATGTACCAAGCATCACAGTCAAAGAGATAAATGAAGGATCCAAGGGACTGTATGACTCTAGGAGACACAGCAAGAGTAGGGAACCAGAAAACTTGCTGAGCCAAACTTAGCTGAGATAGGCTTTGAAATCCTAAGGAAGCAAACTGCTTGTCAGTGTCCAGGAATTTATGTAATTTCATGGGCAGTAAGGGACTGAACCAGAGGAAAATAAACCATTTTCAAACTCCCAATGCAACTGCTTTGCAATTTTTGTACTAGTGTTATGCTCACTAACTACAAAAATGGTTATCGCTAACAAAAAAAAAAAAGTGACATAATAGTCACAATAACACAATATACAGTAAAAGTTTGTCTTAGCATTTATTATCACTTCTGATTTGACCTAGAATGTGATGTTAAGCTTTAATTTCAGCAATAAATTAAAAGCAAGCAAGCAGAGGTCTGCAGTGAAAAATAATACCATATATATTGATATAAACGGAAAAAAGCAAGTCCTAGTGTTCACAAAATACCCTTCAAGTCTAAAACTTTCAAGTAACACAGTTAAAATTCTTGGCATCATTTGACAGGCTGAGAGAGTTGGGGTTGTTCAGGCTGTGGAAGAGAAATCTTGGGACAGACCTTACTGCAGCCTTCAGTACCTAAAGGGGACCTACAGAAAAGCTGGAGAGCAGCTTTTTACAAGGGCATGTAGTGACAGGACAAGGGGGAATGGCTGTAAACTGAAAGAGGGTAGATTTAGATTAGACATTAGGAAGAAATACTTTACTGTGAGGGTGGTGAGGCACTGGAACGGGTTGCCCAGAGAAACTGTGGCTGCCCCGTCCCTCATAGTGTTCAAGGCAAGGCTGGATGGGGCTTTGAGCAACCTGGTCTAGTGGAATATGTCCCTGCCCATGGCAGGAGTGTTGGAACTAGGTGAACTTTAAGGTCCTTTCCAAACCAAACAAACTATTCTACGACTATATGATCAATCATTATTGTATCTTGACTGATTTTTTCTTACTGAAACACTGTTTTTCTACTAACAGTAAAATAGTTGTTCCATTTCAACCATATCTAGGTGTCAAATCAATAAAATACTAAAATCATAATGAAGGTTGACCTCATAGTCTGCACTGTTTGCTAAATATATCCAAATAGGAAGAACTACTGCTGGAGTAATCTGACTTGGCTAGACTAAAGCTGGTATTAAATAAAATTAGTACGCTTCTAGGACCCAATCTGCACTGCTCATTGCAAGGGAGTTGGACTAGATGGCCTCTGAAGGTCCCTTCCAACCCAAAATATTCTATGATTTATGATTCTAATCTAGTTGCTTTAAGCAGAGATGTATACTAGATCAGGTATACTCAAGTGTTGCAATCAACCAGGCCACACACCTTGTGCACTGATGTATTTTCACTTAATACCATCTTTCACTTACGAAAGAGTCTACAAAGGTAATTTTCAAACAGGCTAGTAATAAAGTTCAAGTATTCAAACTGTAATTGAAGGAGGTAAAAGTAAAAATAACTCTCACCGTCTTATTTCCTCCAGGCAGATACCTGCTTCCCTGCCAGTACTGTACACTTTCATTTCACACACTGGAAAAAAAATGAGATGAAATCCCTTATCCCTAACCTATGCAAGAGGAAAGAATAAAAAATAAATGAACAAGAAACCACACAAAAGGAAAATACTATGGCCTATCTGCAGGTTATTCCTTGCAATCCATTTTCAAACCATAAACACTGGCAAGCACTTTCAGGGTATAGGAAAGCTTCTGTTTTGCTGAGAAAAACAGAAACCTGTTGAAAAATAAGTCAAAACACAAGCTGCATGATGACCCATGCATGAGGCAGGCAAAAACACTGCAAGCCAAAACTGCAACTGGCACCATTAGTGAGGTTCTTGGCAAGCACCTTGCAGCTCTCTAAAGGACACCTGACTTCATGAGCCCTTAAATGAACACTAAATAAGACAGTTTTTATACAGATTTTTCCTGCAACTGCCTGCTGGGATGAGCTTTAGCTACATTACACCACATCTGGTCACCAAGCTTTTTTGTGTATGCATCTTTTACTGTTTAACAAGCAGCCCATCTTATGCCTAGTATTCATCTGCTCTATGATGTATCTCAAAAATATATCTGTTACTCACGAAAAACATTCTTTTGAAATACACCTTTACTGTGGGCCTGGTCTGGAGAGAGAAGCAGTTTGAGATCTTTGATTCCCTGAAGAGCAACAATGCAGGGGCGCTCTGATGATCTGCCCTGCTATTACCTTGCAATCATTAGGAGCAGCAACACACTGAAAGGAAGTCAAATGGCAAGATGGCAAGGTCCTAACTCTCAGGTGACCTGAGACTTCAGGAAGCCACTGCACAGGTGTTTTACATGTCTATCAGCTAACTAAAATAGCCATTTACAGCTAAAAGCACATTCATTAATACTATACAACATCAGATCTTCCAAGTCTGTTAAGGTCTGCTGAACACCACAGCACACCCTACACACACTTGACCTCACAGAGGCAGCCTGACATTTCGCTATTCTGTCTGCTGGTCATGCTGTACAAACTGGTAATTCACTGCCATCTCCTGGCAAACTACTATTCAAGAGCATGTGTACAGAGCAAAATAAAGCACTGACATAGATGCTACCCAATTATCAGCCCAATTAGAAACTTTCAAGAACACTTAACACAAAAGTGGTTTTAAGAGAAGCATACAGAAGTCCTGCCCCAAGCCCAACAACTCTCCATCCCTTTCTTCCCCTAATCGACCATTTTTACAGAACTTCAGTCATCCTCCTGAAGAGAGCTTCCAGTTTATGCTGGAACCTGGTGAGAACACAGTTCACAAGAGGGATATTATGTCCACGCTGTAACGTACAACAGATGGAATGGTATTCAAACAGTATCCAGTCTTAAAGCTTTTTTGTCAGGAAAAATCAATAGAAGATTTAAGCCCCAAAACTGGAGTTGCCTAAAAAGCAGTTGCTACAGGTGATCTTACTTATTTGCCTACAGCAAAACAGTGCTCTTCTGACAGCATCTGAAAAGTTCATATGAACTCTTACATTGATTCTTATGTGCTTTCTCCAAAAGGAAATTCAATATTCTCCAGATTGCTTCCAGAGGAATAAGGAGACTGAAAAAAATTCTACACAAAAAATATAGGATGACTGTAAGTACATATAAACATGCCCAAGCTTGTTTACTTTAGGCAGAGAATAAAACTGAGTAAAGGATCAGAGATTAAATTACAAAATGAGACTGGTAGCCATTCAGGTGGTATTTAAGCACTGCTGTAAATGCCATCTTCACACTGTTAAGACTTCTGCAGCTTGGCATTAAATGAATTTATATGATCAAAATGAATACCGAGTCTCATAATACAAACACATACATTTATCCTCTAATCTGTTTATACCTTTGTGGATCACTGTGTAGATGTTTCTGCTTGTTGTGCTCCACAGCAGGGTCTCACGCCCTCTTCCGCACATCACACTCCCATTCTTCTGCACTGGGACTCTTCCCAAGGACAGTGCTACCTTTTAACCATTTCATTTACACAGTTATGAAGAAGCATACTTTCATTTCTGCCTGAATAAGAGTCCAACTTCTACTCCTTCCTGAAAAACTTACACCCAAATTACCTTCAGTTTTAAAATCCACCCCAAGTTCTGAAGCTTTTGAAAGACCTTTGATTCCAACCCCCCCCCCCGTTTTAAGCAATACGTAAACTCTTGTGCCTCTACTAAGAAATCAAAGCTTAATGCTGAAACAAGCATTGTTTATTTCCCTCATCTCAAGCCACTGTAACAGACTTAAGAAAAGCGCTGTACAGATGAAGAATTTATTACTCCAAAATGCTGTCATTATAAAACAACTGATCAACCAAGGCCAGTAACAGCTACTGCTTGAGCCATTAGACTTCCAAATAGTGATTTGTGTGGCCCTAACAACCTGATTTTTCTTCATTTCTTCTAGGCATTAGAGAACCACATTTTGAAAAACTCTGGTTCAGCGCATACTGTCGAGTTTGTACATCTTAACCAAGTAAAAAGATTGATGCGTCTATTTTTTCAAGACACACACTGATACAATATCCTGTGATCACTTTAGGGCACATGATGGAAACACCTTTTATTACCGCCGCCATTCCTCTTCATCTGGTACTTTGAAGGGATCAGCTTTCTCCAGATATTTTAAAGCCTCATATTTTTGCCATTTCTGTTGCTTCTTTTGGATTTTCCTGTGGAGTTAGCAGAGGGAAAAGGACCTTTGATTGCATTTAAACCTGCATTACTGCTGCTAAGTTACGTTGTTATAATGTGTTTAGGACTTGGCTTTGTTGATTGACAATTTGTAGCCACTGGGGTGGGGGGCATGTCAAATTGCACCACCTCAATTCAATAGTGAGCCTCTTCAAAAAGATAGTAACTTAAACCAAGTGCAAGTTCAGCCGAGGTCCTGGCATTCCATTTCACTGAGAATTTATTCACTTAGGTGTTTCAAATCTGTAACTGGGCTCCTCCTACAACCTTTTCAAGAGAAGCAGTTTCCAGAAGTAACAGGTATTTAAGTTCAGTTTGTTTTCTATTTAAAGCAGGACTTATTGCTACTGGCAGACCACAAACGTCACAGCCACTTAGTCTAGGCACTTCTACCTTTTAAAAACTGATCTGAGGCCAAGAGATACACAACTACAGAATTTGTCTCCTTCCATTTCAGGAGCAAGAGAAGGAGGTGAGGCAATATGAAATGTTAAGATCAGATGAGCAGAACAGGCATGACTAGTAAATACTTAAATGTTTTGCCAGCTTTAAACCCACTGTCTGGATCTCCCCCACCCCTTACTCTCCTCCCCTTACCCAAAATCACGCTGAAGTAGGTGATCACATAAAGCTGAAACTTGCTGACAGCAGGCCGGCAATGGTGGTTTCAGAGTCAACTCTGTTGCTATTCTCCATGCCTGCAATTTCTTCATTGAAAATCCGTAAGGAAGACTGGAATCAGCTAAGCATGAACTTTGATCAACAAGATGTGCCAATTATACTCTAAAAGCTTAAATAACTTACAGAAGCTGCTCAATGCAAGTATTTATTCACACCCAAGAAGAAATTAGCTAGTTACAAAGCAAAATCTTTCATGTTACTAAGTGTTGCTACTTACACTCAGGAGTGTATTGAATGCTACTCATTCGAAGCCTAGATGAAAATTTTTAGATTTCTCTTTGTAATTAGATACAATATAACTAAGGGCAATAAAAGTTTCGGTTCCAAGTTAATCCTCAAATAAATATTTAACAAATAATTTAGTATCAAATGTATGTCCAAGGATGAAGCACTGACATCACCAAGGAACCTCTTTACCCTGCAATTCAATGAAACAGATACTAGTATGACATAGGAAAGCAAACCTGAGCAAGCCTAACACCATCATATATACTGTCTAAAAAAAAGGTCATTTAGAACTACTACTGGACTGATTTTATTTCCTTCCAAGAAGTATGGACACTAATTTAAATGTATACAGAATTTAACTATAAAAGTCTCAGTATATTGTCCTGTTCCAAGAACTGCTTTTACATATATATATATATATATATAAAAATTACTGCCAAAGTTCCAAAGCATACTTTATAATTAAATCAATTACATACCCATCTTTCCTTACCCCTAATAACCTCAAATTAGAGCTGCCCTGTTCAGATTAACCTGTGTTCAGATGAAAATTCCCTTGGTCTTAACTATTGTTTCATTATTACCTATGGCTTTTCCACTACCACCAAACTGGACTCAATTAGCAATGAAAAATTTGATTAACCGTGTAAGAACAGAATTCAAAAGATTAACAACAGTTTTTACTATGTTAAAATATGCCGCATGCATCTAAAAAATAATACTTGTGCATTTATGTGCATATTATGTTTATTAATCTGCCACATTTTACTATAGTATCTGCAACTTTCTTAGTTTGAACACTCAAACAAATGAGTAGTAACCACTTTTAGTTAGACCATCAAAACTCCATCAAGTTCTCCGAGAACTCCAAGATGCTGTTTTGAAATAAAAGATGTCCAACGAGATTCCAAGAATTTTCATCATTGTACTCAGTCAAATAAGTCAGCCAAAAGACAAAGACTATTTTCTTTCTTTTTTTTCTGGTATGAGCACTCAAAACCCTACCGTTCCCTAACTTTGTATTCTTATTGCATATAAACCTGCAAGATCCCTTACCTTGACTAAACAAAGGTACACATTAGTTATTTACTGTACTGTTTCACCTAGCTGTTGTCCAGGCACACTGAAAACTCACCACTACATGGCCAAGCCTCCAAATCCACTGCTCCGGTTAACAGAAGACTAGGTCACTCAAGAATTAGAATTACAGTCAGCAATTCTGTCTGGGTATACCACCTGACATAGAATTATGTAATTTAATCACAAATCATTGCAACTGAATGCAGAATAAAGGAAACCTGAGTTTATTACGCTTGCAATTTCTGCAAGATCAAGAGGAACTACGGCTGCTCTAGAAAAAAAAAAGAAAATAGACTGTGCTTGCAGATCATTTTCTGCCATGTTCTTTCTTTAGGACCACTGTTTTATTGTTGCCCTTTCCATTACATGGGATGTACATATTATAAGGTGTTACTAAAAGGTCAGTGCCTGTACAATACATTCTACAACTGAGCACCACTTTCTGTAACTGAACAGGCAAAGAAATTACACTGAACATCAGCATCTGGCAGTATTTCTCAAAAAAAAGTGACTAAAATGGGTTTAGATTGATTAACACTATTAAATCACATCTAATATTTGATACTACATTATTTCATTACAGCTATACGATACAATTATACAAAATGTGTTAACATCAAAGAATACAACCAAAATTAAGATAGCAAACAAAACCTATATAACTTTTTCTTTACAGGAAAATACTTTTGAAGTATGCATGTAACTGCCCATTCTTTTAAAGAAAATCTACCGCAAGCAATGTTACCAACCTCCAGAAAATCACACATAGCATTACCACGCATATCCCCAAAAAGTGTACAATATGCACACTTGGAAAATACAAAATTAAAAAAATTGTAAGCAACAGGTGAGCTTCATATTTATAAGAATGTGAAAAGAAGTCCAATTTTAGCACTGCTGTATAAAGAATTGTCTTTTTTTGATGCAAGTTCATGAACTGACCCATCCGGTTGGGGCCACAATTTACAAAACACCATGTTCTTTTGAAACAGGATTACAGAGCAAGGTAGAGCATCTTAGCAACGTCACCTTAAAGTTTTTTTGTGTGTTTTTTGCTTTTTATTTACTACTTATCAAAACACGTCCTTTAGTTTGTAGGGTTCTTTTTTAAAATTCTTTCCTAGAAACAATATACAAAGGGGAGGCATATTTATTTCCAATTCATACTCCTGTAAGTAAGATGCTTTGAGTTCAAAAACTTTCTCCTCCAACTTTCACTGGTTGTTTTTGGCCTTAGCATGTGTTAAGATGTGAGATTTCAGGTTAGTTGATTGCGCAAACTTCTTATTGCAGCCATCAAACGGGCAAACATAGGGCCTGTCGCCAGTATGAATTCGCACATGTGTGCGTAAATTGAAGTCCAGTGAAAAACGCTTTCCACATCCTTCAAATGTACACTGTTGAAAGGAAGACACACTCCATTAGCTAACAAAATATTGCTCATTTCTATCAACAGTATTATTCTTTAAATCACTAGACTGCCCATGCATGAAGCTAGATGCTAAAGGTTATCATCAGTGAAGCTGTGAGCATCACTTGTGAAATGTATTTAAAAAAATACATATATATATTTCAGGTTGCTTTACCACAGTAGTAGATCCATTTTTCAAAGAGAGAAATAACTTCCAGATTGCAAGCAAACGCTTTCACTAAAAACACACCTTCTCTGCATCTGAAACTGTATTTTGCTATGGCATACTAAAACCAGAAAAAATGTTTTATATATAAATTTCCTCCTTTCAGTGATAATCTGCAAAGATTTGCTCTCTTTACCATCTTTATTTTTAGGATGTAGAAACATAGTATCCCTAAAGTCATACAGAAGCTAGGTTACAATTACAGTCTACACCTGTTCACCAAATAAACTGTGGTACATAAGTCTGAGCATTAACAATACCTGAAAGGGTTTCTCTCCAGTATGAACTAGCTGATGTCGCTTTAGTTTTGAACTCTCCACAAAGGCCTTGCCACATTCCGCACATACGTGTACTCGAGGGCCATGAGTGTGCAGATGCTTCCTCATGGCAGAGTTGTCCCTGAACATCTTTGTGCAGCCCTTGAAAAGAACAGTGACACTCAATTAGCAGAACCTTCTTTATCAGCACTAGCTTATCTATCTGCTACAGCATATACATTTAAAATGCTTTTTCACCCTGAGTGCTGCCTTAAAAGTTGGCCCTCAGAAAAAAACCCTTACATTAAAAAAAACCAAAAAAATACCAAAGATAACCAAATCATTTGAATCATCTGAAAAGCTTACCAAAACAAACACACACAATCCCAAACAAAAGCCTCCAAAACCATTTCCCCAGTATTATGAGCCATGTGCAGTCAAGTGAGTAACAGGACAGTCTCATGGAAAAGATGCAGCTCTGACAGAAGCAAATGAATAAACCAAACAAAAGCTCTTACAGTTTAAAGGAAGGAAAAAAGGGAAGTAAAAAAACCAAAACAAACAACTCCCCCCAAAAAAGACAGAATGATAGTTCATGGATACCTACGGTACATTCTTCAATGTGCTATTCTGAGTACTACAATTCAATGTGCATTATATTCTCTAATATACTACAGATTATTCTGTAGTACCATTTGTATGTGCACTACTCCGCCTCCCAACATTCTGTCCACTTTTCTGTCCTCCTCATTGCTGACAAGAAATGGAGCAAGAGGGTTTCCAGCAGGTAACAGTTTACAGAAACTACCTTGTCCAAACTGGCAGAAGCAGATTGATCACTACCACCCTGAGATATAAAGAGATTGTCACTGCTTCTACAGTTTAAACCTATAAAGTGATATGGGGCAACTGAATAAGGCAGAATACCTACGTTATTGCCAGCTCAACCTAAAAGCAAAAGATATATTAACTCAGGTACAGCATCAGAAGTCTTTGTCTGAGGTCCATGCTGCATCAACATTTTGATTCCAGAGTACACTTTAGCCAGCAGCAACCTGGGGTTCTCTTTACCTAATCGTTGGATACCTTCTTATTCCCCCCCACCTCTTACTTTTTAGTGACAATTTACAGACATCTATCATATGGTTTATAAATGTCTTCCTCAAGTTCAAAATCCCTCATAAAATTCTGTAAAAGACTAAATTTTATCTGTACTCCACATGATGCTGTTTAAGCTTCCATAAAACTAGTTTACCATCATCACTGTCATAGGCATAAAATTCAATAGAACCTAAAAGGAACATTAAATCACTAGTTAATTCTGCAGGCTTCCTCTCTGGAATTTTTTTTTTTTTAACTAATAATCACATTTAGGTATGCCTTATTTCTTAAAAAAAAAAATAAAAATAAAGGGAAATGACACTTTCAGGAAGAGTTCGATCTTCACGCATTAGAATTTCTTTGGCTAATTTTAAGAAGCATTGTGCCACCATTCATTTCATGTAACAGAACTGCCGGCAAAGCAGCACCAAAATAAATACACCATCAAGTTTCCTGCATTTATTTCAAAGCCCCTGCTTGCCTCTGAGAGGAGCAGTTACATCTTCTACAGTATTTTTCTTTTTTAAAATTGAAGTCATAAATGCACAAAGCCTAGAAACACTAGAAAAGAGAAAATGGAAGGACAGAATATTCTTTTTTTTTTTTGTTAATTCCTGTTCAGATGAAGTTGAGGCTATGACAAAGCAAAACAAACAAATGAAGGCAGCATTCCTTAGTATTGTAAGGAGTAACTGTTCCTGTATCTCCACATAACATACTACAATAAATATATGGTATTCGTAGAACATAAAGACTTTGAAATAAATATAAGCACAAAGCGGAATCCACCAAATTCCTTAGACTACGGCTGTGAGAAAGCAGCCTTCTATTCATGCTCTCTAATGTGTACTATTAGCTGTCTGCCCTGATTATCTGGCTAGGCTCATCGCTTATCTGGACCAGAAGTCAGCAAAATTGTATTTGCCTTTTTTCATTACAGACTAAGTCAGCTAACAGAAGCTCTACAAAAGCTGGATAATGCAGTAAAGCAAGATGCTACCAATCTAGGTGACTGGGAACATTTATTCAAGATAGAGGCTTCCCCACTACCAATGGGTCAGAATCATTGTCTCCAGGATGCCTCTCTCCCTCTTTCAAGATGATGCACCTTCCATCTCTGAAATATAATTCAAAGTCTTCCAATAATGCTGACTTTGGCATCTGTATCATAAATTGCTGATTCCTGATCTAGACTCCAAATCTGTCATAGTTTCCAAGCAGAGGATATATAGATCTTACGAACGTACTTTGAACAGCTTTCAGAATATTCTTTCAAGTATGTATTCTTGGGTGGCAGGAAATCACAACAGTAAAACCAGCATGTTAGGGACTGTGCATCATGGTTACCAGAAGATTAGGGATGCACTAACCTTAAGACAAGGAATGGGAATAATATATTATTCAGTGAAAGGTTTTTAAAGCAGCCTCTAAAGAATTATAACTAAAATACAGTTAACAGAGTGTAGTCTATTAACAGTAATATATTTTAGTTATTCATTCTCAAGAGAAAACACCAATACAAAATTCTAGTCTAAAAATTACTACCTAGTCAGAAGCTGAGGCTGCACTTACTTTGTGAGGACATGCTATCGTTCGTGGAGCATCATCTTCTTTAATTTTTCTTGGTTTCATTCTTAAAGATTAAAAAAAAAAAACCAACACATTAATAGAAAAATTAGTAGACAGCTCTTCTCACATAATGGCCTAGATAATGCACACATTTATTTGATAGCATTACATGCATCAGTTACTCAGCTTAGTATTTTCAAAACCTTCATAATAAAATTAACAGTGTAATTTGGCATTCAGAAAGTTCAGCTTTTCCAGAAGGACCTCAGAAATACACAATAAGACATTTAATACTACCTTCTTAGTCCTTTGAATATGTAGAAACAGAGTTGGGTTTTTTTCTGACTTAGACTAATTGTAAATAGGGTTTTTTTTTCTGAAAACTCTAGTTTTCTTGTGCTAGTACCCACATAGCCTATTTATCTTCACTTTCTCTCACCAGGACATGAAGAACAGAGTAGCCTCAATCATTTTTCAGTATTTCACCACACAAGACTTCAGAAGAAAACAGTACAGAAGCAGGGAAGGCAGGCAAGTTGTGGATTCTACATAGACAATGTAGACATCCATCATAACCACAGAAAATGCAATTATTTTTACTTTAAGTTACTGTACACATGGATTCCACTGTTGGCAACTGACAAACAATCATCTATTTATTCTTGGCTGCTGACAGGGATCTTCACCACTACTTCATGGGTGTCATGTCTTCACTGACTACATAAGGAGACCAGTCAACTACTGCTTGAATGTATCAGGTGTTTGTTTCAAATATAATACACAGAAAACAATGTTAGAACAGTCGTGCCATAGGCATCTGTCTCAGTGTCCATACAGCTCACTTCTCTGGCACTATTCCAGGGAAGTGCACTGCACTTTTACCTATTTTTATTTCTCAGAAGTGCTGTTTAAAAAAAAAAAATATTGAAAAAGAAGTGGCTTATCTCCACCTTATAATAGAGGCAAGTCGATGTAAACAAATGCACCTCATACAGCTGGAGATTCACTTTGAAGTAATGAGATTTTGTGCATTCCAACACCTTGTTGTAGAAGTTAAGTCTGTGTATCTGAGTTCCTGAATGAGTTTTCCTGGTACAACATAGTTATGTATGACAAGGTAACTACATATGGCTATTTGTAAGTTAAACAAAAGGTTTTCTGGTGTAGTCTCTAAATGAAACAGAAATAAGTGGCTTTTGTTCTTTTCTCTAAGTCAATGTTTAGGAAACACCTGTTGGCTCAGCACCTCCAGATTACACTGAATATATACAGTGCTAGCTAAAGAATACGGCAGTCTCCTGCAGGGTTAAAAATACAAATGTTACAAAAATAAAGAAACTGGAGAGAATCACATCTAACAATTCCCTTATTCTCAGATACTAACAGCTCCAAAAGACAGGTACGAAATATTTGTGTTGAAAAAGTTCCTCTTGCGCCATTGCCAGCAGCGTAACTAAACATTTTGTCAATTTAAGGGCAGAAAAATCCTGAACTCAGGAAGCTGTATCTGTTCCTGTAAACCAGCCTCTTTATTAAATCTCCCTCATAACTTTTCAACTCAGATGGCCTTATTGATTAGATCTAATTTATATAATCCAGTTGCAATAGAGCATGATTGTGCTGTGTTTAGTTTACCCAGCCTCTCTAAGTATCAAATACCTAAATCGAAAAAAGTGATTGGGATTAACTGGCTACATTCTCCAGTGAGATTCTAGACTGATAGTACTACAGGTACTGAGGCTATAGGAAAACACACCCACAAAGGCTTTCTTTCAGTACCCCTACAGAAAGCTTCCAAGTACCCTTTTGCATGGGATTCTCCTTATTATGTCTTTATGCTTTTTACAAAAGGAAAAGGCATAGAAATGAGTGCCTGTTAGACCGAAATGGGCACATAGAAGAATGTCTTGACAAGATGGGACCTGAAAGAACTTAGTGCCTTGTTAGAGAACAAACACCCTTAGGGAGCAAAACTGGTGCCAAAACCACCTCCTTTACTTCTAACCCTATCAACTTGTTAAGTGTTGGCTGAGTCACTCCCTCAGCCCCCAAAAAAGCAAAGCAAAAAATTCCTAGGCCTAAAATCTGTGTTGTGACATCATCATAATGAATAAAACCACTATTGTTCTGAAGTCTCAAATGACCACCTGTAAAGGGAGAGAACAGATAGAAAAGGAATCACTGACAAAAGATGCGGTCATCAGCTTTACCGGGCAGTGCCTGCATTTTTTACACTTGGCATATGATCCCACTGATCATGTTAAGTGTTACTGATAACTCTTGTGTGTCTTGCCCCTGTTATTAAGTCAGTCTTTGAGAAAGAACTGCTGCAACAGTGTTATCTGTAACAGGCTGTCAAAGTCGACTGAGAGAGAAAATATCCTGGCCAGTGTAGTCAGGAAGCTTCCAGTTCAGTGTAGTCAGGAAGCTTGAGGAATCAATCACAGCTGAACTGGAGGGTCAGACATGGGACAGACTGGAGTTTCAACATACACTTTTCAGTTCAGTGCCTGAGCAGGCACACGAAATTGTAAGTGTCCATTCTGGAATAAGCTGACTTTATAATTTTCAAGCTTTGTTTCTCAAATGAGGAGTATCAGCCCAGAAGTATACTTGGATAAAAACATTTAGCCCTATTGACTACAAAATGACAACAAAGTTTAGTTATTAAAGGGGCGGATTTAAAATCTTTTCACTTCCCCCTCAAGTATGGGAAGCGGGAAACTTAAGCTTAAAAAGCAAAACAAGACTATGTATTCCATAAGCAACCAAGCTACTCAGTAAAACAGAAGCAGGCATTTCAACAGGAAGAGGTGGCAAACAATATCGTGGTTACATCTCAGTGCCACATGCAGGAAGAAGCTGCTCGACCCTTGGATTAAAGGCACAAGGGCATGTACACCAGAGGCACGGCTACAACAGATCATTTTGCCAAAAACATCGTCCTGCTCACAAGGCTGTGGAATCCATATGGACAATCACTCAAAGAAGGATTTAAAGACTTACATATTCAAATGTAGAATAAAAGATTTTGGTCTTACTTTAAAATTAACTTTCTGCAAAAGGAGACCAGACTAGAACCTGGGCAGTTGATCTTAATTACACTGTTGCAGGTAGCTCTTGCTGGTGGTTAGACTTTTGGCTCCCACCCAGTAGAGCATCTCTACCAGCTCCGTCCAAGTTTTCTTAGCCTGAAACATTAATCAAAAACAGAACTCTAACACATGCCACTATTTAAAATGACTACAGACACACACATTAATACCTGGGTGGAACTTTTGAAATGGCTGCCTTTGCAGAAAGTCAATTTACATGGCAAGACCAGAATTTTCATTTCTGCAGTTAGTTCATATGGGCCATGCCTAGTAGCAGCAACTGCAGAATAGCTAGTCTTTCAGATCAAGGCACTGGGATGCTGCAATTAAAGGTCAAGCTGGTTAACTTGTATTAGGGGGATGGAAAGAGGGAATGTGGGGCAGCAGAGGGAGTTGGAAGGTGTGCAACCCAACAGCTTCACAGAATGAATTCCAAAAAAGCGCACCCTCTTATCCATGCATAAAGATTGAGTGAAAAAAAACCACAAATCACAGGTATTAAGAGCACCCAGTTCCTTAAAACAGAGAAAGCAACTCTGTCACTGTGCAATATCAGAAAGTAACAGTTACCTACCTCTTTTAATCTTCCCAGCTGAACTGAAAGAACTGTACCTTGACATAATCAATCCCTACCTCAAATCCCTGTCAATCTCCACAACCTATTATCTTATAGATAGATCCAATTTTAAAAGTTACAACAATGTTAAGGCTAGAAATAGAGAAAATCCCCAAGTCAAAAAAACAGTAGCAGTATAGAATCTCCTCCTTGTTCTACCATCTTCCTTTTTTATCTCTGTTAAAATTCTGTGTTCTCACATCCTTTCTTCTCCCTTTATACATAAATCTAACCTAAAGAGCGTTACTCTCTCTCAGGCAACTCCTTTGACACATCCTAGAGGTCCCCGATGACAGTGATATTCACCTATGCCGATGACCACATTCATAAGAATAGTTAAGAGGAGGAAATCATTCCCTATCAGCAGCATCATTGCTGCTTCTGATCTGTTCCTCCGCTCTGCCATTCCCCTTGGTACTGCCCTGCTGATAACATGAGCAGAAATAACATGAGCATCATGGCCCCGTGCTGCTGCAAGAATTTATTTGTGCTGAAGAACTCCCGAAACTGGCTAGACCAGCTTTTGCATAAATAGACAAAAGGGGAGTGCTGCAAGGTGTCCTAGGAATCTATCTACAACCAAAGAGCACACATCTAGTGTCTTACTATGCTACAGACAGGCAGAAAATGTCATTAGAAGTTCTCTTTCAGTCTGAGATTCTGGCAAAAATAGTTACTGGCTTTGTTGTGAAGAATAACACATGTACACATAGCAAGAGATTTGCCCTCCCCTGAAAGAACACCCTGGGTAAAGCAATTGTCAGTTTACTGCCCTTTAAGCATCTCTGTAATAAGAACAAATACAACTTGTAAAGAGGCCCAAGTCGTAAATCTAGGAGACCAGAATGTTTTGCCACTTTTAAAAAGGGCATCATATTTCAAACACTTCTTTGTTTTCTGTTTTGTTAAGCAGAGAGAAAGAGAAGGCAGCTCTCACAATAGCTCTCAGTCAGAAAAGGTACTAAGAAGAGCAGAAAATAAAGCCATGGACAGTGAAGTTTTTACCACTAGGACCCACTACTGTGCCAATTTTCCACCTATAGCCTATTTCCCTCTTTTTTTTTTCTTTTTTCAATTTTATTTTACTGATGCCTGTATTTTGCTGTCTTTAGCCAGTTCAAGTCATGCACCTGTCTGGAGGGTAAAAGGGAGGAGCGGACAGTCACGAATAGCTTTTTTAGTGGCTTTGTTAAGAACAAATTTGCCATATGCACCAACTAGATATATGCATGCTACTTCCCCAAGCTTTTATTACCAAGTAGTTATGACTTCCTTACAGCTATCTAAAGAATTACTTGTAATCAGTTAAGACCTGGATAAAACATTTATTTCACTTGAAGGGATTTCCAGTGTTCAAGTCTAACATATCAAACGGGAATGTGGTTATTAGGTTTTATTTCTTTCTGAGCAGATCATTCACAACTGATGTTTCACATTCTGACATGACTGCCTAAGAGAAATACACTTTTCTATTGCATTTTAAAGCATATGAAAGAAAATGCATGAGTCCTACAATAGAACAAAATAATTTGTAAAGGGCAATAAATTGCCCAATGAGGTATGATTTATGGTCATTCAATGTATTACTGAACACATGTTAATGTTCTGACAAAGCTTGTTTATTCAGTATTTTCAATAGTTTTAAAATGTATAAAGCCTTTTCTAGGAAAAGCTGTAAGAGTTAGAGTTAAAGGACCTGCATTCCTCCTACATGACTCAATGACAAATGCACTAAAAAAAAAAAAGCAGCGAAAGCCAATGAAATGGTATCACAAGAGATAGCATAACTGCTCACTCTGCTAGTGCCACCCAGTTGCTGAGCAGGAGTCCACTGCAGATGCTGAATTACTACAGTTTTTAAATCTTTATGATTTTATATATATGTGTGTGTGTGTGTGTGTGTGTATGTGCGTGTGCTTGTTTATTTATTTTTAGAGCTACAGAGGACTTCAAGCATCGAGTCCACCACCCCTGCCTTATTTTTCACTAACCAGAACCTTCCTTGAAATCTATTACCACTAGAATTCAAGCTTTGCCCATTTAAACTTAACCTCAGAACTTTGTTCCTAATAACTGATGCCAGTGTATCTTAATAAAAATAAGCTGTCTAGTTATAAACAGTGAATCTAGTTTGGTTTTGAGTAGCTAATTTCTACAAATATATAATGAAATTCTCCCAAGAACCTTCACAGAAATAGGAAAGCAGCCCAAAACAACTTGCTCTCAACTGCACAAAATACAGAGTATATGATTTTACTAGCCAGTTCATGCTTCCTTATACACAGGCTGAGCACAATTCTTTTTTCAAGTCACCAAAATACAAATCTGTTATTCAAAAACACTACAGCACATGAAGCTACTTAAAGGTAAGTTTCAACTCACATGCTGCTCAAAGTTTTCTGAATACAGCTACTGAGAATTTCAAAATTGTGAACTGTAAAACAACCAGCAATGCTTGAAACTTTCAGAGAACTTTACACTAAATAAACACATTCTTTAAGCATAAAATATTCCTAGGACCTCCATACCCAATTCCCGTACACATAAACCCTTTTTTTTTCCTTAGTTTGCCATGCAAACTTTTCAGTGATGCTGCACAGAGCAACCTAGATCAACAAGACAATTGATCAGTATAAAAAGAGCTTTATAGGCAACAGTGCTTGAACTTATGTTATTAGCTAAAAGGAGTCCCTTTAACATGCTTCACTGCAAGAGGACCAAAATCTTAAGCAATAGTCAAATTCTAATATACCCGTATTCTTCAGCCTCAGCTATACACAATCATTTAAGATTAACATAATCTAACAGTTTTCTTTTTCTTCTCTCTTTTACTCTGGCCTTAGAAAATTTGATTCTGAGCAAGAAGTAAATAAATAAATAGATAAATGAATAAATAAATAAATAAACAAATAACAAAAGAACGAAACCTAACCCAAAAAACAAACCCAACTTTCTTAAAACAGAAGATTAGTGAAGTTTCTACATTACCTACACTTAAGCTATGAGAACAATTCTTCACAGGTTTGAGCAACTTGGGGATATTGCTAAATGTGATATCCCCCCAGTTGCTTACTCTACCACCATATATTTGTCTTCTGACTGAAGGGGTTTACATTTTATCTGCTGTAAAGAAATACATTGATAGAAAATTGACCGTACACAGAGAACTCAAAACTTTACATCATCTGCTAAAAATTCTAGCTCTAGAACTTCCTAGGACATTCTACCATGAATAAAAAGTGGTAATTTTAAATTACTGCCAGCTGCCACTATTTTCTCAACAAAAAACTAACTAAAACCCAGAGATGCAGTACATTTTACAGCATTAAGAAATATGCAGACAGATCTAACAGAAGCAATCTGATCATTTTGAGAAGCCCAAATCCTGACAACCTTTTCAAGTACTTCAGAGCAATCTGGAAAAAAAATATTCAGTATTTGCATGGAGAATACCCTATGAGAAAATATTTAAACTTCCTAACAAAAGACAGGTATGCAGTACTTAAAACATTTAATAGAAGTGGAAGTTTCAGCATGTTTTAAAATAACAGAATACCATTCTAAACACAATGAGCAGCAATGCTGTGTACTGTTAGTGATAGAGTATATCTATAATACTTTTATATAGAGAGTATATATAGAGTATACTTTTAGTGATACTATAGAGTACCACTAAAAAAAAATTGAACTTTCAGCAGGTCTCAGAAGAAAACACAATCATTTTTATCACAACAGTAAAACAAGTAACAACAGTATCAATAGCTAGAACCGCCCAGCACTTTAGATAGAACCCCATTTTCAGCTGTTTGTAATGTGTTTTGACACATTTCCAGATCAGATAACCTGAAGCAGGGAGCAAGTCCTGCAAAACTATCTTACTAGGAATCTTCAAAATACATAGTTCAGTGGCTTTACTGAAAACAATTGTGAGACAAGGTTGTGTTGGTAATCCTCCAGCAGAAAGACACCTAAGAGTAACAGAGAAAGCTTGTATAAAGCAACAGATTAAAAAGGTGAAACAACAGTAGATGCACACAGGAGACACCAAGATCCACCTAAACAAGAAGCTAGACCAGGATTTGTTTCAATAGTTTCTGCCACCTAGTAACTACCTGAAAAACCCAGTGGTAAAGAAAACAAAAAAACAATAAAACACGCAAACAAAAAACCCACCACACATACTTCTTGCTCTCCTAGCTGATCCAGGAATAAAAGTAACAACATCCGACCATCCATCTGCTCTGTCAGAATTGTGCACCAGAGCCCTGAAAACCAGCCAGCTGGTAAATGAGTCTAGCTTCTTCATACGTACTATTGGCTCTCAACATGGGGAAAAAACTGGTAACAGCAGCTGCAGGAAGCTAACAGTGGTGCTCAAATATTTAGAGACACCAGACTAACACTGCCCATGCACTGAGTGGAGGAGAATGCCTTTGGTAATTACAAGCATATGCACACAAAGTAGGAAACCAAATAAAGGCTGCAGTGACAACTCTAGTATCACAGTTCCCAGGTGCCAGAGCAGGCTTTCCTGGTGATCCTGCGGTTGCCCTCGGATGGACACCAGTTGCCCTGAGCACTCAGTACCACAGGCAAAAACTCTGCAGAGGGAGGAGGGAAGAGACACATGACTCAGTACTTCCTGTAGAACAAAGCTTCAGCCACTCCACCTCTATCTGAAAGTAAAAGTACCCTTGTAACTCCGGTCAAGGTACTGATATGTAAATGAGTGATAGTGTACTCTAGCTTTCTTGTGCTGGACTACCTGAACACAGCATTTCACATATCAGATCCTTTGATGCTAAAGAATTTAAGGATACTCACATGAAAGCTACATTCTGTCATGTCAAAGATGCAGTCTATCAATGTATTTAGATCCTGTCTTACCCAAGAGGAACTAGAGACCAGAAGTAATTGAACAAGTGAATATAAAACCCAGTTGCTTTAACACAGTATCAGCTACTCTGCTCTGAATTAAGTCACTTGTTTTAAAAAATGATTAAATGGAACACTAAGCTGTACTAAAGCTACCATTTATTTTGGCTAACAGTTTCATCATTAAACCGGAAAAAGAAAATCATTTTATTTTAAAGATACTTCCTTCCTACTTACCTAGCAAATTCAGCCAGTTGTTTGGGGTCTGAGAGGTCAATGCCAGGTATTCCACCAGGAGGAAGTTTCTTCCCTGTCATGTACTCTGAGTAATCTGGAGGAGAATTCTCTCCAATGATCTGCTCTTCAACCACTGTTTCATGGTCAATATCTTTTTTATCATCTGAAACACACAGAATACCAAATTCAATACATACTAATGATCAAAACATCATATAAGCTTTAGGCTGTATCTCAACAGAAATTCCCCACTGCTGCACACTTAAAAGAATACACTGTACTTCCAGACTTCCATGCCAATTGCAAAGAGCAAAAAGACATCCATATAGTTAGAGAATGAAGAGCACAGGAATAACATGGTGACAAAAAAAACAGAAGCAAAAGTTGCATATCTAGTTAAACACAAATAAGTTTAACAATCCTATGAATGTTGGCTGTGTTTAAAAGATAAGGCACTTTGCCTGAAACAGTGCCTAAATATTTAATTCCCTTAACCTCTTAAAGACTAGCGCTCACCATACCCACTTTGGATCTCGACAGCAACCAGTACCTAAGCAAGCTTATCAGAAGAGTGGCAGATACTTACCCTGTGATGTCAGGACTACTGATTTTTACTTCAGAGCCTTCAGACTCCACTGACCTCCAACAGAAGTGCCACAGAGGGACAAAAAAAATTTAAAATTACTGCTAATGGATTTCAGCACCTGCCCATAAAACTGAAGTTTTTCAACTCCTGCAGACAGGTCTGAAAGAAACCAAAAACCTAAACGGTACATTTCTCTCCCAAGGGGGATTCTTTCTTCTGTGGCAGAGGCCAGTCTGAGATCTTTCCCACTTTATTATATAAACAGCAGACAGATTATTCGGAGCTTTGATCTGCAAACCATTTAAGTGCTATTATGTCTGCTCTAGAGCTCCTCCTGTGGATTTGTGCTGAAGGACTGTAGTAAGATCATGTGGAAGACCCGCTATTACCAGCTACTCACATCCAGACCTTAGAATATACCAAGATACAAATGTTTTCCTCTTTCGTCTTGCCATTTTGTATCAGAAACCAGAGACGCACAAAGAAGACAGAGAATGGAAAGAATGGAAATACCCACCTATGCTCCTCCCTGCAGCACTCATACCAAAAGGAAGACAGACACGGGATCTACCAGGGTTTTCACCCTCAAATACACCTAGGACAGTAAATATATGTATATACATATGGCTTTAACTACTCAGCTAAAAAATTAGTAAACTTGCCACTACACTACTTCTTATAACCTGTGTATGGGAAGCAGATTCTGCAAATCACTTTATACACAAGAGGCTTTAAAAAAATACAGGAAGTTTTCTTTTATGAGTAGTGTTTAAGGAATTGAAATACAAGGTAGTAGGACAGAAATAATACTCCCCCAGTTAAAAAATAAATAAATAAATAAATACCAAAACTTAAGGCAGAAAACGAAGCAACATTTTTATTTCCTTTTTCTTCCACAGAAAGTGGAAGAATCAGTATATCATTAATCAGTAACTTACTGTAGGAAGGAAAAGTCAAGACATATGCAAATAAAAGCTATATACTAAGAACAAATTTCTATTCAATTTGTAATGCCTACCTTTTATATTTGCCACCAAGCTATTTCTAGAAATGCTACTGCCAGTTTGGGGTTTAATCTGATCTACCAGATCAAATAGCAGTTCAAGTATATGTTCCATGGTGAAAGAAGAAAATAGACTGCAACACTGACACAAGACAGAAATGTTCCTAATAAAATACTGTCTGCAGCATTAAACTGAAAACAAACTACAAAACTGACTATTTGGACATTTTTTAAATTTTAATCCAGCTTTCCACTCACCACACTACCTGACACTCTTTACCAGAGCTTTAAAGAAAGCAACTGAATTTACCTTAAGCAAGGATTATATGGTAAATTTAAGAGCAGCTGCAGGAGTTATAAATTCAACTCAATAAATCTCCAATTTGGCAACAATGTTTTGTTCCAAACAGAAGCCTTTGAAAAGATACTTGGCAGCACCTCTGCAGGCAGAAAATACATGAAACTCAGAAGAGCACAAAACTTCTGGAAAGCTAAAAGTGACACCTTTGCCATGTACCAGACTAGAATGAGATCAGCTGCCTTCAATGAAGCTATTTCAACAGGTCCACAGAACTTCCAGTTTGTCTGATGACATTCATAACAGAAACAAGTTTTCATTTCCTGCCTCAGATCAGATACAATGAGTCAACAGGGAAATTTTGCATACATTCCTTAAGATCTTTCCTTCCATGGTGTGAAGACTCTCTATTCCACGTTTTCTTGCTATGTGAGGGCAAAACTCAAACGAAGTCAGCCTTCAGTGCCTTTACTTGCAAAAAGCCCACCCACAGAAATCAATTTCACAGCTATTCAATTCCATGGGCTACTGAACTAAAACGTGAAAAATTATGAATACGTTACTTTAATACAGTAGAAAATAAGAAAGTATCACTTCATATATTGATACGTATGTGAAAACAAGAAAAAATCAAATTTTCCTATATCAAAAACCTGTATCTCTAAGGCAGCACATAACAGCAGTTTTAAAAACTGATTTAAACCAAAACAACATACCAGTTACCTTAAAGTGTTATGCCAGGGTAACATCCTTCAAGGTAGAAGGGCCTGAGACTCACACCAAAAGTCAAATACTTTTCTTAAGTTGCAGCAGACTTCAGTAGCTGTTTAGTATCCAGACCATCCTATGACACTATGAACTCATTGCAAAAACAAACAAAAAAACCCAAACCCCCACACACACTTCTTTGGAAAACTTTTGGAAGAATTCTGTCTATGTCCTCTATGCACAAATTTATCGCAAGTTCATTTGTGATCCCCTACCAACCAGCAATAGGCAGCTCAAAGTTTGGAGAGTAAAGTCCAAGCAACTTTCACTCCGGCTGACAAGTTAACCAATATTTTCATCGCAAACAGAGCAAGCTGACTGCTTGATGTTTTCTGCCTTCAAAACAAGCCCTGATACTCAATACAACCAAATTACTTTCCTTTTTTCCTCTCATGAACCATCAGAGAATCAAACATACTGCATCCAAAGCACAGCAAAACACATTATAGTGACACCTCTGGGAAGTACAAAACAAATAAGGCACAGTACCTCTCTGCAGTTTATGTCCATGCCAAATTAATCTGGATGCCACCCATGCAAGCTAAATACAGACAGAGCCATGAAGGCAGTCAGTAAAAGGATATTAACTGTTACATACTATCTGAGCTGCTTTGTCTTGTTCCTTAAAAATAACTGAGAGTATAGCAGACTCAAATATAAAGCATGCTGCTTAAAATGTGTACTTAGCACTATTCTGAGAGTTCTAATGCAGCCTACTGTAAGGGATTTGGGAGTACGTTTTCAGCCCAGTCTTTTGAAAGATATGGAAGATTTGAATGCATGTCAGTTAGTTAATCACTTTCTCTTCACAAAAAACATGCAGTACCAGTCACTGCAATAGCTATGTCCAATATTCACCTATCTTACAAAGCTGTGAAATACTAATTTCTTAGAGACACCACAGATAATCCCAACATCTTTTCATGCCCAACCACATTAGATATTTAGTCTAAATTGGGTTGGTCTATGTACCTTTTTACGACATACTCAAACAAATCTTCATGCTCAACGTCCTTCCATCCCACCTCTCTCATACCCTGTATACACAACTTCAACTGAAATCACTTCAGCACTTCAAAGCAAGTATGCAAGATAAGCAAACATGTATGTTTGGTTGGGTTTGTTTTTTTTTCCCCTAACATCAGTGAAAGTTTAGCATTTTAGCCAGCTGTATCGTTTGACTAATACTTAGAACAGATTTCTACTGGTGAAATAACTGGAAGTTTTAAGAGTACCAAGCCCAAGTACCAACTGAAGTAGGAAGAAGCCAGATTACTGGATAAAACTAACCTGTAGATAGTAACTGCAGATTTCATGCAACAGATAAATGACAAAAGATGGTAGACACTGTCTCCAAAGACTATTACCTTTTGCTCTTATTACTATGCCTTCTGAATCTCTTGCAATCCTTCTGTTGCACAGAAAACCCATCCACCTCAGAACCATTATTTCACACATTTCTAGAATAGTAGCTAGTTCCAGATGACATCTCTGGAACTCCCCAACTTTGTAAGACGACCCCTTTAACTCTCAACTCAAGAAGCCCTGTCAGTTATTCTTGATTTCAGGCATTGTACTTCGCTTTCAGATCTCCAATTTTCCAATCCACCCTTCTCCTCCTCTATTACAGAGCAGGGAGAGCACACTGTTATTCAATCAGTCTTTCTCTGTGGAAAATAAGGAGGGCAAAAAGGAATTCAGAAGGCTCACTTGGTAGCAAAGCAATGAAACCTAATCCTATAGCTCTGTCTGCAAGGTACCAAGTTAAGAGACATTCTGCTTACCCACTAAAAGATGAAAAACATTTCAGCTTAAATTTTCATTTCATGATTACATGGCTAAGCACATTTGTTTTTAGGAGCAGTTGAAATGCAATTACATTATAAAAGATGTATTCAGCAACAGTACAGTACTAAGGCACTGTGGGAGCAGCTTGGTTTCTGCTACCACACTGCAGTCTCCTCAGGCAAATTAGTTCATTGGTCACTTTTGGAAGCAAAAGGCCATAATTAGCTTGTTAAATAAGACAGTTATTTAGCAGAAACTTCTGAATGTTAAAATTCCATTTTGCATAGTATGTCAATTTTTATCCTAATCAGCTGTTAGGCTACTTTCTCTCTGATATGCTTTGCACACACGGATGGAGAACAGGTTCTTCTTTCCCCATGTCACCCATCTCTTATTTCACATCACCAAGACACGAACTGACAAAAACACCACATACATCAATAGCCATCATCTGACTTCAACACTTGTGAGACACTGTGCTGAAGTACTATGACCTTCTGAATCACTGACATAAAAGTGACATGGACCTCTCACAGAAGGATCCAATAGCAACTTTGAAGCCTCTAGTTTGAAAGTGAGAGGCAACTTAACAGATATTTTAAGTAATGAACCAGGTCCATGTGGTTCATCAACCACATCCATAAACCACTTTCAAATCTGAAAATATATTTAAAACAGCTGCAGGAAAATATCTAGCATACTCTAAGGTTCACTGGCAAAAACGTCAGGGCAGACTCAGTGCTTATGGATACCAAAAGCCTATATTACTGTCTTAGTCAGAAGTAATTATCATCTTAACATTTTAAAGGAACCAGACAACCACTTGCTGCCTGCATTATGAAAAAATTTCATATAAGAAGTTGATTGCCTATCTGTCATCATAAAGACTTTTGGCTATCCTTGATATAGGCCCACAACAGAACTGACTCGTCTATTATTTATACTATGTAAAACAACTGGTCAGACAGTAGATGACTATGTTTCACACCCCTGCAACCTGATAAAAGCAAAAAAAAAAAAAAATCGAAGGCTTTTAATTTAAGACATTAAAAAGTATTTTTAAGATGCTCTGAAGAACCTTCTAGAAACCCAACATGAACTCCTGAGTTTTCTAATATGGGTCCGCAGCAATGGCTTCCTGGATTATCAAAAACCATTTCCAAACCATACACTTAACATCTGCACTTTGTCTTTCACATCTAGGAATAAGATACTTGAGCAGTTTAACATCTGTGGGCAATGTTTAGTTTGGTTGTGCTATTTCAGCCCTGACCTTGCAGATTATCTATGCTAACAATAATAGTTTAAGCTAACACCCATTTTAGGTTTGAAAGCTTGACAGAGTCAAGAGTCATTACCTAGAAGTAGATGTACACTAATACATTTCCCCTCTGCAAAAATAAGAAATAAGCCCCAACTGCTTGAAATTCCAGTATTTGGTAGAGCCAGCATTTCAGCACCACTTTTCCAAGCCCTCCTGCATCAAAGAATCAGTTTCACAAGCACAATCTAACAAAGTTTCTAAGGAACCTTCCCCTCTCTCATCACTATTGTGTACCCAACCTGGAGACAGTCACTGAAGAAAATGATTGAGTCTAGCACAGACACAAATATATTCCACTTAATAAAAACAACTTTCCTAGTACAAATTGGTGTCTGTAACTGGAGAGCCCCATTAATTGTATACAATTTTCTAAATCTATTACGGGACACCCAAATGAAAATAATGAGATAGTATAGTGGAAACACACTACAGGAGCATGATTAAAGTATCCATCACATACACCTCTTGAACCCTTTCAGAAAATAGAACGCCTTTGTTCAGTTCCTGTTTTCACATGTGAAGACAGACAAGTAATTCCATTCTGAAGATCTAGAAAGCTAATTTGAACTAGAACAAAGCATTCCTGTTTCAAGCTAAACACATTAAAGTAATCACAGGTCACAAGTTTGATATCACCATAGATACCAAGGTGATAAGAGAAGTTATGGCAAGTCTAAACCATTGCCAACAACAGTACTGCAACCTCTAAGTATCCAAGTAACAAGACAAGGACTGAGTCGTCCCCTTTAATCACACTGCTGTATATTTCACATATTATTTCTACACATTTCTAGAGGTGCTACCAAACATGTTATACTCATTTAAGGGAAAAAGATTTATGACTGGCTAAAGTTGGTACCACTCGTGTACAAGCTAATATAGCTGCACTAGAAAACAGTAACAAGGAATTAATTCATATTGTCTTCCCACACGGTAGTGAGCAAAGTGTCCTTGTTCCAAATTCAAATACCCATGCACAGCAATATAGGGCTCATTGTTTTATCTTGATGCATGGCCTTATATACTATTCATCTTTTGATAAACTTTTTGCTCAGCATTTAAACCAGTCAATTACATCAGTGTACAAGCAAGTCTTCAAGCAAGTCTTTAATTATGTCAAAATATAGAGACAAAACCACTATCTTTGTTCAAAACGAAGTATGCACAGTTCTGCAGGGGAACTTTAACGCAACTACCCTTTCGCAAGTCAGTGGCTTGTTCTGGGTCATCGTGTACCCTCCTTCCCTGCCCCCCCTCCAGTTCTTCTTCTGTTGGAATTTTTCTGGCAACTATTCCCCCTCTTAAATTTCAGAAAACAGACAATGAAGCCTCAGCATTTGACCACTTCAGACCACTTCTAGCCCATTCAATAAGCTGCACGAGGAAGTACACATACATGCAGAAAGGGGAGGTCAAACTTCAGTACTTTTCTTTCACCTATGTATTTTGTGGGTTTGCAGCCCCCCCCCCTTTTTTTCCCCCGGGAGGGTACTTTTTGGACATTAGAAGTCAAGTCAGAATAGGTATTCTGTATCATGGATATTGACATGAATGTAGCAACGCAATTCAACCCCCAGTAAATTACAATTGGGTATTGCTCCCCACTGAGCTTGCACAGCTAGGCTCATAAAGAACAAACCACTGAAATCAATAGGGCTGCCCTGATGTAAAAGTTGTGTATGTGGGAAGAGAATCAAGTGTATTGATTACACACATGCTTCACTTCACTTAAGTAATAATCAGCATGCAGGAGTTCTAAGGAAGCATCCTATCAGGCACTCTGAAATTCAAAGTGCAAATGTATGCTAGAATTTGTCAATTGATCTCAGCGAGGTCCTGTATCCTGCCAGCTCATGAGTCATACATTCACTTGCATGCTGCTATCTTAGGTAGCTTCCACAAACCAGAAGACTGTATTAGTTTCTGTATCTTTTCTCCTTTCTTGGATGGTTAATTCTAAGAAAAAAACCCAAGTGGATTTATTGAGGCTTCATACAAAAATACATGGAAGCATACAGAACACCATTCTACTCTCAAATAGTATTTGGGAAAATCTTAAATAAAAGTCCTTTTCTGTTCACCAAGAATTGATAGGACTCATTGGGCTGTCAACTGACTATACACCAGAACTGTTATACACGCTGTCAAACTTGCTAAGTAATTGCTTGTATTTAAAGAGAGCAAAATACGAATCACAATACTATACATCTTTTCAGACAAGTCAATTTAGCCATCCAATAGTCTCCCTTTGACACTGCCCTTTGTACACCACAGAGAGCAAATGTTTTAGACTACACTAGAATCTTATGGAGTATATCTTACTAGACTCGATCAGTTTTAAAGGAGAACAAAATTTACAATTAGCAAGATAGATTACCAATCGACTATTCAAAGACTACACACCCATTTATATGTTGCATAAACTGATACTATTTGACTGCTTTTTTTGCGCATTTACATAACTTCAGCACAGAACTCTGACTACAGAGCCTAGCTGCCAGCAGTACCTTTTCTGAAATCCAGAAAAACGCCACCCAAACAAAACCACCAGGTCCCCAATCTAAACAAAAAACCCAATGTAACACTTCCACTGACTAAAAGGGTTCTCTTTCCGCCCCTCCAACTATTAAAGGAAAGGATCAGAAAATTGTGGCAGGGCAGGCATACTCCAGTTTTATTCCAAGCCGCGCAGATACTAAATACCTTCACAAAATTTTATTCACTCCAAGACACACTCCCACGAAAAACCCAACTCCTCAAAAAATATACGCAACCTCAAAAAACGCAGACGCCCTGAGCCTACCTAAAAAGCCTATTTAAAGTGCTAGACCTTTCCTTAGCTGAACAGCCTCCGAGAGCCACCCAGAAATTGGTCCGTTCCTCCCGGCGGTTCCCTGGCCTCAGCTCTGCCTCCAGAGCGCAGAGCCCCCCCCCTCCCCGGGCTGTCAGACCCCGGCTCATGACAAGGCGCTCTCTGGAGGGCCGGTGGTTTGTGGCCGCCCCCTCCGCGGCCGGCGAGCGGCGCGGGCAGCCCCCGCGGGAGCGAAGAGGCGCTTCCCCTTCGCCAGCACCGCTGGCCTCAAGCGGGGAGGCCCCACCCACACCCCGCCTGGCTACCACAGAGGCCCGGCGGGACGGGCGGCCCAAGGCCCACCCCACCGTGCGGACGGTAAAACGGTATTTCGGGGAGATGGCCATCCCTGGGCCGGGGAGCGCCGGCGGGGCGGGCGGCGCTGCAGCGGGCGGCTGGCTTTTCCCCCGCACATAACGGTCACGGCATGGAGCACAAGCCGTACCCGGGGCCGCCGACCGCGTTCGGCATTAGAACGCAGCCCAGTGGGGCCGCGGGAGCGCAGCGGCAGCCCCGAGCGGAGGGAGGAAGAGGTGCGGCGAGCGGGCAGCCGGAGGCCGCGGCGGGCGGGAGGGGAGGCGGGCCGGCAGCGGCGGGTCGGGAGACGGGGGAGAAGGAGGACAGAGGGCGCCGAGAGGCACCGGGGGCGCCAGCCGGGGAAGGAAATGGCGAAGGGCAGGCGTGGAGCGAACGGCCGGTCGCCGCGGGGAGCGGCGGCGGCAGGGCGGGGACGGGGGGAGAAGCGAGGAGGCTGGATTCGCCCCGCACCCTGTGCCCGCCCGCACACCCCGCCTCCCCCTGCTGCAGAAACTACGCCATTGCGGCCTAGTGCTGGAGTCAGCGCCGCGCTGTCTCCCTCCCTCTCGCACCCCTCTCAGCCGCCATCTTGGCGGCCGCCGCCATCTTTCCTTCCCCCCGCCGGAGCCGGGCAGGAGTAGCGGCGGCAGCAGCGCAGACCCCGCCATCTTTTCGGGGGAGCCGCCATACTTGCCCTGGCGATGAACATGGCGGCGCCCATCACACACATCAAAACATGGCCTCCCTTCAAAACAAAACTGTCCGAGGCGAACCGGGCAGCCGTCGGTGGGGCCCGGGACCCGGGGAGGGTGGGGTCTGGCGCGCACTTACCCGAGGCCCACATAGTGACCGAGAACTCCCCCTCCAGGGTCTTGATCTGCACCTGCTTCTGCTCCCATTTCCTGCCGCCGCCGCCCTCGGCCCCGCCGCCGCCTCCCCCGCTCAGGTAACTCTTCTTGCTGCTTTTCTTGCCGCTGCCGCCCTTCTTAACTCGGCCTCCTCCGCCGGCCGAGGAGGAGCCGCCGCCTCCGCTCTTGCTGCCGGCAGCGGCCACGGTGACCAGAGTCTGCTCGATGTACTCGTCCTCACCGGCGGGGGCCGGCACGGGGATGAGGATCTGATCCTCGAAGCCGTCGTCGGCTCGCAGTCCGTCCGAGTCATCTCCCCCAACCACCTCCTCGCGGGTCTGCACCAGGATCACCTCCTGGTGGTGGTGGTGCAGATGGAGCTGTCCCCCGCCGCCACCGGCCGCGCCGCCGCCCGCCCCGCTAGGGTCCCCGTCCGAGACTAGCGGCTGCAGCGCGATCATGGGCTGGTGGTGGTGGTAGTGATGGGGTGGGTGGTGCGGGCCGCACTCCTCGCAGCACTCGTCCTCGTCCTCCTCTTCCTCATCCTCCTCGCCGCCCACCACGGTGGTCTCGATGGTCTCAACCGGGATGGTTTCCACCTCGATCTCGTGCAGCTCCACGATCTCGGCCGGCATCTCCGAGCCGTCCGTGGCGATGTACAGGGTGTCTCCCGAGGCCATGGCGGGGCGAGGAGGGGGAGAGAGCTCCGCGGGCAGCGAGGGGACTCCGGTCCGCTCCCCTTAGCGGATGGTGGGGCTCGGGCTCCTCTCTCTTCTTCTTCTCCTCCCCCTTCCACACAAACACCAGCTCCTCACAGCCAGCGAGAGGGAGGCAGCCAGCCGCCAAATCCCGGCTACGTTCCCTCGCGAGACTTCCGTTGCTGCCGCCGAGACGGACCCCAGCCCCGGGAGGCCGCTGCCGCCGGGACCCGGCCCCCCCGCAGCCCAGCGGCCAATCGCACCGCCTGGCGCGCCCACGGCTCACCCAGGACAGCCAAGTAGCCTACGAGGGCGCGCCGTGCCGCAGCCGCCCGCCCCCATTTACTGCCACCGGCCTATGAAAGAGCGCTGCGAATACGGAGCGCACCTCCCGGCGCCGCGAAGCCAATCGGCCGGCGGCGGTGTCACCCTCCTGTTACCCCTTTGCTGCCCCGCCTCTCCCTTTCGCCCCTCCCCGCGCGGAAGCACCGCCCTGCCCCTCTGCCTGTGCAGGGTGACCGTCCCGTCTTCCCCTCCGCGGGGGCGCGCTTTGCTCCCCGAGGTGGCGCGCCTCCGCAGCGGCCGTTAATGGATGGGGCGGGGGCGGCGCGTGAGCCGTCTCGTGATGCGGAGGTTGGGGCTCCGTGCCTAAAACACAGTCCGCGAGCAGCGGCCGCGTTCTGGGCGTTTCCCAGCTGGGCTGAACCCGGGGCCCGGCCCTTGCCTGCCCTGCAGCCGACTGCTGTCGGTGGGGTCCCTCTGCGGGGCGGGCGGGCGCTGGCCCCGGGGGAGCGCTGGGCTAGGCATGCGCACTCGCCGGAGAAGCCTTGGGGTGGTGAAGGCGGGATCGCCTTGTTTGAATTCTGCGGTTGAACAGCTACGGGCAATTGGCAGCGTTTCTCTCTCCTCTCTTGGTGGTGGTGTGGGAGCAGCTTTGGGTACAGCGCAGCGGTTCCCTGCAGACTTCCTTCCAGTCGAACTTGCCCCGAAGCGAGTTGGTCGCTTTCGGAGCGCTGTCTCTCGGTTCCAGCTCGCCGGAAACGGCAGCGCGGTCCGAAGTCACAGCCCGTGGAGGAGATCACTAACCAAGTTCGTGTACTCGGTTACGCAGGTCTGGCCCCTTACAAGGCTAATAACCAAATGAGTGCAAAATGCACTCAATTTTTATTTTCATTTCCCACTACATCACTGCTTTGCTTGCTCATATCCCAAATTGCCAGGATACAGAAACCGATAAAAGATTCCTGCTAAGAAATACTTTCTTCTACCTCAGCATTAAGTGTTTTCAAGGTTAGTCTAGTCCAAGTCTCAAGACAGCAGTACTGAGCCTTGGGCTAATGATGAGATTAGGAAATCAAGTAATCAAAATAGCAACAAAATTACTTAACTTGTGTAGATCTGGGAATTCCTTCCCTCCAATCATATTCAGCACTCCCATTTTAACAAACTGCAACATGGGGTTTATCGTTGCAAAATTCCCATAAACTGAAAGGTTATTTTTAGATCCTGTAAATAGATTTCCAGGCTGTTACATATAAATTCTGCTTCTCTATCTGTACTTGGAAGGACGAACGTAAGAGTGTGGGAAAAATAGTGCTTGTGAGTTTTAAAAAACAGTATTTGAAAATTAGGATGAAGTCTCCATTGTACTGCAGTAAAAGTTAAGCATAATAAAAAATGGTGAGTCATTACAGAACTCTTTATTCATTTTTAATGGGAAAAATGCACAACTCACATACACTTTTTATTCTAAGCTTGTTTAGACAAAATAGTAGTCTCACCTACATGTTCAACGTGCACTCTGTTCTGCTCTTGAATTCACACCAGAGCTGTCATTTACTAGAGCAAGTGGGATCAGGCCCTGGGTTGATTATTTTGGGTGAAGGTGTTAGTGTAAATGAGCTTTGTCAAATATAGGAACAAAGTCGCAAGTTTCTCTTGTTTATCAATGTAATTTTTTGTCTGGGTTAGTGATAGTAGTTTAACAATTTTCTTATTTTCATTTTTGTGGTTTTATTGCAAACAAATATATAACTTTGGACAGAAAAGGCACTTTGAAGTTTGTAAGCATCAGAACCAACTTATTTTGAATATTGCTAGTGTTTTCTACTTTCCCCATACTTTGGCCTAAAACCAGTGTTTTAATATTTTGTTGCAACATTCACATTACGTTATTTTTCATTGAGAAATGTTACATGAAGCAAATACTCTTCATCAGATCTTGTGTTTTTTTCTATTATACAATTCTCTTCATCCCGAGCAAGATAATTTGCTTAACTTGCATGTGACTATTTTTCATTAAGTGCAAGAATTAGACAATTTTTCCAAATGCTTGGTGAGAAAACAAATACAAGCAAAAATAAAGATGTGCAAGCTGTCCAATGAAAAAGTGTTTAAAAGAAAATGCTGTCCTCTATCCAAATAGCAGCAGAATTTACTCCCTTGATAATCCCTTATCTTCCTGCCCTCCACACATCATTTTACTCCCCATCTTCAGAACTCCAGCTTGTTTCTCAGCCATATTTAAAAAGTCGGGGGAGGGGAGGCAGGGGAACTTTATTTAAAAAATTTAAAACCTTCAATTAGAAATAAAAGTTATTTTTAAGCTTCCATAACAAATAAGTTAATAAGAATATATATTCTTTACAAGCTCTAGATGCCTCAGATTTATCTGGTTTGTTGTTTTTGTTTTTTTTCTGGTTCCTTCCTTAAAATCTGCTGTAGTAAATTGTCATCCCCCATCAGTATGCAGAAACCAGCCTGGAAAAGAGGAGGCTGTGTGGAGACCTCATAGCAGCCTTCCAGTATCTGAAGTGGCTTACAAGGATGCTGGGGAGGCACTCTTCATTATGGACTGTAGTGATAGGACAAGGGATAATGGGCTCAAACTTAAACAAGGAAAGTTTAGACTGGATATAAGGAAGATGTTCTTTACTGTGAGGGTGGTGAGGCACTGGAATGGGTTGCCCAGAGAAGCTGTGAATGCTCCATCCGTGGTCCTGTTCAAGGCCAGGCTGGACAGAGCCTTGGGTGAGGTGGTTTAGTGTGAGGTGTCACTGCCCATGGCAGGGGGGTTGGAATTAGACAATCTTAAGGTCTTTCCAACCCTAACCTATGATTCTCATTTCATACTGCAGAAACTAATTGTTCTAGCCTATTACACCTGTATCAAGCCAAAACTAGGTAACTGTTCTTTTAAATAAGAATTACTTCTTAAATACATAAGCTGTTGTATTTTAAGAAAACGAAGCTCACAGAAAATAGGTTAGTCTTACGCAAAGTATGAAAGAATGAACACAAATATCACTTATTTTCTAAATTTCTTTTTGTTTTAGTCATATTCCTTTCCCCTTCAGCTTACATGGAAGTGAGAAAGAGAAAGAAATTTGAAGTGTGAAACTTGAGAAACAAGTGACCTTTTCATAGTCATCATCTACAATCTCCTCTTTTGCCTCTAATGGGGTCAACATACCCTTTTCCCAATTTGTTTCACTCAGCCATTCAAATCCACTGATTTGGAAACTTCTGATACCCCATTTTTTTCTTCTCATTCTCACACAATTTGCCTGATGCTTGATCAGAAAGATTAGCCCTCCTATTGTAAATCGACACCAATAAACTAAACTGATAATACTTACCTATCTAGTTAAATATGTCATGAATAGCTTTAAAGGTGGTTTTGCTCTTTCATAAAGAAGACCAGATATAGAGTCACTTAACGGAGGAAAAGAAAATCAGTAGTTTATAATAAGTTGCTCTCTTCTTAACACCTGTTAAAAACCTAGGTAAGACAAATCAAGAAGTTCTGCCAGTTTAGGACATCAGGTTTTCCTTCTGCATCTGGAATGGCTTATTAATCAATTAAAACAGGAGAAATCTTGAAGAAAAAAGACAAAAATCTCAGAAAATCTAAAGTAGGATTTCCGGTGCCATTAAGGCAATTCACTAATAAATGTGTTAATTAGCTATGCCACCCTTTCCCAGAGTCCTTGTCCTAGCTCTTTGCAGCTCTGTAAGAAATTCAGTTTTAACTTTACCTTTATAGTCCTCTATAATTTAGCCTCCTTATCTTCAGCTGATCTAATATAGCTACCACCATGCCTGGCCTTTATGGCCCACTAGCTTCTGCCACAGATTTCCCTGCCCTCTCTCCTCAGACTGCTAGTTAAACATGAGGGAAATCCCTGATCCCAATTTATGTATGGACTCCTACAAAACACATTTACAGGTCCATTATGAGCGTAAGGTTCTGCTTGCTGACCATGCCTAGGAACAAGCAGTGAATTCTGTGTGCACCTCTTTTTCTCTGTTTGTTCCCCTGGTGCTTTTAATACTGTTTTCTTTGCTGTACCACATCCTACTTCAGATTCCCCTTCTAAAAATAAACGAAGCAGCTAACAAACCTACACCAACCAGTTTGCTGAGATTTATTGCGCTCTTCTCCATTTGTCGTCTGCTTGCATCTTTTAGACTGAGCAAAGCAAGGAAGGGCTTTCTCTCATCTGTAATCTTGCAGAGGGAGGGAGATAGGACTTGCACTGCCACCATTCCAAACTAATTTCCAAGTTATGGTCACTTGACAACCCAGTCTCATTAAACAGGTTTTGTTGTAAGGACAAGATCATGTAATTTGTTTTTCTGACTCTATGAAAGGATACATGAATCAGTGGGCCTAATCCTTGCCCCAGAAACATTTAACCCTTTAATTGTGTTTGGAAAGCACAAATAATTATTATTGAGTTGTAAAGCTGATGATCAAAAATGTAGGTTTTCTCCTCCGTTCCTGATTTGATGGTTCAGGATACGAAAGTACTCTTCCAAAAATCCTCAGCCTTCTTAAACTTATCAACATAGGATGTGTGTAGACATCTGAATAGTTTATATCTTGTAAATCGTGGACAACACAAGATGCAGAAGCTTCTGGGAAATAATATGTCATGATACATGAAATCATGACAGCATAGGCAATATGTGTGCATTTGTGTCCTAACTGCTCATTCTACACGCTGGGAGCAAACCTACAGCTCTCATCCATCCGTCCTGTTGTCTTACAGACTTCCTAGCCCTCCTCCTGCATGTGTGTTTGCTTGGGTTACAGACGCCAGACATGATGCTGGGAAGTGCTGAGCTCTGAGCTTCCATTAAAGTCACCAGGTATTGATAGATCCCAGTAGCACTAAGAAAAAAATACCCCTAGAGTTCATATTACATTTTAAAAGAAAAATAAATCTCGGATTGAAATGAATAAGGGTAAATAGTTGGAAATAAATAAGATTATAAATTGCTGCAGTCTCAGTGAAAGCCCAAGGGCAAGTATGCTTTTCTTAAATCAGCTTATCTAGATTTCTACATGGCAATAGACACTGTGACTCAGTTTTCTCTGACAGTTTGTTAAAGTCTGAGTATAAAAACTCATACTCCTTGGGCGTAACCAAATCTGATCAATATTTTCTTTCTAGAGTGCTTATAATAGAAGGATTTATAACCCAAACTTATTGGTGGAAATATTGTAATTTTACTTCATGGTTTTATAGTCAAATCCTAGTCCATTCTGGAGGGGACTGTATGTGTTGCTACAATATAAATACAGGCTAAAAATATTTCTCTTGAGCAAAAAAACAGAGACTGTATGACACAGTCTATACATTTAGCACAGTTTGTTATCAAAGTTGTTCTCCAACTGTTCCCTGCAGAGGGAATTCCTCCCATACTCCCATCCACACATTGACACAACTAGCCATTTTCAAGTGGCTTTTTTTCCCCTCTACTCTAAGCTCTGACTTCAAGAGGTTGAACAAAGGCCCTCTCTTGACCCCATGTCACTCCTATTGTCAGAGTGAGCTCAGCAGCACTGAAATGAATCAGGTTTAAGTGTATTGGGTTGAAACCTGAGTGTTAGGAAGGGTGTTTGAAAGAGGAGATCTGCTCTGGTTAACTGTGTCCCAGAAAGAACTGCCGTACCTTTGGTTTGTGGCAGCATGGGGTTCTAGAGGAGAGACTCATCAATGCTTAGAGGGGGAGGAGAGAAACCCGGTGTTAATCCGATGCCTTTCTTCACAGCACTGACATCTTTTCATAAACGTGACACTCTGTATGAAAAGGAAAGCCCTTAGGTTCTCATGTTAGGATAATCAATTACAAGTGTTGATACTTTTTGTATATAGCATTTTTGCTGTGGGAGTCTAGTTAATATACTCTGTTCAGGTATTTGTACTACGATGCTCGTGAAACTGTTCCTGACATGCCAAGATTGCAGGGAGTGTAGGGTAAGCTACTCATAGGATAAGTACTTCTGGTGTGAACAGCAAATACATGTCATTGTGAAAAGCAATTGCAAATGCTTTGAACAATATAAACCACTCTGTGTAGTAACTTATATTCCAGAAAGATTGTGATTCTTTGAGAAAGCTAAGAAGCATAAGAGTAAAAATGTAACATCAGAAAAAAAAATTTTAGAAGAAGAAATTGTTTCCATTTGAATTTTCAGAAGTGGTCCTGAACACATTCAGTATTTGGTCATTAATTGCAGAAGACCTACATCTGCTAAACTTCAGTTGGATGGGGCTTTGATCGGTCTGGTCTGGTGGTAGGTGTCTCTTTCTGGCAGGGAGTTGAAACTAGGTGATTTTTAAGGTCTCTTCCAACCTGAACCATCCTATGATTTTAAAATTCTTTAAGCACGTATTTCTAAAGGAGATGAGAACACCTGAGTGCAACCAACTCACATCTATTGCTCCTGTGAGATTAGCCTTTCGTCATCTGTAGTCTCGCCTTTTGCTAGCTTCCATTGCATCCACAGGACAACGAGACTTGCTGGAATAAAAGAAAACGCATAGCTGTAGCAGGCAAAGCACGCACAGCATTACTACTCACGGCCCGGAGGTGGTTCCCAGGGGTTTCACCTCCAGGATCCCGCACACGCAGTACCCCCGCGTGGTCCCACCGGCTGAGGTAAGATGCTCTTGTGCGAACCGTGGGGTGAGGGCAGTGCAGGGCGCAGCAGGCCAGCCCAGCCTGCACCCTGCCTGCCCGTTGCCCGCCCCCCTTCAGAGCGGGGCTCCGCGGCCGCTGGGAGCGCCCGGGCCCGACGAGACGCTGCAGTGGCGGCATGGTGCCGGCAGGGGGCGGCCTGCGCTCGCAGTAGCCGTTGGGCGGGGCGTTGGCCGCTCCGCGTTAGCTGCGGTCCCGGCCGCGGGAGGGTGTCTCTAGGCGCGGCACTAGGCGGTGGCCACACTCCGGGCTCGGGCCTTGCGGTGGGCGAGCGCTGTGCGCACAGCAGTGCGGGGCTGGGTGACAGCAAGGGACGGCAGGGGTGAGCTGGTGGTGTAGGGAGCTGTTTCTGCCTTGGAACCTCGCCTTTCGTTCTGGGAGCTCCCGGGCAGAATCGCCGTGCACCAGCCTGCATCCTGCAGGATTCGTTGAGAGCTGGCCAATTGTGGCTTGGTGAGAACCGACATGAAAGGTCCGCGTCGCAACCCGGCGGGTTACATATAACAGAACTAAATGTATCTAACAACTTACACCGGCAACAGGAAGACATCTTCCTCCCCCTAAGATTCTGTTGCACCAGCTCCGTAACACCTTTGTTCTGGTGTCACGTTATCCCAGTGGGAAGAAAAAGGCAGAACTGGCCAGGGAAGGGCCAGCGCAAGTAAGAGGGGAATCAGAAGATACGACTTGTTGGCAAATTATTTCCCCTGAGTGAACTCTGGTGGGAGTGTATGTTGATGATGTGGCTCGCTGACAAATTCCACTGCCTATGAAAAATTGACTTTGTGCAGTAGAGTGCATCACATTGTAAATGTCGCTAGTTACATCAACACAGAGCATGACACCAGTTTGAAATGACTGCAGGATGTTTTCTAAACATACGAACATACAGCTATGTTTTCTTCAGGTAATCAATTATGAAGGCAGGTGCAATTTATATGGGCAGAGAAGAATCTAAATAATGTAGGAACTGAAAATACAAGCTTGTCATCAGACATGGAGCTCTTTATTCTAGAGGAGGAAATACTTACTCGGAGACAAAATTGCCAGACAACTTTGTTTTACTTCCAGAACATTAAGTTTAATCTCTGGCAACCAGAAGAATAGGAGTTAAGGCCTGCACACCAGGGCAATAGCCATTGGGAAACGTGCAGGTGTTCCTGCTATATTTACTGCGTCACCTGTTACTTTAGTAAGTGGATGGAGGAGGTTGCTGGGTTGCATACAGAAATACATTCCTGTTGGAAGTCAGCTGGTGGAAAGCCACCTTTCGGTGGGGAAGCATGAGTTTGCCTGGCCGTGTGGAAGAGAGGACCAGGAGTCTTGTTTCAGAGCTGCATATTGTAGGTCATGGCCTCAGTGCAGCAAAGGATTTTTGGTTTTTGTTTGGTTTTTTTTTTTTACCATGGAAATTGCCAGCTGGGATGCTGAAGGTGAGCATGATGTGTACTTGAAACAAGGTAACGAGGTAGATGAGATATTTGGTGGTACCCACCATAGTGTCAACAGTTGTGCTCCTTTTGTTGAGCGTGTTAGGAATTTCTCTCAGGTAGGCTTCCCATACAGACAGAAATCCTGAACCCGTATAGGAAATTGCTGAAGAAAGGAAGGCTACAGCTGGGAGAGCCTGTATGAAGCACATTTGAATTGCCATAAAGTGTAGCGAGTATATGAACCTATGGAGTTCACAGTCAGCATTCATTAAAAGGGCAATTATTGCCAGGTGACATTAAAATACCCCTTCTCCTTCCTTTGTGAATGATTGTAAGCCTGTTTGCACTTTACTAGGGTGCTATAAAACTAAGGATACTAAATGGTCAGAGCTGAACGATAGGTCTTCCAACTCTAGAAAGTGGTCTACAGCCAACCTTTCTCATTTGTCTGGCATTCACAATTACTCTGAAATTAGTATAATTTGTTTGGCTTATTATAGAAAAATAAAGCATGAAATTCTATTCTCAAAAAGAGATGGCAACTCACTGGAGGCAGAAAAGCTTTCTGTTCTTCTGATGTGGTTAGGCTGAGGCTATAGTAATAAGCTACATGAAGACAATGCCATTGCCTGCAAAGGAGATACTTAACTTTCCATGGAGACTTACCATATGCAATAGCACTAGCCTATTGGATAAACTTCTGGGGATTAAGTCATATTTGTTTTCTTTGCAACTGCATGGACTGCCCCACTAATTTGGGTTTTTAGTCACCTTGAGCACTCCTGAGCAGGAATTGACAGAAAGGTGTCATCACATTCATGTTGTCATTGGCTTCTCCTCCGAAACTGAGCCAATTAAAGGTTTAGGCTGAGATACCCTAATTCATTCCTTACAGAGACATGCAATAACTTTAACTTGGGTTAGCAGTCCATTAACTGGGTTGGGCCCTACAACTTTATGGGAGAACATCAACCTTATGCTGGAGGAGAGGTGAAGAAACCATTGTACCTACAGAGAGCTGACCTTTAAAAGAAAAGTGGTTGAACTCCTGCTCTGGGTAGAGCTGCTTACATTTACCGCATACTCCTTCCACTGAACCTTCTTTGAACATTAAACATTCAAGGGTTTGTATTTAGACCACTTCAGGAAAAAAATATAAAAAATTGAAAGAAGCCTCCAAAAATTTTCTAGCAGTCAAGAGGCAGGGTTTGGGGCTTGGGGTTGTTTTTTGGTTAGCGGTTTTTAACCCATACCATTTATGTGACTGTGCTACCAAGACATCTTAAATATCTAAACTAGGCTAAAGTAAGAGGTGACAGTATTGTCAGTGTTTGCAGGCAAAAGTTATTGCTGAAAAATATTCACATTTCAGATTTGCAAAGCTGCATTTTTGCCCCTTTTCACTTCTAGGCATGATAGGCATTGGTAAGGGTAAGAGAGTAGGGAGGGGGCTAAAGGATTCATGAAACAGAACGAAACAAAGTTGTCTTCAGAGGATGAAGCTGACGCAAATGGGATGCTGTCAGTGGTAGGAATAATGATTAGGGATAGCAAACGCTGCAGATGGACAGTGGGTCAGGTATGGGCTTGCAAAAGAGCATAGTGGGAACAAGAGCAACACTTTAATTTTGGGTTGGGTGTGTGGAGAAACATCACCATGTAACTCTTTGTGAATCAGAGAGGCTAAAGGAGTTAGAAAGCTTGCCTTAGAGTTTAAGGTTAGCAAGTCCTTTGCCTGGCTTTGTTACCAAGGGATTTCCTGCTGCTTCAGCCACGATGGTGCTGGACCTGGGAAATGTGCCACAAACTCCCAGGACTGAAGCGTGACCCAGCCAAAGGCTGGATGCTACTGGAACAGCTCACGCAGGATTTGTCAGAGGGCCAAGGAAATGTGTGTCAGGCGCTGGTCATTTTTACACTGTCCCAGGTCTTCCACCCCTGGGAGGAGCTGACATGACTGGTCTTCGCCCTAAGTCATGTTCTGCTTAGGGCTGTGGTGTTGGATTTATGGCATTTAGACTACTCTTGTTTTCCAAAAGTCTTGTCTTGGAAGTTCCCGGGGATCAGCTTGCACTGCTGGTGTTGCCCGGCTGCCCGAGTCTCCCCCAGGAGGGGAAGGCTGCGGTGGCTATGTTGAGCTCCAGTGGGCACCACGGTGTTGGCAGCAGCATGATGGGTATCCTGCTGCCGTGCAAACCACCGCCTGCCCCGCGCTCCTCGCTCGGCTGCCTTTGGAGCCCCCACGGCACGAAGAATCTCGGTTGAGCGTCCTCTGCTCCCCGAGCCAGTCCTGGGGCAGCCCCGATCCTCGCACACCGGAGCGCAGCCGCGCACCTGCCCCCGCGGCCGCCCCGTCGCGGAGCAGTCCCGGTTCTCGCTGGAGGCGAGAGGCAGGCGGCGGGGCGGAGGCAGGTGGCGGGCGGAGCCGCTCCTCCGCTGGTCGCGGAGCTATAAGAGCAGCGCGGAGCGGAGCGCAGCGGAAACCATGGGGAACCGTGTCACCCGCGAGGACTTCGAGTGGGTCTACACGGAACAGCCCCACACGCAGCGCAGGAAGGAGATCTTGGGTACGTCGAGGGGCTCGGAAGCCGCCGCCGTCGCGGCTGGCGGCCGGGCTGGATTGCAGCCCTGGAAGGGGAGGCGCGGGCTGAGCTGGGGGTCCAGCACGGGTTCTTCCAGGTCGGTGGTGAGGGCGGCTCGGGGCACTGGCTAGGCTGTGGAGAGGGAGGGCTGCAGAGCGGTGGGCTCAGAGGGGTGCTTTCCCCGCGGGTGCTGCTCTCCCAAGCTCTCCCGACGCCGCCTCGCCTTACGGAGGCAGTGGAGCGGCGTAGCGAGGGCACCGGCTGCTGGACGGCGTCCTGCTGCACCCGGCTGGCTCCCGGCGGGGTGGCACTGCGGGGCGACCCACCGCACCTGCGGCCGCGGCTGCGACCACCCTCCCTGAGCCTCCCCCTGGGCTGCCGGCCCAGAGCTGGGTCACCCCACAGGCAGGGTTCCCCGATATCTTGGTAGTGCAATAAAACAAATGAGGACGTGGGTGAATGTTTGCTAGAGAAAGTGCCCGCCGCTCATTAGAGGTGAGGTACTCTTGTATTTCCACTTTGTACACGCAGGGATTAACTGTGCACATGAATATGTTGGGCTGGGAGGTTTTCACTATTGGACTGAGGTTTTAGGCTTTTCTGAAGATCATTTCTGAGAAGAACAAATAATTCAGAATTATTGCAGAACATTGTTGCATATCTCCTGAAAATACATTTTTGACTTTTTATTAATAAAGATTTATTTTTCTTCTGTTTCTATTTGGGTTGTTTGCTTGGGTTTTGTCTTTCCTCTAATGAGTAGGATAAACTTTAAAAAGATCTTTTATAAAGGGAGGCACCAGAGCTTGTGACTGAGGTGCTGCACAGGATCCATGATAATTAGAGGCAGTTTTTTAACTCCCCACAATCTAATAGATTAACCCAGAATTAATTCAAATTACAAAAGCCTTTCCGTGGTGGTGGTGGATTCTCCTGGTCCAGGTTTGAGTTACATCCAGGAAAATTATAATTATTTTACTATGCAATCATGATAGAGAGTCAAATGATGTAAATTATATAAGATGATGCTTCTTGGCATCATGCTACTCATCATTCCAGTCAAGGGAGCTATGTTTCAGTGAGCTATGGGTGGGGTTGCGTATGGTGGGTCTCTCTCCTTGCAAATCTTTTGCTTTCCTGTCTTGTTATAGAGTGGGGACTGCAAACCATGATGAAGTTGTATTGTAAGAAGGGCTGTAGTGGTTGGACTCCTTTACCCTTACAGCAGCAAACCCTTTTTAAGATCTTTCAACCGCATACTTACAGAGGTTTTGTCCCCACTATCTTTGGGTTTAGAACGAGCAATCGGAATCAGGGTCCATCTCCTTCCTCACAGCCTCCATCCCAGCTGTGGGAGCAGAAGGAAAGGCATAAAGACATATAACATGGAAAGAGACATAGAAGATGTGAGCAGGACAATCTGTATCTGCCTCTGATGAGGCAGCATGGATCATGAAACTAGTGTCATGAATACCAAATTGTTACTGAAAGTTATTGAAATGGTCATGACATCACATATAATATTGGTATAATGATCACCACTGCATTATCCAAAGCCTGAGGGTCAGCAGACCCATGGAATTTAGAATATGAATTTGCCAAAGTGTTTAGTGTCTGTTGAGCTGGAGTGCACTATAAGAATCCTACATACATATGAACAAACATCTACAATTGCCCATGTGTTGTGTATGTTTCTGTATATGGCAATGCCTTGGGGACAGCATTCCACACTGGTAAAGGAAGTATTTCCCTCCCAATAGGTTAATGATTTAGTTGCTAGGCACTGAAACTTGTTTTCTGTTTAGGCTGCAGCTTTTTAATATGTTGTTCTCTCTCAGGCATGGCTACTTGATTTAAATGCAAATTGAATTTATCCATTAGGAAAGAAATATGGGCAAACACATAAGGCAGTTTCTTTCTTTGCTTTCAAGCAAAGTTGAAAGTTGCTACGGAGCAACTGAGAGATAATAATTGTCTATCATGAAGTTGTATGTCCTGGCTTGAGAGTTAGTAGCCCAGGTGTCTATAAGAGATTTGTAGTTAGTGACAATATGTCTGAATGATAACTCTGTGAATCCAGTCATCTTACCATGGCCAGGAACACTTTACTAGTTCAGGTTGCTCAAAGTCCTATCTAACCTGGCTTTGAACACTTCCAGGTATGGGACATCCACAGCTTCTCTGGAAAACCTATTCCCGTTGGGCAGCAGAGCTATGAACTGTGTATGTCAACTGGGCTGGCTGGCAGCTAGCTTATGGCAAGATATTTTGCACTAGATGAACCTATTAGGGATGTGATTCCTAATGGCAATAATTATATCAGCAAACAGATTAACAGCTTGTGCAAGGGAGGGGTGATTCTTTCTTATCTCTTTGTAGTATCTTCCTCTTAGACTCTAGGTATTAAAATGTAGCTTGTGCTTGGTACTGTTTGGGTGCCAGCTGCTTCTAAGTTACAGTGGAGATCTTTTGCCAAGCTGGCACTTCTCTCCTGATCATGTTATTCATGTTCCTGAACATGTTATTCACGCTTTTCAGTTTCTGAAATGGAATTGTTTTGTTGCTGTTCTCTCACCCTGTTGTTTGCGAAAAGCCTATTACTGTCTTGTGTCAGGGCTAAGATTTGTGCAGCCCTGCAGTTAGCCGTGTTAGGAAAAAACCTGGTAAAAACTAACCTGATGGAAGAAAGTTTTTTCATCAGGATCTGCTTAGCCTTGCTGTATAGTTATTAGAGGTAGATATATCAAAGGGTATAACATAGAGAGGATAAATACTTCTAGTGTAGAAATAAGTAGTTGTAGAAGTAGAATTTCTACTTACAGGCAGTAAGGGTCCATTGGATTGAAACACTTAGAGAACTGTGGACTTGCAGCAGGAAGTGTTGGTGGTTTTTTGGTCTTGAGAGAAGATGAAAAAATCATTGCTCAGATGCTGGTAATACAATAAGCACACAATGAATGATCATTTCACCTGCAAACAGTTTTCAAAATACAAGCAATGGAAAGAATTAGATCTCATTTATGCCGTGGATTTGATCTAGCTTCTTAAAATTACTGTAGGTTGGTCAGAAAATGTCTTGCCTCACATGATCCTGAGGGAAGTGCTGTTTGCTGCTGAGGATGAGGGCTGAATCAGTGTTGTGCAAAGAGCATCCAAAGATGCTCTAACATCCAAGAATTATTATTAATTATATAGCTGGGTTTTTGGCTAGTTATTTTAGAGTGGAGATGGTGCAAATGTTTTATATGAGCTTTATCCTGTAGAAGGGCTGAGATGTTTGTCTCTGGGGGGAGGAGGTAGAACAACTGAAAAAGCCCAAATAAATTTTATTTTAGCATTTAGCTGATTTGAATATAATAGCTTCCAGCTCTGTTTGCTTACCTAGAAATTAGTCTGCTGTTTCTACCAGCTGACTCTTCTGTTGCATATTTAAAATTTACATTTATGAAAATTCTTATAAACTGAACATACCAAAATGGGCAAGATGTTTATCTCCTTAGCTTAAATCAAAGCTTTGAATTACAGATGCTTCTGGTGAAGAAACTGTGAGTTTGTTTCCCCTTTACATTGCAGTATGTGGGCACAGTGCTGCCATTGATGTGCATGTTTTCTGATGAGCACATTCAGAATAGCTGCTCTTTCATCACTTATGCCAATTTCCTGTGTGGATCACCTCTAAAAAATATCGTATGAGCAGAATGTCACTGTTTTAGACACCTGTGGTCTTCTGCTGAAAACGTATCAAATGCAGTTGAGGGCTTCAGCTTACACCATGCTGCAGGTTTTTGTTTCAGAGAAAGCCGGAAGCCCTCTTTTAGCTTTCTTACATCCCTTTGCTCTGAATCAGCTAATAAACAAGTGTAAACAAACAGGTCATAGCTGCTGTCATAGTGATGTGCTGACACCATCCATCTCTGTTGTCACCAGCCATGTGGCACTGTTGCAGTGCATTGTCTCTGGTGGCCACTTCTGTGTGACCAGCTAGCACAAAGTGATTTAGGAGCTTGTGGGTGGCAAATACAAAATTAAGACCCTCGTCCTTTCACAGTGGATATATAAAACTTTAGTATGGTTAGTTGGGCCAAAAAGGTTTCTTAATAGTTTGCATAATGAATCAGGCAGGAAATTGTGCAAAGCTGGAATCTTTTGTCATGCACATTGTCCTTTGTGTGTATCCTACCTGTGTCCTGGCTTATGTATGGTTTGAATTAATCATGGAACAGTTTGGGTTGAAAGGGACTTCTAAAAGTCATCTAGTCCAACCCTCCCTGCAGTAAGCAGGGACATTTTCAACTAGATCAGAGCTAAGAGCCCTGTCAAACCTGACCTTGGATATTTCCAGGGGTGGGGCATCAACCACCTCTCTGGGCAACCTGTCCCAGGGTTTCATCACCCTCATAAAAAACGTTCTTCCTTATATCTAGTCTAAATCTACCCTCTTTTAGTTTTAAACCATTAACCCTTGTCATATTGATACAGGACCTACTAAAAATTTGTCCCCATCTTTCTTATAAGCTCCTTTTAAGTATATTGGAAGGCTGCAGTAAGGTCACTCTGAAGCTTTCTTTCCCCCAGGCTGAACAACCCCAACTCAACTTGTCTCCATAGGAGAGGTGCTCCAGCCCTTTGATCATTTTTATGACCCTTCTCTAGACCCACTCCAACAGGTTTATATCTTTTCTGTGCTGAGGACTCAGGTGTGCTGTGCTGTTTAGGAACATGTTTATGAGTTGAGCTGCTAAAACACAAAACACTGTCATGTCAGCAAACTGACTTCTTTTGTTTTGTTTATTTTGGTACAAATGCCAGCTCCAGCATAGGGCATGGCACAGTAAAGCTAATATCTTGTGCCTGGTGTCTCTTATTTGTTCTGGCAGGGACTTAGTGTTGACAGAACATGGTCCAGGACAGCAGCATCACAAGAATCCCCACACCGCTTTCTTTATAACAGGCCTTCTAAAATTCTTATACTGAGTACTATCTCCACTTGGACTATACCTGTATACTGCACTTGTGGTCAAAATAAAGGAAGATGAGAAAATTAAACTTCTTCTCTTGTTACTACTAGCTTCTCGTGGATGCAGGCAGGGCTGCGGCTCCTTTAAACCTCTATTACCACTGTGTTTGTGGACAGCTCCTGCTCTTCCCCACATCCAAATCAATGTATGTCAAAATGTGAGAGCTAAATATGTGCTGTCACATCAATGGGAAATTGTATCTGGTGCCATTGCTGAGGTCTAACTGGGTCTCCCCTGAGTCATTCTAGGAACACGTCAGTGGAATAGAGGGTGAGTGAGGGTTCAGAACAAGGTATTTCCTGTCTCCTGAGGAGGAACAACACCAGGACCTAGCAGCTGATGGCTTCTCGAGGAAGCATTACTCCAGTCCAAGCTGAGGGTCAGCATAGGGCTATGGTGAGCGCTCCTGGAACTCCAGAGAGGACCATCAAGGTAAAAAATATGTAGTCAGAGTAATCTGTCAGCAGTGTTTCAGAGGGAAGCATGCCTCTAGAAAGGTGACTGTTGCTTACACACAACAGTGGAGTGATCTCTGTATAATGCTAATTCAGTAAATAAGTTGTTTCAGAATCATGAGTGATTCTGAAAATATACTTGCAGCATTCGTTGTCTCTTGACTGCTGTTCTTTCATCCACGCTGTTGTACAAAGGCAAAATGCTGTCTTTTATTGTCATGGTACAGATTGCAGTTCCTCTAAGGTTATGATATAGAGACCATGGAGCTGGCTGGGCAGAATTATTAAGTACATCTACCCACTATACTAAAGTGCTTGCACTGCATTTGCAGTGTGTTGACCTTGGAGACAGAAATGTCATGTTTCTGCACTGCTGTACATCTACACCAGTATCCCCATCCTCTCAATTACATGAAGGCTCAGTCTGGACAACTAGAGGCAGCACATGTGGGTAAGCCATCTGCCACATGGAGCTAACAGACTTTCTCAATAAGCCTCAGGGTGGAAAATGTGCTGTGGAGTCAACAGAGTAGCTGGAGCTGTTCTGGTTCTATTTCCCTCTACCTCCTATTCCTGTGCCCCTTCATGCCATAATTACATAATGAAGAGCTCACTATAGATTACATGTTATGCCCATCATCATGCGTTGTCCCTGACCCAGTGCTTGTTGGGAAGCAATGGACTCTGGTCATATAGTTGATCATTTTTGTAATGGAAAAGTGCTGAGGAAGACCAACATGGAAGCAATTCAGGAAAGAGCAGCATGATGAAAATCTCTGCTCATATGAAGTGTGAAAGTTTAGCAGTTTCAAGAGTAGGTGTCTGTTTATTTTTCTAAGTGCAATGTGTAGGAAATGAAGGTGGTCTTTAATGTGTAGCTGCCACAGGTCTGATAGTCCTTTATGGCTCCTGGTTCAGCACTGCACAGTAGCCCTGTGTCTTCTCTGTTACATTTGGGATGTGCAGATGGCTGACGTCTGGTTTGAGCAGCATCTACAGACACTTTTCTCAGCAGCCTTACAGGGTTATCCAGGTTCTTCAACTGCAAGTGCTCTATCTTGCCTTACGAGCATTGCTTCAGCTAACTGCAAGGCATGAACATGAGGGAAAAATGAGATGCACATTGATGTTGTCACATTTTTGTGTCAGCATGTTACATATAAACCACAGACATCAGGATCACTTGATCTGATATTAAATATGTCTTGCTGAAGAGTATGTGGCCTCAAGTTTTGAAAGGGTCAGCATTCAACATTTTGCATGTGAAGTGTTCCTGAACCAAAAGGTCTACGTACTAGCAGGCTACTCTACCAGTGGGGCTTTTAGCCTCCTGTGAGCCAAGCAGACCTAGGTCTCTTAGCTCCCTGAGGTCACCCCATGCCACAGAAACAGGAAGGGTTTATCAGTATTAATGATAAACAGACAGTCTTGTGGTTTAACCAGTATGCAAAAATTTACTGTTGGAGTTAATAATGTGTTGAATTTAATATTAAACCCTGTCAAGTTACCTAATAGCAGTCACCTGTGATAAATGCAGCCTACCTGCACTGCCGCTTGCAGACACTGTTGCTGCTGGTTGGCAGTCGCTACTCTGAAACCTCTTAAATCTAATCTGCAGTCCTTGTTAGCTGCCACAGAGAGAAATAGGTTGAAAACTTTAATTTTCCTCAAAATACAATATAAAGCATCTCTTAGTCATTTCTTTATCCCATTAAAACTATATATATATTTTTATTTGGTCAAAGTGGCCTCAATTTGACCAGGCTGAGCAACAGATTTGCTTGGTTTACCTTTCTTCATCCCTTCTGGTGACTGCAGTAACTTATCTCCACCAACCGCATGACTGAGAATTTGGGGTGGTTTGATTTATTAAAGGGTTTTCCTGGTTTTGGACAGATGCCCCTAAGCAGGACATTAAGCTACACGAAATTCTATTTCTGTAACAGATTTTCTGGCCAGGTCATTATATCAAGTTATTCTCTAGAGTGGATATACCAACACTTAGTGTAAAATTTTGGTACCTGTGTAGGTACCAGAGAACAACTTCTAGTATGCTAGCATTCCTAGTGTGAAAACCATAGTTTCAAAAACTGCAAACACAAGGGCAAAACCAAAACAGCAAAACAAAAACCATGGGCTTTCCAGCGAATTTTACTGAAAACCTTTCCCACCACTTAGGGTAATAGCTCTCTTGCTTGAATACTCCTCATGGTGTTTTTTGCCCCTTGTCCTCATAAGAGGAAAAATTAAGGGTATCTCTTTTTTCATCAGCTTCCACAGCATTTGTGTCATCTTTATTGCATCTAACCTTTGTCAAGCTGGGCTGAAGTGGGCCAGAAAGCTCAAAATTTGTTGGAAGCATGAGCAGAGCATGACCACATCAACATGTTTCCTTAAATAGTGTTTCATGTTTCTGATGAAGCACCTGCAGACTTGTCAGGGTTCATTTCTATAAACAACCTTCTCTGAGTCCGCCACTGAGTACCTGCCACTGCCTGGAAGGTCACGTGAAGTTATGTGTATCATCTACAGTGTTTGTAGTATATACAGCTGCATAGATGAAAATCATAATAATCCAATTTTATTGCATTGATACCATACTGTTACAGTCAGGTGATATTCTCTATCATAAAATTAATAAAAATTTTCTAGCTGTAAAATTTGCCCTTCAAGTTTACAGGAGCACACTGTAACCTCAGGGCCCAGAGGGAGTGACTTGTCATACAGTCTTATCTATGTAAGCTGTAATTACTGATAAATACAGAGTATGAGTTAAAGGAGGGAGGCCAATATATGGCTAAAGGCCATAAAACAGTGGAAAAATTCATGTGTACATTAATAGTGGAAGTGAGAAGTATGGGTTTGTAAAGAAGAGGCCCGAAGCAATGAACAGCACCTGGAAGATAAACTGCACTTCTGAGTATTTTCTTTTTCTTAAAAGGCTAAACAAATAGCCAGTAGAACCACAGATCAGTAACGTGGTCTTGGCCTGACACAAGTCAAGCCAAGCCATGTCTCCCTGATACTGTATTGTAGCGTTTGTGAAACTGCATGGAGCTGTTGCACTCTATGCGACTTTCATGCCTGGTTTTGGTATGTGACTTGGGAACAAGCTAATGAATGGGAACAGAGAAAAATGTTCTGTCTTACAAATTCCTGATAATTTTGCTGACCTTCTTGTGATGTTACCGTGTGTAAGGAGTTGTTCATGCTGTAAGCACTGGTGAACACTCAAATACTTAGGAATTTTATTTTTTCTTAATGCTACATTTGTCATCTAACCACAGAGCAAAACCTGACAAGCCTGTTGCTCAGCCTTATTTCTCTGCTGTACATTTGAAGCAACAGTGTGAAAAGGGCTACAAAGAGAGCAGTTGTATCCCTTTGTGGAATATAGTATCTGGGCTAGGAAAAATATAAAAGGAAATAAAAAACTTACAGAAGGTGTTTCTTAGAGCTTAAACCTGATGGGTTTGGCATATTAATACCATTCTGAAGGCACATATTGACTGTCTTTTTTTTTTATGTGACTCTATATATTTATATTTAATAATATCGACCACAATTGAACATGATGCTGAAAGTGGGAATAGAAGCCATACATTAGTAAAATTTTTTACTGTAGTGGCAACTCCACTTTGGAATAGCCATTTGATAAATCTAGGACCTCAGACAGAGGGTGATGAAAATAGAGAGCCCAGTGGTGATTACGTATACCTGACTGTGAACTAATGAGACGTTTCTCTTTATATTTCCCTTTAGCAAAGTATCCAGAAATCAAGACTCTGATGGGACCAGATCCACATTTAAAGTGGATTGTATCTGGAATGGTTTTCCTGCAGTTTCTAGCATGCTACCTGGTAAAAGATTTACCTTGGAAATGGATTATCTTCTGGGCTTATGCTTTTGGGGGTTGCATCAACCACTCACTGACCCTAGCCATCCATGATATTTCACACAACGTCGCCTTTGGGAATAAGCAGACCAAATGGAACCGATGGTTTGCAGTCTTTGCCAACTTGCCTATTGGCGTCCCTTATTCTGCTTCCTTCAAGAAATACCACATCGACCATCATCGGTATCTTGGTGGGGACAGCCTGGATGTGGACATTCCCACAGACTTTGAAGGCTGGTTTTTCTGTACGCCTCTTCGGAAACTGCTTTGGCTTTTCTTCCAGCCTCTGTTCTACAGTCTGAGACCACTGTATGTGAACCCCAAAGCAATTACACAGATGGAAATTTTTAATGCTCTTGCCCAGTTTTCCATAGACCTTATAATTTATTACCTTTGGGGGCTCAAACCTGTTGTTTATTTAATAGCAGGTTCAATTCTTTGCATGGGTTTACATCCCATTTCTGGACACTTCATAGCTGAACACTACATGTTCTTAAAAGGGTATGAGACATACTCTTATTATGGACCTCTGAACTGGCTCACCTTTAATGTAGGCTACCACATGGAGCATCATGACTTCCCCAGCATTCCTGGATGCAGATTGCCAATGGTGAGTATGGCATGAGTGAATTGGATTTTTATAAGAGCTGCTAGACTGTCTCAAAGAAATAACTCCAAATCATAGCAATGGATCATTTTGAAAAGAAAAAATATTTTATTTTTCTTTTTTTTCTAATTCATCCATTTCAAGCAGGAGATTGAGAGAAATGGCTACCAAACTGCTGTAATATTTAGTTTAGTTTATGGAAACAAGAACATCTGAGCCTTATATGGCTTGAGAAATACTTCTTGATAAAACCCTCCAACAACGCTCTAAATTTCTCAGTTTTCTTCCTTTAGCCACTAGCTTTCATCTCTTAGAAAGTTTAAAGGCCCAGCTAAAGGAAGGCAGGTGGCAATTACTACTTGAAATTTGTCTAATGATCAATCTGCTAATTATATTTCTTGATTAACATCAAACAAAAGTCTTTCTATATTACAGATGACATAAGCACTGGGGCATGTTCTAGCCTGACACAAATAGCACTAGAAAATAAAGCCCCGCTCTCCATGACTTGTTTTAGCTCTGCTGCCCCACCCACAGAAACTGAGGATGATCTGTCATTGGGAAAGTGCTGTGGCTTTCCTCTTTTGAAAGTCAAGCTGCTTTTTGTTTATGTTTTATCAGTTGTGGGAATCAAATTTGCAAAGCCCAGGTGTCTAGGAATGGTTTTCAATCTGCCTCCAGGTACGTAGCTGCTCTTCTGGGTTTTAATACGAGGGTTCCTCAACAGGTGCTCACAGTGTTAGAGGTATGTGACTTCAAAGTATTACTCCTACATACAAATCCTCTGGCGTAATAGGAAGGAAACATCTTCTGTTGCTGGTCCGATGCAAAGTTGGAGATAGAGCTGAGGAACCTGAAGTTCAGGAGCTGTGACCTCTCACTCCTGTGTAACACGTGCAACTTTTATGATGGTATGTCCAGGCAAACCCTGATTTATGGTTTAATGTCACAGAAACAGTCTGAGAGGAGATTCGAAGCAAGAGGAGATTTTCTTGTGGTGTAGAAGAGTATGGGGAGCCTCTGTATAGCCTGTAGTTCTGTTTTAACACACCTTTACTGCTGGAAGTCTGTCCTGAAGAAGCTGGCCATTCTTGGCAGCCCATGTTCACATGTGAAGTTCTCCTGACAGGCACTCCCATTGCTGATACACCCGATAGCTCAGTGGGGAAGTGCATGAGCTTAGCTTTAGTTTGAAATGTTCAAACTTGTTAGATAGGCTTAGATACTTAAATTACTGAAATGTAAATAGAAGAAAAGGTTAGCTCTGTATCTTACACAAGGGAGGTGAGTGACTAATTGAACTTGCTGGGACTGTTGCACCAGACCTGATTGAGACCTGCAAAGCTCTTCCCCACCCACCCCACAAATAGTTCAGCCTAATTACTTGAGGCAGTGTAGCAGCTGGAAGTGTCTGCCTTCCTGTCTGAAGAGGAAAGAGTTATTAGTTGAATTTGATGGGCTCATGTTCATATGTTTCTCACTCTCAGGCAACTGAGACTTGCACTGCTGGTGAAGGAGATACCAGGCTTGTCAGTCATTGTTGTCTGTCTGAACTATATGAAAAACTGAGTCTTTCATGAGTGATCAATCACAAGTGAGAATGTATTAGGAGGTGAAAGTCCTTTGGCAAACAGTTACTGAAGAAAATCCTTTGTCCGTTAAAACAAGTTGTTTGTTTTTTGCTACAAAATGAGAAGAATTTAGGGACTGTAGTGACAGGACAAGGGGTAACGGGTTCAAACTTAAACAGGGTAAGTTTAGATTGGATATAAGGAGGAAGTTCTTTACTGTTAGGGTGGTGAGGCACTGGAATGGGTTGCCCAGGGAAGCTGTGAATGCTCATCCCTGGTAGTGTTTAAGGCCAGGTTGGACAGAGCCTTGTGTGATACGGTTTAGAGCGAGGTGTCCCTGCCCATAGCAGGGGGTTTGGAACTTGGTGATCTTAAGGTCCTTTCCAACCCTAACTATTCTATGATTCTATAAAGAAAAAATTCTGTCTATAGCAGAAAGAGATAAGGGAACAGATTCTCTCTGGAGAGATTTAACGTTTGAGCTCCACTGCAGGTAGGGGTAGAATCCTTCCCTTGCTCTCCTCTGCTTAACCTCCCAGCAAATTCCTCACTCAACAGAAGTCCGTTTTTTTCAGTTCTAGTCTCTTATGCACTTCAAAGAGCTGAATTGTGTAATATGGATGACCTTTCAGTATACATATTTTAGTTTTTAATAATTGGCAAGTAAAAAGTGGAATAAAGATCTTTATTTAGTTCCTGCAGGATTGAGAGCAGGGGAAAAAGAGGATCAAAGAATAACTGGATCTTGGAAACTAACTGGCTCTTCTGCTTGCTTATCAGAAAAGTAAATTCAGTTTTGTCCTTTGTTACAGGTGTGTCATTCAGAATGTTCTGAGTAATGTGTTTGCCATTGGAAAGACCTTTGAAAGAGGAAGAGTTAGGCTGTGCTGTAAACTTATCGATATTAAGGATGAGTGACGTAAGAACTTTTCCCACTAGTATAATAGACACTATGCAAGAGAGCATGAACTTTAACATTACAATGAAGGACCTGCTTTAAAAAAAAAAACGTAGGACTGGATCAGTCTTTTCATGAAGCCTTATAATTATAAAACATTGCATTGCTTATGAAATGAGTAAAAGAGCCATTCTTTGTTATCTGGAGGATTGAATATACTTATCAGAGAGGGGACAGGAGGAGGAGAAACTCAGCTTGTCCTACAAACTGCAATAAAAACTGCAGCATTACCAGAGGCAAACTAGTTACTCATTAAGCTTGTGGGAAAAGACATGGTATGAAACCAGATTTATTAGACAGACAAGACTGGAAAACATGGTAGATGTGCTGGTTTTGAATTGCAGATTGCATTAACCCTGTGATGTCCAGGAAGGCTAGCTTGAGTGCTCCAGGGCTGATCAAGGACTACAGAATAAGCTTCGGTAATGTGCTTTCTAGCATTCTAAAGAAAACTTTTTCAGTCTTGTCATAAGGATCTCTAGGTTATGTATAGGTCCAGGACAAAGGGTCTATAACAGCTGTGGTGATATACTAGGTCGCATTTAACTTTTGCACCTACCAGATACAATGGTGTTGGATTGGAGTCCTGTTCCTGGGCTCTACAAGCACAAAACCAGAAGCAAAGTTTCAGTCTAAAAGATGTGATTTGTTACCTACCATCTTGATCTGTTTTAAGAGAAGCCTAAAGATACCAGATGCCAAGTGCCTGATAAGCTTCTTGCAGATTTTGTGATCTCTTGTTATCCTTCCATGGGCTCTCTCCAAAGCAATATGGAGAGCTTGAGGAGGAAGTCAGGATCAGGATTTAGGAATACTTCATCACAGTGCAATCCTCTTTGAGACTATCTATAATCTGGCTGCAAAACTTGCAATACAGAAACTGCAGGTTTTGTACTGCACCCAGAATGCAACATGGAGGATGACTCTTTCAGCCTCAAACATACTTAATAGATTTAGTTAAATGTTGTATTTAAAAGGGAATCTGCATTTAAACATAATTACTTTCTGTCCTCCCACCCCCAGATTTTATGGTAGGTATGGAGGAGATGATAATTTTATTTTACATATGGAGATGCTGAAAGAAATTATAATAGATGAGCTGGTTTTGTTGTGAAACTTCTGCATAGATTCGTTGTAAAAGAGAAACCGTTTTAAAAATTCTTTCCTGCCATGTGATAGCAAAATGGGAAGATGCATGTAACACACTTCCTTGTCTTTTCCGTAAGAAGACCCTTATTTTCCGTTTTCCCAATTCCTCTGTCACAAATATTTTACTGTAGTTTACCTTCCCCTCTCCACTGTTTCAGTGCATCCCATACAACTGCCCTGCCCAGAGCACAGGGACCTTCCCAATGGTGGAAGTGCTGCCTGCCTTCCTGCACAAGGTGCTGCTGGGCGCAAAGCCAAGAATCACTTCATGTAGGTGTGAATCACTGTCCCATGGCTGATCTAGGGTGATACACTCCAGTGCAAGCCCGTGATTATCTCTTGTGGTTTGCATACTGACCTACACTCCAGTGCAAGCCCCTGATTATCTCTTGTGGTTTCCATACTGACCTTCTCAGCCAGAATGAGCTGCCACCATACACTGCAGGAAGATGCTAAACAGATATACTTGGTGAACAAGCAACTCCTCTGTCAGCTGATGCTGAAGCAGGCTGCCTGATTCCAGAATATGATGTGTATGAGCTTCAAAATTCACGGCTGATTATTCTTATTAATCATCTTATGAAATCACACTTGTATTCTAGGTGCCCATTTTAAATCCATGATGCAGCTGCAGAATATGTGTATGGAATATATTTAAGTGCAGTTTTCCAGACCTGCATGTCGTGTCCACTGAACTTTTCAGCCCTATGCCTGGACTATACTGCTGCTTGTGTTTGCTGAAAACACAGAAGCTACTGGGTTGAACATAAATGGGCTGTTTATTGGCCTCTTCTGGAGCCCTTTATTTCCTGCTTCATCACTGGGGTAATTTTTAGTTAGCCTTTAGTGCCAGAGGGCACAGCCCTTGCCTGAGACATTGTTCCTAGGAGCTGAATTGTTTTCTGTTAATCTCCAGCCATCTGCTTCCATGTGCAAGGGGCAATACAAAAAGACTTTCTGAAGCCCTCATAGTCATCAGACTAACGCGATCAAGAACTCTGTAGATAACTAGCTGAGAAAATGTGTCTGCTTCAGAGCACTGTTTCTGTGAGCAAGAAAACTGTCTGGAGAAGAGGGGAATGGTAGACTTGCTAAATGAACTTGGCTAGTATGGATGAGGGCTATATTACTGTTGCAAGTCAAAATTCAAGCAGAACTTCTAAATGGAGGTAGGAGGGAAGGTCTGTAAGCAGCAGTGTGCTACGGAATGACCATGTCAGAGCCGGAGTGAAGCTTTTGGGGCTGGGTGTCTGAAACTCCCTCTGTGTTTGCAGCAGGCCTTATTAGTGGTTTTCATTCAGGGGAGTCAAGGGAGCTTACAGAACAACACTTGAAAGCAGGATATAGGGAATTATTAGAAAGTCAGAGGTATTCAGTGAGAGGCAGAATACAACCAGACCTAACTGAATCTTCTACCTCCAACACAGCATCACCATGCCATGAGCACAGGGAACACTTAGGGGCTGAGGTAACAAGGTAAACGATCTTAATGAAACTTGTACATTACCCAGCTACCTCACAGGGAAGTGCCTGCTAGGAAGCTGAATTAATGAGGTAACTATCAGTGAGCCATACTGGCTTATAATTTAACTTCTGCTGGGATTCTTACCTTTTTACAGTCAAAATGCTGTGTTAAGATTCCACTGTTACAGCTCAGATGCTGATGAGACTCTCCTCCTGGATGACAATTTCTGTGTAACCCTTTTGCTCTTCACTGGAAACCCATGCTGTGCTCAGCATAGCTGGCTTTAAAATCCTGCAGGGTTTTTAAAGAGAGGAGTCATGCTGTCCAGCAAGACAAACTACTCTAGAACAGAGCTGTGTGCCTGGGAGGCGAGCTGCAATAAAACCATGCCCAAGCAGTTTATGTGCAAGTGTACAATAGTTAGCAGACGTTGCTGCTTCGTAAGTGTGTTCAGAAAGCAGAGCACCTAGCTAGAGCAGGAACTACTGACAACTTGGGAATCCTCATAGTTCCCTGAATCTGCCAGGTTTGAAACCTCTTTGTCTTCTGGTTCCAGCCTTACTCCTGCTACAGGTGCCACCCCCAGTGGTGCACAATGGTTCTCTGATGGCAACAGTCCTAAGGCTTGCAGATTTGTAAAAGGGGTGAAATTTTATTAGACTTTTGACCTAATAATGAATCTCGCAGCATTTTTAACACCAGACTGAGGGGGACAGACCACCCTTGCCATTCCCTCTGCCTGCTGGAGGAACCCGTCTCTCAGATTTGAAACACGCCAGCAGAACCAAGGAAAAAAAGCCCTAAAGCGCAGGCCAGGCTGCGTCTGGTATTTTTTCAATTGGTATTTCTCTCCTACCCCGAACCCTCAGAAGACAAGTATTACAAGTGGTGAACAGGGCTTTAAATATAGGTGGATTCTCACTGATTTTTAAGGTGGCATCTTATTGTGGAGATCACTCCACCACCAAAATGAGACAAAATAGTTCTGACTGAAGGCAGTGATCCATCATCTTTCAAATTCTGACATTGTGAGGCAAAGTTTACATCAGAAATCTGCTAAGAAGTATCTAAATGTGTTTAAGTACATCTCATTTGGCTGAACTTCAGAGGCTCACAAGCAATAACAAGTAACTTCAGGTTATGGCTGTGCTATCAGATCTAAATGCAAGGACTGAATACTTGACACTGCAGCTAAATAGATCTTTTTCTCTCTCTTCTTCCAGGTGAAGAAGATTGCAGCAGAATATTACGATAACCTTCCACATCACCAGTCCTGGATTCGGGTTCTGTGGGACTTCGTTTTTGATGACACTATTGGTCCTTATTCAAGGGTTAAGAGACTATGCAAGCTGGCAAAAGCAAGCTAATAGACTAGCTCTGCCAGCTGCATTGGTGTTGTGTTTGTTCATTTGAATGACTTCTCTGCAAAAGTAGGAGGATGTTCGTGTGTGCTGAATTGGCATTGGTGTGTGCTCCTTAGACGAAGAAGTATGGAAATGAAGCAACTGGATGCACTATTTTAGACTATTGATACTTTTTAATAAAGGATATTTGTGTATGTAACCTTGAGAAATTAGAGTAAGCTATGATTATATGAACTTTGGCCTAGGCTTAGAATTAACTTCCTGGGCCACATGTGCCTACATCTGAGTTTTGGCCTTATCTGAATGTAGACTGCTTGATGCGTGTATGTGTGAGCATGAATGTGTGTAGTTTTGGACTGGTTTTGCTTCATGCCAGGTAAGATGTAGATGCTCTGTGTGCACGGGACTGTGGAAGCAGGGAAGACTGGCACACAGTAGTAAACAATACTTTCTGGAGAACACAAGAGTGCCTTTAGTTCAATGCCATATCTAATCCAGTATCTTCTGATAATTGCTGGTAGCTGAGATTTTGTATATGCAATGGAGTATGTGTATGTTTTTTGTACATTTGTGTCATTATTTCAGTAGCTGCTGTTTGACCTTTACTCCAGGACTTTGTCTAAACCTTTTCTGAATGCACTTCTATTCTTCAGATATAACTCATTGTAGCTAACCGGCAGAGCTGAACTGTAGTATGGAGTCTTCTGCTGGCTGCCTGATCAGCAGCAGGATGTGCACATGGAGAAAATGGGCAGTCCTTTCTCACCCACCTGCTCAACAGTGTTCAAAACTTTGTGTTTCTCATCCATTTCCTCACTGTAAGTCTGTTTGGGAATGAAAGGATTCTCATTTTAATTACTGCTTACCAAGGTTGTTAACATTCCTGATCACTTTTGTTGGTCTTCTCTACATTATACCCCTTTCTGTGCATAGGAGTTAGTATGTGTCAGTGAAGACATAGAGACATTACAGTGGGATTTGTTCCTAACTGGTTTTAGAATAATTGTAAGTTTTTTCCTCTATCATTCAGGCACACCAACTTGACATTTGGGAAGCATTTGATTCTCCAGCTCTTTAAAAGTTGCCTCTGATGGCGTCAAAGGTATACACTTGGAGGTAGGGTAGTTTCCCTCCCTACATGTCTTACTTCGGGCTATTGACATTAGCCTTCACCTGCCATTTCCAACCACTGGAACAATTGAATTGTCCTGCCTAAACTCTCAAGCTATAAACTTCTGCTATCATCAATAATTCTGTATCTTCAAAAATCTTATTCACCATACCTTTCTCCAAGCAGAACAGTATCTCGTGGGTCAGGAATTCAGATGCCATCTAATAACTGCTCCACCCTGGAAAGCGGACAACTTATTTCTATCCTTAATAAATGGTTAAAAGAGTTCTATAAAGGCCTTCTTATACTCTAACCCTCTAACAATTTAACTTTTATGTTTTCTCCTGGAAATCCATGTCTGTAGCAAAGGAAAGGATTATAGTGCATTCTCATTGGTTCCTCAAAGTATATTATTAGATCTGGGAAGCCCAATTTCCTTAATGTGCATAATTTTATTCTTTCCTTCTACATCACTGGATCCAGTAAGCCTGTCTGTTTGCTACCTGGCACATCAGGCAGCCGAGCCAGTCCGCTCCAATTTGGGTTCCTCCTCCTCCATTTTCCCATTCTCCATTTTTCTCATCTGTCTGATGAATCTGGTACATACACAGGTTTGCTCAACAGTGCAAGACCCTTTGTGATGCAGGGCCAGAATACTAGTTCATTCAGATACTGTTTTGGTTAGTGGGTTGTGCTTCTGGAAAAGAAGAGGAAGACTGGGGCCTATTCTGACACTTCAGACTTAACTGGTTCTTCAGTGAAGAATGTGCTTAAGATGTTGTATCTTAATTATTAAAGCCTTTTATTTTTCTCCCAGAGGAAGAGGTTTTGGTATGGGAACCTCCATTAACTTCATTGTATCAGTGCTCATGTCAGAAAGCTTCAGGCTTTTATTAATTCCCTTCAGAGCTGCTGGCACTTCACGATCATGTACTCAACTTCATGTATCCTTCCTGAACTCTCCTGGCTGACTTAGCAAGTTAATATAAAAACCACAATAAAGATTATACTATCTCTCTTCCTCAACCTGACTATTGTCCTTCTCCTCTATGGCAAGTGACCTTTCTATAGTTCTTTACTCAGCTGTTTCATAATGCACTGACATATGCGGTCTACAGATTACTAGCCTAGCCTGACACAGAGGCTATGCTGTAAGCATGGGTAACCAACCTGGCAACTGCTTCTTATCCTGCCTCCCATCAATATTTTCATTATGGTCCCAGCTTGCTTTGCCCGGGTAATTCCTGCTCTGTGCTTTCCACCTCCATTGGGAATTTGAAGTGGCTGGAAGCCTGGTATGGGCAGATGTGTGGTGTGAGCTATTTCACTGTGTGTGGGTGTTGCTGAAGAAGGCTGTGATCCCATCCTCTGCATGGGCATTTGTCTTGGCCATGACCATTAATGTTGGCAGCAGGGTTTTTTTTGATAAACACAGAGTATGTGGGTCTGGGTTAAAAGTACATTAGGGCTATGTATAGGTTTATTCTCTTCACTTAATAATAAATTCAGATCCACTTCACTGTGTGGCCACACTAATGCTCTAGCGAGATAGGAATAAAATTGCTGTATTGAAGCCAGGAGTGGAGGTTAATGCCCGCTTTGATTTCTGCTATGTAAAATGCCTATGGCCTGCCCTGTCATAATGGCTCAACAAGCCCAGCATGAAAGGACACCCTTCTCCACAGAGTAAACAGGCAACCTGACTTAGTGTCTGGGAGGGGAAATCCTCTGGCATCTGCAAATAAACCACGCTGGGCACCCCTGTCCCCATAAGCTAGGAACCAGCAAAGTGCTAGTGCTGCCAGGTCTGCTCTCCTGCTCCTATCAGCCAAGCTTCCCCTTCGACTCGGGCACACCTTGCTCCTACAGCTATTAAGTGGCCCTGTGCAAACTTCAGCTTATTATGTCTTAATTATATGAGGCCTGCAAAAGCAGAAGAATGTAAGAAAAACTCATTTACAGCAGGTGGCTGATGTTAACAGAGGGCACACCATATCCAGGGTGTACACTTGGCCTGAATTACAACAGGGTTATTACTGACCTTAGGCATAATGCCACATTCCAAGGGAGAACGTGAGCCATGCCAGCCCCCAACTTCCTCAAGCTTAATTAAGATTATGGGAGAGTTTCACAGAATGGTTGTGATTATCTGAGAGGCAGCAGTTCTGAAAAATACTTGACATTGTCAGGTTTGCCATTAAATGGGTTTATAACTAAGAAACACATGAGCTACTGTATGAGATCATTATAATCTTTGCTGTTACGGATCCTTGCCTGTGCTCTTCCTAGTGGAAAGGCTCCTTCTTGTGCTTCTGGGGCTGTTGTTTGTGGTGCACATCAATGTCTGACAGCTTTAATTCCCATGTGGAATCTTACCTCACTGTTTAACCTGTCTCTCACCTCCTGCTGGCATTAAACGGCTAACAGCATCAGGGTCAGGCTGGAGCTCACTATTGCATTAAACATGGACTTTTGTATTTAATCTGCACTAGACCCACTTTGTAAAGACCAGACTGTCTTCTAAAAGGCAGCCTTAATTTGAAGAGTGCTAAAGAGCAATCCCATGCTTTTCAAGCCAAAGCAGGTAAGATTTTACAACTAACTGCAAAGCACACCTCACCCTGCCTCCTCTCCTGGGTCTGCTCAGTGGCAATGGCTGGGCAGAGCTGTCAACCCACAGTGAGTCTCAGTCACTTTCCTCTCATTAACTCAAGTGATGTAAAAGTGCAGCTCAAGTGATGAATGAAACAAAGAAAGGCAGGGCCATGTGGACAATAAACAGTTTATTACCAATATGAACACAGATACTGTGATGCACTGACGTACCATTTTTTTATATTGTGATAACTCTGAGACAAAGAACTTGTTGGCTGACAACTAACATGTCTCTGTTTCTTCTTGTGATGCCTCAATACATTTCTGTTGGCAAGGATCTTCATTTACATTGCAGACTACTAGTAAAATGACTTTGAAGTCATCTATCAAAAGCAAATGGTTCACGTGTGTTCTTATCTACTACTAAAAAGAAAGGTAATACATTTAAATAAGCAAATACAAAATACAAAAAAGGCTGACAAATCCAATGTGCAGTGTCAGATGAAATCTAAAAAATCCAGAAATTTAAAATTTAATATTCTTTAGATTAAGACTTTTAAAATGAAGTGAATCCAAGGCAGCAGCAAGCTTCAAAGTGTGCTGAGTCTGCTAATAAAAAGGGTATAAGAACAAAGACAGTGCCGGTGTCCTCTCTCACCATCTTGCATGACCTTGGTACACTTAGAAATGATCCGATCTTCCTAGCATTCTTAGTACCGTCCAAATGCTTTGCAATCATTATGTTGTACTGATTCTACTCAACTCCTGCCGTATGGCTAGAAAACCAAACCAAAAGGTTAATGCGTAATGTCATACCCAGTGTGATGGAAAATGCTAAGTATAGAGGTTGCAGAAAGTACACGCTGGTAAAAGAATGAGTGGAGGGTAAAAGGATGAGTAAGGGTAGGCAGCTGTTTGCTTGCAAACTGCAGTACTGGTGCTAAGAAGTTGCATCTGCGGTTTATGTGAATGTCTTATTTTGCACTGGAATGAACTAGGAAGGCTCTGAGGGCCAAGCTGCTGCGATGCTAGCAAGGGTCTCCTCAACTGCAAATTGCCCAAAGGTTTGTGAGCACACAGGTCTAGGGGGAGGGGATGGGGAATGGATTTTAGCTGTTTTACAGTCTCCTCTCTTTCCCCTTCTATGTGAATCTAAGATGGGGAGCGCAGGGTGTGGAAATGCATCTTCATATGCCCTAATGTGGGCTTCAGATACAGATTTTGCTATGCATTTCAATAATGGCCCTGAAAAACACATTTAGTTATATATTGCACAGCAATTTGTAAAACAGTACTGATACATTTAGTACAGTTGTACTTTTCAATAAATTATAAAAATACATGGCTATTTGGAAAGCTGGAATTGAATGAAGGTCTGAAATAGCTCTACAAGAATACAAAACCTACAGAAGATGATCGGGATGGATTTTCGGTTTGGTACCTTTGTCCTCTCCTCATCCGAACCTGTGTGGCCAGCTAGTTACAAGTGATTTCACGCTCCCTGACTGTGATAAACTGACATGCTATGGGAAGGCCATCTCTCATCCTCTCACCTGTGAGAAACACCAGCCAGTGATTTTCTCACAGGCTGGGAGTGAAAATGCTCATCAACACCATAAAAATAAAGGATGTAAACACAGTGTCACGATCAGAGCTCACTTAAAGTAGATGCTTGTTCTTCAAACGTGTATATAAATCAGAGCTGCTCATAGAAGTCTGAAAACACCAGGGAACTCTCTGCAGTTCCTATCATCTTATCTATGGGAAATTAGTCATAAAGATGAGAAAAATAATAATTTTTCTCTTTCTTACCATCAATTATCTCCTCTTTCACTTTGTGTAACTCTCTTACAACTTCCTCCAATATTTCCTGATGAGACAAAACACAAGTCAGCTGCTCAGAATTTCCTTCTAACTGGTGGAAGAAAATGCAAGTTTAACACGGTTGTGCTTGTCCCCCACCTCCTCTGATGATCAGAGCCTAGCACTACTAACAGCTACATCTGCACTCCCAGGCCAAGGATGCAGAAGATACTGGCATATTTATTTGCCCATTTCTGTACAGACATCTTGATGAAATAGCAGTGAGATTGTGCTCTCTTGCTGCTTACCATCTAGCCCTCCTCTAAGCACCTAGTTGTAGAGGAAATCAGAAGACTGAACAGCTGTTTTGCTTGTACAGCGCATGCATGGGGGAAAATGGGTAGCTCATCAGTCCTCTGAGGTGTGAAAGACCTTTACACTCACCTGTTTCATTCGATCAAAATCTAAGGCATCCATAGCCACATCATTGCTGCTGCTCACTGGCTTCATCCTGGAGAAAGGGAAAAAAAACATTAAAAAAGCCCATCAGTTCCTTGCAGTGGACATTAAGTTACACCTGCCTGATAGTGTGGATGAAACACACCCCAGAGCAGGAGCACCTGTGTTTTGAGTGCTGAACCAGAGGCTCCCTATTGTGCTGTTCAAGAGTGTTCGGCAGCTGGCGAGCAGCACTGCTCCTGTTTGCAACCTGACCCTCAAAGATGCTGCTTTCTCCTACTGCAGACATACTGGAGGGAGTGCAAAGACTGCAATGAAGCTCTGTTTATTGTTTTTTTCTTGGTGTTGGGAGTCTCAATGATTTCAGACTAGAAAATGCTGAGATGTCTTCAGGGGATAAAGCCTGTTTAATGATATGTTTTATTACAGCATTTGAAATTTGCAAGCTACATGTCTGGTTTTCTCTCAGTCTGTTTTCTGTATAGCAACCCTGTCCTAGCCACCTAGACTTCAACTGGTGCTAAAGTAATAGCAGAAAACAAGTTAGAAAAATATTACAGGAAAAGTAATAACCCAGTAATCCTTTCCTTGGAAGGCATGACTGATTTAAGTGGAGCTTCTTGGTAACACTGTGTAGCACGGGTACTTTTTCTTGAGTCATAAACAAAACCAATCTGGCTAGTACACCTGAGTGCTATCGATCTTCCAGGATGTTATTAAGTCAGTGGGCTGAACTCTGACGATGGCTGATAAAATGAAGAAAGAAGAAGCTGCTTGACTTTCTCTTTTAATCAGTAACTCTAAAAAACTTCAAAAATTAACTATGCTATCTAAATAACAGGAAAAGCTTCAAATAACTTTGCCATCATCTTTGGGCCCAAACTGGGGGATGGTGGAGATTCTGTCAGTCCTGAAAGTATGCTTGCTCTAGCAACCCCTTCTCAGGAAAATCTTAACAGGTCTCCTACCATCTCACAGCTAAGCTGGGAATTAAGACAGATACAAATGCCATCAAACTGAACAGGAATGGAAACAGGTCACTGCTGAGAGAGGGCTTTGGAAACCTGCTCTGTTTCCTCCCACAGAAGTTGTTTGAGCAAGCAAAGATGGAGCACCACTCCAGATATTAAACTAAGAAGGGATTTTTTCCCACTGAACTAGTCCTCCTCCCAGGAAGAGATGGCATTATAGAAGATAGCTGGTGAAAACTTGATGGCTGTTTCAAATAGCCCATGTTTCATTCCCAACTGAATAAAATGAATGGTCTTTCTATATTAAAACTCTCACCTATTTCCTAGAAACAACATGTCCCATTGGTTTTAGGAGAACTGGAGAGACTATTATTTTGTTCTAGTAACACTGATGCATCCCTCTGAATGTTTCCGCAGGGCATGTTCCAGCATCTTTAACATAGCAGCAAGTACATGCAGATAGTTGCCTTTGGTAACTTTCTCCCTGCAGACTATCAGCACCATCATATACATAATAGTGTAAACCAAAAGACATCTCTTGCAGTGAATGCTAAACATACGCAAGCCTGTGTTCTGCCTTCTTATTCAGCTTATCCATCTATCTCAGTGTCCACTACTGCAGTAACACTGTGTCATTCAAGACCAGCACTGGAAGGAAGTCTCTTTAGCTGTCCAACAAACTTCATTTCAATCTTTGTACTGGTAAGAATATGGGTGATAAAACTGCAGCTTGGCTGTTCACATTGATGGGACATTTGGAGTCCTACTTCAGGCTTCTCGGATTTAACACCTGCCAGCTTTTATACCCTGTATTTCTGAACGCCTTTTCTGTGGCTAGAACTTTTTACAGCTTGATGTTAACTTATTGCACCAAGCTTTGCTGTTCTTTCTCATGCATCCACTGCAGTTACACGGATGGAGCAATAACTTTCCTTCTCCCAGCTGCAAGCTCCTCAGATATTTCTGCCTTGGCTTTGAATTTCTGCAGAGGCTGGACAATGAAGAGCTCTTTGATTGGCAGGGTCATCCTGTACCTGCTGTAAAAAGATGCTCCAAAGCCTGCCTTTCACATGACACAGTGTACTGCCAAGCTTGTGCCTCTGCTTCACAAGCATAGATGCTTTAAGCGCTTGCTTAAAGTGTGATTAATGTCTGTGATGCTTGTGCACACCTGAGCAGGGGGCTGTTTCCATGGAACAAGCCTTTGACACGACACATTCCACCTTCACAGTTTGTGCAGCGACAGACAAAGCAGAATGTAAGAGAATGAGTAAAAGACGTCACAGAAGACAAACATTAGTGCTGAACGATGGGATTAGCCAAAGGACAAGCCAAGACGGTTAAGAAGCTAGGCTGTTAGCCAGTACCTAGAAGACACGTGGGATTGTGTGGGGCTCTTAGCTTCACAGCTCTTCACCATTGATGGATTTCTATAGCAATGGAATGAAACGAGAAATGAGTTGTGCACATGCCACAGGACAGCATGACCATCCCAACTGCTAGCCAGCCAGAGGGACACCCCATGCAGCTCACCTAGAAAGTAATGAAGATACAGGTTTTTCAACAGAATTGCTCCTTTCCCATGGCTTCTTCCCAGAGTCTGGAAAATAAAAATTAAAAGTTACTGTTGATTATTTTTTCTCTAAAGATAAAAATATCCTGAAGTTTACTGTCTTACACAGCTGCTTTCATTCAGTAAGGATGAGCGACTTAGACCCAGGAAAGCAGGACTGATTGGATGAATGAATATTGAATGAATATAAGAGGTTGCCTGTATTACAGAGAAAGCATTGGCAAAAATCTGCATAGTGATCCCTTTAATTAGGCACCAGATAGTTAAACAATACTAAAAAGACATGGAACTGGATCAGTAGGAGGAAATGCATAAATCATTTCTATTAAGAAATACAGGCTAATTGCTATAAGGCTTATTTTATTACGTACAATCCTTATTTATATTTTAAGTTTAAAAGGCCTAGTTTTTTTGTTTGCATAGTTGGCAGAAAATATGGGTGTATCTAAAAATAGTGAGACCCCCCATGATGCAAATCTCCACAGAGAATTTAATGTTGTCTAGATTTCTAACTTGCAGAACATTCCTAAAAGCTGCACTAAGCAACCTGTTACTGAAAATGCTTGCTATTGTTTTAATCCCCTCCTAAAATAAAGTGAACTGTTTCAGAGACTTCAGTAACCCACAGCTTCATGCACAAGGGTTGCTCCTCCATGAGGTCCTAAAAAGCTCCTTAAAAGAATTATGTCACTCTCAGGAAATGTCTAGATATCATTCCTCATTTACATGCATCTTCTCCTAGCTTCTCCCCCTTTCCTTGCAAAGCATGCAAATAGTGGCTTTGTTTCAAAAGGAAGCTGGTATGGTTAAATACCCATTCCCTTCAGAAAGGTTTCTTTTAGCACATATGAAAGCCAAGACTGATGCAAGAATGAATCTGACTGGCTTGCAGCTTATCTACTCAGAGACAGTCATTTCAACTCGTCTTGGGAAAAACATATTTTGGGGGTTCCTTAATTTCACCTAGCAAATCTCAGGATCAGGCTCACTGCAACAAGCTACCAAGACACATTCCCCAGCTGCATAAACCAGGAGACAGCTACACTACAAAAAAGAAAATAGTACAGCTTTTTTACTCTTAGAAGATTTCACAATGTTGAAGACACGGATCCTTAGTTACATGACTGGACCCCGCTAACTAAATTGGCTGTATTGGCATTGTCTTGGCTGTGAAGTGTATAAAATCACAATTTCTTTATGAGTATAGTTTTTAAAACAACAGGTATTTGAGAATTTTTCTCTTAGTCGTATTCAGAAGTAGGATGATGAACCCAGAGTCTGCAAGTGCTGGAAAAGACTAGATTAAGAAGACAACTACAACACTAGTAGTTTGATTTAATACCTGATGAATTTTGCTGCTGCTGGGTGGAACCTCGTGTACTGGGTGAAGGAGAGGTGATAGCATCATCCTACAAAGAGAAAAACAGGACATTACTGAATTCTGGAGATGAAGCAGAGTCCTCTTCTGCTCTGTACACAGTTGAAACACAGGTGGTACAAAGGCAAGTTTCCTCCAAGCATGTCTAACAGGCACTACTGCCAAGGTATGGGCTCAAGTTCATTTAGATTTCAACCTTTCTCTCCCTTTAGCATGGCAAAATACATACTTTTTAATTTTTGATAATATGGACATCTTTTCACGATTCCACTGAATCACCCTCACCCCTGTACACCAAACCAGGCTGCATTACCACTCTAAAGTTCTGGCTGCTGATGTTTATATACAATCCACCCACTTCCCAAATTTAGATATGGGAACTGAGCTGTCTGAAGGAGCAGTAGGCCAGATCCCAGCCTTTTAGCCCAGGAGAACTACTGGTATTAGTAAGAATAGTCCAGGTACTACCAAAGGTAACTAAGTAATCCAATACCCCTCCTAAGTAGAAGATTAAACACTACATCACATATTTGGACTCTTTTTTCTGAGATTTATAACAGATCATAAAACATTCACCTCTGCATTTGATATGTCAATATCATTTAGTAACCCTCACAACGCACTCAGGAAAAGCATTAACTCTGCATTGTAAAATGGAATTGCACCCAGTCTAACAGAAGGTCCCTCACCACAAAGTGTCTTCAAGATACCTGTCAAACAGATGTCCTCTAAAACACATTTCGGAACAGTTTGGTGCTATCAAAAAGTTTGATGTAGGATGTAAACTAATGCAGAGTTTCAGTGGGAGAGAAGAAAGGGCAGAAAGACAGCAGAGGCTGAATAGTTAGAAGCTAAATAGTGCCTTTCATCTCTGAGCACATGGCTCAAAACAAGCTTTGGGGCAAAATTTAGAGCAATGGTTGCCTAGAGGGTTCAGTAAGCAAATTCCATGCTTGAAGCATCCCTTGAGGAACAAGTGAAAATAACTGCTTTTCTCCTTAAACAGTGCAAAGTGCTTATGCCTGCCCTTGCTACAAACCTTTCAGACTAGGGTTAGACCTATATTTTCCAAGTGGATTTCCTACTGAGCAGCTGTTACTTTGTCTTTGGTGGCAAGATCTCTATATAGGTGATACAAGGCACACACAATGCTTTACAAACTTGCAGCCATGACAGAGAGCCTTCATGAGGGTGCTGGTTAGCAACAGGAATGCTGTATGAGCAGCAGCCCAGAAAAGCACCACATGGGAAGGGACCCAGTGTATATCCGGGTCTCTTTTGAGACTGGAAAGGTCTCCCATGCTTTACCAGTTCAGTGGGTAAAAAATAAGTGTTTTAATCTGCATGCTGAACTCAAAATCAGTGCATCAAGTTCAGCATAAAGACTGAGTAAAATAAAACCTCTTACTTGCTTTTGTGGACAAAAACAGAACAGTTAAAACAGAGGTGATTCAATGTTCTCTGAGGCTCTTCAAGCTCTAGCATCTCATTTTAGTGGAGGTATCACGAACACATATTTTAACCTTTGAATGGTCTAATGGTTAATGCACTGTTGCCCCTTCACCCCCGCCCCCCCCCAGACATTTTGCATGTGCACCCTGGGATCTGAAGTGAGCTGATTCTTGCTTTGCATGGAGGCTGCAAATCCAAAGTTACACCACATAGTTGATGATCCACTTCAGCTTAGCTGAAACTGCAAATTTAAAATAAGAATCATAAACTTTATCTCAAATTTACTTATCAGAAGATTCAATGCATTTTCTGATGAAGCAAGAACCTACCATACCTACAATTCTTGGATCAGACCATGAGAAAGCACCTATTAACCTAGTTTGGACAATACCTCACCTATGAATAAGGCAGCAATTCTTGTTTATAGGCTGCTGTTCCCAGGAAAGGTGGAAGCAGTTACATTTAGCTTTTGACTGAATGTGCAAATCTATTCCTGGATCAGCACTGCTTGTCACTGCCTGCCACACACAGTGAATGAGCACAGGACTTTGGCTTACAAGGCAGCACATCAACATATTTGCAAGAGCAGAACAGTGAGGAGTCTTTCACTTACATTCTGGCTTTCCTCTTCCTTTTTGTCAGCTGGCTTGTCTGACTGCGACGCTGCTTTCCTCCTTTGCAAAGGAACATGAGATAGGACACACAGTCAACCCTCTAGAAACATATCTTCCATGTGGGAAGGCTGATTCAGGCTCTGGTGGGAGTTTTTATTTACTTAGTACATCCAAGGGAATGTGATAAAGGCTGATGTGTTTGGTTGCGTGGGATTAGGATGGAGGGGAGGAATACAGACCTTGGTGATACAACTCAGGGAGAGGGGCAAAATTATGAGGTGTTGTTTAACAGAGGAACACAGGGTGCTGAGCACAAGGAAATGTGTTGCAGTGGGGGAAGGAGGCACAGCTGGATATGAAACTGGGTGAGAAAGGGATGGCTTCTCTCTAGGGCTGAGGAGATGGTGGCTCCTGTGGTCTAACACAAGATGAACACCTCAAATCACCAAGGGTTTCTTAAGACCAAGCTAACCGTCCCCCAGGTGGCTCAGGTGGGTATTGCAAAGATGACACTTCTCAGCTAGCTCCAGGATCATTTTGCCACCTGTCCTTTATCCCTCCCCATCCCTATTCTCACTCAGAGAAACGGCTGTGGCAGTGATCCCATGTGATTGGATAAGAGTCAGAAAAGCCCTTCAACCCACGTCCATCCCCACTGGAAATGATCAGGCACTGTTTCTGCTCAGTGAAGACCCCTTCTCCCCTCAGGGTGGGAAAGCCAGAAACCAAGTGCACCAGCCTGGGTTTTCAAGTGCCTTTGGTGAGTCTCAAATCCAGTTCAAAGGCAGCAGAGCTCCTAAACCCCGTGACAGTGTTGGTGATGCCTACAGAAGTTGAGCACCTGAGACTCTCACACTGTCCTGCTTCCTGAGGAGAGGCAAAACTTTCTGAGAAGCAGTGGCAAACAGCTGCAGTCCATTCACTGGATCAATTGGACATGAGAGTAAGCAAAGATGTTGGTTGTTTATCTTTGAAGAGCACATGGTCAAACTTCTCGGGTGTTAACCACACTGGCAGAGGAAAACCAAATTCTTGATTTTCAAGCCCTATGTAGGGTCTAAAGAGTACTCCAGTGTGCCAGGCACCGATTCTCTAGACATCCGATTTCCCATTTTAGACAATTAGGGGAACTGTGGCTGTAGTCTCCACATGAACTTTGGTTATGATGATCCTTATCCACCCGTGAATGCTACCCTTAGCAGACGTTTTTTAAAACACCAATATGATAGATTTTTCATTTAGTCTTGCTTCTGAAGTGGACAAAATTAATCTCACAGAACAAAAAATCCCAATGACACTTAGAAAGGCTTCTGAGTTTCAAAGCACTGCTACAGATTTGTCAAAGGATTTTTTTTTTCATATCACTGGCAAAAGAAAATCCTCACTGGATACAAAAATTGGAGGTTTTTATGTAAATTTGACAGAAAACTAGGAGTAAAACACATGCGTTTGTAGGACACGGTGCTCTGTGGGAATTATTTCCAGATATTCAACTGAATTAATAATTTTATTGGATCAGTATTAATTTTTATATTCTTTTTCTAATATTGACTTGATTCTTCTGAGAAAAAAGCTTACGATGATTATGAATTTCAGTGAGGGAAATACTTGCCCAGGTGAGAGACCAGTGTTAGATTTATGTCCTGCAAGAAACTTAACTGGGCTAGAAATTATAGTAGTTTGTGAGAGAGTTCATTATTCTGCTTGCACTTCAGTCCTGAAGCAAAGGGCTGTTTTCACGGGGGACACGAATACTAGAGAGCAGTATTTTATACCACCTGACCTCTTAAAAGCATTTTCCTTCATTACTTACCCAGCATTAGACACATTCCCTGTTTCTGAGCATGTGGTTTTCTGCTCAGCAAAGGGCCCCTGGTATCCCAGGCTTGTTACTCAGTGATTTCTGTACTGAACATGCTCAGTTTAAAGAAACCATCTTTTTAACTCCTGCCTGCCAGCTCGGTAAGAGCAACCTGAAACACACTGACAGGTTCTTCCCTTTTCTATGTCATCACAAATAAAAACGGCTTTGGAGCCGGAAGAAATCCTCTCAGTAACAGTTTAATAGCATGTGGCCAGATTGCACCCTTGACTGAAAACTCATTACAATTCCATGGCTTTATGAAGCAAAACTCAGGAAACATTTCTGCTGCTGTCAATGCCCTGGGAAAGGATGCTTATGGTAGTGCAGCTTATTCGTTAAGATACTGAGAGAATTTGACCCTGAATACCTGAAGACACCAGAACCCACTGCCAAAAGCTGTACTGGAGTACATGTTAGACTAGAACCACAGAAATCTGCAGGATTTCTATAACCAAGCATATGAGATGTCCATTTAACTTGTTTGCTTGAACAGGTGTTCCTGCTCCGGCAGGGGGATTGGACTGGATGATCTTTTGAGGTCCCTTCCAATCTCTAACATACTGTGATACTGTGTGATACTGTGAAGGAGTTACCCCAGCATCTAGTCACGGAACCTTACTTTGCTTACAGACATCATTCAGTTCAGCAGTCAGTCTTGACAGGCAGCAGCACAAAATAGATCACAAGGTGAACCAGTAAATAACTATTAAAAGCTGTTAAGCTATTTTAGTTCAGAAAAGAAAGAAAGTGATCTGTTTGGTATTTTACACTGCTGGGAACATTTTATAGTGTTGCGTATCCATCCTCTGAACTGGAAATTGTTTTTGTATTGGACAATATATTTAAGAACTCCATCTTTGCGCACTATACAACTGTACCTATTCTTCATTATTTTACTTATCCTTTTCTTTCACTATTCATACATTGAAAAAGATAGAGCTAAAAATCAAACATCTAACACTAGGAGCTTGGGAGTCTGACATAACATTATTGATGGAATCAGGGGAAAGCAGAAAGAAAAAAATAATTGGAATAATTGAGTGTCTTTTAACAGCTGGTAGCTTGATATATCATGACTCACTTTATATGAGAATAACTTGGCTAGCCTGTCTGAAATGCACTGAGAATCAATTCACCTGCCAAGATGTTGCCCTTTTATTGCACTTCTGCTATGTTTTTAGGTTCAGCATCCTGAATGCATAAAGAATAATTTGTTTAAGTTTCTTCATACTTTACTCTATCTGAATACAGTAACTTTGAAATAGATATGGTAAAATGGCAAAAGTCCAGAGGATATATTTGTCACCATCTTTGAAGGCTACCACACTGAAGGATTTCTTACAGCAGCTAAACTCTGCCAAGTATCATTGCTGCAACATCTACAGTTTCAGATATATATATATGTATGTATATATGCATATACATACACAGTTTCACCCGGCAATGCTGGTGACTAGCATCTATGTAGATCTGGTCAAATTTCAAAGAAGCATCAAAGTGACCCACTGATAACCAAACTGACAGCATCTTGCTCCACAACTGCTGCAGAGCTCACGCTAGTGCTTACTTGAAGTCTGAATACAAACCTTTTTGCCAGCAATTTATTCATTTCTTCCATTAGTCCTCCTCCGCCTCCTCCACTACTTGTTCGATTGGCATCACTTTTGGAGACCCCACTGGGGCTGGACCCTCCTGAACCATCTTCTGGCTTAAGACAGAAATAAGCATTGGAATTAATGAAAAGTTTCATTTACAACCACACCCTCAATGATCAGTTTTCCTAATTATTAGAAGAAGTCATCAACATCACAGCCCAAAACCAGGCATAGGATGTGTTCTGCCTTGGAATAAAGACCTTACTAAGACCAGGAGCTGTCTGGGTGAGGCAAATATACAGGCAAATGATGAAAAAAACCAGAGTTTTCAGAGCACCCCCAGAGTGCTCTTTGTTCATGATTATGTTTATGCATGCTTATGCAACCTTTACCTAAGTGGACAACCCATTGATGTGCTGCCTCAACAGTCTACACTGTTTGTGGTAATCATGACATAGTTTTAACCACTTATAATGAAAACACTAACAGTGCAATGGTGGGCTTTGCAGAAGTACTGAAATCCTGGCAACGTGATAACTCACAGTGATTTGATAATTAACATTTTCTGAGGAGGAGGAATTCCACCAAACATCTGCTGCTCAGCTGTATTTGCCCTACAAATTCACATTTCAAAGTTCACCTAAGGGGGTGCAGCTGAAGCATGTTTCACCATATTTCACACTGGATTTGCGGATCATTACACCAAGCTGCACCAGGCTTTCCCGCAGCAGAGAAGAGACCCTGGGGGAGTCCGGGTGCCACCTCCTTACCCGTTGAACTCTCCTTAGTTTGGCACCAGCCAGAGCCGCTGCAAGCCCTGACACTGACCCATCTTCAGTGCCAGCCCCTTGGCCAGCGCCTGCCGGCAGGGGGGGAGGTGGGGGGGGCGCAGCTCCCATGGGTGGTGGAGGGACTGGGGGGGGTGGCGGAGGTGGGGGCCCCCCGGACGAAGTGGGGATCACAGCAGCGCCACTGGGATGACCAGGTGGAAGTGCTGGGCCTGAAATGCAGAGAACACGAGTTACACTTGACGTACTATCTCCTCCAGCCTGTACACAAGGTCATGTTTCTGCTCCCAGGGTCATGACCTGACTGCATGATGAGCGATCAACGCAAGGAAGCACCAAGCATATAGGAAAATGGGAAACGGTACTTATATCAGTGGTCAATCAGCTACAGGTGTGTCCTGCAACACCCTGTCACTGATAAACTAGCCTTTTCTCTCCTCTTCTCCCTGGCTGAGCTAGTGTTTTATTCTGTGGTGAACTCAAAACACAGACAACACTTCCCAGTCCATAAGTATCATGTTCCACTTGTCTCATAGCTTTCCACATGCAGATAATAAACAGCATCAACCAACTCCATGGACTTTACTTAACATCAGTTTTTCACCAGACTCATGGACTACAGGGACACAGCCTCCTTTCTGCTAATGCAAGGTGTATGGCCTCAGCCAGTCTTAAAAACAATGGGGGAGACTCCAGCTCCAAGCGCCCCGAGGTTCAGCAAAGCTCTTCAGCAGCAGCCTGTTGGAGGGGCTGGTGGTGGGTAACTCTGTTGCACTGTTTTGTCTGTCTCTAATGGGTCAATTGAACAAATGCACCTGCCCAAGGGTATTTCTTCACATTATACTCTCTCAGAACAGGCTGCTCCTAACATGTAATCACAAGTTCAGTTGTTCAGGATGTGTTATTTTGAAAGACAGGCAGGTTTTGACTGAGGATCATTTGGGAACTGTATTTAACAGCCTGTTTTTCTTCTTATCTAGGTTTTCTTACAATACTGCCTTATTTCTGTGGTTATTTCTGCCATTATTTCACACTCCCAATTCCATTCTTGAACTGAACCACAGCTGCTATTAGAAATAATTTAAACATTTCAACCCCTCTTTGGCTCACAAACATAACAGCCAGTAATTCATTCTGGGCACAGTTAATTGTAATTGCAAAACTACACCCACCTAATTAGAAGACAGCCTGAGGCAAAAATTGAACTGAGTCAAAATAATGGACTGATGTGAGCTTAAAATAACTTTATTGAACTAAGTAGATTTCAAGGGCTTTTATCAGAAGGACTGAGCCTCTAGTGGTTGCAATAATATTTTTAACAGAAAGCGAAAGGAAATGTCTCAGTTTTCTTCCTTTTCTAAGCACATTATTTAAGCATTCTATATGGTTATGAACAGGAATGGATCCGAGTGAAAAGATGTATGAACTGAATTGCAAATAGGCATTACTTGTGACTGTTCTAACTCCACAGGCTTTAAGATGAACACTGAAAATCAAGACCATATGCAAAGTGGCAGACCCAAGTTCTTGATCTGCCTGCAATGAAAAAGGTTTGCTGGAATAGGTATAGTTATAAGTCCTCCACTACAAATGTAGTTTATACCAGGAAGTTACACAAGCACAGGGGATTCTATAACAAAACCATGTTACATCTTTTGCTAGTAACAGAAATATCAGTGAAGAAAAAGAATAAAAATCACAACCTCTACCAGTACTTATACAACTAGTCAACTGCAGATCTGGCCTCCAGCTTCAGATGAGCCCATCCACTACATCTGGACCAGCTGAAAATAGGGTTTGTACCGCAAAGTGCATTTTGACTCTGCTGAATGATAAAAATCTCCTTCTGGGCTAATACAGTAAGAATATGCATTGCAAGATTCCAGCTACAGGGCCCTGGTCCTGTAACTCTTGTTTTCTGCCTTGCTTTTAGCTCAGAGGGTCCCTGGACCAGTTGTGAGTGATTTCAGTACTTTTACACCTTTCAGAAATGACATGAAGCAGAAGTACTCTTTGGTCTCTCAGCTCTTTTTCTAGTGGTCACAGGCAGTGCCAATGGGGCTTTTTAAACAGCTTAAAGCTAAGGCTTTGTACAGGTCACAACTCATTCAAAATCAGTACTTACTCAAGTGGGCAATGGCTGATGAAGTCATGTAAGGAGGGGTCCTCCTGGGCATAGTCACCTCAGACAAAGCAGCGTAAGGGGGAGGCAATGGAAGACAGTGTGACACGGGCTGATACCACTGCTGAGGAGGATGTGATGATGGATGGGAGGATGGGGAGGGAGCCTGGACAAAGAAGCTGGGGGTGGTGATGATGGTGAGCAGTCGGGAAGAGGGTGCAGGTCCTAGGTGTGGAAAGAAGGACCTGTCTGCACTTTTCACATGGGTCACAGAGGGGCCTAAAGCAATTTGTTCTTCAGGATGGCCATTCAGAGGCACATTTGCCAAGGTCTCCTGGCTTGCTTTATCTGTAGGTCCCTTGACTCTCTCAGACAGGGCAGGAATCAAAGGCAGGATAGTGGGACCTCGTGGTTGCAGGACATCACCCCTCTGCAGAGGTGGTGCATTTGTGGCAGAGGAAGCAGAAGACCAAGGAGAGCATGAAAGAGAAAGGCGCCTGAGAGTCTGGCGAGAGGCAAAGGGGAAGTGGGAAGGATGGGGAGGCGGTGGAGACAGTGAGGTTCGCCTGATGCCTGGCATTATGGTCCTGAGGTTTGGGCAGGCTGGAGAGGGGGTACCTGGGACTGTTTGCAGCTCAGAGGTTGAGTGACTGTGCAGGAGCTGCAGTGTGTCTTTGGCTGTCCAGAGGGGTCTGAAAGAGAATGGACTAGTGGGCTCGGGGACAGTGGGTGCCGAAGAGACAGCACTGGCATGAGGTGCTGGTAGGGGCACAGCACCAGAGGCAGGAGCACCGCAGTCACTGCAGGTGGGAGGAGGAGACTGGGGTTGAGAGAGGGCAGAGCACACGCTTATCTGACAGGTGGAAACTTAAAGAACAGAAAAGACAAATGAAAAGAATAAGATGGATACGTGGCAGGAATGAAACCAAGGCAAAGCGTAACGGAGAAAAAGGAACCATGAAGTAAATGCAAACAGAAACTCAAACAAAGCAAAGAGGAGATGGTGCAGGCACTGGCATGGGAGTTTCCAATCCTCAGCAGAACTGAGCATGTGTTGAACGGGATGGGCTGCTTGCTCCAGTGCCAGTGAAGCTCCTCCACGCCCCATGTGAATCTGAGTCAGGATCATGAGCACCACCCTTGCACCAGGGGAGCTGCAAAGGCATGCTGAATACTGCAGTGGCCACCTTGCAGCCAGGGAGGGAACAGCCAGAAGCCCCTGGGAACCACTTCCTGCTCCTCACAGATCCTGAGGCAGGATTTTGGCTATGCTCCCTATGCAGAATTGTACACAGTAACCTCTGTTGAAACAGAGGCCAACAACTTCTGTTGCTAAGATATGTGTGTATGTCTGAACTGGTTTCAAGCCAAAACCTTAAAAGCTGTAACAGCTGAGGGAAAACACTGCACTTATGTGGTCAGATTAACTGAAAAAAAATCCCCAAAACAAAAGCCCAAACACAAGATGGCCATCTTGGCTTGCTTGCTCTGCCTTCTTTCAGAGAGGCAAAGCCATTTTGTTGTTATAAGCTATTCCTGTCATCTCTCAGCTTAATGGAACTTAATATGCTATAGAAGATTTTCGTAAGCTCATTAAATATATATATTTTTTCCATCAAGCTTACAGAAGACTCCCCACTTCATGATCACAAAATCCCCATCAGTGAGCATCTACAGCTATATTTTCCTCTGCGCTGTAGTTTGTTTTGTGCTGCAGAGTAATGGGAAGTGCCTGACCTGGCACATCCAGCACATTAACCACTGTGTGCTGACATCCCCTGGAAACGTGGAGTCAACTCGTGTGGTGGCTGTGCTACCTGCTCTCCTCATGGGGGTGAAAGAAGCACGGCCAGAGCCCCTTGGTATGCCTAAAGTGCCCCTCAGCTGTACAAGTTCTTCAAAGTGCTTTTGCACTAGCTCCACCTGCACATGCACCTGTACATGAGCCTCTGCAAAACCATGCCCAAATGCATGTAAGTCTCTAGCTGAAAATGCTTTAAAATCTAATCATAGCTATAACCACTTGTAGCAGTCTAGCTCTTGCATAGCACCACACAGAACTCAACTACATCTAGAGAAAACAAGCGAGAAGAGACTATATCTGCTTGGTTTGATACATGCCTGTGGTAGAGGTTCTTCTTTCCAGAGATTCCTGGCGCTGTTGCTGTTGCTCCATCACTTGTCTAAAACAGCAATGCAAAAACCCTTAGTCATTATGTATTCTTTATGATTTTGAGTAAAAGCTTTACATACTGAGAAGCACTCAAGCTGTATGTCTTGGGTGGTGTGAGCCAGTCCATCACAGAAATGCTGACCCCTTGAGATGGAGGTGGGTTTGATCTCACTTGCCCTGGCTGCAGCGATGCCACTGCACACGTTGGGGAAATATAACTAGGACATTGCCCTGTACCTGCTGGACATGGCAGGGGTTGGATGATCCATTCAAAATAGCTCTTCAGTGGGCTCTGTGTGAGGAACAGTCAGTGCCCAAGGCCAGGACAGCACAGCAGCCATGAGTGTTGCTAATCTGAAATGCATGAGCATTGCTAGGAAAGATTAAGATAAAATGACACAGTCCTGCGTCTTTCATGATCAAGAGCCCACAGGACTTGTGTGAGAATGAAAACATAAGGAAGGTCTTAAGTGCTGACTGTACAACACCAGGTGCACATCCAAGCCCTATGTTGGTGTTGCCAGGCTGGCTGCCAGCCTGACACCCCAGCACAGCCTCTCCTGGACCCCAGCCACCGTGTTTCTTCCACAAATGAAAAGCTGATCACAACATTGTGCTGCTTCTTTTGGGGCACCTTACTGCCCGGGAGTTGCTAGCTCCTGTGCTCCCCAGGCCTGGTATCCCACACGGAAACGCACCGCCAAGCCTTTTCCCTGCCTCCGCTTCCCAGAGATGTGCAGTTCCCAAGGTCTATCAGCAGAGGTCTTCTCTTGCACGCTGCAAGCAGAAAGAGCCGTACCTGACCCCTGCCACAAACCCACCCTGTCGTTTCTCTCGTTAAGAAGATTGATAGCTAAAACCTAGAATATTTGCCAGGCTTTTTTTTGGATATAGGCTACAGGTTTCAACAACTCTAAACCAACTCTGAAATTACCTTACTGAAGCACTGGGTATAAGGCTTCTTGTAATTTTCTTCCATGGTTTCTAGGGCAAGTTTGCCTTGAATATGTTTGGTCCAGCCTTAACTACATAGATTTCTTCCTTCTGCAAAGGCTTTATTTCATGATCTGTACAGTAAGGCAAGCTTAACTGTAAGCAACACTTCTATTTTCACTCCTTACATAACATTTTAGACAGATCTCCCTGTTAAATTTTTTTACTTGTCTCATTCTGAGTCTGCAATTAGGAAAAAAAAAATAATAAAAATCTATCTTATTTACATGCCAAGAGCAGCTTTTTAACAGGAAAAAAAGTCCAGAAATATAAAGGTATGTTAGGTAGGAAAAAAGAATGTCTTAATTTGCAAAATAAATTTCCCAAATTTCAATTCTAATTCAGTAGATGGGAAATGAAAATCCATGATTTCACAGTGGAGGGATCAATCCTAAACTAGTTTTATGTTTAGGACATGCAGTCCATCAAATGCAGGCAATTTCTGGAAGGCTATTCTAGGCATCTGAGAAAATTATTAGAGTTGCAAAGGGGGCAGTTTTGATAACAGTCTTAGATGGCTGATTCAACTAGTTTCATTTAAACTCTGACACTTTAAACCAAATAAATAGAAATCTTTACTTCAATACATACCCTGGCTCATACTTGATATGGGCTGAACACAATGCAACAGCATCAACTGCACTGCTAAAATTTCAGTAGTAAACACATATACCAAGGATTTCCTAAGAATACCATCCCCTACCTTAGTTTGGCATTTATTAGCAAAATTTGATGATGGAAAACGACACACAGATTTTCCACATTAGACCTGGGGGAAATTCTAGACTTATCTGGAGGACAGACTTGGAAAACCCCAGTCTGACAGCCCAGGAAAGAAATATGGGTAAGACATCTTCAAGTTGTTACAGCTGCTGCAGAGCAGAAGAAGTGCAATGTGCTCCCCCAAATAAGGGTGAGCCATTGCCAGTCCTGTCTGCACTTGGGCAGAAGCAGCTTATATGTGTCTCCCACACTAAAGGAAAAAGGAGAAGTTCTAAAGTTTAGTGCTAAAGAAGTGCTAAAAAGAGAAGTTCCTACACTCTTAGGAAATCCAATTTATTCCAGTGGAACTAAATAAGGCCTGACATTGGCACAGAGCTGCTTAAGGAGTGTGCAAGGAGTAAAGTATGAGAGGGGACAAATTATACTCTGACTTAAAAATATATTCTTCTAACATTTGTGTAAAGGTCTCTAAAACCCTGTTAAACAGACAGATCTGCAGGGTAGTTATCATAACTTGATTTTCTTGCCTGCTTGTAAGTTGTTCAAAAAAAGCTAGGCCTAAAATTAGGTCTGTTCTCTTATAGAAGGCATCAGCATAATTAAAGCTGAAAATCCTCCAGTACAGAAGCAGTGCATCTACTGGCATAGCTTATTCCAGCCCAGTGGAGCAGAAGAGGCTTTCCTAGAACCATGTGCCCTGTAGCAGTCAGACAATACCTATGTAAGAGGCTTTTACTGCCTCTAAATGAAAAATAATATACATATATTCTTATTAATGTAGTTAAGCTGCTCACACTTTAAATGTACATGACACCTAGACACCTAAATTTGGGGTCTGAGTTACATATGGTCTGAAGAATCAGTGATTTCTATTGGTTAAATGAAGACCTGGATGAGGCCTTTCAGCCAGGACAGGCAGCATCCCCCCACCTCTGGGTGAGCAGGAGCTCTCCTTTGGCCTTTGTGATAGCTTTGCTGTTCCATAGTAAATCTTACAAATCTTAAGTGAAATATTATCTGCTGACCCGTTCAATAGTCATATGTAAATCCCTATGAAACCTTAGTCCTGGGATACTGCTGCACCAGGTATTTCTATCGCTGCCACAGGAGTCTGGCCTGAATCAGCAAAGCTGCCATGAGATGGGCCTCATAATTTCATTATGGAGATTCCTGCCCACCTCCCCTTTGATGTCAAGAAGAACACTCTTAGCAGCTAGAGAAAAGGACATGTGTGAAAATGGCACCAAGTGTAATGTAAGTGTAAAGGTGAAGGGCATGACTTTATACTTTCATTTATTATTTTTGTTTAGAGAAAAAACATTCATAAAAGGAACAACATATGTTATAGGAAATAGCTACACACAAAAAGGGCCTAAGCTATTACTCAGCGTGCAGTCCATCAGATGCTCTTTGGGCAATATGACTGTCAACCACCGGCAGATGATCCAGAACAGGAAAAGGCTAGGCTTTCTTACTTAATATGCTTGAGAAACACACACTCTACAAATCTCTTCTAAACGTGTTTTGTCTTTAACTCTGAACATTGCTTGCTTTTGAGCAAAGAGTTTGCCTAGAGCTTCAGTTCACCTCACCCTTTAAAAGCCAATACAGAATCATTAGCAATACAGAAACTTAGAATCAGCTTAAAATAGATACAAGCAAAAAGAACAGCTTATTGCTAATCAAGGCCTGCATGTTCATCCAAGCTACAAACTAGAACTCTACCGTAATTGATGAACTCACCTTCTCTGTGCTTCCATCTCATCTGGAGATGGCCCATTCTGGACCTGGCGCTGGGCAGCTGGACCTACAGAAAAAAATGAGAGAATGCAATTAGGAAAGCAAATGTGGCTGACTTTTCCAAAAAACAGTGCCGCTCAGAGTAATGGCTTCTCCATCTTACTGTGAGAGAAAAACCTCAAGAATTATTGTCCTCTTCTTGATTTTTTTTAATTAATTTTTTCCTATTACACAAATCATAGCCTCCTATAAATCTTCAGTCCCACTGAGAGAATCCAATGCCTAAATGTGTGAGCAGATTTGTCCACTGTTCAGAAACTTGGCACCATCGAAGCTGTAGACTATATACTAACCCCTTGGAGACAGTGAAGATCCATAGTGTTGCAAAAAATGTCCTATGGAAGGGCAGTCCATCGCACTGGGGTGCATCTCTAGCTTCTGCAGAGTTCAGATCTAGTTCAGATCCCTGGTTTATTCTGTGCTTGCACAGTGATTCAGCCACAATGCTGAGTTTATGAGCATACATGCTAGCTAGTGCTGCTTTGATGCTGAGCTGGTGATGGACGCCCATCACCAGCTACCTGGTGATGCTACCTGATGGAAGGTGCAAGGAAATGAAAAATTAAACAAGCCTTGTACAAAGGTGGCTTTTCTTTTTACAGTGCTGTCAGTCTTCTGCTTCTGCAGGACCCACATCAAGGTGAGCTTTCACTGGTATTCACCAACAAAACCCAACTATGCATGTTGCCCTTTAAGTCACATCTCCTCTGTTGACTCTGATCATTTAATCTCTGTTCTTGGACATTTAATCAGTGTACTGACACTAGATGCTATTTTCAGAAATATTTATTCTGAAAATAACAATAATTCTTGGTAACATAAGCTACAGTGGTCCTGCATTTGGTGGAAGGAGGATTGTTCCATTGATTTGAAGAGGTGGGTTTCAAGTGAGACTAAAGAGAGAAGAGTTCTAGGAAATGAAATAGCAATATTCCTGATAAACAGCACTGAGAAACAGGTCACTTATATGCTTGAAAGTATTATGTCTATCTTATTTCTTTCATTTTCAAATGTAAAATTTCATCCTTTTAAAACTTATCCAAGAATTAAACACAAACCCAAATATGTCACTCACAAATCGTTAAGGATATTTCTCTCCAGTTTCTTTACATGTTTCTGCTAGGCAGAATGTCATCTAGAAACAAATTTAGAAAGTATGACTGTGTGAAAACTGGCGAGATGGCATAAATGCATCAGTCAGAAATTCCAGAGCTGACTGATCCTGATGAAACTGTGCATATTTTTGAAATGTATTTAAGGACTAACATTTGCAGAAAGGGAACACAGCATTTTCTGGAAGTAGGGCCCATGTATTCCAGTTTTGGGTATCCCAAAAATGGAGCCAGTGACAACCACTGAGTCAAATGCTCTGACATTTTAAAATACCTTTGGATTGGGTATGAAGTGAAGACATTTCACTTCTTTTATGTCTCATGACTGACAACTTAATATCATTTGCCACAGGCCTTCAGCAAACTGTTTAGACAGAAATGCCACATTTTGTAAAGATCACACAAAACAGTGAAGTGGGGGGGATTAGATTTTTTGGAAGCAAGCCTCAGGAAAGAAAATTTGCAGGTGTTTGGGAAGCACAGAGCAGGAGGCTCGCATGTTTAAGGTGTTTAAAGTGCAACCAGGATGTCATGTTACTGTGTAAATGCTTGTACTGTGCATCTTCACCACTGAAGCGAAAGAAGGCCAGAGCTACCCCTGAGCAGCAGTTAACAGTGTGAATGTAAACAACTTGTGACTTAGTAGGAAGACAGGTAAGGAGTTGATCCAGACTCTACACAGTTATTAGCATCACCGGTTTGGACCCTGGGTCTGGTGTGTGCAGGTGACACGCACGTTCACAGGCACATACCTGTGAGATACTTAAATAAATAGACTTCCAGGTGAAGGATGTTCAAGGTTTAAGTCAGTTACATTTTCCTCACTGGGCAACAAATTCCACCATAAAAAGCCTTACCATGCTCATCGCTGCATATGATTTAATCACAAAAGATTTCCTTTGTATAAGGACTCAGAGTATCAAATAGAAGACAGCACTTTGATGGAAAGAGGGCTAAAATTAGGCACCCACGTGAAAGGCCAGAGGATGACACAGCAGAAACAACAATTATTCCCTGGCTATAAATCATGTCAAAGTGTATAGGACGCTCTAATGATGCCATCTTAATCCAGTACTTTGACATGAGTCTTCTCTTGGGGCCAAATGCCCAGAAAAATAAGTCAGTATGGCCAGTTTGACTAATACTAGACACAGAGAAGGAATCAAACACCAGACTATCAACACCACACAAAAAAAAATCCACCTTCTTTTTTCTGTGGGCACTGTCATGAATTGGATATATAAGATGAAAATCAAACAAACCCAACCAAAAGAAAAGAAGCTACTTAAGACCTGACTCAGTAAATAAACATTTGAAAACTCTTTGTATAAGTGGTGACAAATTTGCAGGTATTTTTATTTGCACTTTAATTTAAAAAGACAGACAACTCTTCAGATGCACAGGGTACATGAATGTATGGTCCCCAAAGCACCTTAATTCTTTCACCAGTATCTTGATCATGTGTGAGAGACTGAACTAAAATCAGACTCCACTGTCCATTGTCTCAAAGATTGGTATGAGAAGCTGAGTTCCACTATCTTGAACATGGGTGTGAGAAGCTGAGATGGGACTCTATTGTCCATTGTCTGACAGATGGATGTGAGCAGCTGAGATGGGACTCCATTATCTCAAGGACTGGTGTGACAAATTGCTGCCCATTATCTCCAGGAGAGTTGAACTGGAGACCCAGTTGAAGAGCTGGCTGCAAGACCAGCGAAACTGGTCCACCAGGAATGTGCAGCACATGACATTAAGAACAGAAGTACTCCCACCAACACATAACAAAAGGGGAAAAAGGTCATCTCCATGCAGGACACCCTCCACTGATGGTGACTATGGACCCTGGGGGACTCCCACCACTGAAGACGACGACTACAGACCCTCGGTACACCGCTGGATCCTCGGTGGTGACTATCTTTCTGCACTCTGAATGCTTGCTTAATTTTTATCTTTCTTCTGATCTGTCCTATCACTATTTTTTATAATAATTTCCTTTTTTATAATAATTGTCTTTTTATAACAAACAAACTGACTGAGTGTGGTAGTTGACATCGTTTGCATCTTAATTTCACTCTGGGAATCATGAATGTAATTGGTCTGACACTGTTTTTTTTCTGACCCTGACATGTAACAAGATTTCTGAGTAATGACTAATTCCTCTTTTACAAGTTTAGATTTCTTACTCAATCAACACACTGCAGTAAACCATCATTCATTTATTTAAATCTTTTCCAAACTCATTTTACTTCTACTTCACTAGTGACCAGTAGTGAGAAGTAAACTGCATTCACTTCATATCCCATCCTATTTTAAATGTCCTCTTCTGCACGTTAGTTTTGTTTAACACAATTTCTTCTCCATGTGCTTGAGCAGTGAAGTACCTTAACAAAGTCGGGAGGCAGAAAAGGCAAGCATGAACAGAAGAGGAGAACTGAAGCTGTAACAGGTACCTTATCTTCTCTCCTGTGTAAAACAAGAAGCTGTGGGGTAAAAGTTGGTAAGATAATGCTACCTGAGGAAAAGCCTGGACCAGCTGCAGAGGTCAATCTCAGCCTGTGGGAACAGGGATACCTGTTTGTATTGATTGAAAGTGGTTGGAAAAGAGTTTGAGGCAAGTTGCATGTGGACACAAGGGCGTTAAGGGCAGTCACACTCCAGTGGTCTTACAGCTCTTCTTGCCACCACTGAGGAAACACACCAGTTCTGTTTGACACTGGTTGTTTTGTATGTGTTACTCATGACTATAAGCAATAATTCCTTCTGGTATCCTGCTTGTGATCTTACTCAAACAAAGCATTTTTATACAGTAATATGAAGTCTTTATTTGCAAACCCTGAAGTAAAAGGTTGGATGTTTTCTGTTTTGGCCTGCCCTGATTTTGCCTGAGAGCGGGCAACAGATCTAAAAGTCCAGCCCAAGCTTTTGGGTCTGTTCATTGCCCGAAACATAAATTCTACTGGATTTTTCTCCCATTCTAATCCTGATTTCTCAGCAGACCCAGGTGAAACACCATCTGATGTGAATTCTGCAAACTTCAGTTTCTGTAATGGTGAAGCTTCTTGTTTCTCTCATCCTTAAACTTGCTTTTAGCCTGCTCAGCCAGAGCTCATACCAGTACTGAAAGGCAGGGGTTATTTTTATGCTTGGTTCCCTACGTGTATTCTCGGCAGTGCACATACAGCAAACACCTGTTTGACTGAGGGTTTTTTAAACACAAGTGGATTTCTAGGTTTAACTCGTCTCCACGTTTTTAGATATTTCTCAGACCTGAGCAGACATGAAGCGTAAGTACTCTTGGTGTTGGCATCCTTGCTTAGAGATGCTTCTCCAGTTGCCCTGTGAGATGCTTCTGACCCTGACAGCTTTTGAGATCATTCTCAAAGAGAAAAGTGCTTCTCAGCACAATAACCAGGAGAGTCTGTTTTGCTACTGACCAGTTTGCAGCTTCACAGCTGTTGCAATCTACATTTTAGCAACTAATTAATGCAGGAGATACTGTGAATGTCTGTGTTTCCTCACTTCCTTGGCTGGTAATAATTAACCACGTTTTTATGTAAGCATCTTGTGATTCAGCTCAAGGCAAATTTGGGAGCACACAGTTTCATGTTTGCTCTTCCTCCTGCTCCTCCGCATCAGCACTGGCTCTGCCCGTCCGTCCCCAGCTTGTCCTTAAAGACGGCAATGTGGAACTCCTGGCACAAGGCACTGCTTCACAGTGGGGTTGATGGTTTCCATATGCCAGTGGCCAGTCCTGCACTACTGCAACCTACTACTGCTTAGAGATGTCTGGACTCATGGCCAGTCACAAAATAGGATCAAAGCTGTCACTGAGGGAAAACCCATGCTCCAGTTTCCACTCTGTTATAGTTGTGGCAGGAAGGCACAAGAAGACAGGAACAATGTCTTCATTTTTCTCCTGCTGGGGTAGCCCCAAGCAGTATTTCTTTTCCCTCTTTTACTTATGCTATGACAGCAAATGCCCCTGACTGCATGCACTCAAGAAAACGGCAAAGGTAGGCCCATTTCCATTAGGAGCCAGGATTTTGTGCTTCTTCAATGCAGAAGGTCCAATCTAACGCATTTGCAGATCTTTTATTCATTATAGACACTGGATGCAGACCAAGGTAGGGTTTCTGCAACTCCTATAGCCTCCATGGTGCTTATTGACCAGTGTGATGAATGCGGTGGGCTAAGGAAAGGGTCCCGAGTCAGAGTGAAATAAGAAACATATCTGAACTTTAAATTCATGAGATGGAAAATTTTTGTTCTGCATATGAGCAGAACAGGATGATTTTGTGTGAATAAAAAAAAATACCCAGAGCAGACCACAGGAGGAAAGGAGGTGAGAGACAGCCAGCCAGCTCTCCCTCATTGCTTGATGGTTTCAGCAGGTACTTGGATTGTGGGAGATTCAGGTTCAGGCACCAGGTCCAACCCATTGTCATTTGTATCCCAGGAATGTGACAGAAGAAAAAAATTGTGTGTAAAAAGCATTTCTGACCAAAGCTAATCCCAGTGTCCTCATTCAGGCATGGTCTGGGCCATGGTTCCTCGTGTCAGGGCACTGGGGAAGGAGCCCTGGACAGGCTGCAGCCAGCTCCTGGGGCCAACCTGCAAACCTGCACCAGGACTCGGCTGGGTGGTGCGTTTTGCGGTCTTCACCATAACCTCTCCCCTTCACCTCCACAAACTTGGGGGTGTTCCTCGGTCCCAGCAGTGCTGCTGCCTGATCTCCCCCAACCATCCCACAGCACCCCACAGCCTTGCGATGTGGGTGTGTGGTCAAGTGGGCTCCAGCTGGAGGGGAGAAGTTATGTGCCCCTCCTTCACCACCGCTTCCCTCCGTCCACAGCCTGGCTGTAATTTTAGCTCTTGCCGTTGCTGTTGGGCAATCACACTGCTGCTGCCAACACTCTGTCAGCACCTCAAACATCTGCCTCTGCGCTGAGGACCTCAACCTGCTCTTGTCCCCTTCAGTCTGTCCTGATGGGGACTGCACAAGCCAGAGACATCCTGGCACAGCCACATGCCACAGTCAGTGCCCACTGAAGGAGCCAGCACAGGAACCGGGTGCATCATGGCTGTGCTGGTGACACTGCACTCTGACTCATTAGTAGAGATAATTATCCGGGACAAAGCACCGACCTAATTAGCCTAGATAAGCATGTAGATATGCCTACTCCTGGGGCCCAAGCTAGTACAACCAGGCCATGTGGACCTAAATGTCCATGGTGAGTTAAACGGCTTGGAAGAGGAGTCACCCTGCTCACTGTGCCCCATCACTGCAGCTGAGGAGAGCCACAGGCCTCACATGTGCTGCCACAGCGTTTCCATGCGGGCAGGTTTAGACTCTTACATGTCCTGCAGAGCGACTATAGGATCCTGTTGGATCATTTGATTCATGATAAGCAAAACCACCCTGGCAGAGAGAGAGGGAGCACACCCACTGAAGGGAGGGTCTGGGTGCAGTGCCACAAAGCCTGCTTTCAGGCAGTGTTTGCCTCATTCCTATTAAACATTAACTTGAACTGAAAAGAGTTTCAGAGAGAGTTATTCACAGGCTGGGTGCCTCCACAACATTTGTAACAGAGTACATTAAACACCTTCTATAACATCATTTACACATGGACCAAACCTTTTCTCTGAGAACTGCAAATAACTTTATCAGTCTTAATTAAGCTTCACCGGAAGGCAGAAGTTAAGTGGCTCAATTACACTATGACTGCACAAGTAAAATTTGGTTGCATCAATTTACCTACAGGTGAAATTTGCTACTGACACAGTTAAACCTATGCAAAAGGTCACCTTAGGCACTCTTATTCTGATGCAGACTAAATTTGGTTTGACCTATGGCAAGAAGAGTGCAGTGAAATGAGCATTTCCAGCTCTGTGCCAGAAAACTCCACCTCCCTCCCTTGTCCCTTGGTGACTGACAGTGTTGCAAGTTTGTGGCAGTGCAAAGTAAACATCCTCTTAAAACCAACCCCTGCGATGTTTTATATAACCTCATTTTACCTTATACTACACTAGACAAGGAGCTGTGCGCATCCAGGAGCCAACTCTCAGCTGAGCTGTAGAAACCCCCATATTAGAAGCTCTTAAAAGCACCATTCCCAAGGTTGCTTTATTTTGTTTTTTCACCTTTTAGCTGTAAGATTACATTAATCTAACATGAAACAGACCCTCCTTAAACTGAAATAAGGGTGTGAGCACAGGGGGGCTATATGAGTTCTGTTCACTCAAACTAAAAATTGATTTAACATTCACCACTGAAACTTTCTGATGTAGATAAGATTTAAGGACAGTGACAGAGCTGGAAAAACAAGCCTTGTATTTAACATGGGAGTGCCCTACCCTATCATTAGTTCAGGTACATAGGTACAGGTGTGTGCACTGTGCACAGTCCCTTTTTTATCTTTCTAAGGAAAACCAACAAATGGAATTGCAGGGGTCTTTACGTGCACAGGCACACAGCTGTGCATGTGCACTGAGATGCAGAGAGGAGTTACTGAACAGAAAGGTCATGCAAAGATCCCATGCTGCAAGATGATTAGAAATGGTCTTCAATTCACCACCGAAGTGCTACTGAACACATGAACATGAAACCAGCATGCCTTTGACTCAACTGCTAAAGCTGTTCATTCAGTTATTTTGCATAAAATATGATGGCTATTGTTTGATCCTGGCTGTTTATTCGTCATGGCACTGGCACAACATTTGATGATTTTTCATGCTGGTGTCCTGGTTGAGCTGGAGGAGAAAAACTTATTTCTTTTAATTCTGAATGCAATAAAGATGAGATGATGCTAAAGCAGCTCCTGCAGTAAACGACTGCATTCTGACAGCAGGGATCATATTTAATATGTAAAGGACATGGCTCTGGTGCATTTATCTCAGCATCAGTGCCTCAGCTCAGGAGCACAGCTTGGTTTACTTCTCGCATGAAAGATAGTACAGCCAGCTTTAAAAGAAATTTAAAACTACATATAGGTCACTGTGCAAAAAGGAAGCCTTCCACAACGAGGTGGATCCAGGGCTATCAGGGGTCAGAACGCAACCTGGCGTGGGAGGCCTGCATCCCCACTGTTAGGGCATGCAACAGGGGTGGGGTGTCCACGTGTCTGGTCTGGACTCCCTGTGTTTTATCCAGTGACTGATTCACATAAAATATAAGAATTGCAGGAGGACTGGGAGTTATTTTCCTCTCAGCAACTCAGCCCTGACAGGAAGAAAAAAACGCACAGTGATATAGAATAGCATGAACTTGTTGGGGTGGGAGGAGGTGGGAAATTAAATGTGCAGTTCCCTCTGGGCAGGGGAAGTGGCTGAACCTTGGTCGCTCACTTCCCAGCAAAGTGCTTCAAGCACAGGACCCTTCAGGGTGGCAGCAAAGCAGAAAGTGATGCCTACACTGCTAACTGGATAGGGCCCCAGTGCTGCAGAACCCAGTGAATGTGCTGGGCCAGGACCAGACCCTGTGCAGTGCCAGCTTTCCAAGAAACTGAGAGTATGGCCAGTAAGATGAGCACAGGAAACCTGTGTAGGGTAGGGGAAGGTGGAACTGGAGCATCCCGGGGGGATTCTGTTTGCTGCACTGAGCTCTGAGCAAGAAAGAACTAATTCAGCATCTGCTCAGTTAATCACTAATGAAATAGAGGCAGATAAGGCAGCCACCTGCCATGCAGCAGTGGGGGGGGGACTATCAGCACCTCCCTCCTTTGCAGGGGCTGACACTGGGGCTCTGCTTCACTTAGAGCCTTGTTTCCACAGGCAGTTTCATGATAAGTAAGCATCCTCTTTCGTTGATGACCAGTTGCTTTTGTTCTGGGAACTGCCTCTGGCTCTGAGAAAAAAACAGTATGTGCATGGAATGCTATGGGAATAGTTCTTTTTTATTTAATATTTCTTAAGGGAAAAAAGCTATTGTTGAATTTCTAAGGCTGCAATTCCAATGTAGCTGGCTTTATAAACACATACAGGCAAGGCAAAGGGACAAGATGTCAACCAGTGCCATTAAGTGAAAAAAATATTCCATGCAATTCAGGACCAGAAGACTAGCAAAAAAAAAAAAAGTATTTAACAAACCCCACGGTTGCTAGTATTAAATAAACAAGCCCACAAGCACTTCAGTTCCTTTCTGTTCCACACCTTTTTTTATTGTTTTTTAGAATGCGCATCAAGCCTACTTCCCTGCACACTCATGTTTGAAATTTTTCAATAAAGGTTAAGATTAAGTCATAATCTTGTGCCTTTAGGCAGTAATGGAGCTTCAAGAAATGGCAAATATCATCAGACTCTTGTTAAAATTGAAGCACTGGCCATACTGAGAAGCTTTCACATCCCCACCACTGCATGGGGATCTGGTTAATGCCAGAGCCAAGGCAGTAGATGCTCTGAAGAAGCTGAGGGTGTAAATTAGTACACAGCATCTAAAATATAGCTTGCATTGCAAAGGTATTTTCCTGAATTTGGTTTTAATGAGGACATGAATTGCTTCGCTCCAGTGACAGTTTGCCAGGTGCTGTCCCAACAGAGAAGTGACCACTGGCCATGCTGGCCTTGTGCTCTGCAGTAAGAGAACCACTGAGCTAAGAAAGCACTTTCCCATTGACATCTCAAGCCCCGTGCAACTGTTCCACGATATACAAACTGAGTATCTTCCTTCAGTTAAGTGTGACCATGTGTGTATTTGCATGAATACATGCCTATACCCGTTAATACCCACTTCACACTTAAAATTCCTTACATCAAATAAAAAACAGGAATTCAAGCCTTTTTGGGGACAAATTGAATCCCTTAAAATCTCTGAAGCTACAGGGAAACAGGACATGTAAAGAAGTTCAATCAGCTATTTATATACTTAGCTGGTCAAACATCATCTCAAGTTTTGCTTAACAATAAGACTTTTGACATATTAAATCAGAAAAATACAGCTACATAGTGTAGCCTGGTGCAGCACCTGAGATGTCTAGAGCACCATGGCCCAACTTCACAGAATCTTATGAGTTTTTAAATGTCTCCTTCCTTTTCCACTCTCCGGTGAGAGAGTAAACTCCTCAGGCAGTCTTCTCCACACCATGGAGAACAACAAGGTCCCATATGTGCACCAAAGCAACATGCACATGTACATAGGAAACACCACATTATAACCATTAACTAGATGTAAATTGGGTGTTTAAGATCCATTTTACTGAGATTTAAACCCAACACTTCTGTAAGATAACTAGGATGGGCACCTGTACCTGGACAGAGTGCTGGAAGCCAGAGGAATTCTCTACAAAACATAACTAAATGGAGATATAGTTGAGGGATTTATGAAAAAAGAAAAAAAACACCAACAAACCCAAATAAAAACCCAAAACCAAAGCCATGAAAAATCGTCATTAGAAATGGGCAGTACTCCTTGATAATAAACTCACAAGTGTAATAAATTCAATGGATAAACAGTAACCACAAAAAAAATCAAATACAGCACCTGATCCCATTCACACACCAAAAGCCAAGCTCTCTGCTTAAGGCAAGTAGAAGTCCCTGTAATCAGGAAGGTCCATAGTAAATCTAACCATTTTCCTTCAACCTGATCCCTCAACCCTACACAACCCTGCAAATCCTCATTTCCTAAAAAGCTAACAGCGCTTGGATTTCTCAAGCAGGTCATTATGGAGAAAAAAATGCAGGTATATATCCAGGTACCTATAGCCGGTATAAAATGCTGCCCTTGTTTATAACTATTTTTTTAAACCAGTATCTATTCTGTGAATACAGAGGCTATTCATTAGCAAATAAAGACAGAAGCAATCCAACACACTGATTCAGAAGTCATCATCCCACTTTCTTTCTGTAATGACTTTCCCTGATTTAACAGCCCTGACTAATGCTCATGCCATCTGAACCTAATGGGTCATTTCATAGAATCATAGCGAACATCCTACTGCCCACCTGCTGGAATTAAAAGCAAGCAAAATACAATCCATCAATGAGCTACAGCTGCAAGCAATTTCCCAGCACAACTGGATAGCACACAGAACATTACATGCAAAGCAACCTGGTGCAAGCATCCCTTCCCACTTCCCAGGACAGCTCCCACCAGAACATGGCATGCAAGGGATGGGACATGCAAGGCAGCAGGGAGGTTCCATAACCTACAAGACATTCGGCACAGGATGATGCAGTCACAGTGGCAGAGGCAGAAGCAGTGCCAAATCCATTCCCTGCTAACCATAGTATGGCAGCAGCCACCTCAGCACACTCCCCCCTGCACCTTCCTCATGCCCAGCACTTACCAACCGCCCCGCTGCAGACCAGGTTTCATCAGGTGTAATCTATCCACTGCTGCAGCAGCAAAGTGGGCCCGGCCACTTAAATATTTAATTGGATCCTCTGCCTCACCTATCACAACGCTTCAGGGTGTCTGAAGCCAGACTTCATTGTCTGGACTTTCACATAATACCGGGCAAGTCATAAAGAAATTACATTTTCTGCCTCCTGCTCCAATCAGACCACCATATGTTTGCTTACATGCAAGTAATTACAATAAATGCAAAGTGTGAATACACAGAAAGTTAGCTTGACTGCAAATGAACATGCAGGATCAAGTTCAGTGGCAGTGTAGTTGCTGAAGTCAACAGGTTTACACCAGCAATGAATGTTGAGCACTAGTCTGCAAATTTAAGTGTGAACAAGCTGGATTTAGAAATGTATGTGTGGCTTAAAATCCTGTCTACTGGCTTCCAGTTATTTCAAGCATTCCTGATCTCCTGTGATCCCAACACTTCTGTCCCTTTCTAGTTTGTCTGCTAATCACTTTCCTCTTCTCTGTGCAAGTACAGCAGGTCTCAGAGGCAATCAGGTTGAAGTTAATGGACCATTTGTATGAGGAGGCTGGCTAAACAGTATTTAGATTGTCACCTTTGCCTTATCGCCAGTCCTTTGACCCATTTGTTTCCCTTCTCCTTGCCTTTGCATTATTCTATCTGCAGTGGACTTTACACAGCCCGATCTTGTACTCCCCAAGCAATGTCATAGTTAGTTTAAGGGGATGTATCTCAGTAGTCCTCAGTGACACTACTCTGATTTAGATCGATTAATGTTTTGACCCACTGAACTCATAAGGTAGCTCTTTTATCTAATATGTAATTTCTAGAATATACTGAATAAAAACTATAAGGCTCTTCCTGTGGGTAGGGCAGGTGAAACCCCAGGTGGAGACAGGTTCATAACTACCTTGCAATGTATCAGAACAATTCCTATCCTCAAACGATACATATTCAGCATAACTCGGTAGTTGTTCTCTCCCTGCACCTTGCCTCCTACAACATAGATATTCTAATATCAAAGCTGCTTATCATATGTTTTCTAATGCTTGTTGTTATGAATTATTTATGTCCCATTGTAAGTCTACAATATTGATACCTCTTAGGTACGCTCCACTATCAGATGCAGCAAAACAAATATTAACTATTCAATATTTGAGGCAGCAAAACCTCTGTTAATAGCAAGCTATATTTTCCACTATGGCACACAGATGGTCTAAAATCTACCTGCATATGCTCATTGTTTTTTGCTTGCTGGCTTATAAAGCTATTAGAGGCACATAAGCAAACAGGAATATTACATCCAAACCTGAGTGTAAATTCAGGCTCCCATAGCCATAAATGTCAATGGTCTTATGTAATTACTTTCTGAAGGTTTTAAAAAAATCCAGAAATACATTTAAATAAACAAAATTGACATATAAATGATAAAACTGTAGACTATATTTTATCATTAGGTCTCTACTTTTCTAGAGAAAAAAGTATGATCACAACATTGCATTCTCAGTTTTGAAGACACTCCAAATCCTTTATGCTCTCCTGTGCTTTCCTCCTATATCTCACAATGAAGAGAAGCATCTAGCTGGTGTAAAATATCAGTTCTCACCTCTGAAGCACTGACTTACTCTGTGCAACCTCTAGAATCACCTGCTCTTTCAAAAGAAAATAGTACTACACAATTTAGACAATTAGAAAAAATAGACAAAAATAATGAGTGAATCTGTAAACAAACAACTTCATTCTGTCATAAGAATTCATCTAACTCAGTTACTTAATTGGCCAAAACTATCTGATACCCCACATTTTCTTTATTCTGTCTTACACACTAAGATTGTGGTGTCTAAGGAGTTAAATATGCTCATGACTAATAGAAAGCTGAAAAATATCCTTCAAGGCCAAAAAGCATCTCAGACTGATCTAATAGAGATTAACAAATTCCTGAAGATCCTTGCCCAGATTTACCACTGGCACAGTAAACACCCTGCCAACAGTCTGCCATGCAACAGGAAAATGAGTAAATGAGTATGCTTACTTCTCCCTCTAATTAACCCTAAAGTTAACATAATATTTTTAAACAGCCCATTTAAACACAAAGTGGGGCAGCAGAGCCAGTGCCACAAGATGACTGAATGGCACAGCATGGCTTTAGATGATCTGCAAGGAAAGTACATATGGACAGAAAAGAGGTTCCCCCAGGGACTCTACCATCACTTCTGACTCTAAAATGAAGACTGGGATCCACTATCACATGAGCCATAAGGTGACCTCCAGAAGTGGGAAACAGCAGTGCGGACCACAGGAAAAAATAACTAAAGAACCTGAGAAAGCAGCTGCCCTGGAAGTATGACCACCTCTGCTTTCTACTTTGGACAAAGTTATGACTTGCTGGATGCTCTCAGTGTTGGTCTAAGTACGGGAAAAAGTAATTCAGGTGTGGCTGAAAACACTGCAACCAAATGTTTTTATAACACCCGTACTGGGATTCCTAAAGTGTGGCACATGTGCCACCAGCTGCGTGGAAGTCACTTCTAAGTGATAATCTGCCATGCAGCATTTGGTACTGGGCATAAATCCCTTAAAAAACCTACTTTCTTACTATCATAATTTGACTCCTGCCTTCCCAAAGGTTTCAGCCAGCTTGCTTGTGGCAGGACAGATGATCCCTGAATGAGCAACACTTGCAAAGATTTTAAGTAACAACTCAACTGACCATCTAGTACTCCAGTATAAAAAACAATCTTGACCATATTTTGAGCACTAACCAATACCAGCTGACTAGAAGGCAAACACTTCCTCAGCTAACTGCTCCTGTAATCCTTGCAAGAGGATATCAATTGTGCAAATTGCATTTTGACAAATATAAATCACTACTGGGTCTGTAACAAAGGCTGAGAAATCTCCATGCCCAGCACTTACCTGGTGCAGCAGTCCTCTAAAAGGAGATGTGCTAGAAAAACACTTCTTTTTTCCAAACAGAAGTTTGAAAAGTGTGATTTCACAATCTGCAGCAGTAAAAATAAAGAACAGCTCTGATCCTGCAAGTGGTATCAGGCAGGCAGGTGGCTCTCCTACATGAAGCCTTTTGCAGGAAGACTGTAATTATCTGTTTGAGCACCTACTGATTGTATCTGGAGACTGTGCACATAGAAGCCAATAGACAGCTGATAAAACTTGTGTCATTTTACTTTCTGTACATTTTGCCCTTAATTGAAAAAGTTGCTTTCCTTTCTTAGTCCAAATATCTATTATCCATGCTTGGGGAGGCACTGAACAGCACACAGCTAAGAACTTAGAGGCCGTGCCAAAACTGAAGTAACACTAGGAAGTGAATTGAGTGCTTGGTTTAATGGTTTTAGTAGTGTCTTTATCCACTGACACTCTGAGAAGGTTTGTACTCTAGAGAGCTCTGGAAAACACTCAAGAACACTGAACTTTTAAGTTCCTCAGATGGGCAAATATACTAAAAACACCATCATCATGCCGTTGCCCAGATCATTGTAGTCCTGAAGATGGAAACCAGTTTATTTTCTTGAGAATCAATGTCAAATATTTTGTTCTATCTGTAGAAGCCAATTACACTGAATCAGGCTAAACTTGTTCTTCTCTGCTCTTCACATCCATTTCCACTGTCACTTCCAAAGGACTCTTGGGTGCCATGCAAAAAAGAACCCAAGTGTTCCCCATCACTACATAGTCTACAGACACCACATTCACACACACCCCAGCAATCTGGTGGCAGTATGACTGTATGGAGCATATTTAAGACTTGGGAGAAAGCACCCCACTCATCTTCACACTTTGTCTCTCTGGAGCTGCTCCCTGCACAAAGACCTTGGCCCAGCCCATACTGACGGATCCTCTCCTGAATTTCACTATCTGCAGTACTGGCACAAAGGACTGAGACTGACCTAGGAATCCAGCACATAACCTTCATTCCTTATATGGACAGCCCAGATTTAGGTGCCGGAACCAAGACTTACCCACGGGAGTGAGAAGACCCACCAGGCACAGCATCTATTTCAAAACTAGAGCCTAATATATATTCCCAGTTACAAGCAATTTTGACTAGGATGCAAGACTGGAAGGAAGTTTCTGCAAGAAAAAAAGAGCAAGAAGCATTCCAAGCAGGTGCAAGTCTCACAGACTGTGCCCAGAAAACCCCCATAAACTCAAGTAAAGATTTCAGCCACCAGAAATTTATCTGCATTGGAGCATCTTGTACTGATGGCATTCTCCAACAATATGCTCTGATTAAATCAGTGTTTGTGGTACTAAATTGAACTATTTAAAAAAGGTATGCTTGCACTTTACATATATTTTCTTTGCAGGGTACTGCTAGGGGCAAAATAGCTGCACAGGGAAGATGAAGGCTGGTAAGTCATTTCTGATGACAGTTGCCCCTCTTGCAAGTTATTTCAGCTGCTGCCTGTGAGTAGCCCATAGCATGGTAACAATTAAATGGTAACTAGTAGCATACCTGTATTACAACATACTGCTTTCTAAATTGTCTTTGGCAAAAAAATTTTCATTAATTTAACTGATGGGGACTTTTGAAGTCTGTGCTACACTGCTATTATGATCATTTGGTGTAAAGGAAATGCATAGTTTTGATACTTCTCAGAGGGCTTAACTTTAATTAATTTAAACTTGCAAATTGATTATGATTCACTTGAAAATGTTCAGAAAGTGCATTCTGTTCCCTGAGAATAAGAACAGCCATTTTGCAGGTGACTATGATGTATATTTCATATAATGCAGAAAGCCTGACACACACAAAGAAGCCCCAAACTCCTGTAAAGAGCACAATTAAAAAATGTTTCAGCTTTGAAAACTTCTGGTTGTGTTACGAGTCTCCTAAAACCTCCTCACCTAACAGTGCCAATCCAAAAGAGGGATGAATCCTCCCTGGCAGCGTGTGTTTCTGCTGATTACAGGAGGAGCCTGGATGAGATTCCACACCAGACTTTCAGTTGTGTAAATATAGCTGGGATGAGTTTAATCCTAAGAGACTAAGCCACAGACTCTACCAAAATACCCATAGAATCAGGGAGGGTTTAGAAAACATAATGCCACTCTGTATTTTTGCTCACCATCCTGTGCACCACTTCTGACTCACTGCTGGGTGTGCCAGAGTAAGCCTTGTGGGGGGCACAGCGTGCAAACACTCCTCTTAGTGAGTAATAGACACCTGTTTGGATCTGTCTCACCATCCACACAATGGGACCATTCCTCCTAAATGAAACAGGTTTCCCTCCTCCCTGTTCATCCCCTCAAATGAGGAGTGGTTTATTAATCGTTGAGCTTGGGTGACAAACTTTCTGTCCTATTATCTGGCTTTCCTTATTGAAAGAAGGCTGATGAGGTTTATGGTTGTGAGACAACTCTGACACAGGGCACATATCTTCCCTGCCAGCACAGGGAAAAAGGATTTGCCAGAATGAGAGTTAAAAATAGCTTGTTTGCCTTAAAGGGCGTATTCACTTTGAAACACAGAAAACAAGTCTTAGCTGCCACCTCTAATAAGGCAAGCATCTTTAGCAGCCTGCTCTCTGTCAAAATACCTATTGCCTTGTTCTTTTGTCTTCTCCCTAAATTTTTACCATTTTGAATTGTAGGTGATTTTTACTATATTATGAGAAGCCTGGGGGAAGAGAGGGCAGAGACTGCCTTCTAATGAAAACCAACCTTGATCACACCAAAAAGGCTCTTCAAGGTTATTTCTTGAAATCTAACATAGGCCTGCCTTTCTTCCCACATTTCTTACAGCAGTGCTGTTTCAGATCCCCAGCATACCCCTGTTGCCCCTCTCTGTGCTGATCTCCTGCTTGGAGGGCACTTTGGCCATGTCCTGCCCAGTGCTGAGAAGACCAGACAGTCCGGTTTGGAAACCGTGTATCAGCATCAGCAAGGCAGGTGCCTGAGCTCAGTGCTCTCAGAGGCAAGGCGTATCTTTTCAGATACGGTATTTTATCAGTGATGATAATGAGCCAGTTGGGAAAACTTAACTGGGGAAGTGGTAGATTCCCTATCACATGCAGTTATTAAATCGAGACTGTGGCTTTCTAAAGTATGCCTTTCTAGCACAAACAGAACATTAGCTTCCTGGTAAAGAATTTATGTTCAGAACACTGTAGGTCTGAGCACAGAGGTTACAGTAGATGGCTTTATTGATCTCTTCTGAATCAAAAATCCAGGAATCTAGCATCATCTGTTATCACTTCCTTTACACCAAAGATCTCTTCGACTCTTCTGGGAATCCATTAAAACTAAAAAGCCTGCCAAGCTGAGAAAATTACCATAGTATTTCCAGCTGCTTTCCCCAGAATTCTACAGTAATCCTTCCCCTGGCGCTGAGCAAGACTTGCCACTTTTCTTATGAGCAGCTTGAGCAAGAAGCATGGTTAGGTTGTTCCTCTACTGCTCCTTATGGGCAATCCCCTCTCAGGTATTGCCAAGCCACTGAAGGAATTCAGAAGCTCCCCTTGCCTTCCCTGACATGGGTGCAAGAATTTCTTTGCAAGTCTAGAAGCTGGCACCACAATTCATACTGACAAAGCAGCTGACATGACCAAGCAGAACCTACCAAGCCTGCAAACAGCTTGCAGATTTAAGTGGTAGCCTAAATAAGAACCACTCTTGAATGTCATTCATAACAAAGATGAAAAACTAGCAACATCCTGCTCTTTTCTCACATGCATAAGTGCCAAGCAGGAGGCAGCTCTTGTTATCTGGTTGCCAAGGACAGGACATGGTTGAATACTCCCTCCCCACCCCCAGCACAGACCCACCTGAGCAACTGAGAAATGTGAGCAATTCTGCATCATGCTGATGAAATTCTTAATCTACATGTCACCCAAGCTGAACTGCAAAACACGGCTGCCTGCCCTAGTTATCAAATGACCTGAAATTCAGCACGATCATCTGCCGTAACAGCTGGTTCATTGACAATGAGAGAAACTGCTGCCTGGCTGCTGAGCCAGAGGCAGGGCCAGGAGCCCAGGGACCTGGAATGCACACCCTCCAACACTGAGATGCTGCTCCCACCCCCCTGCATGGCACAGCCTCAAAATGTCTTGTGTTCTTCAAACTCTGCATGCTGACTTCTTCCTCTACATATTTATTTCTCATCTGTATCATTAAAAAGAGATTTCAGAGGCCTGCCAAACTGATTTCAGAGAGTGATTTCAGTGCCAAAGAGATTTCAGAGATACTTCAAAGTGGGGGAAAATAATGAAACATCCTTCCCTACGAATTAAAGCGAAGGTGAGGTTGGATCTTGTCAGTTTCTTTCTGCCTAGGGTGTTACATAAAAAATACACAGCACTAACAATTTTAGTTCTTCTAAGTGTAGCAACTTAGAGAGGAACACAGTACAAAACATTAAAATGATTGTCAAGAGATTAAGTATCCAAAACAGGCAAAGTTATAGAGCTAAATAACTTTAACAGATGGTATGAATGCTTTTTTAAGAATGACTCATGTTCAAACACAGTGATACTTTCTGAAGTTGCTTTGATACACACACCAAATTACATTTTTCTATTCAATTGACAAAAAAAATATCGAATCACTTATTAGTATATTTTTACAGTTTTATTACTGTGAAAGGTATTATTAGTGAAATGTATTACTCCTTAATAGTATAATGCGCAGAATTAGATGTCTTTTGCACTTCTACCCCAAATAGGAATGAAGAGTGAAAGCTAAACATAATAGCAGCAATCTGGTATCTGAATGGGGCCTACAAGGGTGCCAGAGAGGGACTCTTCATCAGGGACTGTAGTGATAAGACAAGGCGTAATGGATTCAAACAGAGTAAGTTCAGGTTAGATATCAGGAAGAAGTTCTTTAATGAGAGGGTGGTGAGGCGCTGGAACAGGTTTGCCTGAAGAAGTTGTGAATGCTCCATCCCTGGCAGTGTTCAAGGCCAGGTTAAGACAGAGCCTTGAGAGACATGGTTTACTGCGAGGTGTCCCCGCCCATGGCAGAGGGGTTGCTACTAGGTGATCTTAAGGTCCTTTCCAACCCAAACCATTTTATGACTCTATGATAATATGTTATTAAAAACCAGCCCCTCACCTGGAACTCAGTGGTGTACTTCTTTGAACCCAATGGACATGATTTCCTGCTAAATTGAGCCTAGATGATGATGGTTTCTGTGCTGATGTATCCTCTTGGGTAAACAGCATTTTCCTGTTCCCTAGCTGAAATGAAAAATGAGGACTGCACATGTTCTGAATGTACTGTGTCTAAGTCCTTGAAAGTCTAGTAGTTTCACATTGCTAAAGTTGTGCTTAAGCAACATCTGCCCTTTGATTTTCACACACATAGCTGGTTGTAGCTATTGCTACAGTCCATATGTGCATAAGGAAGACCAAAGTTTGGGCTGAACATATGCCTTATTTTCTGTGTTAACTTCAAGGTATATTTCAGAATCTTTAGCAGAGAGAACATACTTTATGTGAGAATATAACCCTGAATATTGATTACAGACATACAAAAAGAATCTGAAATCATATAGTACCAAGACCTTAGCTAAAGTACGCATGAACAAACAATGTAATATTAAATATATGCTTGTATTTTTCTTGTTCTGCAGTCTTGCCTGCACATCATCTTGAATTAAACAAATAGAAACTCCACACTAAGCAGCATCAGACCTAATTGTAGTGCAAAACATTTATCCAATGAATTTCAGTTTTTATATTTTCTCCTATAAATAGTGTTAGCATTCTACATAGTAAATGCATTAATATATACGGATACGCACAGTAACGCATATTAATACATACTACACAGTAAACGCACATTAATATATATGGATAATTTATATTAAGGCAATTATTTGGCTTAATATTCTTGTTTAAAAAAATATCATGAAAATAAACATTTTAACCCATATTAATAAATCATTTACTTGGGGGCTACTGTCAATGATGTCGTGGTTTTATTTTTAGATACAGTTTACTAGGTGATGACAAATACATGCATGGAGTTTCTCCCTGTCCTGGACTGATCCTAATCTAGGCAACTAAGTCTTGATCTTCTAATAAAGGATTCCTATTTGAGAGGCAGGGATACCCTCTGGCCATACTCCCATTAGGCAAGATCACCCATCATCCAGATGGGGAGGAGTGCTGCCAAGCCCTGAGCCTTGCGGTGTCCTGAGCCTTAATCTGTATGACAGACACAAACACAAAATACACCAAGGATGCCTCAGTGAAACCCAAAGCACAGAAGTCTTCTCATATGGGGTGTTTGTGCTGCTGTTGCAACCACAGGGAAATCCCTGTCTCTGTCAATATCCTTGTTTTCATCTCATGGAAGAAGGTAATGGTGAAGACATCTTATTTCACAGTCACGTGCTTGCCTGATCTGGGACAATATGCTTGAAGTGGTAGATAAAGGCCCAGTTCTGCAAAGAGCTGAGTTGTGCAGAGCAGGAGCCAGCACCCTGCCTCTCCTGGCATTACAAGGAGTCAAGAGAACATGAAATCAGCACCTTACTATATAAACCCCTCCACAAGTACTCCTTGCCATTCATCTTAATCCTACCTAGAACTGTTTTGATACCTGGAGGATGTGTCACAAAAGCCTTTTCTTAAACCCCTCTGTCATTCATTAGCTGTGCTGGAGCAGAAGCCGGAACACTGGTATTGGACAATTCAAAGTGTCCTGAAGGTTTATATTACTTTTTCACCTTCTTAGGGCATTTGTTAAGACAATTCTTTCCATGTCTGAAGTCAGATCAGTTTAATTTGTCTTCTAATTGTTTAAAAAAAAAAAGTGCTCTTTTATTTTTTTGGCTGGTAATAGTAATACAATTATTGTAAAGCTCCCTGCAGCAAAATTTTAGTCTCTACATGACACACAGTCTCAAACTGTTGCTCTGTGAACTACAGACAGGCTACTTGGAAAATGTCAGATGAGGTGTTTGGCTTTCAGCTCTATTGCAATGGACAGCTAATTAAATGCTTTGCTAATAACAGTATCCTATATTTGAGGAGATAAGCTTAATTACTTGTTAAATTTCAGTGGAGTTCTGCAGACATGTCTGCATATTCCTGATAGCTAAACCAACTTTTGTGTAACAATACAGTTTGCTCTCATTCCTATTTCTCTAGTTCAGACGCATCTTTAATAAACATAAAACATCACTGATGGAAAGAAATAAAGGAATCTGGTGTTTCTTAGCTAAAACTCTGTTACTACACAAAAAGTAACCATGAAATCAATACAATAACAGCAGACACTCATCACACAAAACCCCCAAGGGAAGTCAATGGAAATCCTTTTACTGATGTAAGGAGAAACAAGACAACACCTAAGATTGTTGTAACATTATGTTTTCAATTTGCATGTAATCTATGGTTACCACAATACTGACAAGTTCATTACTTTCAACATATAATTATCAACACTTTGACAACGAACAGGTAAACTAGAAGGCTCTTTGGTTTCCAGGTTCTTTGGGGAACACCAGAGTTTCTACCCTTCACACTCCACACTCCCAGGAAGCACAGCTGTGATTTGGAGATACGGTATATACCCTACATTAAAAGAAATACTTCTTGTTCATGAAGCAATAATCCCGTTTGTTTCATTTCCTTAGGGCATGCCTACTCAACATGGCAGGGCAACCCAGGCAAGCTACCTAGGTGCAGGGTAAGTGCTCTACCCCACTGGGTGTGCTTCTATTCCCACACTGATTTCTGCACTGTGCCAGGGAGATGCTGACTCCCCTCATGTTTGACAAGATGGAGCTTAATGTAGAAATGCTTGTGTTTTGCTATTCTCACCCTGACAAGATATTTTAAATACTGGCCTGGAAGGAGGAAAGCTGAGATGAAAGGCAATATCACTCCTCTGTACGTAACTGGCCTTGAGTCAACTCTGCACCTGCTCTGGACCCTAATACAAGAGAACCATTGACACAGTCGTACGAGCCAGTGGAGGGTGATGAAGATGCCTGGGGGATGCAAATGGCACATGCAAAGGGGCCAGGAGAGTTGTCTTGTGCAGCTCAGTAAAGGGAAGGCTGAGGAACAATTTCACTGCTGGTGCACATGCTCAGGTGTTTCATGATGGGAAAGGCACAGCCCTGGAATAAGGGCTTGGACATGTGGCCATTCTTGGCAATGCTCACTGGGAAAAGGCCTTGAGCAACCTGATCTAATTCTGAATTTAGCCTTGCTTTAAGCAGTTGCTCGGAGTAGATGATCTCCAGAGGTTCCTAAATAGCTGTCTGAAGACACTGAGGAAATTAAGGAAGCAAGTATCACTGGTCTCCGCAGCATATGGAGAGCAAATAAAGGAACTTCATCTGAACATGATTTTTATTGCAAAATGAGTTATCTCCCGATGCTGTGGGGTCCATAAGCAGCTTTTAGATCTTAATTAAGGTAGGTACTTCAAAGATAATTCAGCATTTAGTACATAAGTATACTTAATATTCTCCTAAATGGTTTCCTGAATTTAAGCTCTGCTGTTACAGATGACCTTGTATGAAACAAGGGACCAAAAAGTAGGATGCTGACTTAGTATTAAAATTCCAGAAAGACACAATACTATCCTATATGCTACAGCAAAGTAGTCCAAGCCAAACGATTTATGTTCATTTAATAATAAATAATTTCATGAGAATGTGACAACTCAGGATCTTTGACCTGGAACACTGTTTGCAGACTTCAGAATTCCCAAATGAGGTTGTGAGCTAAATGATGACAGCTTCTCCAATGCCACTCTAAATCCTTCTGTGTCAGAGAAGAGCTGTTCTAGGTTGTGATTGCTCTTGTAATTAAAAGGGGGTTCTAGTACAGATAAGGTGCTGCAAAACAGCATTCATATTTGTAAAGGAAAATTAAAAATAGAGAGCTAAAATTGATAATGGTAAGAAAAGGGAAAGAGATACTGAAAAAGGAGAACAGCTAGTGGCTTAACGAAACTTGGCTTTGAGCTGCATAAAGAAACACATCTACAGCTTCTTGCAGCATTTAGGAAAATGCCTTGAGCACATGCGATGCAGCGGTTACCATGGCAATTTACACACAGTCATACATCAGACAGATCAGACAGATCTTGCAGCTCTTTTCCAGTTTAAACTCCCAACTGAAAATATAGGACTAAGCACAAACAAGCAAACCTCTTGTCCATATTGGTGAGAGATTATTCATGTGTGTACTTTCACAGATGCCAATTCACGACCTGTGGTGAGTGACCATTCTCATATGTGCAGGGGTTTCCAGTCTGGAGCAGCTGGTTGCTCTATACCTCCGCGCTGCTGGCTAAAAACCGTGTGTGTGTGTGTGTGTGTGTGTGTGTGTGTGTGGAGTACTGCATAGGAAACCTCCTCTCTGTAAAAGATGTGACTGAATACAACACAGGGATGCTCTTTCTTTCTACCCCTGCCACCTTTTTGCATGCACCCTCTTTCACGGTAATGCACAGCAACTCCTGTCAACCTTTGTACTGCACCATGTCTCCAGGATCCAGCGCTGCTTGCTGTACCTGCAACCTGGCACTGGAGAATCAGCCGTTAGTGCTTTGTGCTTGCCTAAATGCCCCACATGCACTGCCCCCTTGCCCAAGCCCTTCCTGTCCAAAATTAGGGAAGAGGGGAGCAGAGTAAGGGAAGCTGGGGGGCAGCTGCAAGACTGAAATGACAGAAGAATCTTCCTGTCCTGTGCCTCTCTCATTGCGTGTCCTCACCAACTGACCGTGGGCAACATTGCTGCCTGTTTGAAGACAAACTGAAGATGAGGCAAGAATGTGCCAAGCTCATGGAGGGGATGCAGGCTTGCAGGCTCAAGAATGGTGACAGCCAAGGGAGGAGGCATCCACCACTGTGACTGGCAGGTGATGCTCCACTGATTTGGGTTGCTTGGGACCCTAACTGGATGTGCAGCTGGCAGTGCTGTAGTCCAGGCGTCTCAGCCGTGAGCACCCCAAAAAGCCCTGCCATAACTTGAGAGAGGGTGCGTGTGAAAGACCAGAGTCTGACCCAGGGACAGCACAAGAAGAAAGAGTCAACAGATCTGGACATGCTCTGAAAGGATGAAAAAGGCAAAAAAAAAGATGTTATTCTCAGGTCTATGCCCAGAGGAAAAGTAAGAAGAAAAATGGTGCATAGGTCAGGGCTCTCAGTTGCCAGGGCCATTAACACAGAGACGGACAATAGGATGGGTAAGGGATTGGACACTGCAGATGGAAACTGCGGCTGTGCTCAGGGAGAAGGATCTCAATGTCTCTCAAGGGCATCCTTCCTTGTGATCTTTCTTTCTGACAGATATACATGCTGTGTGCAGCTGTCATGCTGTTGTGTGGTATCTTGAGGAATAAACAAAGGTATGTTTGACTGAAGATGGGAATGACAAGCAACAAATGACAAGGAAACGTGAAATCTAAAATTTTCCTGATGATGAAGGTCTCTCTCTTCCAGAGGTCACGCTCTCATCAGTAACGCTGCACAACGACTGAGGTCACAATTTCACTCTCAGTGAAACAGATCTATAAACTACTTCTTACCTGTGATAATGAGACTGTGCCCTGAACTGCAGAGCTCATGGCAACAGAGCAGCGTATGGCCTTTGTGGAGCTGAGGTCTCGTGGCCCATCTCCTTCCTGCCCCAGGGGTTTAGGACGCTTGGGAAAAAAGTTGGCAGCATAGTGAGTCCTCTCAAACCTCCCAACACCAATACTTTGCTTTTCTGCACTGTGATACTACAACACCATTTGGAATCCTACCACTTAAACAGAAATCTGAACTGTTGCATTTGACAACTAAGCAAACACTCAGCTGCAGTCCTGAAACTGGGCTGGAGTGAATAAATAGAAGTGATGCATTTCAACAGCAGCCCGGGAAGCATTATTATATTGTGCTTCCACTTTAACAATTGAAAAGAAATAATTTTCACAATACGGATGTCTGAAAGACTTTATGTTGCTTCTGTGCCAAAGCACAAGATTTTTTGTCAGACTTTCTCTACCTGTCATCTTTTACTGTCCTAAAAAAGGCACAAGTTAAAAAGGAAAATATTTCTCATTTCTTGGTCTCTTTTCAGTTCATAAGGAACCTTTCAATATCATTTAGAAAATGAAATTATACTCTTTCCCCCCTCAGACTGGGAATTTTAAATCAAATAAACCTTGGCAGAATAATAAATCTATTTATTATTTTTTCTAAGACATCTAGTGCTTTTAGGTTGAGGAGGTCACTAAGAGCAGCCAACATGGTTTTACCAAGGGGAAGTCATGTTTGACCAACCTTATAGCCTTCTATGAGGAAGTAACTAGGTGGGTGGATGATGGTAGAGCGGTAGATGCGGTTTTTCTGGATTTCAGTAGGGCATTTGATACTGCCTCCCACAGCATCCTCATAGGTAAGCTAAGGAAGTGTGGGCTTGATGATCAGGTAGTGAGGTGGATCAAGAGGTGGCTGAAAGGAAGAAGGCAGAGAGTTGGGGTCAATGGGGCAGAATCTAGCTGGAGGTCTGTGACTAGTGGAGAACCTCAGGGGTCAGTGCTGGGACCAGTGCTGTTTAATATTTTCATCAACACCCCGGATGAGGGAACTGAGTGTACCCTCAGCAAGTTTGCTGATGACATTAAACTGGGAGGAGTGGCTGACACCCCAGAAGGCTGTGCTGCCATTCAGTGAGACCTGGACAGGCTGGAGAGTTGGGCGGGGAGAAACTTGATGAAATTCAAGAAGGGCAAGTGTAGAGTCTTGCATCTGGGGAAGAACAACCCCATGTACGAGTACCGGTTGGGGGTTGACCTGCTGGACAGTAGTGAAGGGGAAAGGGACCTGAGGATCCTGGTGGATAGGAGGATGACCATGAGCCAGCAATGTGCCTTTGTGGCAAAGAAGGCCAATGACATCCTAGGGTGTATTAGAAAGGGTGTGGTTAGTAGGTCAAGAGAGGTTCTCCTCTTCCTCTACTCTGCCTTGGTGAGGCCGCATCTGGAATATTGTGTCCAGTTCTGGGCCCCTCAGTTCAAGAAGGACAGGGAATTGCTTGAAAGAGTCCAGCGCAGAGCCACAAAGATGATTAAGGGAGTGGAACACCTCCCTTATGAGGAGAGGCTGAAGGAGCTGGGTCTCTTTAGCTTGGAGAAGATGAGACTGAGGGGTGACCTCATCAGTGTTTAAAAATATGTAAAGGGTGAGCGTCAGGATGATGGAGCTAGGGTTTTTTCAGTGATGTCCAGTGACAGGACAAGGGGCAATGGGTGTAAACTGGAGCATAGGAGGTTCCACGTTAACATAAGAAAAAACTTCTTTACTGTGAGAGTGACGGAGCACTGGAACAGGTTGCCCCGGGGGGGTTGTGGAGTCTCCTATGTTGGAGATATTCAAGGCCCGCCTGGACAAGTTCCTGTGTGATGTACTCTAGGTTACCATGCTCTTGCAGGGGGTCTGGACTAGATGATCTTTTGCGGTCCCTTCCAACCCTTGGGATTCTGGGATTCTGTAATTCTGTGAACTAAAAGCGTGGAAACCAAAGCCTATCCTCTTCCCATTGACAAGGTTTGATTTGGAGAGGCTGAATACGTTTCTGCTTCCTGACTAGCTGATATGCTTTACTCATGGTTTCCATTCAACCAGGACAAATCCACAAGGCAGGCTCTTTGGCTTCAATTTGGAGACCAACAGACAGCTTTTTGGATAGACTGGATACACTTGGATACACTCTGGACCAGCTGGAACCAGAGGGCAGCCAGGACTTGCAGGCTCATAAAAAGGCAGACAGGGCTTGCTTTTGAAGGACATGAAGAGTTTTTAACTCCCAGGACAGCACAGAGCACTGAGCTGCTCAGGTCTTCTCATATAGTTGCATAGCAGTCACTTGCTCATTCCTGAACTGGACTTCTGTCTTGAACGGAAGTTGAGCAAGGGAACAAAGGAAGAAAAAACCCCAAGAAAAGTACTCCATCCTCCTCCTATTCCCCTCAGCAGTTACATACTCCATCCCATCAGACATTACACACACGTAAGTTACTGCATTTAACTACACATACATGACTGAGCTTGCTTTAAATGGTGTCCCAGAGCAAACACATCCTTTCTCATTTCTGCAGAAAGCACAAGGAGAGGATATGCTACCAGGGCCCACAGCAGGCCTGCTGTCAGGTTACTACAAAAATACCAGAATATTCGAATAAACCAACTATTAAACCTAACTTGTCCTGTTAAACTTGCAATATGCATTTATTCTAAGCTGGCACTACAAATCACCACCAATCCTCATTGCTGAGATAGGCCATCCCTTCTGCTTGGATCTGCTCAAAAAAAAAAGGAAAAAAAAGAAAGAAAGAAGGAAGGAAAAATACCACACTTTACAGCTGGAAAATAAAACAAAATATAGGTGTAATTGCATATCTGCCTTCTGTTATACTGAATTTAATTATATAATGGCTCTGTGAATCTCTTCACAAAGCTCAACTGCAAGCGAAAGGTGAAATTGAGCAGAGGTCAGCTGAATTAGCAAGTAGAGACAGCTTCTCACGCAAGCCACATTAAAACAGGCCATTCAGAAAAAAAACAATCATGCTGCAATCATTTCATGTATTACACTCAGTCTTCAGCAGGAATAGAGAGTGTTCTATAAACCTGCTGGTCTCAACAGATTTGGCTTCCACCAAATGTGTAAATCAGAAGATACTAGACAAAGCCAGTGCATGGTACAAACCTATAATTTCTTTTAAATAAAAATCTGTGTGAATATGGAACTCTATTCACATATACAATGCAAAGCCTATTTTTATATGTATTCCATATACAAAAGGATTTTAATGAATGGGAGCAGGCACTTTCATCTGATAATATGTCACCACAATTCAACATAGAAATACATCAGAAAAGCGCATACCTTTCATAACTGTGTTTAATTCACACAGGGAATAGCACAGGACCTTAAACTGACATGCAAATGATCATAAATCCTTAAATAATACTCTCTCTACACAGTCATCATTGTGAATGTGTCCACATCTTCACTACCCCAAAACAAAGATCTATTCTGAGAAGACAAAGCCCTGACAATAACTCCTGAAAGTCAGCTAATGAAAGACTTTCATGAAAGCCAGTCATGACAAAGGACTTCTTTCCTTAATCTCTGCAAGGCATTTCAAGCCCACAAGGTGCAGCTGTTATTCCTCTTTTAGAGACAGTTTCATACCAAGGGCTCCTGGCTATTAGATTGTTTGGCTGTTTGACTGACTTGGGGGATTTAATTCTTTTCCAATGTACTACAAGCCGTGTTCACTGAGCCCTATAAAAATGTACCACCTGATTCCTAGCAGTGGGAGCATCTCCTTTTAGGAGAACTGTATATACCATGAAAATATATCACCTCAAAACAGAAGTTTCTTTTTTTCTTTTCTTTTTTTTTTAATGCTGTGCACAAAGAAGCCAGCTCAGATGCTATGCTTCACCCTACCAACAAGTTGAATCTCAGGTTTGCTCTCTTTTAAATAAAAAGCCATTGACAATATGACCAGAACACTTAAGTAAAAGCACTGGAAGTCCATTCTCTACCAGCGACAGGGAGAAAAAAAGATTGGTTTAAATTTGCTCAGGCCAACCACCTCTGTTGACAAACCCATTGCAGAGGACATATTCTGAACAACTTGGGTTTTGATGGTAGAAACCCTACAGACTACAGTTGATCCTCAAAAACCTACATTAATAGGAACTTGCATGAAGGGAAAAACATGCTCCAGCTGAAGAAAACGGAAGAAAATGAGATTTATCAGTAACTTCTGTATGCACTGAGCTCAGTGAGAATGCTGAAATGTGGTGACGAAAGCCCAGGTAAAGACACTTCAAAATCTCTGACCAAGGTTAAAATGAAAATAGCTCAAATCCACTTAAAATTAAAGCACATGTAAAACAGAAAACAGAGGCATCGTTATCCCTTTCACAGTGCTGAAGAAAGAAAAATAAAACCCATAAATCGGCTGATTAGCACAACTGCTTATAATGAACACAGGATGAAACAGCCCCAGAAATGACACCTCAAAATGATGTGTTTCCATCCATTCTGCACCCAGAAATAGGAAGGTCAGTAGCAGGGACAACCCTGGGCAGGCACATGTGGGCACGGCCAGGGGCCAAGGGCAAGGACTTCTGACTTATACAGCTTTCTACTCCTTACATCCACATTCCTTCAGATTTTATGCATACATTTGCTTAATTTTATATTAGCAATATATTTTATATATATATTTTACATTTTATATTGCAAGTTTCTCCTCAAAAACACCAATGAAAAAAAGATACCCTTTCAGAATCGATGATAAAAACACCAAACACCCTACTATATCTGTTTCTCATGTAATTTGAGAAAATACTGGCTTAATTTATGTGGTGTGAAAGCTGACAATATGTTTTGCAGTTTTGTTTAAATAGCTACTGTTCTCACGTTAGCTGCAAATGAATATTACTGCTAAAAATAACCCGTTAATAAAAATAATGTGAAATCCAGCAATCCAAGATACTGCTGACCAGGAATCACTACCACATTACTGCTTCGAGTACAGCAGTGAAAAAAGAACTTACAGTAAAATTTCAGGGTTTAATTTAAAAATTTAAAGACAATGTGTGAATTTGAATAGAATTGTATGGGGGTTTGGTTTTGAGTAAAAGATATTCCTTTTCATTAAAAATATCAGAATGTTTCATTTTGGCTTCAAAAAAAGCAACAAAACAGGTGTTTTCTTCATGTTTTTGTAATTTGCTTTGAATTTCAGCTTTAAAATGGAAACAAGAAATAATGAGTAGCTTGAATTTCTCTTTCTTCTGAATTGGAAAGCTGGGATTTTGTTATTGCCCTCAAGATAATCATTATTTGCATTTGAAAAGAAAAGTGAAGTAGAAGGTAATTTCAGAATGAAAAATGCGTGCTTTATCTTCTTAGGAAGGTCAAAAGTTCCATTTTGATTTTACTAAAATGATAGGTACAATCAGATGTAGCACATTGCTGGGGAAAAGTTTTTGGTTTCTGTTAAGAGAACCTTGAAAACCACTGAAAACAATTTTCCCACCACTGATGAAATAGTGACTTTGACGGGAAGTCACCATTGATGAGAATGATGAGAAGGCTGCGTGGAGGACTCATAGCAGCCTTCCAGTATCTGAAGGGGGGCTAGAGGGATACTGGGGATGGACGATTCATTAGGGATTGTAGTGACAGAGCAAGGGGTAATGGGTTAAAACTTAAAGAAGGGAAGTTTAGATTGGATATAAGGAGAATTCTTTCTGTAGGTGTGAGGCATGGATGGGTGCCAGGGAGTGTGAATGTATCTGGTGGTGTTCAAGGTGGGGTTGGACAGAGCCTTGGGTGACATGATGTAGCGTGAGGTGTCCCTGCCCATGGCAGACGGGTTGAAAGCAATCCCAGGCACAGCTACAGGCTGGGCGGAGAAGAGATTCAGAGCAGCCCTGCGGAGAAGGACTTGGGGGTGCTGGTCGATGAGAAAATGAACATGAGCCAGCAGTGTGCGCTTGCAGCCCAGAAAGCCAACCGTATCCTGGGCTGCATCAAAAGGAGCTGACCAGCAGGTGGGGGTGATCCTGCCCTTTTGCTCTGTGAGACCTCACTTGGAGTATTGTATGCAGTTCGGTTCCTCAACATAAAAAGACATGGAACTGTTGGAAAAGTCCAGAGGAGGCCAAGGATGAGGGGACTGGAGCACCTCCATGAAGATGGCTGAGAAGTTGGGGCTGTTCGCCTGGAGAAGAGAAGGCTGCTGGAGACCTCATAGAGCCTTCCAGTATCTGAAGGGGGCATATAGATGCTGGGGAGACTCTTCATTAGGACTGTAGTGTAGGACAAGGGGTAATGGGTAAAACTTAAAGGGGAAGTTTGGATATAAGGAGGAAACTCTTTCCTGTTAGGGTAGTGAGGCACTGGAATAGGTTGTCCAGGGAGGTTGTGAATGCTTCATCCCTGGCAGTGTTCAAGGCTAGGTTGGACGATGCCTTGGGTGATATGGTTTAGTGTGAGGTGTCCCTGCCCATGGCAGGGGGGTGGAACTTGACGATCTTAAGGTCCTTTCCAACCCTAACTATTCTATGATTCTGTGATTCTATCTTAAGGTCCTTTCCAACCCTAAATATTCTATGATTCTATGACAAGCACCCACCCCATGCCTGGTGTAGACCTTTTGGTGAGTTCCTCAGGCTTGATGGGCCTCTAGAATGCTCCAGAAGAAATACATAAATCTGTTGTATCTGTAATTTAACTTTAGAAGCTGAAGAGAAACTAGAATGAATATAAGCTGTGGCACTGAAATGCATGAAAAACCTGAGTATGACAGACTGGAGCAGCACTTGCATATTCAGCCCCTGCTGAAGGGCCCAACACGCTGAGGCTGGCCTTTACAGCATGGGCAAAATATATTTGTGCACTGCTGAGGTTTTTCAATAGCCTCTCAATGTGTCACTGTAAAAATAGTCTCCTTGTGTATTAAGGCTTGCTGATCAACCCTCCTGCCCCCAACTCTAACAGCTGAATTTGGTTGTTGCCTGCCTACAACTTTCTGCACCATTTGCAGTGTCAGGGAAAACATTATTTAAAAATACAGCGGTGTTGAAAGATCTAACTGCAAAATAATTGGATCTAAGGCAAGAAATGTATACAGCACGACCCTTGCTGGGCAGTTTCTGGACATGGCAGTAAACTCTGATAAGCAAAAAGAATGCAGTTTGGGGCTGCACTCTCAGGCTGATGAGATAATGAAAGGCCACTCAGGGGCAATTTCATCTGCAAAAAAAAAAAAAAATCACTGAAGAATTGTCAAAAAATACAGTTACTCCTGACTTACAGGGATGTTACAGCAGATAGCAAAAAAAGGAATCAAATGCCAGCTTGCCTGAAGAGCAATACATCTACGTTTATTGTTCAAGCTTAAACCTGGAAGTCTAAATATTAGATTTAGAGTGATCAGAAAGGTCAGAGAGCTGAAGAATGAAATAACAGAAAGCATGAGGCATGCTCCCCTTTGGATCCTCCTTTGTTATGCTTTTCAAACCCTTCTTCCTTTCACGAAGTAGGGGTAAATTCCTCACTTATCTCAAAGAATCAGGAGTTTTGCTGCTGATTCTACAGGGACCAAGCTTTTTCCTCGTGCTTCCTGCTTCTGCTGCAGATCCAGAAACCCTTCCACACTTTGGCCTTGCGTCTCCAGAGTGCTGCAGGGAGCAACTACATCCACCCTAGGAGGGGTGTAAGGAGCTCCCTACATCCACCCATCCCTCCATCCCCAGACAAGGTTCCCCCTCCTGCAGTGTTGCACATGCCAGCCTTTGCACTAGATGTGCCACCTTTGTTAGTCATCATCAGCACTTAGTGATTTGGCAGGCTCTGGAGGACACTGAAAGGCTTGTTTCTTTTTGTCCGAGTTCAGTTAGCCTTGCTGTTTTGCTGATTCAAAGTGTTTTCTTTTTCATTTAGCAAGGATCCTGTAAGATTTGCTGGCAAAGCATTGAGAAGTGAAATTGAAGTGTATGTATTTGTAAATGATGCAGGGGCATCACTTCTAAATGTGCAAATAAGCACTCAGATCTAAATGTGCAGCGTCGTTTCTATAGTGGATGACAATACTGGTTGCCTATGGTATACCAGAAAAAGAAAAAACAGATGTCTGTGAAGTGGAATTAAGCATCTATTAAAGCTCAGGACAATCCATAGTCAGATGAATTTCTGACAATATCCAACCTTCTGAACATCCTCCTGCCCCTGTTCACAAAGCACCAGAGTGGCACGTGGGTAGCTGCAGTCCTGCTCCTCTTTGCCATGCTGTAGGAAATGCTCAATTTCTTCACAGGAACAAGCAAATCACATTTAGTGAGTTCAAGCAGTCAAGAGGTGACAAAGCCCAATGACTTGTGACAGTATGTTTGTTTTTAAAGGTGTGAGAAAACCCAAGATATTCCTCCTAGTGAACACCCAAGTAGGCTGTAAGTACAGACACGACCAACTTGCATGTATCACCAGCTGCAAAGACACTGCCACACTGTATGTTGGCTTTTGTGTTGCAACGGCTACATCGACAGCACCAAGAGAAGCCACACAACCAGCTATGGGTGTGTTAAGACTGTTCCTTCCTAGAATGACACTCTGGGCTTTGTACCATGGGAAGTTTACTATCAGCTTCCACCACTTGTAAGTTTGAGCTCAGTATTGGGAGTCTGAACTTACCATCTGAAGTCTATGACCACAGAAGACGAAGTCTGAGGAAGCCTGGAGCAAGACCATTGCCTGCGTTGGCCAGGAAGAAGGGGTTTGGAAACATTAACTTACCATAGCTAGCTTTGGGGATCCAGGCCCTTCTGAAAATAGCAAGTGTTCTCTAATGTCTATATGGCTGGCTCCCTCCCACCTTACCATTCCTAACTTCTACACTCTTTCAGGAGAAACAAGATAGGAATGTCAGATCAAGACTGTCAGATCCTATACTTCTCCCAGTTCCCCCAGTATATGTCTCTAGCTTATATGTCAAACCTTTAGATGGCAACTTTCTCAGCATGACCAATGCACATATGATCAGTTCAAATACTAATACAACAGATTTATCCCTAACAATGTTTTTATTTGCAATAATTCATTGCAGAAAGCTATTCACAATAGTTACACTAATTTGCTTTGACAACATCATACAAGAGAGCACTTGCAGATGACAAATTATAGCTCATTGCCACCTACTACAAACAACTGATTCTAAAATTTCTGCCTTACAAAACACATTGGGATTCTCTCTCTTGCATTGTCTCCTGGGCAGTACTTTAGAAGCCCACAGCTTCCACATGCGATTTAGTTTTACAGCTGCGCTTCTGTTTAACTCCTGCAGTTGATAGTGGGAGCACGTTTATGAGAAGCACCACTAAGCCAGCTGCCTCCCAGCTTCCCCACAGTAGCATTCTGCTAATTTGCAGAACACCACTAGAAAATTAGAAGAATTAAATTTGTAATTCCCTTAGCTCCTTCTCATGTCCTCTGAGTCTTGTGTAAGATCTCAATGAAAAGGACTTTCGTACATTGAATTATGCATGGTCTTAGAGTCAAATAAAGTTATGTTCCCATTGTAAGTGATAGCTCCACTGATTATGTGTTAAAATACAATCATCTTGCTATCTATTGCCTGGATGGTTGTGGTACTCTGTAACTATTGGCCTCAAATTCACAATCATCTCCTACACAGAGTTGAAATAAAATTTACTTTTCCGATGATATGGGTACCTGGTTTTGCAAAGTACAAAATTTGTTTAATTACATTGCTGGGATAGGATGCCATTAGTACAGCAACAGTTCCTTCTTGGATGCCTTTGTCAGTGCATTTTTCCCTCTTACTGGACCTTCAGATGAGGAGCAGTGGTGGATCAGGATGCTCAGTGCTTACCTGCAGATCACGGGTGAACTGCCTTTGGGGCTTGTCATTGGTTAAGACAAGGGAAGATATTAGCACATATTCTTGTCTATGGAAATGGTTATGTGTTTATACTGTCTCCATAAAGGAGGAAGGGAGACAGACATAAAAACGGACGACTTAGAAAGGACTTGGAGGAATGCCCTGGAGATGAGAGCAAAAAGCACTGGGTAGTTACAGTAGCACATGGAACTGGGGGCATCAGTCTGAATGACTATGAAGTATCAGCTCTCTGGTCCATGTATAAGGACTAGTTTCTAGCCAACATCTTTTAGTCTAGCTGTCATGGGTGATTTCTCAGAGGATTCAGAAGTGTTTGGTTAAACAACAGAGATACCAGCAGCAGATACACAGAGAGTGTTCACTGCTTCAGAGAAAAGTGAAGAAATGGAGCACTGCTTTGCAGACACAAAGAGGCAGATGCTTCTTCACATGTCTAAGACAGGTGAAAGTGTGGGTGTTGAGCATTTACTTGTGCCAGCAAAGGCAATGCTACTGGAAGGCCATCATCCACCCCACAATCCTTGGATCCCACCAACCAGAACTGAGAACAGAGCACTCAGTAGCTCTTGGGCACTAAACTGTCACCTCAGTGAGATTCTGGGGAAATTAAGAGGAGCACAAGATGAGTTTCTTGTGAAAGAGTCAGTCAATATTGGAAAATGGCTTATTTAAGCACTTGATTCTCTCCCTTAGCTTAAAGAATAGGCTTGCTTCAAAATAGTACAAAACCAGTACAGTAAGTAATTGCTGTTAATTTCCTTGCATTTAGGGAATAAATAAGCTTAATTTTCTCCCTCACATTGCTGTGCCTGCAGTATCTACTCTTGCTATCTATGTGTGGCACAGACGAAGATGTACACTCAGTTTTCAGGCGCTGCACTAACCAGCAGAGGGAGTCCCTGGAAACTAGCAGTGAAGGGAAAAGAATTAAAACCGATGTTTTCTATAGAGCACTCTGGAATACTAATCAAGACCAACAGATAAAGCAATCCATGCAAGTCAGATTGATGGTGATTGCTTTGCAGGGCTTGTCTTTTTTACCAGTAGAATTGGAGCACACTCTTAAATGCACCTTCAAGACCTGAATCACACTGCCTTCTCCTTGCTGTGCAGCTGAGTGCGTACAAGTGCAAACGCTAGGCACTTCGTGAACTGAAATCACCTATTAGCAGATTACTTTCTTCCTGAGCTGCAGGATGACTCAAGATTGTTCCATTTTATCATGGTTGTGGATTGCTCCCTGCTGTGTCACAGGGACTGTGTGGCTTGTTGAGCCACCAGCCAGCAGCAGCACAGGGCTGCATCCACACTCATCACCACGAGGTGAGCCATCCACGGATTGGAAAGGAAACTATACAATTGTTGTAGATGAGATGCCTAGAATTTACATGGCTGAAGTTCGATTAAACGAACCCTATTTTCAGCTGCACTGCTTCATTAGGATTTACTGGAAAAATTAAAAGTCATTGCCATAAGGGTCTGAGATGCTGCTTGTAGAATGCAACACAACCTAGAGCTTTCAGGTCCCTGGCATTGAAAAATAAGATGCTGGATGATCACGTGGAGTCATCTAAGCAGGCAATTAATAGACTTTGGGTGAGCTCCTGGGGATTACCAGCCAGCAGCAGAACTTGCTCTATATTCTTTGCTGGCAGCAGCATATGGCGATTCACTCGGTAGATTGGAATTAAGCAGTAGACTTTCCCCTCAGCTGAGCCTGCCTCTGGAGAGGACTGCAGAGCTGTGTCCTCCCTCCTCAGCTGCACTGCTGGCAGTGCCTATTCAGTTCTCTGGTCCTAAACACTGTGTGTTTTGACCAGGGACAGGTTTTTAGTGAGTGTTGTGCATACAGTATTCTATGGTACGTAATGAAAGCAGAGTTTGAGAACAAAATACAAAACACAATCAATTTTATATGTGAAAAATCCTCTCAACCTGGCAACTTACTCCTGACTTCTACCTATATATGTGTGAATTCCTCGCTGAGTTCACTTCTGGCATAAAATCCAAAATTAGCATGTACAAAGACTTTCTGTTTGCAGTCGGAGAAGTGATAATCTGATGTGTGTTGCTCATGTGAACACACACGAGGACATGCACAATGCACATGTATTCCTACAAGTTTTCACTAGCTTTCCAAGAGAAATCCATGGAGCATCACGAAAAATACAGCTTATACATATTATTTCCCACATCCCTAATTTATTATTATTAAACTAGATGTTTAATTATTATTGCCATTACAAATTAGTTATAACATAATTAGGAGGAATTAATCCACTAATTATAAAGTTTGGGAGAGTATCATAGCAAAATTTTCATGAACCAAAGAAAGGTTCTTAGCAGCAATCCCTTACAGTCAGTGACGAAAACAGAAGAAAAATAAGCTGAACTTCGCTTACAGCTGCCTGACAGAGACACTTAAAATGTGTAACCGACTGTCCCAGGAGCATCTGTTACTGTTCCTTGGCCACACAGATAGCCCAGCTCAGGTACAAAACACTGTGCTACAGATGCCCACCTTTTTACTATTGTTAATGGGATGATTGTGGTCACACAATTACTACTTGTTTGGATCGGGATCATACCTAGGAGAGTGTATGAATTATTGTGTAGAGACAAACTATTGTAAGGTCTGGCTCTTAGCTAGGAACCTGGGAAGTCTACTAAATAAAAAAAACCAATAACCAGCTAAGCAACTAATAACCTAAACCTACCTTAATTACTTAAGACTATTACTGTTGAGCAAAACAAAATGTACTGAGATTCAACATGCCGAAGTATGGAATTGGAAAAGGTAAAGGGAAAAATACTGTTCCATCACAAAAAGCCATTTGCTTTTCATATGCTTGTTTTTTGTAGAGCTGTGGCCTGCAAGCGCAGACTGCACTCATGAAGAAGGTAAGAAGGCAGGCTGGGGTGTAAACGCATCCCTTTGCTCACTGCCTGCACAGGTCAGTGAAGCAGAGCCAGGCACAGCTTCAGAAAACAGGGTTTGTGGGCAACAGTGCTAAAGAGTCTTGCTAGCAGAAGTTTTCACTTTCAGTGTGCACAAGACTCTCTTAAATCTCTCAACAATTTTCTCCCCCCAGTTTCCTTCCTGAAGCAATTTTTATTTAGTGAAGAATTCAGCAAGGCAAAAAACATCATCAAGAGACTCAAGAGCCATTAGATTTGTTATGCTCTTCAAAGAACAGAGGCACCTTTTGTTGTTCTACCCATGCGACAGCAGCTCCAGCGCTGCTGCTGCTCTAAGCAGGGGTATAATGGAGTCTTGCAGAAAAGTGGCTAAGATGCATACAAACAACATGCCATGGGTTTTTATTAGCATAACACTGGGAGAGCACTTCACTGCCCTGGAAAACTTTCTGCTGTGGATCCTGTCCATTGGAGGGATTGAAAGACTGATTTGAAAAAAGTGATGCCTATTTCTGTACAGCAGAATAATTAAATAACAGTTAAGAGACTTCCTGACAGATGAGTAACAGGAATGATATTTACAGTTCTAACACTGAAAGGAGTCTGTAACCCCAGTTTATCTGTCCAGGAGTTCAAGTCACCTCCTGTGCTCCAGTCAGCTGGAGCCAAACTAATGCAAATTAATCAGCTTTACTCACTGCTTCTTCCAGATGGGTCAGCTTCTTCCAGTTCTGTTTTTAAACATGTTTCTCTTAATGTGAACTCAGCTTATGAAGTGTACCCAGGTTCATATAAATATCATATATAAATGTTCATATAAATGTCATCTGTCCACCACAGGAAACACAGGTTAACCTGAGAAGAGGGCACTGAGCCGTTGTGCAGGCAGGGGAGGTTTGCAAGGAAAGAGCCCATAATTCCAGGAGGAGAAGTGTTGGTTGATTTGGAAACATGGGCAGTGGGCTTTTTTTAGGACTGTCAACCCCATCAGCACAGTAAGAGCCTTGGGAGCATGACACAAGTGCTGCTATAGCCTGAGCTGATGTTTTTCAGCTGGGGTCACAAGGGACTTACACTCTCAGAGGGTCAGGCAGAGGAGGATGCACTGAGCACATGGCAGGGAAAATAAATTCACACTTAGTTTGCTGGGTAACAGATCATCTCTGTCCAGTTCGCAAGGAAAGAAATTTATTCCTATAGTAAGAAATATACTAAAAGGTTATTTATAAGTCAAGTGGATTTTTTCGGGAACAGTTCCAGTGATAAAGCAATGCAGCATATGAACAGAAAAAACTCAATCTTACTTGAATTTTCCTTCCCTCTTCATTGACTTACAAAGCGCAGCAAGTTAGATCAGAAACTGCCCTATCTGCAGAGCATTTCTGAGCAACCAAAGTTTATACTGAAACTGGAGTAGGCTGGAAAAACTCTGAAATTCATTTCTCTAAACCTTTCTCTGGTGCTTTGGGAAGATGTCACTTGGGAAAGATTTATTCTCCTGGGAAAGCTCCTTTGTTTTCTAAACGAGCAAAAGCTTTTTGTACTTTTAACATACACTCAATTAACCATTGCCTGTGGGTTGCTATTTTGGCTAGCACTAGGTGTCTGACCACATGGATCATATTTACACTAGTAAGTTTAAACATTTGCTATTTACAAGTTCTCTAAGACTGCATTATAAATAGGGGCAGCTTCTGGAAAGACTTGGTGAAAAGATGGGCAGCAGAATGACATGCTTATAGTCCTGCATTGTCTGCACAGCATGAAGTTACACAAGTCTTTAAATACTATTAGCACACTTAAAAGTACAATGTGCACAGAATATACCACCTTAGTGGTTTATAATCTGCACCAACACACCTGACAGCATGGAAAATGAGTTCGCAGTGCAGTATGCGAAGCACCTTGCATTCAGCACAGATCCCTTTACACCAGCACAGTTTTGGAACCAGCTGGCTGCAAGTGGACATTGTGCTCTCTGGTGGGTCCCCTCCATTATTGATGAGTTATTTTATGTATTATGCAGTACTGTAATGAAGATGCAGTCTTTTGTCTTCCCACATTGTGTCCTCTGTGGTGCTGGGAAGTCTTGGGGCAATATTATCAAAAAACCAGTCACTGCATTGTAGAAGATGAATGCAGCTGACTGACTTTCCCAGCAGTCACACTTTAGTGACACTGAAATACAGAGAGATGTGGGTCTAGTTGAAAAATTCTAATGAACTGAATATAACATCACAAAACTAGAAAAAAAAAATGCAACTTGTGTAGACTTTCATCTGAAATCCAGTGCACCATAATCTCCACACACAGCCTGCACTGACACAAACCTTGCAAGTACTTAAGGCATCTAACTTGTAGAGCAAATGTATACTGTATGCTGCCAGTTTATCTATTGCTTGATGAATCGATGCTTTATTCTTTTATTTCTCCCCTTATTTCGGAGGACTCACAGTGCTTTCCAAAGAATTTCCTCCCAGCAACACAGAAATTCAGTCACTTCTGGATGAGAATAAGAGCAGAATGACTGAAGGAATGGAAAAAGATCTCAAACTCTGAAGAACTTAATCAAATCCATCTATGGGAAAGGCGGCTGAAGAAATACGTGTCAAATAATTCACAATGGTGGAAAAGAAAAGCCAGCAGATCTGCTAATCAGAAGAAGAGTGAGGAGCAATCCTTCTGAGCGCCAGAACGCCCCCCCGTAGATAAAGTTGGGTTTGTGAAACTCCATGTCATAAAGCACAGGGCTGAACTCTGCACCCTCCATGACCTATACGTCTATATTATGTGGCCTGTGAGCCAGAGCAAGAAAATAGCTTTCTTACAAGCATAAAAAAATATAAAAGTATCACTATTCATTTTCTTCAAACCTCTCTCCTACTATTTCATTCTTGCCTGCAACTTCTCCTTTCTTAGCCAGAGAAGACAGCTGACCTCTAACTAACTCTGCAGCAATAAGGCTTTCTAGCATGTAGTATTTACATTTTAAAATAAGGGGGGGTTTGCACTGCAAGTCAACAATAACTATCCAGGTCCCCAGGACAAAGATGTGAAAAGAAAAACAAAAGTCCATGATATATTACATTCACTATGCCATAAACAGCATTTACCAGTGGGTTGCATAGATCAGACTCTCACATATTCTCCAAGAGATACTAAGCTCTTAATCCATGGAAGCCCAAGATGCCCTCAGAGCCGATAATGCCAAGCCACAAAGCCAAGCCACTGACTCCTTCTGCGGCATGGAACCATGGAGGTGCTGTCAGGACCCAGCAGGGAAACAAGGACAGTGTCTGAAGTAAGCAAATAAGGAAGGGAAGAAATTAAGTCATTCCTTTGCATGCCCCAAGCAATCCGGGAAGCAAAAAAGGAGAGAAAATAGTCTCACTGTCCCTGTCAGGCAAGTGTAACCACTCACCGGCAGAAACACAGAGTGTGTATAGGCTCTGTTAAGCCCCACAGAGTTACCTTCATCATGGGCACCAACAGCTTTTCTACAAAATTATGCCAGGGAAGAACTTACCCATTTTAGCTTACTGTTTTCCTCACCTTATGTCCTACTTCAGTAACTGTGCTGTGCTGCCACAGGTCATTGCATTTGTTAAAGCTAAGAGGATATAAGCCCTGAAGAACATGAACCTTATCTGCTTATCAAACATCAAACAGCCTGCAGGCAGGATCTGTGCAAAATGCCTTTCCCACAGTATCCAGAAGGGGTGATGCTCTGTCCCTAGTGAAAGCAGGCTGCAGGTGACAAGGTAAGCTGGTGACACTCCTTGCACCAGGTAACTTATGCCAATAAAAGGTCTGGCTTCACGAAGAGAACACCCATGAAAGAAAAGTAATTTAATGGCAAAGTCACTTGTCATATTAATGGTCTTACTAAATGACACCATTAAAGAACCATAAGCAAGAGATTGGTAATGAGCAAGTCAATGTTATCATTTGCTCTCATTTTGCAGGCTGGCTCAGGACCAATTCTTCATTTTTTCTTGTAAAGGAGAACAGATTAAAGAACCTTATAAGGAAATCAAAATAATTAGGCACATAAACAAGCTGGCAGGTAAACAATTGTGATTCAGTGAGGCAACTGTCAACTTCCAAAGAAAGGATGGTACACATTTGTACTATTACTTCTTTTTAGTCTTATTTTATCTCATTTCAGAATACTCCTAATATGATCATTAATGTCCTTACAAAGTACAAGACTGAGCTGAGTATGCGTTCAGCTCCTGCAGTGCAGGGCTTGCTTCACCCCACCCCGAGGATGCACACTGGGAGACGCTCCCACCACAGCACTGAGAAACTTGGCCACATGTAATATGGCCAGCCCTCCCCATGGGTAAGAGTATGAGTCCATCCACTGCAGAAATAGAACTACACATCAAGTTGAGACTACAGCTTTTTTCCCAACTTTCTTAAACTTTGGGATATCACACTCCTGGGAAGAATCATAGAATAGTTAGGGTTGGAAAGGACCTTAAGATCATCAAGTTCCAACCCCCCTGCCATGGGCAGGGACACCTCACTCTAAACCATATCACCCAAGGCCTCGTCCAACCTGGCCTTGAACACTGCCAGGGATGGAGCATTCACAACCTCCCTGGGCAACCTATTCCAGTGCCTCACCACCCTAACAGGAAAGAATTTCCTCCTTATATCCAATCTAAACTTCCCCTGTTTACGTTTTAACCCATTACCCCTTGTCCTATCACTACAGTCCCTAATGAAGAGTCCCTCCCCAGCATCCCTATAGGCCCCCTTCAGATACTGGAAGGCTGCTATGAGGTCTCCACGCAGCCTTCTCTTCTCCAGGCTGAACAGCCCCAACTTTCTCAGCCTATCTTCATATGGGAGGTGCTCCAGTCCCCTGATCATTCTCGTGGCCCTCCTCTGGACTTGTTCCAACAGTTCCATGTCCTTTTTATGTTGAGGACACCAGAACTGCACACAATACTCCAAGTGAGGTTTCACGAGAGCAGAATCCCTCCCCAGGGATGATCTTGACACGCAAGCAAGGTTAACACAGGCTGGGTATAGGATCTGATTCAGCCATTTAACTGTAGGCATTTAACAAAGCACTCAGTTCAGTTTTCAGTGGTGCCCCATGTAAGCAGCATAGAGAGATCAGCGCCTGCAGGGAATGATCTCTGATATTGTAGTCTCTTGTGAGGAAGTGGGGCAGTACAGTAATTCTCAATGCTAGTTCACAACTGTATATTCATTTAAAGTGACTCATTCATTTGAAAGTCAGCATGGCCTAAAAACACAGCTCCCCAAAACACAGACTACTATAATTCCTTTTAAACTAATTCGCCATTCAAAAACCCACACCACGGCTCTGCAACAGTGACTAGTTATTTTCCCAAATCTTACAGAACCCTGACTCCAGGTCTGCTGAAGGTATGATGCAGTTTCAAATTTTCTGCTGTAGTCTACCATGATTAATTTTAGTCTATGTAAGTGGGTGGTAGAATGAAAGGAGAAGCAGTCATGGAAGCCAGAATCTGTATCCAACTATGGGAAGATTAGCAGTACCTAAACACAATAATATCTCAGCAGGGAATATATGAAACAAGTAAACATTAGAAATAGCACATACCAAATAGTGTGTGTAGCATATCTCAGTCTGTAGAGCTAGCAGACAGATAGGGTATTCTGTACTGTGAATGTGCCAGAGGGAACCTCTATTTAACTCTCTGGGTTTGATTGAGGGTTTTATAAGAGTGTAAGCTGTTCTGTGTGTACAAAAGCATTCCTTAAAGCACACATCCATCTGCATAAGCACATGAGCAACTTTAATACATGGGTGCATAGATATAATACATACTTTCTTTCCTAATGATTTTTCCATGTGAAAAAGCAAGCCCTAATGCACCATGTAGGCAGCAGAATGGATGGAGTATGCAGGCAGTGGCAGTGTCTGAAAAGATGCATGGATATGTGTGTTTATGTGAATTCCTATCTACATTAATTCATACCCACAAAAACTTATGGGCTGTATGAGCCTAGAAGAGCAGATCTGAAAAAACATTTTATACCTTATAACCGCTACGCACTTCTGCTGTCAACTCACATGCTGAGATCATTGCAATAACTAGGAAATTTATTATGACATAAAAGTCCTCAATACAATCTGTTCTCAATGTGTAGCTAATGTAATTTTAAAGATAAATATTTATATGAATAATTCTTATTGATTGATACAATTGATAAAAATGCATATTTGGTGAATTTGTTTTATAGAATTAGAGGTTTTTACTTTGGTGTGTAAATGAATAAAAGAATACTCCACAAAATGCAAATTATTATTAGCTGTACATTCATAGAGAAACCTAATAGCCTTTTCAAGTACTCAAAAATACTTCCTTAAAAATTCCTGTTGTTTTTATTAGGAGTAGCTAACACAACTAAAGTATCCATTTTCAGATAGTTTCTTTCATTTTTAGCCTAAGACCAAAAAATCCTTATCTTGAGACTTGTGTTTCCACCAGGCACTTGCCTGGAACGACCTCAATATCCTGTCAAAACCTCACTCCCTTTGACAGAATGAGATAGATGGGAAGAAAAAAAAAAAATCCACAAAACAAACTTAACGGCTTTTGGAAGAAAGGCAGACTCATCATAGACAGTAAACCAATCACTACATCAAGACCACAGCTGCAATATCCAAAGACTGGGAGTCTCATCTGGTGGTCTAAAAGGGTTGAGCACATATGAGTAACCAAAGAGCTCTGCACTCTTCACACTTGAATGAGTTTAGGACTGGTGAGTGTTAGCTAGATTTCCTCCTGCAGTCTCCTGCTGTGGCACAACTGCAGCTGAAAAGGTTCAAGTTGAAGAAGTCAGAATTCAGTTCTAAATACAGCTCAGAATTTAAGTCATTTATTGACTTTTGATTTGTCAACTTAAGAGGATGAACAGGAACAGCAAAAGAAAAATACAAACTTTCATATCACAAATACACCTCTTAGGAAGGCATATTTTTGTATTGAAGATCATCAGGAGACAGCCCCTCTCTAGAGAGCTGCCCTTCATCACCACTTCAGTGAAAGCTGGGTGGCAGCAAGTGATGAAAACCTTGTCTCACTACACTTTCAAAGGGATAATAGGGCTGTGGTGTGTATTTTGCAGAAAAAGACATCACATAGGATTCTGTTCCCAGCCCAGGAGCTGCAGGGAGGTCGTAAGTGTGTAACTGAGGACAGAATTTCATTCAGATACTGCAGACCAGAAACTGGTTTCCACTAAGAAACCAGGACTTCATTCTGGGCCATTTCATGCAGCAGCATCAAGCTACTGCAATGACAATTTCATGTAACAGTAAACTTCACAAATTTCAACTACAGTCAATATGACACTTAGGAAGAACATCAGTCAATGTCCAGAGTACAAGCCTTTGCATTTTACCTTATGAAATAACTGAGATGCCACATGCTCCTCTTCTTGAATGCCAGCTCACAAGAGCCAATGGCTATAGCTGACACTGAACACAATGGAAATATCAACTCTGAGTCCTACCTTATAAAATGCTGATAATTTAGCTTCTGCTTATTGAAAGCTATATTCTGCCATCTTACCTGTAACACAATGCACACGCAGATGCACGTAAATCAGTGGGCTATCTACCTGTTGAGGCATTCCCACATAACTACTGATTTCCTATCATGAGTTAAGGCACCACAAAAATTGGAAGGGAGGTGAGGAAAACCTGAACGCATGTACAATTCATACCACAGCAAATGCAGATCAAAAGGCTGTCTACCAGCTTCTCTCTGCGGAGAAGGACTTCGGGGTGCTGGTGGATGAGAAAATGAACATGAGCTGGCAGTGTGCGCTTGCAGCCCAGAAAGCCAACTGTATCCTGGGCTGCATCAAAAGGAGTGTGACCAGCAGGTCCAAGGAAGTGATCCTGCCCCTTTATTCTGCTCTTGTGAGACCTCACTTGGAGTATTGTGTACAGTTCTGGTGTCCTCAACATAAAAAGGACATGGAACTGCTGGAACAAGTCCAGAGGAGGGCCACGAGGATGATCAGGGGAGTGGAGCACCTCCCAAATGAAGATAGGCTGAGAAAGTCAGGGCTGTTCAGCCTGGAGAAGGCTACGTGGAGACCTCATAGCAGCCTTCCAGTATCTGAAGGGGGCCTACAGGAATGCTGGGGAGGGACTCTTCATTAGGGACTGTAGTGATAGGACAAGGGGTAATGGGTTAAAACGTAAACAGGGGAAGTTTAGATTGGATATAAGGAGGAAATTCTTTCCTGTAAGGGTGGTGAGGCACTGGAATAGGTTGCCCAGGGAGGCTGTGAATGCTCCATCCCTGGCAGTGTTCAAGGCCAGGTTGGACGAGGCCTTGGGTGATATGGTTTAGAGTGAGGTGTCCCTGCCCATGGCAGGGGGGTTGGAACTTGATGATCTTAAGGTCCTTTCCAACCCTAACTATTCTATGATTCTATGATAATAACATGTTTTATAATGGCATACTATGCAAGACAACTGTGCCAGGTGATTGATAACAAGCACTGTAAAATCTCACAGCTTAATAAAGAGTGCAGTGGCTGCTAACGTACCTCCATCTTGTGAGTTCATGATATTCAGAGCAAATAGCATTGCATTGGAGAACGTGGTGGCCTCTTCTTTGCTTGCAAAATTCAAGCCATAGACCTGCCGTGCGTCGCGCCATTGATGAAAGGTAGGTGTTGCTTGATTGTACTTCAATCCTTTCACAATTGAGTAATTAATCACTACCTGTGATTTGAAACAGAGGAGCAAAAATTAAAAACAGTTCTGTCTTCAGTGGAGAAAAAAACCCAACCCTTTGGTAAAGGTTAATTAAATTGGTAGAGGCAATGTGTATGGTAGCTCCTACACAGCTGTATGGTAAGGCAGTCTGTGTTTCAGTGACAGAAAACTCACATCTGGGGGTGAGATTTACAATGGTTCAATTCAGCCTAAGGGCTTGCAAGCTAGTTTTGCAAAATCTATTACCTGATTGTGCTTTCTAGAGCACCTCTGCAGGATACAGCTGTGCAAATATTGCAGACAGATGTCAGCAACCAGTGCCAGCAGCTGCTGCCTTCTTTTGGAGGATGATCAGGCGCAATTGTCAGAAAAAGAGCCACAGAGAGCTCTTGGCACTAACCCTGCCATACAGCAGACAAATGTTCAACTCACTGCACCAGCTCTGCCTTCCTCCTCTCAAGTGCTTGATCACCATCAACTTCTTACGTTGAGAGAGGTTTTTTTTCTCAGATCAGGTAGGCAATGACAAAAGCAGGTAAGAAAACACTTCCTCTCCCACCTCTTCCCTTGGTGTACATGCTATTAATTCCAGGCAAGAGGTGACTGCGGTAGAAGGATGTTTCTGCATGTTTTGATTTAATCTGCTAAATACAGTCATAGAATCATAGAATAGTTAGGCCAATGCCCTGTTTATGCTGGGGCAAGGCACATGGGACACCTGAGATCCAACCAGAAACCCCTAATGCAAAACCCCCAAATGCTGCTCTAGCTGAAGGTGGAAAGGTAGAAGTGTCCACTGCACCACTAATAAGCCAGAAGAACCCACAGAAGAGATGCACCCCTGAGATACCCCTCTGTGGACTGACAACAGCGTTCTATTGTGAAACAAATTTAAGAAACAAAATGACAACAGAAGGGATCATAATTATTCTCATAAATAGGCACAGATAACTTGCAAACAGAGAAGAAATAGGAAATGGAGGCTCCCTCTTCATCAGCCGACACAGGCTGGGGGCAGAAGGGAACCAGGGACAGAGAAACTTAAAATTATGAGCAGGGACAGTCTGAAGTTCATTATTCAAACACAGCAAGTCTGGTTTTCAATATTTGAGATTGTCTCTACAAATGGAGTTATTTTGACTGGAGTTTTATCAAAGCCAGTACAATCCCCCAGTTTCTGGTCCTTGCTGAAAGCCAATCAATGGAAATCTAACTAGTTTGTATGGCTCATCTGTAAACTAGCCAGGCTGGATAGTGGTAGGAGGAAGAAGTAGAGGTAGGCAGGAGTAGGAAGAGGGACCTTGGTGCACACTGTCAGGGAGCTCACTGTCAGAGCAAATCTCACCATCCTGGACTTGGTAAGATGGGAGCAACAACTGAATACAAGGGAACAGAGAGCCAGTAATGAATAAACGCTGCCCACAGTATTTACTGATACAGGCGGGCCCCACACACCAGAAAACTTACAAATACATCTATTTTGCAGTCTGATTGACCAGTACTTTGGAAAGTTTTATTGCATCTAAGACACTCCCAACGTATTTATTTAGATTAGCAATATTTTTGCTAGATAACTGATAATTCTTCTCAATTATAAAAGCTAGTTTTAAAACTAATTTCAAAGATGAATGACTCCTACCTCTGAGATTTGACTTTCCAGTGGATTGCTAATTCAAATTGTCAGAAAAACATTGGACAGTCACCTAATACAAAAGGAGCAAATTGTTCTTCACACATTCCTATTTTTGAAGGATGACATTGTCTCATTTATACAGTTAGTATGTCTGATAATTATACTATACTAATATATAAAAAATACGGAAATCAGCAATGAAGCCACTATTCTAAGTATATAGTTACAGATATACTCTAGTTGTATACTGCATTTACCTACCTGAGCCAGCATTAAACAGTGACAGCAGATAGTCTTTGAATACTTGGTCTATCTTTAGGTATAAATTATCCTGATGGTTATTGAACATTCAGTATCTGGTCCAAGTTTTGCTCTCAAACCACTTAAGTTCCCATGTAAATGCACTGGGCAGCAATCAGACCTACACTGCTTTTTTTGGACATTTCATAGATTCCTGATCTGTGATCCAAAGGGAGATGCAGAGCAGTCTGTATTTGGTACGCAGGTTCCTAACAGTTGGTTCCCTGAAAATGGGAACCACATTGCCAGCATGCGGCATGAAAAGCCACCCACACCAACCAGAATGATGCAGAAACCACCTTGCACTGATCACTGAGCAAAGCCACGAACTCTCTCTTACAGCTGACAGCTTAGATAGCCCTTTTGTCTGGAAAAATGGTGACATCACCCCCATTCTAACACCGAGCGTTGGGAGAGCCTGGACCAATGTTGCTCACAATTAAGAAGTCTTTGGAGTGTCAAGTAGACTCATGCCCAGATTACTAACTCAACAGTTTTAACATATACCAATTTTTACGTCTTCCTACCACTTCCAAGCAGCTTAAAGAAGGGAAGGCACAGCTAGTACCTTTGAGTAAATGTTTAGAAAGACTGTGAGCTTCTGCCAGGCTTTGCAAAGTATTTCTCACCTGGTGAAAGAACCTTCTGTTTCAAAGGACAGCACTATTAAAGTCAAAAGAGCACAAGAGGGTGTAGTGCAGTTTTAAAATGAAAAACAAAAACTGCAAAAAACTATGCCAAAACCTGTTTGACAGCAGTCAGGCAAACCGTTCAAAATTTGCTTTCCTAGAACATTAACCCAAGGAACTGAGAGAATCCCTTCTCTTCTGATGGTTTGATCCCTTCGGTTGAATAAAGATAGAATTTGAATATTGACCTTCAGTAATCATCAGGATGCCTACACATGTAATACCTTGTTTCCAAAGTCAAAACAGAGAGTTTAAAAATGGGAAGTGAAACATAAAATAGCCAGAATCTTATGTTATCTCCTTTGGCTAATGTTTCTAGAAAACAGAAAAAGAAGCTCCTGCTGTTGTTAAGGATGAATGTACAACGGTATTCTGTACAGATGGTGTGGAGACTGCAAGGCTCCACATGATAAGTAAGTGCTTCAGAGCAGTAACTAAAACAAAGAAGGTCTCCCTGTTTGAATTATAGGAGGGTTTTTACAGGTGGTTCTAAGGGATCTTTACTCTAAAGCTTCATATGTTAGTACAATAACATCTGCCATGCTGAGCAGACGAACAATTCAGCTGGTAATCTTCAACTGTAGTCTATAATAGATGAATTAGAGAAACTTACTGGAAATCTTGCGGAAATAAGTAATGGATTTGTCTATTACAAGCATTTCTTCCTAGAATCTTCACCTGGAGTTTGTCTTAAAAGATGAAACGTGTCATTTTATGTGCCTATTTTTGTTTTTCCACCCCTTTTAGTATTTTTTATCCTAAAACACAGTAGTTTCATTATGGATAGAAATATCTGTGTTGTTTTGAAACCTATTAAATTCTGGATTTCAGTGATCTTGTATAGCAAGGAGTTTTACAGACCAGTTGTGCACAGTATTAATATGTTGACACCTTTCAACGTTCCCATCAATATAATGTTAAAAAAAGATTTACTTCACTTCTACCTGGTACTGTCTTTCACTCTTTCATCTCGGTTTGAAACGCAGGCTCTCTGGGGCAGGAAGGGAATTTTAGTATCTATTAAAAAGCTCAAAATCAAGAAGCCCTTCCCTATGACTGCAGTTCGCAGACTGCTCGGTTGTAAGTTGTCAGCAACGATGATGGTGGTGGTTGGCAGGACTCACAAGAATGGGGCTAGAAGGGATCAAGTTTGCCTCAGGTCTGCATCTGAGGTGTAACCACAAGCAAGATCACAGGAAGAGCTTTTACAGTAGTCTCACCACCCATACGCTTGTTTATCGAACCGGAACAAGACATTTGTCTGTTTCTCCAGAGCATGAAATGGTTCACAAGTTTCGTATGAGCTTGGGGCCTGCTGCATTGCCAGGGCTCAGACTTTTCTCATGGAGAGCCGTCCTGTGGCTGCTAACACAGGGAGGATATGGTGTAGCAGCTAAAACCTGGTACATTTGAGGCAAGATTCTTCATTTCTGTAAGCAGGCCTAAACCTGACCAGCTTCTGATAAATCACAGCAGTGATTAATTGGTTCTTTATTTTTCAAAAAATGTGGTTTAGTTTATACCCCATGAATGCTGTCCCTGTTTCAGTTTTGGCTTCAGCTCAAATGTAAAATGTCCTACCTTCCCCAAGGCCCTGTTTTTACATTCACTTCTTAGCAACATCAATACACCAGACCCTCAGGAGAAGGTATGATTCACTTTTGACTTGCACCCTCCTCCCCGCCAACTTGTTCAGCACATGCCTTTTGTTGATGACATCATGCTGAGCTGAAGTCACTTGATGTAAGACCATAACTTTAAGCCCTTGGTTGATCAGTACTCTGACCTGTGGAGGTACAGCTTGTCAGTTATGCCATAAAGATGGACCACTTGCATGTTTTTAGTTTTGTGAACTTCTTGCGTGATGACTGGAGCTTTGCCTTTACAACAGGCAAGGTTACAAGGACAGCTGGCAAGTTGCAACAAGAGGGTGAACCATTTGCTTGCAACTGCTGGGCTTTGAGAAAACAAAGGCTGCAAGGAAACATGGAAGCTCATGATATGAAATGACTGTAGCACTGATCCGGCCTTAGCTTTAAACCAGTTCTGCCCTCTGTGACTAATTCAAAGCTTCAAAAGTCTATTTCTGGCTTTCTGAAGATTACCATTCATGTCAGCATGAGTCTATGCAAATGTGCACATTTGTGCAGATCAGAAAAGGGAATTCAGCACTGCTTTTGCATGCAAGCATGTGATAAGCATGTCACCCACATACATAAGGAGAACAAGAAGTTGGGTGACCACTTCCTGGTGGTGAGAATGATGCTTGAGTTGCCACTCTAAGAACCATATTTCTTAGCAGTGAACTTTTTAGACACTGTCAGCTAGAGAAGATAAATACATATAAGGTAAGCAGCATGTGAAGACAGTATCATAAACTCCAACAAGTGCACAAAAAAAACCAGCTAGAAAACAGAAAGGCAGCTAGACAAAGAGAATAAAGGAGTCTACAGAAAAAGACATGTTGGGGAAAAAAAAGAGATGAAAGTTAAAGAGTGGGGTATAATATAAACTAACAAAAATTAAAAGGGAGACATTAAAGGCACACGAGGGTGAAGTCAGAAAGATTACTCTGGTCTGCACCTCGCCAAAGAGTATACAATAAAACTTAAAATGGTTCCTCCGTGGTATTGTCGTGTGATGTTTTTTAAACTAGCTGCTCAATTCTTGAAAATCTGTGCAGCTTCATTATATGCCAAATCACATACGATTGGTCCTTTTCAGAAAAATACGGCTTTCCTGGCAAAGCAACAGCTATTACTGAAACCTCATTTTCAGTGTGATTTAGCACAACCTGAGAGCAAGCATGAAATGGCTTGTAGAGAATTTTTTAAACTGGAATTAATTTTTCTTCTCATTAAATGCAAATACTTAGCAAGCTTATGATTCCATGTGAGACTCATATAAAATATACTAAGTTCTGAATCTTGAGACTTTCAGAATGTTCCTATTAATACTACTATGCTACACCATCTTGAATTCACAATACTGGGGTTTTTTTTGTAATCATATTCAAGATGAATACTTTCTTTTAAATGGTTTTAAATGACTAAGAGAAACTGTTTGTTCAAGGGAGGAATTTTAGTCTTTAAAGTCTAAAAAAAAAATGTTATTCTATCTGTTTCCTTCTGTATTGAGATGAGTTTTAGATGGCATGCAGCCTCTTCATTAGAAGGAACATTTGCAAGTAAACGTAATGTTACACTTAATGTAAAGCATGTTTAAAGTACAGATCTGATTTGATTTTTTAATATATCTGAGAAAGATCTGATTTTTTAATGTATCTTACTTTTTAAATTGCATACTTTGATTAAGACAGACTTCTAGTACATGGTATCCCTTACATATATATATGTAGACTTTATGACTTTTGTTTGTTTTACATAGCCTAGTCAGACCCATCTTAGATTGTAGTCTCATGAAAATAATTTACATCCACCTGCTGTCTATATAAAATGTATCAGCATGGCCTGTTATAAAGCAGCACTGGCTTTCACAACTCACTAAGAAGTCACTGTATTTCACTTATTTTTCAAAATATTTTCTGGTTTTGAAATGGAACTACATTTATATACTGCCTTTACTGAGGAGCATAAAAGAAGTGGCAAGAGATATGGCAGATGTTTCAAAAGTGCACTGTGTATATGGACAGCATAGCGGTCATTAACACTTCCAGTAAGCAACCTAACTTTTCCAGTTGGCCCAAGCGTCATTACAGCTGAGGGATATCATCTGCATTTCCATGAGCTGATCAGTCAACTCAACATCTGTGGCAGATGAGAGATGGTAGTGGCTCAGCTCCAGCTCTCTGCCTTGGCTTGCCCTGCGTTGCCCTGGCCCTGCCTGTCTCACACTGATGGCAGTGCTCATCACATCTTCGCAGAAAGCAACACTACTTTCTGAACCAGCAGGAATCAGTTGCCCACTGTTTCCTGATTCTTCTGCCAGGGTGAGGGCTCGAGGTGAGCACAAGAGGCAGGGAGACTGGGCAGGGGGGGACTGCCACTGCTGTACCAGCCTCATGACACCACACAGAGGGAGTCCTTGACTCCTACATTTCTGCTATAAAATGCAAATCGCACTATAGTATAGCACTGCTACTCCGCCCAAATGAACTTCTGTAATTTAGGGTCTAAGCATGCCTTTTGGTTACACAGCTTCTGATGGCACATGCTGCCCAGCAAACCTGCAAGCCAGGCTGCCCAGAGCCATGCCATGGCAGCCCCAGGTTGAGCACAGTGCTTTGGTGGCTGAGTGGGGCCTGATAGCAGTTCTGATAATCTAAATCCCATTTAACTCCTTTAATACCTAATGAGGCCCCGCAGACTTAGGCTGCCATAAATCAGATCACAGTGTGTACCTAGAATTTTAAAGTGCACTACAAGGAACTAATTGCTTACCACAGCAATGTAACAATCACTCGAGATGGCAGTGCAGAATGATTGCTTTATTTTTATGAAACAAAAACAGCAGAAAGTATGTCAGGTGGAGCTAAGAACAAACTCCGCAGAATGAAATAAGACTCATTTCATAAGCAAAAATGAAAGGGGAATAAAATTAAAATCCTGGCACATACCGAAAGTTGTTTGCAAAAAAAACCACCAGTAAATCGCAATACATTCTGTGTGCAAAAAACCTACACAAAATCTGAATAAATGCTGTAAACAGACTCATAGGCATCTTGCAGGGAACAGGAAATGTTGCTAGACTGCATTAAGCATAGAACTGATGGTATGAAATGAGATCAAAGGTTAATTTACAGGAAACCCAATACAGTTACTCACTTGCTGATCTTGAAGTTTAACTCCAACTACCCTGAAGGTGTTAGTGGCTGTGTTGTGGTATATGTTGATTCTGCTGAATCCCTGCTGTCCAGGTTTGATTGGCACCCATTTCTTACTGGTATCGTCATAGACCATAACTGAAGCTCGGGCTTGGCAAATACTCTGTTCACTGGAGAGCAAAAACAACAAAATCAGAAAAAAAGCAGTGAATTTGCTGTATACTACTGAAAACATCTAAAGGAAAAGAAACGAACAGAAATTATCAGCACTGCTTACAACATATGTTTCATAAGAGATCTGCTAATCCTTTGAGCGCAATCTCTCTGCTAAAGCTGGCTTGTATGTGTTCATAGAATTAAAAAACCTCCAGCATGCTGCTGTTTTGAACTGATAATCTATTTTATATAAAAATATTAGGCCCTGAGGAATAAACTGTATCACTTAAATGCTATGAAAACTGTCCAACAGTATGAATGCTCCATTTATTTTATGTGCCCATTGGCATGTGAAGGCTTTTGCATTTGCATGAAAACTTAGCAATATTTTACAGCTTACTGAAACAAGAAACATGACATCCACAGCTGAGTTACACATTTAAAACTGGAAGCAAGCAGATCTTGAACCAAAAGCCATGTTAGGTAAACTGAGGAAATCAATTATGTTAATCCAGCTAACACCTAATACCCAGCCACGCTGACGTACTTAGAAGTCCCAGAATACACAGTGCAGAACACACAGCAACTCTTTTCTCCTTCATCCAAGTAGCAAAGAAAGTAGGAAAACATTATCCACAAATGTCTGCATCATTTTCTATGGCATTAATAACTATTTTTCTTCTGTTGACTCACAGAAATTCATCAGTTATTTACCTCTTGCTTGCATATTCATGACAAACATACCTATACCTGATTCACGCAAAACACATTCTGCATGTACAAGAAATGCCACTGGCAAATACTGTTGAGCTGACGTGTCAATACAGATCAGGATTTCAAATTCCCACCCTCCTGACTTCCCAGTCACTTTTCTTATACCAGAAGATACAGGAATTCCTTACACAAAGGAAAAAATGAATCCTCCAAACTTTGGAGATTTGAGATCTTCAAATACAACAGAGATTTCCAACAAGCAAATAGTGTATGTTAGGGCTAAATAAAACTATTAAGTTTTAAGACCTGCAAAAATCATGACCATCCTATTAACCTTAGACCTATATATTTACATACGCCTCCCTTCCTTAGCCCAAGCTGTATTAAATAATTTTCAGCAATGCAATGTCAAGCGGTAATCCGCTTTGCACAAAAATCCCTTTTTTCCCCTCTCTTGCATGTATGTCTTTGTTTTGGCTTTGCCTCAGTAATGCCTCACTAGCACACAAAGAAATGAATTAGAAGCTCCTGGTTGATGCTAAACTCTTGTCCTGGCTGCACTGCCACCATGCCAAATTATACCACTCATACTAACTGCTCCAAACCCAAACACACCTAACCTCATCACTGTCATCATTTTAATGAAAGGGAACACGTTACTGTAAGTATTAAGAGGATCTGGGTAGATTACAGCAGCAATTTACAATCTTTTCCGATCTGTGGGTCTCAAAAAAGATTGCCATGGCAGATGCATTCCCCATTGTACAAACTAAAGCCTACCGACCCTGGCTTGTTTTATCAGTCACTTTCCATAGCCTCCAGGCAGCTCACAGATCTCCCCCAGGCTGCAGGTAAGAGCCTGAAAACTCTTCACAGTGTTTACTGATGGATCAACTATGCTGACAATCATTTCCCTAAATAATAAGGTAAGAAAATTCAGAATTAATCGTATTTTTATCACATAGCATGGAAACAGCTCGACTGTGGTACTGGAACAATATATCCAGGTCAGAAAGACTAAACTTTTTATTATATTCTTCAGAATTTGTAAAATCAAGTTCATCTACTATTTGCTGTTGTTTTGCTGCACATGACACCTGGAGAACAGCTGTGGCTTTGCTGATACACTTACCAAGAAAATACTTCTCCCTCCCTATTCTAAGGTAAGCTAATGTCTTGTGGCAGCTTCTCCATATCTGAAACTAGCAGCTGAGGGATTTGAGCTCACTTCAGTACGCCTAATCCTCCAACTGGTGCATGAACCGCAGACTGGCAGCAGCGGTGGCGCTGCCTGCATCCTCCAGACATGCCCAGGGATGCCCAGTCAGTCTCGGATTCACAGATGGGGAGGATGGGAGAGACATGCATCAGCAAAAAGGCAAGTATATGGGATTAGCTTTGCCATGTGGAAGTGCAATGGCTAAAATTAATCTCTGGTGTGGCTGGATGGTGCCCATGAGGTGCTATCCTCACGGGTGCACTGTGCTATCAGGTGTCTCATGGCAGCTCCAGCACCAGAGCTGGTGGGGGGATCAGCTGCCTGGGCCACAGCAACCCCCTGCCCAGCAAGTGTGAAGGCTCCCAGGAAATGTGGTTACTGGGAGAGTCACACTTGGTCAGTGTGACACCATGTCCTTCTCCTCAAGCTTTGCTGGTCACTACAAGCCTCACTGCACTGAAGTAACCAAGAGCACATCACTGGTTTCATTAGAGCCAGCCTGGGACTCAATGTTGTCTCCATTTCAAATTAATTCTGGAACCCACAATTACCATGGGCTCCTTAATTAGTCAAAATTAATTAAATTATACTTAAAGAGATTGCACCTAACCATACAGACATTATGGCCTTATTGTGATGATATTCATCATGCCATACCCAGATTCCAGTAGATCCAGCAACTTTGCCTTTAAAATTTGCTGTCACTAAAAACTGCAGCAAAGAGCCCCTCTACAACCCCAAGGCTGAAATATGGATATAGACTCCAGGAGTAATATTTAATGCATGACAATGAATTGTTACTGTAACATGAAACAACACACCATGCTCAATCCCTGCTCTCCCTGTAGTCAATGGATTTTTTTCATCATTCATTTAAATGGAAACAGGATTAAGCCTGTTACTTGGCCTCCAGTGAAATAACAGAAAGGAAAATAAAACAAGTACAGCACGAGGGGAGTCCATTCCTACAAAGCACTTCATCAATCTTTCAAAACCTAAAATGCCCCCAGGAGCCCATTGCTAGCTTGATGTCTCACCCTAAATGGAGCTGTAACTCTATGCCTGAAGACTCTTTACTTGTCCTACCCACGAAAAGGACAACTGTCCCACTGCCACTTTAAGCGACCTCCCTGAAAACAGCCCAGAAAATGTTACTCTTACAAAGGTCAGTGAGAATCAATCTATTATTCTCTGTGGAGTCTACTATTTTAAATGTAATCCAGGAACAGTGGTTTCAGAAAGATCCAGCAAAATTGTCTTGTTATTTCTGGGACCCTACACCATTGATACTTACACCAACTACACACAACAGGTAATAAATATGGGGTTTATTCACACTACTGCTCATAGTCACAGGCCTTCTCCATGAGAAGAGTTTGGCAGGTATTAGAGTTCATACACAAAATCATTACTGTAGACTTCTAGAAGTTGCCTTCTTTTCCTAAGAAAACACAAGAGTTACTGAAAAATGGGTATGTGCTGGAGAAGATCCACCAGGTTCCACACATCATGCCAAATATTACTAACTCTTCTAGGTCTTTGTTACGTTACATTAACATACAAGTGGTCAGACTCATCTGCTGAGTTTCCACTACAGGCAGTTATGTGTAAGAAAGATAAAAATTGCATTGCAAAGGAAACTTACATCATTGTTCAGGTTTCTGCATAACATCTACTCCAACATACTACACTTTGCTCTAGGACAGATGTAAGACATCTTATTCAAATGTGGAGGGGAAGGAGCTCTTCCTAGGGATGTCTTACATTCAAATCCTAATACCCACCCTTATTTATTCTGAAAGCATTTTCTCCTCAGTGCTTTACATCTGTGGGATGGCAAACCTCTGCACCATGACAACTTGTTTGCCTGAAGTCAAAGCAAATCTGCTTAACTTCCTATCTGATAGAAGCAGGCTGCACTGGGAAATCCTTTGTTCACAGCTGGTATCTAAAATCCAGCATTCATTGTTGAGATTTATTGAATATTGTTTCAATATTATGAAACTATAAATTGAAAAAGGAGAAGTGTTTGAACGTAACACTGTTTGCTTAATTTTGCGTAGCCCTTTTTCACAGTCTCTTCTGTTTAGGATTTGTTTTCACAAATTAGCAGCTTAGCTGATCTGGAGTTAATCCTTCCTTGAAGGGTTAGCTTTGACCCTTCTTTCTCAGTCCTGGTGAGAGTGGGCAGCCAAGCACACATGCGGGCCACACAGTTTTGTTTTATCCTCCTTGTAGTGCTAGCTACAGCACCAGCAGCACTTACAGCCCCAAATGAGTCACGTCAAGCTTAAAGGTTCCAGTTAATATACACAGACTGCTGCACTTGGGAGAGCAGTCAGGGGCAACAGCAAGCCTGCACTTCAAGACACTGCTGCAGTGAAGATGGCTTCATCAAGAAATTCTCTCCTCTTCCACCTTCGCAGAACTTTAAAACTGCAGCTCGCTCTTTCTGGTTTTATAGTAAATTTCTGATTATTAAGGTCTAATAGCTCTAAAGGAGCCACCAAGGAGTATGGAAAAGGTAACACAGGGAGTCATAGGGAAAAAATGCCTGTATAATAAGACTTAATGGATTTGTTTGGCTGACTGCAAGTAATTAAGTAAGAGGAAGAAACACAGAGGGGCATGAAATGACAGTAATGATTGTGGAGGCTGGGAGTGGGGAAACCATGGACCAGGACTAACTAACCAAATTCAGGGGTGAATATCAAATTCTGTGGGCTCTACTCAGGCATGTCAGCTGGACCAGGAGACTTCCACTACCCTTTGTATTTACAGATACAACCATTTCCTCAGGGCAGACATTCACTTAGCATTGTGAAAGCTCCCCTGATAGAAATAAAGCTATCATGCTTTGAACCTATTATGGATTTTCCTTGTTTCAAGCTGCTCATGATTCTCTTACCTTCAAACAAGCTGTTTTCTGGCATTCTTAGCTGCTTTTACAAACAGTTACCTTATTTTTTATTTCCATTTCCCATCCGTCCACCCGCCTCAACCTTCAAATGATTAATAACTAAGTTTTTTGGGGGACTTATCTAGTAATCCTTATTAGTGTCATAAGTCAATAATATTCATAACATAATACAATTATTTAAATATAATAATATTCATACACAACATGTGAGATAATTCACAAATTATTTAACACATCTCACTCTACGTGTCCAATGAGTCTGCCTACAGAAAGTCACAGTTGTGACTCTTTTCTTGAACCACCATGGTTAAACCTGGTGTGCAACAAATAGGCGCTGGTGCTGATTTAAGAAGCTGATAGAATTCTCTCGATGTTAGTTTAAACAGCTAACATAAATACAAAATCTGGTGTACAGGGATGTGTGGTCTCTGCTAACTTCGAAATGACTAATGTACAAGTCATGTTCCTGGAGCATTTAAAGAGTACCACAAACTCCAGTGGACTAATTTGCTAAACATTTTCATCAGTTTCACTACAGTAAAGAGTAATGCAGGGAAAGTGTTTTAGAATTAGTCTTTATAGAAACAGGACGACCTTTCTCTCTGACAACTGGATTTACAGAACAAAAAAACCTGGGAGACCCTCTGCACACAAGTCAGTCAGGTCTTCCAGGCTCATATAGACCATACCTGAGATCCAAGCTCATTACAGATAAAACCTGCTGTAGTGCAGTGGCTGTCCAGCTTTCCCACCAGAGATTCATCACCAGCTTGACTCATGATCCCATTTCTATTTGGGAGCCTCATTTCTCCAACACATCAAGAGTCATACTTGTGACTCCTTCCAGGACCTCCTATTTCAAAGTCTACTTCCCTCTGTAACCAAACTGCAGGACAGTTGGTGTCACCATCGTTCACTCTACCCCTGTCCCAGAGCACTGAAGAGCATACACCCTCAGCAACACAGCAAAACCTCATAGTGAAACAACAGTACCCAGCCACTTGTTCACAGTAAAGGACAGCAGAAGCCCCTAGGGACTTTAGATCCAGATGGGAGCTTTTAAGCCTCAGTGAAATGCAGACCTCCAAATACTGTCTAGCAGACATTTAGAAAAATGGCAGTCACAGTTTCATATATAACATGGAGGTACCACAATGACTGCCTCAATTTGCTTTTCTGAGTCCCACTTCCTGGGACGCCTTAAAAAACGAACCCAGTTGGGAACCAGTAGTCAGAAGTCCTCAGCTGGCAATCACTCCTGGTTGCCAGCAGTGCTGCCCTTGCCCCAGTCAGCCTGAAGTGAAACTCAGTTCCCAAGGGAGCTGCTATTTTTTTGGTCTCCTGCCCATCTTGCATATACACATTGCAGACCTGCCTTTGGTGCTGGGCTTTGGCTGCATTGCCAGTGGGAAATGAGTGTTTTGCACTGAGCATCTGCTGCAGGTGACTGGCCGTCACCTTTCTCTGCTGTTAAACTCCAGCATCTAAACAGTTCAATATTAAATAATTACAAGAAAATAGTACAAAAATAAAGCCTCCTTTATAAGCAGCTCTCAAAACAGATTGACACTGCTAAATAAATTAATGACACACCTGCAAGATAAATACATATTTTACAGAGCAGGAAATGGAAACACTAGTGCCTACAGCATTAACAGGAGCAATATGAACACCAGTTCACCTCCAAAAGGAAGAGTATCTAAGAGTTACTCTTTTTTCTCTGCTAGCAGTAAGACATTCAGTTTGAATTCTTCCTTATTACACTGGCATACCCAGTGGGAATTCCCTCGTCCAGTATCTGTTGCAGACATCTACTGCAGATACTTCAGCTGCAAACCAGAAAAGAGACAGTTTGTGCTGCACCCAGGTCCCACACTAAGCCAGGACTCTGGGAGACGAGTTGCTAAATTTGGGAACATGCATGCAATCCTGGCATGCCCAGAGAAACTTACATAACCTTCTGACACCCCTCAGTGCTCTTGGGCATGGGAGAAATGAGCAGAAATACAAAAATCACATATGCAAAACGACAGCGCAGGGGAAGAGGTGTTCCACCTGGGCCTGAGAGCCAGTCCAAAACAGCTCTGACCTCAGCACCACCAGTGAAAGTCCTCAGAGAGCCCTGACCTCTTGGTGTCCGCCGTGGCATGTAAATAGCACATCTACCAATTAGTGGAGATTCAGGGCCAGCAGGGCGGCCGCAGATTGATGCCCTTGTAAAGCAGCACATCTGCTTAGGTTATGTTGCTGAGATTTTGAAACTACACAGTGGAGTTAATTTTAACCCACCACTTTTTTGGTAGGTTTTGCAAACTGATGCGGAAGGGTGCAAATGATTCTAAGGGGAACTCCAGCCATCAGTACCTCAATATGTTAAAAACATGCTTTAAGAGAACTGCTTTGCAAAAGCACTTCACGGAGGAAGTGTAGTAATTCTGAGAAGACTCCCAGAGCCATGCCATGCTTCAGGAAACATGCCCTTCAGCTGCCACCAGCTCCAAAAAGGTAGGGTTGCTGCTGTTTCTTAATGGAGAAACTCCACTGCTCCAGTAACGCTTCCATTCACACAACATTTCTTTCTGCAGTGAAGTGTGGTTCGCTTTCAGATTTTGCACACCACCTTGAAGATATACTTTGGGAGTTCCTAAAATTAAAACCTAAGTAAATATTTAGAACTTCCTAAAAATTAATCTAGCAAATGGCCTGGGGAAACACCATCAACCCAGTTAATCAAAACCAGTAAAAAAGCAACTTGACTAGATCAGGTTGCTATTAATATAAGCTACTTTCCCTCACCGTTAAATTACAGAAATAAAACCGACAGGTAACTAATCTTGTAAAATACACATTATTCAAAACCCAAAACTGAACTGTCAAGTGAAAATACATGATTTACGGCTCTCACTCATGGGCTAGCCATACCCATATTTCAGGAGAACAGTACCTTAAACAAAGGTTTTGAAAGATCATAATCATTAATAATCAGGAGAGGCAGACTCATACGTGAGTACAGGAAATCAACATAAAGATCTTTCATTAAAGCTGGAATTGCTTTGCTTTGGTTTCCCTTCAATCCCAGAAGAAATGCAAATAAACCTGCGACAATTCCCCTGGAGCTCAGAGAGGCAGACCAGGAATGAAAGAGGATCACTCTGTCAAGTCAACCTCTCCCTCACTGCTAGGGGATGCATATTAATGTAGCATTTCCATAAAAGCTTAATTTCCATTTTATACAATTATAAATTATCTCATGAGGCTATAACCAAAACACAAGCCTTCTGTATTTATGACAATGCATGCTCTCCTTCCCATCCAGTCACATTAACACTGGTCAACGAATTCCCTGCCTCCCTGCTCGGTTCCCAGATACTTACGTGCCTGCCATTTGAGGAAGACCTGGTCAGGTAATCCCACAGGAGTGTACACTCAAATCCAGCACGTGTGGTTAAATCAAAATAGACTATTTCACCTGATTACTGAGAAGACAAATTTGGCAAGGAGACAAGCTAGGAGTCTCTATGAAGGCTTATAACCAAAACAGGAAAGGGAAGCGCTACTGAGAGAGCAGAAGGGCAGGAAGTAACGCTTGTACAGCAGGGGCGGGGAAGAGACTTTAAAGAAGAAATGTATTCTTTCTTACAGCTAATTTACCGAACAAAAGTCCAAACAATATAGATTAAGATTAGATGCACTGCCTTTGTCTCATTGGTGGCATGGATATTAAAAACATTCTGCTTATTTTCTCAAGGTACAGGTTCACTGTCCAAGAGAAACCAAAAGCAAACAAACCTCAGACAGAAAATATCGCTATTATTCATTTATGGCATGGGCGTTTGCATGCTGCAGAACCAAACCCAGGGGCCCCGTCCTGCCTTGCAGCCAACCTGGCATTGCCCACCAGCTGGCTGGGGTCAGCTCCATCCCCAGACTCGAACTGGCACGTAGAATCATAGAATAGTTAGGGTTGAAAAGGACCTTAAGATCATCTAGTTCTAACCCCCCCGCCATGGGCAGGGACACCGCACTCTAAACGATATCACCCAAGGCCTTGTCCGACCTGGCCTTGAACACTGCCAGGGATGGAGCATTCACAACCTCCCTGGGCAACCTATTCCAGTGCCTCACCACCCTAACAGGAAAGAATTTCCTCCTTATATCCAATCTAAACTTCCCCTGTTTAAGTTTTAACCCATTACCCCTTGTCCTGTCACTACAGTCCCTAATGAAGAGTCCATCCCCAGTATCCCTATATGCCCCCTTCAGATACTGGAAGGCTGCTATGAGGTCTCCACACAGCTTTCTCTTCTCCAGGCTGAACAGCTCCAACTTTCTCAGCTTATCTTCATATGGGAGGTGCTCCCCAGGACACTGCATGCTGACTCATCTCCCATGAGATGATGAGATGAGATGGGAGCTGCCTTACACCTAGATAAATCAAGGTCCAGCCAGAGCAAAAGCTTTTTTCTGGTTGCTCTTCAACCCTATGATCCTATCTGGGCATCACCGTAAATGCAGAAACTAAGAAACATCTTCCCGGAAGGAGGTAGTTGATTAAGCAGTTTATAGAAGGACATGGGAGAAATCTCTAACATTTACAAAACAAGACAAAGTTTGCTCCACGGGCTGTGCAAGTAGTGCGTGCCTGCCCTCCATCACCAGGAGCTGGGAGAGCCCATGTGGCTCAGCAGCAGGCAGGCCTCCAGCCAGCTGGGGCACCTGGGGATAGCGAAGATGAGACTTTATCATGTGTCCCCTGCCTGCCTGTCCCATGCTAAGCCTTCCACAAATGGCATATGGGATTTGGCCTTAAGTAACCACTGTAGAGGTCATAGCCATAAGCAGGAGGATACCTTATCTCACAGCTTCTGCTGTAGAAGATGTGCCATCCACTGATACCTTTCAGGCAATTCTGTCCAGTATTCTGTCTTTTTTTTAATGGAGTGCCTTGCAAAACTAAGCCTCCTTGACTGCACTGTGCCTACAAAAGACTCCTGAGAGACTACAAACTTTTGTTTCAACCCTGCCATGAGCTGCCCACATATGTGTTTGCATGCATCCACATTCCCGTTAACAAGGAAGTTGGGTTTTCCCTGCAATAATGCTTCCATCTCCTTTGCTGTATCTCTACAGGCTGTCATTTGCTTGCTTTGCCACTCCACTAACTGGGTATTGCCATTTGGCTATGGCAGAAAGATGGCCTAGTAATACAAATCGAGTTCACAAATTTACATCCTTTACCTTAATAGCACTTTTAAAATTCACATAGATTAAGAAAACACTTCTACCATGCCACTACTTGAGCATGTCATGGCGTGGCCCCAGGAAGGTAGTGTAGGATCAGCATGTGGAAGGAGGGAGGGTTCCCACCCATTTGTGTTTCTCTACAGCATTTTGCTTAGCCACTTTGTGCCCACCCGGACATTGCACAAACCAGAAACAGGCACATTACCTAATCTAAACCCAGTTTGCCTAATTGCAATGCAAATGAACTAACTCCCTTCTCTAAAGCCTTGCACAAAATCTTATCTTTCTCATCTACTTTGATGCCTTTTGCACATCTGCCAGAACTTAAACACTGATGACAGTAAAACCTGAAAAGGCCTGAGAAGACCAGTCCTCAGGAGATTATACAATACCTCATGTCCTTGCAGTGGTTTCAGAGTGTAACGCACATGTGAATAACCTTAGATCCCCATTTAATATAGCAAGAAGAGAGGAGTGTACGAAATAGGCTTAATTTGGCAGGGCACACCAGCTACATAAACACTTCAGCAGTTTCTGCTGGGGAGAAAGGGCTGCAAACGCCTCTCTACCTGAGCAGAGGAGCAGAGTGCTTTTTCATGTTCTCTAGTTTTCCTGTTACAAAAGATCACTTTCATGGTCTAACTGAAAGATCTGCAGAAACTGTTGGTGAAATGGCAGCTAGTGAAAACATGGGTGTCAAAATTTACTTGATCCCATAGTTGTTAGTCCATCTCTCGTTCAGCTGCAGCTTCCGATTCCTCTGCAGTAAATCTCTGTGCAACTGAAGGGTTTCAGTTTTCAGCTGGTGGGGGAAGTTTAAAACCCAACAACAAATAAAAGTTCTTGCTGACATTCAAGTAATGCTTTTTCTGTTGTGCTTTTCTTTTTTCTTTTCTTTTTTTTTTTCCCCTGGGTTTTTCTTGTGTTTTTTTTTTTTTTCTGTTTAATGAAGCATTTTAATATAATTCTTTCTGGGATTTCAACTAGGCAAGTGGCAGTTCCTCTGTATAGCTCATACACCACTTAGACTATTATTGTAGAGTTTGTCTGTGCAAACGGTACTTATGTATGTTTGTAAGTATGTTTATAAGACTGCATGTCTTATAAAATAAGGACATAACCTGAAAAATGTATCTCCAAATACCTGTGGACTCAAATCACTAATTGCCCAGATCAGCTCCACTGTTCTAGGCAGAGAGATGCAGGAAAATGAACTAAGGAAAGATCTGAGCAGCCTTTTTATTTCTCTGATTTCACGTGTCTGGGATCGACACTATCACTGATTTTGGGCAAGGAGACAGCACTTTGTTGTCAGAACAGTTTACCTGCTAAACCAAGCAGGTATGATTCTCCTTACACACACAAGTATCAGCTACAACAATATCAACTAGAATAATCTGGGTTTAAAGATTCGGTTCTCCTGGGCACAAAAGCTCCCAGCTTCTCCCCAGCTCCTGGTAGGACTGTGCATGCGTGAAGCACAGAAAAGAGTGGGTCACTACTGACACTTCCAATGTCACACTGGGAAACAGTGACAGTGAGTGGGACAAAGCCCAGCACTGCCTCTCAATGCCCTCGTCATAAGCCAAATTAATTTCATTAAGCACTACAGCATACATTCCAGCAGAAGTGCTTCTAATCACCTCTTTGCATTGCTAAAATGCCTCCATTGACCTGAACTAGAAAGGGAGCACTTAGAAGGAAACAGCACTCGGGGACAAATGACAAATAAGACCCAGTAGCTGATTTCTATCCAGTCCTCACAAAGGACCGTATGCTGGATAAAGAGATTATTTCAGTCATGTGTTGAGATCTGTGTGAGAAGATCAGGATTCCTGAACACAGAAGCAAGGCTCTAGTTGCAAGCATGTGAATACTCCCATAGGTTTCCGAGCAGCACGTCTGCTGGCCATATACTTGATTTTCACGTTGCAAAGACATCCAAGTACTGCATTCTCGCTTTATTTTTTTTCAGAGAGTTTCATTACCAGATGAAACATGATTTGTGTAAGACACATTACATATTTTAAATCCTTAGAGCTATAAGCTGAATGCAGAAAGGTAAGCATCTCAGCCTCAAAAATGACTCACCTCTAAATAAAATGATTTGGAGATGCACTGTAGAATGTGTGGCGTGTACTCTAAAAAGACTGTTACAGTCATAATACAAAAATAAACCTGTAACCACCTAGGAGTTATTTGAAGGCAGACATGATTAAAACATTCTTTTCTTAATAAACATGTATTTCACACCTTAAATGAAGTTTTTATACATGTATCTGTTGGTTTTAATTCACTGTTACTCCCAAAAGGCATCTTACTATATTGCACAGAATTCAAAATTCGCATATGGCAATGGCTTTCGTTTAATGACCTCATGATTAAGGAATCAAAAAGTTCACACTGAAATTGTACACTCAGATTTCATAAACTACAAGGCAATTGCATCAATATATGCATAAATGCTACATAAAAACATAAAATATGCAGTTCAGATTTGTAAATATATGAGATTTGCACAACTAATGTCACAGCTGTTAATAACCTTTGAATATAAGGCATTTCCGTATACACTGAGATTTGCAACTGCTAAACATGCTGATAAGACAAAAAAAGATTCCTTGTTCTCAGAAGTTTAACCCTGTACATTAATATATGCTATTTCTTTCTCAAATCTGTTTTGTTTCATGCTCTCCACTCCTTTTAAAGGAGCAGGAGAGATACTGGAGAGTAGAATTTACTTATTTAGTACTATGAGAGTTAAAAATGTGAATGAGGTAAGGTACTAACTGCCACTTTGACAGCAAAACAATTATCCTGTGTTGAGCGCATTTTACATGAGAGTCTTCCTGAGGCTTAATTTAGGGTGCAGCCCCACCACTGCTGAGGTCCAATGAAGTTCTGCATGGACTTAAGAGGGACAAGACTTAACCCTTGGTATTTCAAGTAGAGATAAATAAACATATGTCAGGAAAAAAATAGATATATATACCAAATCCTTTAAAGGGACTGAGGCAGGATTTGGGAGCCCTATTTGTTCCTTTTGGGAAGCCCAACTCTCAGTTTATGCAGTGCCCTTTTCTAAGATGATTTCCTCTCCACTTTCACTCTGCAGAGGGAACACTCAGGACTCACCTGCTTTCAAGACTATTTTGGCTGATGCAAACAGCTTAGGTAATGCATTAAGGAAATAACGGTATTGCAAAGAATTAACTCTGTGGCTGCCTTCAATTTTCCTCCCTATAAACTGTGATGAGCAATGGGCAGTAAGCCCAGACCCCACGTTAAACAACATGGAACAAGTTATAGACCATATGGAGAGAAATAAACTGCCACTTCATACACAGGATATCTATATTGCTTTTTTGCTTGAGTCAGCTAATTGCACATCCGCAAATCAGCACATTTATAATGAATGGAGCGTTATGATATCATGGGAAATTTATTTAATATGATCAAAGTTTCCCAGGAAAAGTTCCCCTGGAAGTATGAAAGTACTTAAGAGTCCTGAGTGCCTGGGACATTTTACAGTCTGTATTAAACAAACACTCCCATGTGGCTTCATGACAGCCAGTGGTACAAAGGACTGTATCTTCTAAGCCGTCATGTATCTTCTAATCTCACTGCAGCCACCAGCACAGGCATCTCCTTGCAGCAGGCAGGAGGCACCTCCTTACTCATAGTAACACCTGCTCAAGAAGCAGTTACTGCTCCCATAAGTAGCCTCAGTTGAAGCTATGATCTGTCTTTTCCAGAGGCTGAGAATTATAGTAGAGACTATTATAAACCTTCACAGAATCATAGAATAGTTAGGGTTGGAAAGGACCTTAAGATCATTTAGCTCTAACCCCCCTGCCATGGCAGGGTCACCTTACACTAAACCATGTCACCCACGCCTCTGTCCAACCTGGCCTTGAACACCTCCAGGGATGGAGCATTCACAACTTCCTTGGGCAACCCATTCCAGTGCCTCACCACCCTTACAGTAAAGAACTTCCTCCTTATATCCAATCTAAACTTCCCCTGTTTAAGTTTTAACCCATTACCCCTTGTCCTATCACTACAGTCCCTAATGAAGAGTCCCTCCCCAGCATCCCTATAGGCCCCCTTCAGATACTGGAAGGCTGCTATGAGGTCTCCACGCAGCCTTCTCTTCTCCAGGCTGAACAGCCCCAACTTTCTCAGACTATTTTAACACGAGAGGTGCTCCAGTCCCCTGATCAACCTCGTGGCCCTCCTCTGGACTTGTTCCATCAGTTCCATGTCCTTTTGATGTTGAGGACACCAGAACTGCACACAATACTCCAAGTGAGGTCTCACGAGAGCAGAGGAGACGGGCAGGATCACCCCCCTTCCATGTGCTGGTCACACTCCTTTTGAGGCAGCCCATGATACGGTTGGCTTTCTGGGCTGCAAGTGCACACTGCTGGCTCATGTTTATTTTCTCATCAACCAGCACCCCCAAGTCCTTCTCCGCAGGGCTGCTCTGAATCTCTTCTCTGCCCAGCCTGTAGCTGTGTCTGGGATTGCCCTGAACCAGGTGCAGGACCTTGCACTTGGTGTGTAACCTTCTTCTGTACTGAAATTTTTAAGAGGTGTACTTTTCTTTTCCATGTATTTTTATTTTTATGTTAAAGCAAAGCAATGACCTTGATCTGAAGAGCTATTAGCAGCGATCTGAGTGTCAATACAAACTTACTTGGGTTATCAGCTGAAAAACATTCTTGTGTTTATGCCACCAAACACATGCTAATCCCCGACATTGCTCCACAGCAGATGTATTTTCACTTTCAGCTTACATTTTCCCTTACACTTTAGTAAACACATTGATTATCATGAGTGGTTCCAGCAGCTGTGGGCAATGGTGAACTGAACTGCATACATTATTTTTGTAGCTCCTGATTTACAGGGAGGTCATATACATTTCTACGATTTGGATGTGAAACAAGAAATACCAACTTTACCATGGTCTTAAAGTGAGGTTAGGAAGTTCTCACTCCAAACTAGCACTTGCTCATTTCTAGTACTAACCTTTGCTATTTAATGCTATCCACCACTAAGTAATGTAATTCAAATATCGTGTTTTACCGAGCAGATAAGATACCTGCATTGTGAGACACCTCTATAGCATGCTGCTGGTCACTGTAACCCAGTGGAAGTGTTTCTATCATAAGCCTTTTAGAGGCTCATGGATGGGTGAGGTACAGCCTAGCAGGTGTGAAGATAAGGAGTGATTTTCTGATGTTTCTGATGCTGGAGTGAAGAGAAGGCATGTAAGGACAGCTTCAGAGATAAAAGGGCAAGAACCTGACAAAAAATTATCAGAAATTACATTTAACTGCATTTTTATTACTTGAAGATCTCTGAAGGCATGTGCCTCCCTGGCGTTGAGGCTGCCACACTGAGAACATTTGATATTCATTGGGAAAGCACTTTTCAGGACAGCAACACCACCCCTTAAAAGTCATGGCCCAAAGCACAACAGCGAAGTGAAGGCCATGCTGTGCAGGACAGCTGCAGAAGCTGGTGATCTCTACTGCTTAGCGAAGAAAGATGTCCTACAACAGCATTTGTTAAGGCTACAGGAGGACGAGAGACTGCTTCACACCATGATGAAGAATGGGCTTGTGTCTATCCTTGCTTCTGATATTTGTGCTTCTTGGAACAGGACAGGTTGGGAACAGTAGTCTGAAGGGAAACTTCGACTTGCAGAAGGATCCCTGAAGGTGGAATGGGTACAGCCAGAAGTTTGTCATGTCAACTCACCACATCTTTCACCACCATGCAACACACTGTGGAACACACACGCAGGGAAGCTCTTATAACAACACTATAGCATCCATATTCCTTCCACCTTTTCCTTGTCTTATAGTACATAAATAGTAGCTCTTACAATATTCCCTTGTAACATTTAACAGGATGTTGAGCTAGTTTTATGTGACTTGATACCTGCTCTATCCTTGCTGAAGCTGGTGGGAAAATTCAGCTCCATCAGAAACTTACCTTTTGTATCATCTGTGTATTTGCAGATATGCTTCAGATAGGAAGAATAACAGATTATGCCTGGGCACAAGAAACAATCTGTGCACCTGAGTCATAGGACGTTTTTAGATTAAGTATCTTCATTCTGACAAAAAGCGAACATAGCAGGTCTGATCATTTGTAGATTTCCAGCATGGAAAAGGTATACCCGTCTTCAAGGTGGGCATAAACCAGCAGCAAATGTAAATAAACTATACTCAGAAACCTCTATATTAACATGCTGTAATCTTCTTTTACAAGAAGAATGATTTTCAGACTATTTTAGTAAAAACAAACACAAGAAGAGCCAGTGAAGAGATGCACAGTAAGAAAGTCCCTTGTCCAAAACTACTGACAATACTGAACAAAACAAATGAAAAATTATCCCAGCAGCCCCTTCCTTTCCCCCTTCCCTCCTTTCATTATTTCTTGGCAAAGATTTGTCCCCATTGCCTGGCAGATAAAAATATTTTATGAAAGCCAAAATTGAAACAGAATCCTTGAGCACATTTGTGCACCAGACTTGTTTGTGTGCAGTGTTTGTCAAATAATGGCAGAAGTATTCCTGCTTTCCCATGATTTGCACTCTTTTTCCCCTAGCAATCTTCCTTACATCTTCTAAAATGATGTTCTTGACTTTGATACGTCCCCTGTGACATTCCCATCCTGCAGAGACACAATACAGCAACACTTCTCAGGGGTTATGTGTCTACTAAATGGTCAGCTACCCAACACATGCAGGTTGGCAGCAAGTGGCTGGTCATCTAGACCATGTGCTGCCTTTACCTCAGGAGGAGCTTCAGTTTGAATCATTCTCTTCTCCACTCACTTTCTGAGTCTCACGAATCAGTGAGATTTTTATTCCTTTGTCAAACTAGACTGATGTTTATGAGTCTGCTGCTCAGCTACTGGGACAGCTGAGATCAAAAAGGATGTAACAAAAGTGAAGCAACTGCATAAGCCTTATTTCCTTCAGAAAGCAATCTAAAGAGAGGTTGGTAGTTAAGGGCCTCCCAAAGAATTGCTACTCACCTTCAACCATGCTCTCAGCTCCTACATCTGCAGCCAACAACTGCCAAAGCCTCCACAATGGCATGCACATTCCCTTTTAAAATCAGCTTCAGGCTATTGCCAAATACAATATAATTTTACTGCTGATGTCTATGCGCAACAGTATCCAGGACTAAACTTCTACTAAAAGCACTTCAGGCAATAAATTTAGGCATTTTGGCTACCCGTAGCCTGCTGATGATTTCATTAAATCTTATGAAAGCAATCCCCTGTAATGAAAATGTACTCCCAACTTTTTCGACCCCAAACTCCTATCAGAAAAAAATTCATTCACCCCAATATATACTGCTTTATAAATTATATACATGTACTACTGAGCTTTTAGTATCTTCTTCCCATACCCCAGTGGATTGTCTTATGAACAGCTCACTTTGAGACCATTGTGTGGTAAGACGACAAATAATACAGACCCTTATCTGAGCTCTAAGAGAAAGCAGGTCTAGAAAAATGCCAAGATTTTGTGAAGCAGCATCCTCTATTTCTACTGAGCCACAGCGTCCAGCAAAGGGAAATATAAGAGGACTGGAAATTAAAAAAACCTAAGGCAAAACAATTTTCAGTAAAATTTCCAGAACTTTAAACTAGAAATTTAAAGTCCTTCTGCCAATCAGGAAAGCTGTAACAATTTAAAAGAGGGGGGATGGAATGATTTTTCCTTAATTTAATGCTGATTAAGAAGTATGAAGAACCAAATCATCTTTGAACAACCATGAGACATGGAAGACTCAGTTATTCTGTGGTGCTGAGCTGTAAAAACAGACCGCCTAAATTCCTTTGACTGCAAATCTACACTTGCTAAGTTGCAGCAAACACAGTTACATCTTACAAGTGTGAAAGTTCATTATAGTTCCTAGATTCTCCATCTTGTCTTTTCATTTGTATTGGGAATCACAGAATCACACAGAATCACAGAATCCCAAGGGTTGGAAGGGACCTCAAGAGATCATCTGGTCCAAACCCCCTGCAAGAGCAGGGTAACCTAGAGTACATCACACAGGAACTTGTCCAGGTGGGCCTTGAACATCTCCAATGTGGGAGACTCCACAACCCCCCTGGGCAACCTGTTCCAGTGCTCTGTCACTCTCACAGTAAAGAAGTTCTTCCTGATGTTAACGTGGAACCTTCTATGCTCCAGTTTACACCCATTGCCCCTTGTCCTATCACTGGATATCACTGAAAAAAGCCTAGCTCCATCATCCTGACACCCACCCGTTACATATTTGTAAACACTGATGAGGTCACCCCTCAGTCTCCTCTTCTCCAAGCTGAAGAGACCCAGCTCCTTCAGCCTCTCCTCATAAGGGAGGTGTTCCACTCCCTTAATCATCTTTGTGGCTCTGCGCTGGACTCTTTCAAGCAATTCCCTGTCCTTCTTGAACTGAGGGGCCCAGAACTGGATGCAATATTCCAGATGCGGCCTCACCAAGGCAGAATAGAGGGGGAGGAGAACCTCTCTTGACCTACTAACCACACCCTTTCTAATGCACCCCAGGATGCCATTTGCCTTCTTGGCCACAAGGGCACATTGCTGGCTCATGTTCATCCTCCTGTCCACCAGGACCCCCAGGTCCCTTTCCCCTTCGCTACTTTCCAGCAGGTCAGTCCCCAACCTGTACTGGTACATGGGGTTGTTCTTCCCCACATGCAAGACTCTACACTTGCCCTTGTTGAATTTCATCAAATTTCTCCCCGCCCAACTCTCCAGCCTGTCCAGGTCTCGCTGAATGGCAGCACAGCCTTCTGGTGGTTAGCCATTACACACTTTTTCAAAAGAAGTATAACTTTCTAGTTCTCTGACAATTTTTAATGCCTAATACATGCAATATTTTTATCAGCACTCCAGACAGACTTGCCAAATGATAACCCTTCCAGCTTAATACAGAAGTTCAGCCCTCGAGCCAATATACAGACGGGGAGCATTTGTTCAACAGCCTGTGTGTCAAGACATGCTTTCATAATAGCACCCTGTTTTTATTATAACAGCACCAAAGCATTTAGAACTGTTCTTTTGCATAACTGACACAATGCTTTGAAAAAAAAAAATAAAGAGAACAAAAAGTTACTCCCAAGTCAACAGGTTACAGAAAGAAGAGGTTGGTATAGAGAGCAGGAAGGTTTCAAAAGTAACTCAACTCTTCTTTCCTGCTAAAACCTTCCTGAACTTCTCAAAGGTCCATCATCTCCCAAGATAACAAATTCAGGAGGGCTGACATGAGATGGTGGAGGATTTCTAAGAAGGAGCAACATACTACCTGCAGTACATCTTCCACCTGGCCAGTGCTAAAGCACCCTAGCCTCTACAGCGATGCTAACGGCCATGGCCAGGTGGGATCAAAAGGCAAATTCCTCTTTCAGGTGCAGCAACCATTATTTTTCATCCCTGACAAGAACATGGAAATCAACATCCAAAGCTGTACTACAATTAAATTGTTAATTAAAAAAAAAAAGAACAAAATGAAACAAAAACCAAAAAACTAACACCAAAGTAAAACACACGATTTTTGACAGATTTAATAAATTGCCATAACCTCCAACATCTTCCCTCTACATCCATGCTGCCTTCTCGCTATATGCTGAAGACCTTACCAAAACCAGAATTGATGCAGAAACCTTTAGCCAGTTCACAGCAGGATCTTTCACAGTGAACTTTGTAATTGCTGTATTATCAGCTGAGCAACGTTTCAGCATTATCTGGTCTGCTGAAACCAATTTCCCACAGTGCAAACATAATACAAATCAGGCAAAGCTCTGAGTTGTCTCTTGGACTGCAGACTCAGTTCAAGCAGTTACAGCTCAATGAATAAAACACTGACCTCTGAGACCCCTATTCAAATCCAGCTTCTGTTCCTGTGATGGGCACTGGAACTGGGTTAGGGAAGCACAGTTTCAAAGAAGCATTTTCCTAAGTATTGTCTGCATTTTTTGCCACAAGCCTTTCTCTTCAGTATTTCTGCCTGTCCTTGCCTGTCTCATCTCTTTCTGCCTAGGCTGACTGGCTTCTAACACCCAGACAATGGTCTTTATTTACTTAATAATACAATCACAGCTGGAAATCAGACCATGGGTTTGGGGAATGCTCCTCTGAAATACGTGATGTGTGAAGACAAAACTGCCCTGCCTCACCCTGATGGCTATGGTAGCCTGCACAGGGAACAATTTCCAGCTTCCAGCTTGGAGTTATATAGCTAATGGAATCCTTAGCATCTGGCTGGATTTCCATCTCTCCCTTGTATCTTTATTGGATAGTGGCATTTTGCTCTTCAGGACTCCTTACTGCCTGCCCCAGAACAAGAGAAAAGGCCAAACAGAATAAAACAACACCTATTAATTGATGTGCCAAATGCCTCATTGCTCTCAGTCTCTCATTTCCACTGCCACTTAAAAAATGGGAATAAGTCCTGCTGATACATGAGGTTTTCTATGTCTTGGTTTCTATGCAGGCTCTGTTGGTCTGTAACATGCCTGAGGCAGGTACTGCCAAGTGCTTGCCATGCACGCTGCCATACTGCTGCCATGTTCAGTTCCCAGCTCTGACTTTGGAGCCTCAAGGAACTGCACAGAGCAGTGTGAGAGACATTACCACATTACCAGGTGAGGGAGGGAAAGAAATGACTCCTGCTGAGCAGGGTTACCAGCAAATAACCAGGGTACAGACGGTGTGTGAGCTGTGGAAACCCCACATTTCCAAAACAACAGAGCTCCCCAGCTCATTCCTAAATGTAGTAGCCACCTGTGCTCAGGGGTGCAGAAAGCATCACTTAGCCAAGAGCCAGAAGAGCCCACAGGTCATACTTGTACTCGGCCAATGTGAGCCAAACTAAGAAACTGGTTATACTTACGTATAATTTTCATGTAAAACTTCTTTTACACACAACAGACAAAATTATTTCATTCTCTTTATTTGCAATATTTTGGTGCACATACAAGGACATTTTTATTCTGAAAAAAAAAAAGGGGGGGGGAACAGTATACCTTAGTCCTTCAACTTAGATTCAACAAGAAGTGGAAAACCTAGTTAAAAGACAGCAATTGATACATCTGTCCTGCAATAACAAAAACAATTTAAGCTTGACTCAGTTATTTCAGTTCCATTTGTTTTTTAGTGGTAAGACTGGGATTTCTTAAAGTACATTAGATACCACTCTAAAATCCAAGGGAGACTTGGCACCTGGCATCCTCTGCCCCAGCTTCTTTATAGAAGCAGTATTAACAATACTGGAAAAGTGTTGAATAGTTTAATTTCAGCCTACTGAAGAGCAGCCTCCAGGTCATAGATCTGCTGCAGTTAACTTGGCAGAAGCAGCAGTGGCTCTTCAGAGAAGGGCATAATAAATTTGCGAATACAGCTTCTGTCTGGGGGTATGAACAGCTTTAATTTTCTATGTTATGATGGTCACTGAGCAAATGTAGAAGAAAGCAAACAAAACAAAACAAAGAAACTTCAAGGACCCATGGCAGTAAAGGCACAGGTTCTCCAACAAATGGAAGACCACCCCTCTGCAGGAGCCTCAGCTCCCCCAAGGCGGCATGCCAGCACGGTGCTGGGGGGGGGCACAGCAGAAAGGGAGAAGAGACTTTTTTCATTGAGACACTGCAAGCAATTTCAGGTTCTCAGCTACCAATTCAATCTGTGATGAATCCAGGAGAAAGGAAGCACAAGGCATTGTGCCAAATGCTAATGAGAAAATAGAACAGGGAAACCAGGCCCAAACCATCCATTGTCTGTCTGTGCTAGCCACTGTTCTTCAATGTGCTTTTCTTTAAGGAGGAAACATTGTGTGACTTCTGTCTACTGCTGTCACTCACCTTCCAGAGAAACCACTAGGCAGATTAAAGTAGCTCTTGCCTGGGTTAGCTCATTTGACTTAGGAAAAATCCTGCAGTTCTGGAATCTGAGAATATCCATTAGAGACTCACTAACTACTTATGCACTAAAAAAAAAAAAAAATCACAGAAATAAAAATAGAAAAAAAGTTTATTTAAATGTATTTTAAAACATTTTAACATTATTTTATATTAAAAAAATGCTGAATTCAATGTCTCGTTAAAAATACCTTCCCATCTATTTCCATAATGCCACAGGCAATTTCAGTGAAGCAATTTCAGAGAAGCAAAGACTCTCAGAAAAATAAATGTGATAAACTGTAAATAGCAATCACATCTTTCAGATATTCGAGATGGTCAGTATTGGTTTCTTGGTCTTAAATGGAAGATCTATCATTACGGAAATGGTGCTAAATTCTACTTAAAAACAAATGAGAAAAGGCAAAACCAAAGTGGTGCCTCCAGTAGAATACTGAAATGAGGACGATCATGACAATTTTGCTTTGCATGAGTTAACAGAAAACAGTTTTAAAGGACAGCACTATATCTCTCTACCTTCATAAGCTTCTACAGCTTACAGTACTATTAGTATTTGAAGTGTCTCTGGGAACATACATTTCTTGTGTTTGAACAGAACAAAATCCATGCAGGTCAGACCTGCAGTGAGCTGGCACTGCTGGGGAAGGTTTGCTTCTCAGCTCAGGTGGCTGAGCGGGTTGAGGGACGATCTCTTTTATGTATTTCCTTTTCTGCATAAAGCAAAATGCCTCACTCTGGAAAACAGCATTTGTAGGTTGTCACAGGATAAAAACCTTAAAAAAAAAATCCATCTTAACAAAGGGGCTGCTTCTTAACATGGCTAATGGCTCAGGTTCCTCTACAAAGACACTGTTTGACCTACTGCTCTAATTAGAGGAGTAGTGATGTTGACATTTATGTTGTATAAAGTAGACATGTTAACAGCCAGAGGGAAAGCTGTCAGTGCCTCTAAAGATCACAGCATTCATGGTGATGCACAGTGCACCCTTTAAATATTCAAATAATCAATTCAATGCTTAACTTCTTTCAGAGATTACAAGGAACAACCTCCAAATCCCAAAAAAACAACCCCAACTTCAGTCAGTGCTAACGCTGAAAGATTAAGAGGCAATACATGAATCAGTTTTAGTCTGCCGAGTATAGTATTTCCTTCCAGATCGTATGTAATCCAGTTTTGTCAAGAAGAAACACAAGCAATTTGTTCTCTCTGGGTTTTTCATTTAAAATTATGACAACCACCAGAGACTGTGGTTGTCACATTTGCATGTGTCAAATTCTCCTAAGGATGGAAACAGATACCTCTGCTCATTTATAAATACACAAAGTGAGTTTTAATTTAACTCTGATCTATTGCATAATATTCCCTTGACATGAGCTGCATCATTGCTACAGACAGGTGCTTAACATTTTACAGATCAAAATCCCTGCAGGAAATGCTCTGTGCAGCATCCAAGCACCCTAGAACAATGGAGAGCCCTTAACACTGCAGCTCAATTGGCTACAAGCCCCCCCTCAAATATTTTCCCCAATATAGGATGCTCTTAAGCCCACTTTTACTCAAGGCAAAGCAGAATATTAAGTATAAGAGATGGACAGGAGGTTTCCTACTGAAGTTCAAGACCAAAGCTCTCCATTCCCACCTCCTGTATTCTGAGGAAAGAAGTCTCCTACAGCTACAGAGATGGAAAGAGACTCAGCATCACTCATTACATCCCACAGTATGCTGCTTGCTGGACATAACCCATCCTGGACACTCTTAGAGCCTGTTTTGTAATTAATTTCTGCAAGTGGATAATTGACTCATTAAGCTGAATTAGAGCTATATGATAATGCTCAAAACAAAAATGTAAATTTTATTTATCTTACTGTTCAGTCCAGCGTTCAAAACCACTACAATGCAATTGGTATTGTCAATTATTTCTGAAAGAACCAATTTAACCTTTAACTTCTAACAATTTGAGCATGCTGTTCAAGCTTAAAAAATGAAGACTATGCAATATGTAGATTACACCAAATGCCTCCCATTCTTTTATGAATACTTTTCATTTCTTTCCCAGCTTTTAAAGTCTATTCCACATTGCTTTGCCTGGCATCCCATGCGGCCAGCATCACTCTAAAGGCAGGCATGCGAAGCTCATGTCTTTCCCATGCAGCTCCAAATGCATCACATGGACATATATATATGAAAGGTAATGAGATGATTTTAAAATACATTAAGGTGAAGGGACTTGCAAGCCTGCAAACATGCTTGAAAGGCCGATTATGAGAAGACATTCCCCTATGAACAGCAGCAAAATTCTGCATTGCCTCAATACAGTGAAATCAGCACCTTTTTCTTGAAATCAAGAAAAATCAAGCCTGAAATAACACTCATGTATAAAGAAGGAAAGAGGGCCATGGTACACTATACGCTGCAGCAGGGGAGAGAAAGTTCGTATCATTCACTCTTCACTGCATAATGGCTGCTAGTCCCTATTGATCTCCCCAGTTATTGTTAAGTAGCCACAGAAAGCCATTTCCACCACCAGGATAGTGCTTTCCAGCAGCAGTTTTGCTGTTTACAATACTCTGGGGAAAAAGACATAGAAATGTGGAGGAATGAGGGAGATTCTTCTCCCTCAAGTTCACTTTATACTGCAGAAATCCACTGATCTTGTAAGAGTTCTTTTCTCATTTGCAAGGACATATCCTTCCATTCCCTGAAATTCTCTGCTCCAAAAATCAGACCATTTAAGCAAAACTGGGACACTAAAGGCAGATACCACAAATGCCAGAGGAAAGGGTAGACATACACATAGCAGCAACAAGATACTAGGACACAGGAGGTACAGCTACTGCTAATGAATCAAGAGAAGGGAGACAAGGTGGGTGATGCAGCATGTGCATCAAAGAGGAGAGCTGCCCCAGGTAAGAACCTGACCTGAGAAGCATGAGTTCAGAAACGCAAAGCTCCTGCTGCCATCTGTGGAGAGGAGTTTGGAGACAGATTTGTGTGGAAGGTTGCAGATGAACATTACAATAGAGAAACTAAGGATGGTGTAAATGCACTCTCCAAGTAGTCTGTGAGAGAACAGAGCTGGCCTGCATAATGCCATCATGCATGGTTCAGTTCACAGTTAGACGGTGTTATGGTGGTATTCAAAGTCCAAGATCCTGTTCCCACATGTCACCGTTCAGATTTGTCATAGCACGGGAGATGCCTCTTCCTTTCCACCATATCCTCCTTTTTTTCAGGAGGAAAGCAGGCTCAGAGCTAGCAAAGGAACAAGCTATATTTATCCTAGAACATTTGCAACTCCTGATGGATCTAGAACATACCATGGTAAAAAGAAATAAATGCTACTTTCCGGTATTGCTGTCAGCACTTGCACAAGCCAAGTGTTACAAAACAGCATCTGATATGACAGTGCTTTACATAGCCCCTGCAGGGACAAACCATCATGTGGAACAAAACAGGGAGGAATCAAGCCCCTTAGTAATAGGAGGCCCAAAAGACTGATACCTCAGTGAGAAAGTTTTTCAAATCTATTGCACATATTTTTACTCCTCTTCCTCGTTACCTGTTTAGCATGTGACTGGCACATGATTTCCAAGCATCACTATAAAGCAATTTCTCTCTCCAGGCAATAGGAGAGAGCAGAAGGTTTCCTCCAGAGCCTGTCCTGCTCCTGCTTTCAAGGCTGGCTAAATGCAACCATTGCAGACTATGGCAGCTGGCAGGACCAGAAACAGAGCCTGCTGTGAATTACTGTTAACAAACACATTTGGTTTTATTAAGCCTTTTTTCTTCCTCCAAAGTGTTACAGTTGTGGTTTCTGGAGTAATCACAGGCTCTATTTAGAAACATCCTGGGAATGAGTGCTTGAAAATCCCTCACGAGGTTCATTTCAAAGCTGTCGGTTTCACTGGCTGCAGCCTACAGGGTCCAATGCTTCCTGGAGGGATCAATCTCAACTCCACAATCCCCAGAAGCTTCATCCAGGGTGTCCCAGTAACACCAGTCACATACACGAAGTAGTATTGCTCACAGCTCTCAGAATTTCCACTGGGAAATCTATGAGCTCTTAACTTCCAGTGTTCATAAGGGGACCATGCCTATGGTTAGGGGGAGGGTTGTCTAAAGGATGCTACAGGAACCCACACCAGGAAACCAGTGTTTCAACAGAATTATACGCTCACAAGCCACAGTCAGAGTTTTGCTTGAGCAGTCAGAGCAAATAGGGCTGAGGAGAAGGGACCAGTACTGCCAGATGGGGTGCAGGGTGACAGCAGCATGTAGGTCAAGTTTTCAAGAGGTTTCCAAAGTCAGACAATAAGTTCTGCATGTGCTGAGCCTGCCATACCAAGAAGGGATGTTACTTCACAGCTGCTGAGGCTTTCAGCCTACTGCCCTCCAAATGGATCTGCTTCTTCCATTGCCATCCTGAAATTGCAGGCTTGGCTCACACCATGTTTAATTAAGGTATTAAGGTTTGAAGCTTTCTTTTTTTCTTTCCCCTCCCCCTCCAAAAAAATCAATACTGAACAATAACACTTCTGATTAGCCAGCAAAAGAGATGACTGCTACTGGACTGAAAGCTATAAGGTGTGCATAAAGTCTCACAAGGTACCAATCTGGGTACCAGTATAATGCAGTAGAGGAAAATATATAATTGCAGGCTTATAGACTGTGGCTTCAAAGCAAATGACCTACTGCTGATGTCTTTATAGCACTGATGCTGGGGGTGCAGGGATGGTTGCCAAATGGAAACCTGTTCAGCCTTGGGAGCCAACTGACGTTCCCATACCCAGGAATCACACTGTAGGTAGTCACAGCAGATGGAAATTCATAGCTGTAATCTCCATGAGGAGGATGCTGGCTGCACTACGACAACCCTGCTACCAAGCCTGTGTGGCATGATCATCAATCTGGCATGTGTTTTTAGCACAATTCAAGGTTGCAGACCATTGCTGGAGAAAGAAATTAAAAATCCACAATAAGCAATTGCTGAGGGAAGCAGAGAGAAAGGATGGCAATTTTTGTCCATTCGCTGGATGAAGATATGACCCTTGAGCAGCTCTGAAGTTAACACATCAGTATTAGATGGACATACATACATTTCTGTTCCTACAGCTACACAGTGTGGTTCTCTGCCTGTCCGGTTGCAGCATTAGTGCAGCTCATTTTTACAGTGCTGGGCCACATAAAGAGGTAACTATGAGAGTGGAGATGACCTTTAGTGTAATAGCGAATTTAGTGAAATACTGTGTAAAATCAGTTCTGTGAGGTACAGACATTATGAAGAATGATGGCTGGTGCTATGCAGGGAGAGTTGCATGCTACATCCAGCTGCACCAGCAAGCAGAGCACCCCCACATGCCTCATGGTTGGCACTGCTGGTTCAGGAGGCTCAGGGCTACCTTTGTCTCTCTGACTCTTGAAAAGACAGAATCAGGGCAACTAACTTTTTGCCATGAGCCACGTTTGCTGCCAGCAGATTTTCTAGCTTGTGCACACCCACAGAAACAGCCAGATTTTGTGTTGGGTTCCCCATCCACCCCGCATTTCAATGGCTAAATAACCTATGATACATTGAGATAAATTTATCTTGGGTGTAACCTCTGGAATGGCACTGTGGTAAGGACAGAATTATGTGGGGCATAGTACAGATGAAACCGTGTCACTGGGGAAAATAATATCAGATGTATTTCTCCCATGATTAATAGCCCCTAACTTTTTTAGAGGAAAGAAATGTTGAGAATTTTTTACTAAATGCAAATTTAAAAGAAAATAGAACATTGATTTTAGAAAATTATTTTCAAACACTTGTGATGATAAAATGTTCTTTTGATATACAGTTCACAAACATAACCCCAGGCCAGGGTAGGTGGAGACTAAAAATACTGATTTCATTGAAGCAGACAGAGTATGCACCAGTTTGAAAGCTGGCCGTACCGTATTCCTTCTTTGAGTCAGTAGCAGAATGGCATAATAGGAAAGCATTTTTTAAAATATCCAGTGGCTGACACAGCTGAAAACATGCTCTGAAACAGCTCTGATGACATACAGAGTGACAGAAAGTGCCACTTAGTATATAGTATGGCCTACACAGACATCCTTATTAGAACACGAGTTACTTCCTAAGATACATTCATCCTATAATGATTTACTGCAATTCTTAAATTAGAAACAAACAGGAAAAAAATCACTTAGAAGCCCATAATACAACACACAGTTGTGTTTATGTTCTTTCATTTTGGTGTTGGTAGACACTGCTGCATTGCGCTTCCTGTCGTAAGAGGACATCTTGAGTATTCCCCCAAGCCTAGCAGCAGGGGCACATTCTGTTTCAACAAATTTGCTTTGCTTTTAAAAAGGAGTATGAAGGGACTGGAGAAAGCCAAATCAGCTGGTCCTGGGCACTGCTTTGTAGTAAAATCTGCCTTCCAATTTCAATGAGAAACTGTGGTTGAACCTCCTCCAGTGTCGTCCTCCACAGAGCAGTCCCACTGCCAGGGCTGGAGAATCTTCCTTTCCATGCCCACAGCCAGCTGCAGCATCAAACCCAACACATTATTCAGCTACCAGATTTCACTGCAGATTTGGCATTTTGCTAAGGCACAAGGGTTATGCAGCGCACATTACTGATAAGGAATCATTTGCCTATTCAGAGCACATCATTTACATATGCTGGAGTATATTAGCAAGGTTGCCTGAGGGACAGTAGATACTACAATAAAACATTCAATACATAATGAAAAGCCACCAGTTCTTTTATTTCTGCAGATTGAAGGGTCAATTTCAATGAAGCAGATGTAATTTTTTATTTCTTGTAGCAGTCTTGAAGACAGATTGAGTAACCATTCTTTAAATATGATGGCAAACTCTCTCCAGCAACGAAGATATCCCTTCCTCATCAGAGGCATTTCTGAGGATTTTGCAAGATATCCCTATCTCTGCCTTTTCTATACCTACCTCTTCTCCTCAGAGATCCTTTTGCCGATCTCATACGTTCATTCTGCAACTACATCACACATCCACGCCAAATCCAGTGTCTGAACCTGCACCTCAGATTCCAGTCAACAGAAAGGCTCTCCCCCTCCCTTAGAACAAGGGATACTGTTAGTTTCCATCAACCCAAATGTATTTAAGTAGAAATTTTAGATCTAAAGCGACAAATGAAAAGCCCAGAAAGACACAACAGTGAAGCATCATCATCACGCGTGCAGACTAGCCCCAAACTGATAAAAGCTATTGTCGTAGAGATTATGAGTCCTTTCTGCAAAGGAGAAGGTATAATTTACATGACGCTACCAAAATAAAAACCACCCCACAGAAACCAAAACTAAAAAAAACGAAACCCAAACCCACCCCAAAACCAAACAAAACCCCCCTAATTTGTCCTGTGACAAAAAGGAGAAACAAATTATCCTTGTTTTTCTTGTCTTTTCATGTATGCTATCTTCTCCATATGGGCTCCTCTGCCGCTCTGTGTAGAGGTTTACTGCTGCCTTGCATACCACCAGAGTGTTCTGTGTTTCCAACAGAGCAGGGACTCTACCACCAGCAATCTCTTTCTAGATCTGAAACCTTTCCAAGTGCCCAGTGGTCTTATGGAGCTTTTCCTCTGGAGCTGACTAGAGTGAGAACAAGCCACTTCTGCCACACACAGCATCAATTTTTCAATTCTGTTTGAATTAAATTGGGATCATCACCACAATACTCCCTATGGGAGAAACAAGGAAGAGAACAGAGAAGAGAATCATTCTCTCCCAAAGATACCACTGCTTATGAGACAGAACTCCTCTCTGTTGACTCCTCTCAGGGACACAGTATTGGAGTGCTTTTAATTACTTGCCTCTTGGCTGATGTGCCACAAAATTTGCTTGGGAAGAGCAGGTAAAGAAGCATGGGAGGCAACTTACATGGTTTGTGGTAGTTCTTTCGTAGCATGTTGGTTTTACTGAGGGTTTTTTGTTTGTTTTAATGAGTCTCTTCTGTCTCACTGTCAGCTCTGAAGCAAGTCTTCCTGTACAGAAAGTCCAAATTTTCCATTGCATAGAGACATCAGCACAGATGCTGCACCACCCAAGACTAAATGCTACCTTGCAGTTACTTCCAGTTGGTGATGACAGAAGACTCACCCAAAGCCACCATGCAGGTGAGCAGCAAAGCCAGAATCAGACAAGGAGCCCCAGACCAGACTGCATCACAGTTCCTCCTCTGCTCACCCTTTTCAAGCAAACCACTATGCTTATAGAGAACCTCACCCCAAACCCTAGACAGCTACATATGGCTGAAGGAGAAAGGAAAAGGAGAAATAACAGAAGTAACAGGAGACAACTACAGTCTCTATATTTTCACCATTCTCATGCTGCACTTCCTAACAAGGTACCTCCATAAAAAGAAAAGCGTTTTAAACAATGCTGAGAATTAAATCCCAGTCAAATAAAACAAAGAAAAGCTTATTCAGAAACTGATTTACTTCTTGGGGATTAATGACACTTGAAAGCAGAACAAACCATCACACTACAATAAACAACCATAAGGAGAAATCAGCACATAATGGTGATTTATTTCTCTTACAGAAAACAGAAAAATTGAACTATTATAGATGAACATCATAAAAAAAATGACAAATAATAAACCCACAATTTTTGCCTACAATATCCTTTTATTCACATTAAACTAGAAACTAAGTGTTGCTTTCCAATTTGGGATACTTTAAAACCTTTCTAATAAAAGCAAAGGCTAGTTTCATAAGAGGACTTAAGAGCACGATTTCACAACCACTGCGGAAGTTGCCTTGGGTCTGCGCCGCAGGTCTCTGTCCTGGCCAGCTCTCTTCCCTGGCAGTGAGAAATGCTTGCAGAGATGCAGTGAGCTGGGGTGACTGCTGCTGCCCAGGGTACTACCTCCCTCTTCACTGCCCAGGCTCCTTCTGAGCCCACTACCTTCATCTCCACGGGAGCTTGCAGATTGTTCTTGCAAAAGCACTAAGTACATGGGTTGACTTGTATCACTGATACTATGATTTAAATCAGTAAGATTAATTAAACAGGGTTTCCTGCACCATCTCCATTTTGTTTTTCATTTTTGCTTTTTTAAGCTCTTCTCCCAAAGGAAACTCGCATTGGTTAGAAGAAACTTACTGCTTTCTTAAGTGATCAGGAGAATACATTGTTCTGTATTCTCCTATGAGAACACAATAAGGAATTACACAGATTAAACATACCTTTATTTAGAATTTTAATTTTTACATTAACTTAGACAAAAGTGAATTATGTACAATTTGCCTTTTTTTCTGGTTTCGATTTGCCATGCTATGTAGTGATGGGAATTTTAATTTAAATTCACAACATAGAAAAATAAGCCTACATAACACCTTCCATGCCATCTAAAAATTAACTTTAAAAATATTACTAAATAAAGATAAAATAACATCTGCCATCACACTGAACTGACAGACTTTCAGCTTGGTCTCCTCCACAGCTTTAGAGCTAACAGTTCTCCTTGATTACATTTTTATTCATAATTAGAACACCAGGAGGAAAGAAAACCAAACCAACCAAGCAAAACCCCCAAACTCTGATTTTATGTTTATTCTATTCAGTTTACAAGTTTTGAATTTGCATTATTCAGCTGATGCAGGTGAACTAACAGGAATGAACACTGTGCTCTGTCCTTCTGGAGGAAGAGGTAATGGTGGTTTAACACTCAAATGCAAACTACTTTCAGCATCCCACCTATTCTGTAAGTAGATATTCTGTATAACTCCAAGAGCCAGCCTGTAGCTCTGACTATAAAATATCCTAAAGTGAAGTCAGATTATAACAATTCTTTCTTAAAGGTAAAAAAAAGCAATCAAGCAAAAATCTTCATCCAGCCAAGCAATGAGCTGTGGCACACACAGACAAAGCTCTCAGACTAAAATAAGTATAAAATACAGGTTAGACATTATCTTTTACATATTTGAGGTTTATTAAAACCCAACCCCTAAGTCCTTCTACTGGGCTGCCTTCTTGTATTGGTTTTCCACCCTGTGTGAATTTCCATATTACTTAGTTTTAACAACAGTACATGCTCACTAAAAGCTTCCCCTCTTGTTTCAGAATGAGATCTAGACACTAATTTCATTTCCATAGTTCACATTTACAGGGGTACTGATTTCTGATTTCAGTCATAATTTACCACTGGATGCTGCTTCTAACCAAGTATCAGCCAAAGAAGCTTCTCCCAGCCTCTGAAGCTGCTCAGCCATGCATTGACATGTAGCTACAGAAGTATCTCAACACCCATAGCAAAACTTCACAGTGCATCTCTTACATCTCCCACCTTTTGCAAACAGTGTTCAGAATAATGACCAGGTAATCAGATCTATTAATGGCAGAATATAACCTAATAATGGTTTTCTCAGCCTACAGTTTTCAACACCTGTTTTTCCTGCTGTTTCCTATTTGAAATCTCTTTTTAAATAAAAGTGTTATTTGCTTTAAGTCCTCATTTTAACCAAGTCTGCTGAGTATGCCATTATTAAAGCCCCACTAACAGAGACACCAGGATAAATAAAAAATTACAAGTACACCTTTCAAGATAAACTTTAATCCCGTTAACTCCATTACCTTCTCTATTTGTTACACATTTAGCTGTCTTTTTTACTTGTCTGCTCATATTTTTATCCAATTAAAAAAATCCTGAGAATAAAGCATTTTGCTGTTTATTTCTTAACTCAGCCAACACTAGGCTGGTGATACCCTCTTATCTAAGCCTTCTCTGCTGGCTTACAAGACACTCTTTTTGCAGCAATACACTTGACAGACATGCAAGATGGTTCAGCCACAGCTAGCACCTGGAAGAGCTCTAATGGGTCCTCTACAAGGACTTGTAGATGGAAATGCACCACCAGAAGGCAAATGTCCAGCTGGCACATGCAGTCCAGGAACAAGACCTGCCAAGGGGCTGCTCCAGGGTCTTGTGCTTCTCAAGCGCTTCCTAACCTCACACAGAGCTCAGCTTTACAGGATCACTCCTGCAATGCCAGTCCAACACTTCTCCTGTGCAACTTGCTGGTGCCAGCACAGCTGTTGCATGCATGTGTCACAGAAGTTCACCTCCCTCCTGGCAGTTCTCCATCAGCCTTTTGCAACACTAAAGGCAGTATTTGCTTCCTGGAATACTGAAGTGCCAAGAAGGCAGGACTGTTCTTGTGTTACCCCAGCCAAGTGACTGGACTTATAGGTCTGATCCCTGGAGCAGGAGGGAGAAGGGAGAAGATCAGGGAAATGGTGAAGCGGAAAGACGCAGCAGGAAGGGGCAGGACAGATTGCTGAGAGATGGAACAGAAGGGGACATTGCTTGACAGAAAGAAAACAAGTGGGGCTTTTGGGGTTTGCATTAATCTAGTTGTCCGGGGTCAAATCCAGAGGAGGCTGGCCAGCTTCCATTAGCTAAGCAAACAGCCCACTGCATATTCCGCTTGGGGATTGCTGTCTCATTTCTAGAGGCCTTAAAGACACCTGCTAGAGCTCTCTGCTATCATGGCCAAACATTGTGCGCAACTACAAATATGCTTTGTTTGTTTGAAAGAAACTTAAATGTACTGCAGGGCCTGTGGACCGATGTCAACAGCAGTGAATCCCTGTTTACCCACACAACAGGTGCAATGAAAGCAAAGGCACTTCCCTCCCTTGGCATGTAGCAGGGCCCTGGCAGTAGAAGGAAAGGGAAAAACCCTCAGGATAAGAGATAGCAGGCCTGAAGGATCAAGAAGGCCACGAGGGAGAGATTTCTGTCTCCCTTCCCAAGGTTGTTGCTATCCCAGAGGATGAGATCCCACATTCGCTCTTGACTGTGCCATATGATAATACTCTTTTAGCATTAAGATCTTGCTAAGTGATACATTTTTAGGAGATTTTCTAGACATCTCCTTCTGAACCATGCCCTGGCATTTCTCCTACTCCACAGCCCTGCACTCCAGCCACGCTGGATAGCTGGTCACAGGCCAGCTGCAACTGTGGGATCCCAAGCTGTGAGGAGCCCTGCAGCACAGCTCTGTAGGCATGTGAGATGCGGCACAGCTGCAGGGAAGTGTGAAATGGGCGTCCAAAGCATGAGTCACATGTTCCTGGTGCAGGCTCCACACTCGGGAGACAGGTCACTCCTGCTTCTCCTTTTTAACCACTGCAGTCGCTTTCTGCTGTTTGGCACTAGCTGCCTGTTCCACGCTTAGGCAGTAAACTTTGCACAGAGGTAAAGTGTGCTGGCTGACAACTGGTTATGTTTGGGAGGAAGTGGAGGAGCAAGAAGTCTCATCGTGCAAGAAGCCTCATCTAAGTTCCATCTTAGCTCATTCCCCCAGCATAAGCATTTGGAAAGAAACACAAGTACAGACACTCCAAGTCTGATCCTTTTTAGACAAAAAAGCCAAAGAGATCCTAGGAGCAAGGTGCCACAGCTGGCAAATCAGAAGAAGAGTTACAGGAAGAAAGAAGAGAGGCTGTGTGAGTGTGTCCTCACAACACCAAATATAAGCCACACAGGACTCTAAACCACATTAGAGCAAGAATATGAATAGATGTTTAAATAGACTCATCATCTAGTACATCTCACAAATCTAATCAGGAGTAACTAACACTGCAAAAAGCCTCTTGCAGTGGCATCAGATGTACCATTTAATAGTCAATTTGCAAAGGCTATCCGCACAGCTGATGTGTTTAGCTATATTTCTTCGAGGTCCTGCTCCTCTCCCAGTCCATATTCACTTCCGCTTGTAAGTGGATGCCTCTCTCTGTTACCCATTCCCCCTCTTCTTTCAGCATCCGCTAAATCTCCAGGGTGTTTCTTTCCTCACAGTGTTGGGCTGTGGCAGCTGTGCATCTCTGAAAATAAATACAAAATACCACCGAGTATCTGGATAGGCAAATATGCTTACCCAACCTCTACCACCTAACCTCATCATTACAGTGAGCTTCTACACCACTCTCCAGGGTTGCATAATCTTCAGATTGGATTCACAGAGCAGAACCCTATATTAACAAACTTGTCCAAAAGCAGAGTAACTTTGTACATTAGCTAAGTTCAGTTTGATAAAGCAATGAAGATATGTTTAAGCCCTAAGCTATCATAAAACTTTGAAGCACATGCTTTGAATTGTACACTCAAGTTCTCTGTGAAACTTGGGTCCATTATCCTGACTTGAATCCAACTCTTCTCACCTAGCACTGATCAGCTGGAGAGTAAGACTAGGAGGATTTGTAAAATCAGGATCAGATCCCCTACTTCTCCACGACAAAGTAGTTCAATTCATTAGTGTGAGAGGTACTCACAAATCTAATGGAGGCAGTGAAAAATCTCAAAAATTAACAGAATGATTTGCTGCCAAATCAAGAAATCTTTACCTGAACTGCCACTGTGCCCCAGGAGGACATCTGCAGGCAGAAGACAGTCGTAGTAGTAACAATTACTTGCAAGCAGAAGACACACAGGAAATGCTAAGACACACTTCTAGATGTGTGTACAGTTAGGGACTTGCTACAAAGCCTGCTGAAGACAATGGGTTTGAGAACAGTCTTAGAACCCCAAATTCAGGTACCCTGTTAAAAAAATATATATAATGGATGTATTTGTGATCCATGACTGAATACAGCTAAAGGGAATTGGTTTTCCTAATTACATTTATCTGGAGAATCTTTTTGATTTTAGCAGTGGCATAGCTGTAACAATGTTATCTAATTTTGGCAGAGCAGAATAGAGTAGACTGACTAAAATTAGGTTTGCAAACACGCACCAAGAAACACAAGGCTACACATGACTCATCTACTTCTCTAACTAACAGCATCCCTGATAGACTAATGGAGGAATCCTCAACAACGATAATAATTTCCTCAGTAAAGGCAGAAAATTTAAAGTAACTCTGTTATGAGCAATAGCAAGACACCGTGTTTGCCTGGAGGTAGCACATTCGTTTTGAAGACATCTAGCAATAGAAAACCTCTTATCTGGAGAAAGTACTTTTAAATATTTTCATGGTGAGGTGGCTAAATTTGAATTAATGTGTTAAAGCTTGTATCTCCTCACCTCCTGCACAGATGCGCTTTTCTGGGGAGTAACATTATAAAGCACTGTGACATGTAAATATAGAAGCAGCGTTGTCCAGGAGGGGATACTTAACAGAAAAATGCCTAAGTAGAAGCTGTTTCCTAAAGAAGAGTGTCTCAACCTTAGTAGGTTTGTACCCCAGAAGTCTCACTTCCCCATTTTGCAGACAATGAACCTGTTTTGCCCAAAGTCGCCCCAGTGTTAGCACAAACCTAGGAAGAAACCCCAGGTCTCCCAAGGCCCTGCTCCAAATCCACTTACCACATCCCACCATCTCCTTTCTGAAACCTATCCTGACTCTAGGTCTCTGTAACAGGAGTGGCAATCAGAATAAATCCAACAATCCTCTGCACTAAACTGCTGAAGTTGCTGGGATCAGGACTTTCTACCTTAGCTCTTCAAACTCAGTGAAGAGCTCCTGCATGCCATACATGCCTCATGTTCTGCAAAGGCTGAGCCAAGACACAACACTGCTAAAACAAGGCTCTTATCATGCCTGCAAGACCACGTAAGCACGCAGTAAGATTATGATAATGTGAGACACAGGGGGCTCTCTCTGATGATACGTTCTGGAAAATGTGACCAGTTAATCAAAACAACACTGGATGCTGCGCATTGGTGTAGGAAAGACAAATTGTTTCACAGAGAAGGATGGCAGAAGAACAAATACTGCACCTAGCCTGCAAACAAGAGGTGTGGCTTCAAGTTCTATGCTTACAACTCAGTTAAAATTTATCCTGGCACTGATAGAGCTGTGATCACACCAATGCACGTACAAAGTTCAGGTTAGTTGACTGCTATCTGTCCTGATGAATTTCATAGTCTCTGCATAGCCCCACACTGCTGGGGAGCATCAGACAACAGCCTACTGATACACAGGCAACCACATCCCACTGACAGCTGCAGAAGGTCTTTAACAGCACTTTTGAAGTCTATGATAGATAGCTGACAGGCAGGGAAGGTAGGCAGGAATGACAGCCCTGGGGGTAAAAGTGATGAACTGACAGCTGGCAGGGCTCAGGGAAGGATGCAAAAATGGTCCCCACCAAGGGAGGAATCCATGAAGGCTGAGAGGTGAGGCCATGGAAAAAGACAGAATGGTTTAATACTTCCAAAAGGATTTATAAGTCCTAGATGAAACTTTTCACGTCACTTAGCTACCTACCTACCAACCAGCCATTTCTGACTAGACTCATCTATGTCTTTATTCCAGTGATGGCTTTGAACTGGGCAGCCAGAAGAGGGAACAGGAGGATACCCACAATTGCTCTTTGTTCTATACTCCTGCAGGTTCAAGTGTTCTGGTGACCCTAGTTCCCCCTTTTCCCGCAGCTCTTGGGTGCCTTCTGTGAGGAGCTCTCACCTTGGGCACAAGGTAATATAAAATTGCCCTGGACTTTGAACTGTGAGGGCAGGCTATAAAGAGCTTCTGATGCTGAAGGCCGCAGAAGAGAACAAACCTGTATAAAGTAGGGGTGTTTCAATAAGAAGGAAAGTTACTGTTTTATTCATTTAATTGGTGTAATTGGAGACACCATGCCTCTTTTTATTGTTATGGGAATATGAAATAGTAACATCTCATTCTCCCTCCCACCTTACAGAAACATTATACTTCTCTTCACATGTCCAAGTAGGCCTCTTACAGAAGGTTTCTAGTAAGTTTTCTTCCTTAATATCCCAAGAAAACTATAGAAGCTCCAAACTCACAGTTTAAAAGATTTTCCTTGCAGAGATCAAGCCTTTTAGTTGATTAAATAGACTTTAAACAAGAGTTTAAATTTTGGGTAATACTAATTCAATTTATGAAAGAGTAATTGCTTCTTGTAATTAACAAAGAGTATTTTTATATAAAATATTTTATTACTGAAAGATCAATTTCAGTATTATACTGAAAGAGGATAGATTTAGATTAGATATATGGAAGAACTTTTTTACTGTGGGGGTGGTGAGGCACTGGAACAGGTTGCCCAGAGAAGCTGTGGATGCCCCATCCCTGTAAGTGTTCAAGGCGAGGCTGGATGGGGCTTTGAGCAACCTGGTCTAGTGGAAGGTGCCCCTGCCCATGGCAGAGGGGTGGAACCAGATGATCTTGAAGTCCTTTCCAACCCTAACCATTAGATGACTCTAAGCAGTCTTTGATTTTCTGTTAGAAAGAAGGCTTAGTTCTGCAGCACCTTTTAAACACATGTTCCAGAACAAAAATATCTGCCACTATAATTAACAGTAGGGTGTTTAACTAATTATTTTTGTCAGCCATTCATTTTTAAATGAAAGTTTGTTGCCACATTATGCCATTTTAATATTGGATTGCCCTCAACCAGAATACCCGTGTATTTAACCAGCTGCTTTAAAAAAATGCCTTCTTTAAGTAAAACAGATTATGTGTTTTATTACAGCCAAATTTCACCGTGAAGTTCATTCTCTTCCATGCCGTAACCGGCAAGAAGAAAACTATCAATTCGTTTCTAAAATAAACAACAAGCCAAAAACCAAACCAAAGGGACAGCAAGTAGTTTATTATAACTGCGATGAAGATGTTAGCACAGTAACGTTAAAAATCTTTGACATATTCATGTGCTTAATATTTAATTAGACAATTGGAAGCATGCCCCAGTAAACAGTCAAGTTCACTCATTGCAGCTGGCAAGAACAGGGGAAGAAAAGATCAGTTCCTGTAGGCCCGTGTAGGTAATTGTAGCCTGCAGTTCAACATAAGCTCAGTTGGTGTAACTGTTGGCTTAGGGTATTCACATGCACTTTTCAAAGCTTGACAGCATCTCTCAGATTAGTGAGAAGCTTAGTCAGGTGTAAGACGGGATATGGGATTTCTTCTCCCAGAGCTCAACTTTTAAAACAGAGAGTTATTAGTTAGCCTTGTGAGAAGGGATTTAACATGTTATCTAGATGTAATGAGGCCACCTCCCCGAGTTTTCAGAAAGCACGAGCCATGTTCAAGATCCATGCTGGAGCTGTTTGCTTTCGTTATTCCTTGTTATTTCACTGGTTAATGAATTGTAACCCAGAACGAGGACAGGAATAAAGTAGTACTGCATAGAGAAGATCCCCAATTTCTCTACACAAAACACAACAATCTGAGAGTTTGACAAGATGATGTTAACAGGAGCACAGGGATTATTTTCTTGACGTAAATTTCCTTTCTAGTGTTTAGGAAGTAGCGCACCACTGAAACTAGGCTGGTCTAGGATGACATTAAAAACAAAACACTTCAGAAAAACAAGTGGTTTCAGGCAAATGTCAGCTATCCCACTTCATTAACTAATTGATTCAAAGCAGAAAAACAGTATCATCCAACCGGTATTAGAACAGTTACAGATTGCCAGTATAAGTCACAGGTAAGAGAAGTTCAGCTTACACTTTAACATATCCACTTTTATGTTTCAGTTGTTTACTACACCAAGAAACTTCTTAAATCCCCTGCAATTCTCTCCATGACTTCTCCAGCATCCCAATGAGCAGGTAGGTAGATCATGAAAGAAGCTATTACCACAGTATCATAGTATGCTAGAGATTTGAAGGGGCCTCAAAAGATCATCTAGTCCAATCCCCCTGCCGGAGCAGGAACACCTAGATAAGGTTACACAGGAACGTGTCCAGGCGGGTTTTGAATGTCTCCAGAGAAGGAGACTCCACAACCTCCCTGGGCAGCCTGTTCCAGTGTTCCGTCACCCTCACTAAGAAGAAGTTTCTTCTCAAGTTTAAGTGGAACCTCTTGTGTTCCAGTTTGTACCCATTACCCCTTGTCCTATCATTGTTTGCCACTGAGAAGAGCCTGGCTCCATCCTCGTGACACTCCCCCTTCATATATTTATATACACTAATAAGGTCACCCCTCAGTCTCCTCTTCTCCAAACTATAGAGACCCAGCTCCCTCAGTCTTCCCTCATAAGGGAGATGCTCCACTCCCTTAATCATCTTAGTTGCCCTGCGCTGGACTCTCTCCAGCAGCAGGTCCCTGTCCTTCTTAAACTGAGGGACCCAGAACTGGACACAATATTCCAGATGAGGTCTCACCAGGGCCGAGTAGAGGGGAAGGAGGACCTCTCTCGACCTACTAACCAACCCCCCTCTAATACACCCCAGGATGCCATTGGCCTTCTTGGCCACAAAAGGGCACAGTGTTGGCTCATGGTCATCCTGTCGTCCACTAGGACCCCCAGGTCCCTCTCCCTTACACTGCTCTCTAACAGGTCGTTCCCCAACCTATACTGGAACCTGGGGTTGTTCCTGCCCAGATGCAGGACTCTACACTTTCCCTTGTTATATTTCATCAAGTTATTCCCTGCCCAACTCTCCAGTCTGTCCAGGTCTCGCTGGATGGCAGCACAGCCTTCTGGTGTGTCGGCCACTCCTCCCAGCTTAGTGTCATCAGCAAACTTGCTGATAGTACACTCAATTCCCTCATCTAAATCATTGATGAATATATTAAATACTAGTCCCAGTACTGACCCTTGAGGCACTCCACTAGACACAGGCCTCCAACTAGACTCTGCCCCATAGACTACAACTCTCTGGCTTCTCTCCTTCAGCCAGTTCACAGTCCACCTCACTACCCGATCATCCAGACCACACTTCCTCAATTTAGCTGCGAGGATGCTGTGGGAGACTGTGTCAAACGCTTTGCTGAAGTCAAGGTAGACCACATCCACCGCTCTACCATCATCCATCCACCGTGTTATTTCCTCATAAAAGGCTATGAGATTGGTCAAGCATGACTTCCCCTTGGTGAAGCCATGTTGACTGCTCCTCATAACCCTCTTATCCTTGATATGCCTTAAGATGGCACCAAGGATAAGGTGTTCCATCACTTTCCCAGGGATGGAGGTGAGGCTGACTGGTCTATAGTTACCCGGGTCCTCCTTCTTGCCCTTTCTGAAGACTGGAGTGACATTTGCTTTCCTCCAGTCCTCAGGCACCTCTCCCATTTCCCAAGACTTGGTAAAGATGATGGAGAGTGGTCTAGCAATGACCTCCGCCAGTTCCCTCAGCACCCGCGGGTGCATCCCATCTGGACCCATGGATTTATGGATGTCCAGATTGCTCAACTGGTCTCTAACCCATTCCTCATCGACTAAGGCAGACCGCTCCGTTGACCTGACTTCATCTGAGGTCTCAGAGGTACAGGGCTCTTCAGGACTGCCTCCGGCAGAGTAGACAGAGACAAAGAAGGCATTCAGTAACTCTGCCATCTCTGTATCTTCTGTCACCAGGGCACCTGTCCCGTTCATCAGCGGGCCTACATTGCCTCTGGTGTTAGTTTTACCTGCCATGTATTTGAAAAAGTTCTTTCTGCTGTCCTTGACGGCTCTTGCCAGATTTAATTCTAAGGAGGCCTTAGTCATCCTAGCTGCCTTCCTACATCCTCTAGCAGCAGCCTTATATTCCTCCCAAGTGGCCAGCCCCTCCTTCCATGATCTGTAAACTCTCCTCTTCTACTTCAGTATACTTCAGCCCAGCAATTCCTGATTTAGCCACGCAGGTCTCCTGGCCCTGTTCCTTGACTTCCTACGTGTCGGGATGCTCTGATCTTGAGCTCGGAAAAAGCAGTCCTTGAATGCCAACCAACTATCTTGGGCCCCTTTACCTTCAGCAGCGCACCTCTCCTGGTTAGCTCATCCACCATTTGCATGAGGAAGTTATCATCCATACACTGGAGGAACCTCCTGGACTGCGGCTGGGTTGCCGAGTAGTCCTTCCAGCAAACATCAGGGAAGTTAAAATCCCCCACGACGACCACGGCCTGTGACTGTGAGGCCGCTGTCAGCTGCCTGTAGAAGGCCTCATCAACTTCCTCACCCTGATCCGGTGGCCTGTAACAGACCCCCACAACAGTATCGCCCCTGCCAGCCTGCCCCTTAATTCTCAGCCACAGACTCTCAACTCGCTCATCATCTGTCCCTGGACAGAACTCAACGCATTGTAGCTGCTCTTGCACATAAAGAGCAACCCCACCACCCCGCCTGGCTGGCCTGTCTTTCCTGAAAAGGACATAGCCGTCCATGACTATATTCCAGTCATGTGAGCTGTCCCACCACGTCTCTGTAATTGCCACCAGGTCATAATCTCCTGACTTAACACAGGTTTCTAACTCCTCCTGCTTATTTCCCATGCTACGCACATTGGTGTACAGACATTTCAGGGAGTGAGCTGAGCACACCGATTTCACCCTAGGATTATAGGAGGCCTCCCAGTCTTCATCAATTCTGGAGTGCTGCCCCACTGGGGCAAGCCCAGATACAACCCCATCCCCCTTCGAATCTAGTTTAAAGCTCTCCAAATGAGCCCTGCTAATTCGTGCCCCAGCATCCTTTTGCCTCTGTGAGATAAACCTTTCTCACGTGCCACTGTCCAGACTGGTGCCCTATAAAACCAGCCGTTACCAAAGAATCCAAAGCCCTGCCTGACGCACCAGCCTCGAAGCCAATCATTTATGGGCTGAATTTTCCCATTCCGTCCCACATCATCAATGGAAGATGGAAGGAGTGAGGAGAAGATCACTTGAGCCCCAGACTCTTTCACCATCCGCCCCAAGGCCCTGTAGTCTTTCTTCATCCCCCTCAGACTGCGGGAAGCAGCTTCCCCTTCACCTGTCTGGAAGACCAGCAGCAGGTAGTAGTCTGTCGGGTGCACCAGGTTGAATCTATTCTTAGTCTTCCTCATTTGGATAGCTTTGGAGAGCTACCCAGGCACAGGTAGCTCTCTGGACTTTTAAATACAGAAATTTAAGTGGTTTAGGTGCTATTACCTGTTCAAAACACAGCCAAAGCAAAAAAAGTGTCCGCAAACTACAAGGCACATCATACAACTCAGCACACAGGGAGGGCTTTTACAAATAGCCTGTGTGTGAATATATACAGACATGCAAGATCAGGTAGGATACATTAACCTGAGAATATTGATGTGGTAGGGCTTCGAGTACCTCTATAAAGGTGGTCTTCCAATGGCTGTGTAAGCACCACAGACATTGCATTAGAAATGTATTTCAAGGAGAATTTAAAGTAAACCTAAAGAACAAGAACATGATTGGGGTACGGTCAGCATCAGAGAAACAAAGGACAGAACTGCAAAATGCTCATTACAAGAGAGCAGTAGGTGATCTTGTTTGAAGAGATACAATCAGAGCTGCATGAAACATCCCAAGTAACACTGAAGCCATTCTGTATTTGTGTTTGTACCCTAATCACAAGCTAAGTTCTGTCTTGACTAACACGACACTTTACAAGGGAGCTTATTTACTCACTTTCCTGAAATAAAAAGATTCATTCAAGCAATAAGCCTAATTCAAAGCTGTGATACCACTCAAGTCAATGAGGCAGTACCTGGGTCATTCCCATGTCTGTACTTTAACTTTAGTTAAAGCTAATGGACATTAAACCACATGGGCCAGAAGTTGGAGTAACGATGATCAGAAAATGAAAGTACCACATGTAAAACCCCAGTATAAAAAGGTAAACTGCTGTAAGCCACAGTTTGGGCCAAATGACGTTTTAGAGCCACTTGCACTGTCCTGAGTTCTGCTTCACCTCATCCACTGCAGACAACCTGTAAGTTTCAGTTCATTATTTGGACTCCATTAAAATCAGGAGTAATAAAAGTATTCTAGAGAATGCTTCATCTAATCCTAAAGTAGGTGGATAAAACAGGTCAGATGAATCACATTAGCAGCAGCTTTTTCTCTCCATTGATTACAAAAGGAGCCTATAGGGGCCAGGTTGGATGTAGACATTCAGAGTTAGGGGAATTAAAGCCCATTTCAGACATGTGCAGAACTGCATCCACAGCATTGCTTATTCTCTCATGGCTGAAAGTGGGGCTAATTTCCACTGCAGGAAAAAGTCAAAAGCAGAAGGCTACCAGCTTTCTGAAGAGCAATCTCAAATCTCAATTCCCAACATGGCAATGGCTTTCTTTCCATTTCAAACATTTGAATTAAGACTATGGGTTGAAAGAATCTGAGTAATGATCCCTATTCCCAGCACTACATCTAGTGTGGAATCTGACCTTTGGCATGTCATTTAACTTCATTCTTCCTACTACCTGTAAAGCATGGATAATTACAATTCTGCAAGAATAGTAAGTCGTAATAGATGAACATCTTTAAAGTATCCTGGGATTCCAGGGCCCCTCATCAAAACAGAGATACTGTTATGAACACTATAATGATCACCATTACAAAGTCAGCATTTATCTGATATTTACCTTTAAACCAGCTGAAATTATTTTACATGTGTGAGGCTTTGTGGGTTTGGTTTTTTTTGATAGTCCTTGTCAGTGGTGTTCACGTGCCTATTTCTCTGGGATTTGTATCTTCTGATATGACACTTTGCAAGTTTACCAACATATTCCTTTTTTTGTTGCTCATTAAAATCAAGTGCTAATGGAGAAAAAAAAAAACAAACCAGCCTTTGCTTTCTGCCTAAATATGACTATATATAAATAGATCTATGTATTTATGTAAAAGCCCACACACTGTGACATTAAGTTTAGCAGACAAATAGATTTGAATTTTGGTAATGTAAACAAATCTGTAGCCTTTTGTCAAATCTAATGGACAAATAGGAATAATTCCTGTGTAGAAGCCACACTTGATTCACTGTACACAGTAAGTTGGGCTAGAAATCAGAAGAAAGTATCATTGTCTCCATCTTCTAATTCTGACAACTACAGCAAGGAAAGCTCAAGGAAAGTGCTCACAAACGTTTTAATCTGAAAATGGCTTCCATTTACAGCACAAGGTAGAAATACACACACAGAAATATACAGACATGTAAGTATGTATATGTATATATACACACATACAATCTTATTTCAGAGGGAAGGCATGCTTGGACCAGAGAGACATGCATGGCAGGGCCAGTGGACCCAGGACCTCACTCATCAGTGCCTCTCTGGATTTAGAACACCCTGTCCCTCCAATTCTCTGGCTTTAATACATGCGTAAGTAACCTCCCTCTTCTTTGACATTTATGGTTGAAAACATCTCTGCTCCTTTTAATTACTGCCCTACAGTACCACTCTCTGGGAAAAGCCTTGGGACTGATCCTACACACACCCCAGCACCTTGTGCAAAGCAAAGAGGGAGCTCCTGTGGCTTGCAGAAACCCTGGGGCACCCCATCCAGGTAGGCTGCTGGCTGCACACTGCCACGTTGAGGGGAAGAAGACAGCAAGGAAAACTTCTGGAGGAGCATGGTGCCAAGGCAGACTCCTGCGACCACACTCATGGCATGAAGGATACGTGCTGCAGTGAAATCAGCATGCTGACAGCAACTGAGACCAGTTTCAGCCCAGTTACAACTGTCAGACACCAATTTCCGCCTCTCCCCAAAAAACTGTGATCACATCACTGCTGTGCTGCCCCTTTTTGATTGAATGGAGGCCCCCAACTCCCTGAGAGCTTCCAGCCCTCGCGCAGGGCTGCCCTCAGTGAGGGGCAGACAGAGCTCCAGGCAGGTACCTGCTGTGGTGCATGCAGTCTGAAGCACAGTGCCCCGTGTCCACAGGCACATATGTACCATTTCTGGTAGCATCTGCACTAAATCTCAGCATTAGAGACAAATCCTCAGTTCTCTGGCTCAACCATCACTGTCTGATTTGATCCCCTCTCAAAGTTACAGAGATTTTGGGCTGAAGACATGAGTCTGCACACTAAACACTGATCATGAAAAACAGATGATTCCTCCAGCCCATGTTCCTGGATGAATGGCTTCCAGTGACACACATTTCGAGGGGTTACAGCAAGCACCAGTGTGAGAGGCTGATTCCAGCCAGGTCAGTGCACCTGCCCCTCCTCACTTGTCCACCAGCTCTGTCCCTGCTCGCCTCAGCTTGCATGAACATCGAAGTAAAACTCAAAGTGACAAGCAACACCTCTTTCCACAGCTATTTTCTGCACCCAGCTACATCTAATCCTTGCTTCATTGCCTCCTTTAAAGTTTAATAATGGTTTCTGTGAGCAGTCTGAGTCAAGTTTCTGACTTTTTTACTTAGCGCTTCCATGGCTTAAGTCAGACATCTGAAGGAAGCTGTGTTTAAATAATCTGCTCAACACAGAAAGCCCTGGAAATATGCTTTTTACTCATCATCATTTTAAACCACAGATGCTAAGCTGCAGTATGGTGTGTATTTTTTCCACTGTATCAACACAACGGCAGGGTTTTGCTTCCATTACATGAAATTTTCTCAACAGCTCCTCTACCAGATGGGCTCAGTAAAGAATAAAACAGGATGCATGTCTCAAAATTAGTTCTTACAATTCAAGTTTCTCTTCATGGTACCTACCAAAAGGCTCTGTATCGTTCTTTTAAACTACTGTCAAACAACTAAAGACCTGACTGCTTTCCTAGATTAGTTGTTTTAACTTATATACATTCAATTTGCAGGCAAAGAAACCTCAGAAGGCCTGAGAAAGCACCAGAAACTTTAATTTGCCGGACGACCAACTGAGTGCTGTACTTGGATCAAACACATACTGGAGAAACCCATGGAGGGGGAAAGCCCAAGAATTAAAATCGTAGCAGGCTCTCTGACCTTGGCAGGATCCCAAACACAACAAACCCTGTGCATGGCAGCAAGGAAGCAGCTGCCCAGCCTCTCTGCCTGAACCTCCAAGCTGGTGCTGCCGTCCTCAGCATCACCTGGCCAACCAGACTGAACCCAGATACTGCAGACAGAACAAACCAAAATAAAGCAAAGCAAAACAACATTCCGGACCTCAGAAGCCAAATCACACATCCGCAGGGAAAACTGGTCCTTATTTGACCCCTTGCTCTCCCTTCGCCTACATGCGCAATGGCAGCCAGCTGAAATCCCCAGTATTTGGCAACAGAGGTTACCCTGACGTAGACCCAGTCACACAAGAGTGGCCGGAGCTCAGAAGGGAGCCAGGAAGCTTCAGGGACTGAGCTCACACCCACACCCAGCACTTGTGCACTCAGGCATAGATGTGATCCTTTTCGGGGGAGAGGGGAACATTACCAGAAAAAGTGCAACTGCAACAGGAGCAGAGGCAATGTCAAGCGCACTGCGTCTCCCCCCAAGCAACCTCTCAATCTCCTAAATCTCAGTGCTAGGAAATCACATTGTATTTCAGAATTGATTTTCTCTTACTGCAACCTTCAAAGCGAAGATGTTGCACCTTTATCAGCAATGCCAGGATTTTCCACAACTAATCAGACATCTTTTTCATGTAAAATTACCTAGGTAACCTACATGTGCTGCACCCTGTGGGTATATTTCACCTTCTGTGATAGGACATTTTCTTTCTCCTCCTTTACAAATTGCACTTTATAAATAGTTTACATAAATGCCTATCTTTGTTTAATTAGCCTGTGCTCTCTGAATGCATTTTGAAAATACTATTAGTTACATGAGTAGCTAAAAATTGCTATAGGGGATTATTGCCATAAATGAGTTACCTATTATTAGCACCAAATATCTTGTCTAACAAGCCAGTACACTCTGAAGGGTCATCCTCAAGTTCAGAAGGTGATCCTTTTCCAAACGTGGTTGTGGATTTTTTTTGCTCACCCTGTATATTTCTAAGTACTTCAGATTCCTAAATCATTTGCTGTTTCTCTTGCAACAGAAGTGTCCCAATACTGTAATGAGATGAGTCCAGTTGCATTGCATAGCATGCCTACGTTTGACTCAACAGCTGCCTTACTCACTTTAAAGCATGATGAAGCTTGCACTGTGTTCTCTATTTTCAAATGACATATAGTGATAGTGCAATTATCTGGCTTAACTAGGACATGCATTTATTTATGAGCAAACAGTACTGTAACTGTGTGTGTCCTAAGGTACAGGCTCTAGGCAAGAGCCTATTTCTCTGGTAACAAGGTCACAACCAAAATGCATTTCATTTGCTCTGACAGCATCCTTCCGGCTTACAAGTGATTTTTTTCTTCACTTTGTCCCTCTTGTATGTGCTTCTGAAAAGGCTATGACCACCACTGCTTACCTATACTGCTCCATCAAACATTTACTAATACATCTCATTGATGATGTAGAAATCACACAGGAGATGTTATAGCTTGCCAGTTTTAGTGTATTCCTGTGGAAGAAGTCTTCATCTATTAGACTTATTTTCCCACAACAGGATGGACTGAAAAATCACAGATGTAAGAAAATAGCAGCTTCTACAAAGTTATGTAGCTGCTCCCTCCATTCTGCAGCACACACAGGCAAATTTGAATCACATTTCCCACACTGTTTAGCACTGAAAAACAAAGTGCAGTCTGAGGCTTTACACCATTGCTAATAATTGATACTTTAATGAAAAGAGAAGTCAAAGTTTTACTTCAGAGAATTATCTTTCTCTGGGTGACTTTGATATGTTTTTCTTTGTTTGAAGCTTCCATCTCAGATCTGCAAAGGGCTTGCATAATCATAAGCTTGCCTTTTTTTGCCAGTTATAGAAGTAGGTTTAATAAGAGATGTTCCCTCTGCCCTCCAACATTGCTTCATTTATATCATTTGACCATGACCACTACAACAGCACTTCAATAGCATATTTCACGGAAATACATTGGTTTCCATAAAGACAACACAATCCCTCATGCTCTGTAGCAAAATACGTAAGACACTTGCCTAAGATGTGGAGAATCCAGATTTAAAACAAACCCAGTGTCATTTTAAGAACAGTTTTTCATCCCAAGTCATCCAGAATCCGGCAAAGTAGAATTCTAAGCCTTCATATCCTGAACCAACACAGGGACAGCATGCATCAGATCCATTCCAATCGTACTACAATGGAGAGTATCAAAGTGGGTAATTTCACTAAAGAAGACCTGGAAAAGCTTTATTCTCATTCAGTTTCAGACTCAAATCCTCAACTCTACATCTGTGAAACAGAGCCCTTATCCTTGAGCCCAGCCTAGCAATCATCTTTGCTGACCATTACCCCCCAAACTTCATGGCACTTTAGAGTATCAGCTCCATCTGCTACGTGCATCTTTTGCCTGGGAGTTTTCCTCTACTTTTTTCTCATTCTTTCTTCTTCAGAACTCAGCTTTGCTAACATTGCACCTAGACAGAAAGAAACAAACTATTTCACAGACTTTTCACTCTCCTCACCTTCCCCTGCTCTACACTAGTTGCAAGTGTAAAAAACCCAAGGGTCAACTTTCTCTACCTGGTTTTGAAAGGTAATACAGTGAATAAACAGCCAATGGACAATTTTTTCTTCTCATATCCTTACTTGAGCCACATTAGTCTCTAGCAGGAGGCAGCAATGATTTCTAAAGGAGAGAGACCCAGCAGTGCTATGCAGTCCAAAGCGTGAAACTAAACCCATATTCTCCCTGGGTGGCATGAAGAAGCTCTCCAGCTGCTGGTCAGCTAGTAATCTGCAACTGTAGATACTACCTTCAAGAGAAGAAACTCTAAACACTTTTTTTAATCCTGTGTAATCTCACAAGCAAACACAGCAGTACATCAGTATGAAGAAACTTCAACATTTGTTTTCAACTTCGATTTTTCATCTGTCCTGTTGGCTCCTGTGTGTGTTTTAACAAACCTTCATGAAGCTTTGCATGAGCCACTTAAATCATGGGGGTTTCAACCTCATTTTACAGGCAGCTGATCTAAAACACACAAGGTTGTATGATCCTGGGCTGAATAAGTGAATATACACACCTTACCCAGAAAGTCTCTGAGGACACAAGGCCCCAGGCTTGCAAAACTCTTAAAGCTAGAGGAGGGTTTGAGATACAGTTCTGTGCAGAGGCTCTTGTGTAGGAACGGCAGGGAGCAACTTCTGCTTTCTGCCTGTTCTCAAACAAAATTCCAATGGGAGAGTAAAAGGCTCATTGCTTTCTTCAGATGAGAAGTGCTTCTACTAACGCAGCATCACCTTTAGTGTCATTTTTTGTCTCCCCATAAGCACCCTATCTTCTCCACCTTTAGTTGATGAACATAAAGCTCATGAGGATGGGGTCTGAGCTCATGCTATGTGTTGTCAGTTTCTCCTAGCAGCAGATGTTGTGAGGTACTACCCTCCTTCCTTTGTAAAAAGACAGAGGCATGACTCACCCCATCCAGCTCTGTACTCCTGATTCCTGCAGGAATCAACTAAACTCCCAGGAGAACAAGGTCATGAGTCCAGCCCAACTTATGCTAGAATAAGTAGAAAAATAAATTTTCCCCTTCAAAAGCAGTGATGACCTTTAAGGACTAAAATGCATCACAGGAAGAAGCCCCCATATCCTGTATCTACCTTACAAATAGCAGAAACAGCAAGATAAACAATCTGACCTGTTTGGCCTTGCTGCACAAAAAAAGGCAAGAGGGAAGTAGGACATCCCTGACGTCATGTAGTTGAAGTTAAGATACAGAGGTAATCAGCATCTCTGGAAGACACCACAATAGCAAAATCAAGCATCCAGCCCTAAGAAGCTGGCAATGCAATAAGGAGCAGTGGGCAGCAGCTGTTTTCCATGAAAGTTCAGCTAAAGTGCTTCAAATCTTTCTAGACTTTACATTAAGGCTTAAAAGAGGCAGGCAGGACTGAGAGTAACTTGTTATAACGGATGCCCATAGGTGGACTTAAAAGTTATCATAAATTCTGTTCTTTTAAGAAACCATCTGTACTCGTGTGCTTGTTTTCACTTTAAAGACATCAATTTCCATGCGTCTTCATAAGTAGTTTCAGTTCTGAAAAGTGCGTGTGGATCCTCATCAAACAACAGCAGCCAATTCGTGCTTGTATTACTGCAAGGATTGCTAAAAAAAAACGGATGAGGGGATAAACATGTATAGGAGATGAGATAGACAACAGAAAAATGCAAAACCAGGTTACCATGCCTAGAAGGCAAAGGAACAGAGAGGAAATCTCTTGGTTTCGCAAATTAATTTTACTGCAGTAGATCTCAGGTAGCCAAACACAGCCTTTGACACCAGTGAGGCTGTTGTTCTGTAGGGTGTACAGTTGGATCAGGGAAAAGATGGGAACACTTCATAATTTCACAGACAGCCCCATGTTTCAGGCACCAAATACACACCCCACAGTTTACACTGATTTTAATGTTACTGGAAATTACCTAACATAAACACCAGAGCTTCTCTAATCCAGTGAATATCCTGGGATATATCTCCTTTCATGTTTATAGCTGGGATGAGATTATACTGCCAGGCATCAGGATATTTTCCCCTTAAAATCTGTCCAAACCTAACTCCACCATCAATAACAAAGAGTCTCTATCTTCCTCTTCAGCAGAAATATTACAACATAGCCACTGTGCGACTAGTAGGTGCTTATCTTTATTCCCAGCAATGGTATTCTCACATTACACCCTTAGAAGTATTTCCCTCCTTCTCTTCAAATGTCTGTGCTAAACAACTGAAATATGTGGCAACTGCAGTGTCAGTTGTCACAGGGAAAAATATGTCAGCAAAAATATTTGATTCAATCTGCTGTTTAAGGAAGCCACATTTCCTCAGGGTGTATGCTTTGTGTGGATAAATAACAACTGTCCAAAAATAAAGGCTCTAAAATCAATTTCAAATACCAAAGGGCAGATTTCAGGCAACTACCTTCAGCAAAAGGAAAATGCAAAACTAGTTCCTTTTCCTCCTTTTTTAATTTAGAGCAAGTTTGTGTCAGAAAAAAACACACAGCATTTAGCTTCTTGTTCACAAACCAAAGGGTAAACTCTTAAGAGACAAATGATGCAAAGGGTATTTATGGATCTACAGGAATCATAATTTGCACCCCTCTGGGCACACACATTTTCTCTGATGAGATGCATCGTACGGAATATTCACATTTGCAATGTGAACAATGAGACTTGCCAATTCCTGTGTGCAACCAAAAGCTTCTGTCTCAGCAATGTATTTTTATCAAGTTTTGTATCAATTTGCCCATATTCACCTATGGACAAATGAGAGGAAGATAGCCAGCTGGTTCGCTGGTGGAGGAAAACCAAAAAGGAAGCATTGAGCAAGCAGAGACTGGGTAGGCCTGGAGCACCACTTGTCTGCTGAAGATGGGCTGGCCACTTTAAGCTTTTGTTCACATATTTCTGGCTATTTATTAAGCACCTGAAGGATAGCTTGAACATGACAACGCAATTGGTGAGTTCAGCAATGCAGGTTATAAGGGGCTGAGATACTGATTTTGGTTTGCCAAAATACCACCCTCGGGTTTTCTCCATTTTGAACTTGTTTTCTCCTTTCTGTGCTAACACCTTCTGACAACAGTTACACTCCAATTCTTTTTCTCTCTTGTCAGAAAAGACTAAGTGCACTATTTGGCGTGTTTTTCACTAGCTGCTCCATCTAATCTGGGAGGTCAAAATCACCGACTTGGAATGACAATTTTTTCCACTGATCTGTAGCGCTGCAACCCCATTACCCCTCTCCACAAAAACTACTCTCTTGTAGCAACCAGAATACTCCTTTGGCAACTTTCCTGATGCTTCCTGCTCATCAATATGATCATATTTCTTGCAGAAAAGAACAGCAATCTTTTCATGTTGTTTTTAAAGAGCAATTCACAACACCACTAAATCCCTTCAAGTGCTTCTCCTACAGCTTCCTAAAGCTGCTTGTCTATTCAGACTGCAGAAGTTGCACTTCTTAAAATTAGTTTATTTAAAAGGCTCCCTTCTTAGGAATTTTCAGCAGGAGACAGTCCTGTCTGGAGCACCAGCCTTTTGTCCCTTCCTTAAATCATCTTGCCATTTCTTTGGGGGAGAGAGAAGGAAAAGACACCTGCATTTATGTTTTAATATCATGTCCACCTTCACAAAATTATCATGCTCACCCTTTACACTGTTCTTCAATAAATGTGCCACCTACCCAGGAGGTAGCTGAACTCTTGGCTGTGATGCTGTGAATGCTGCAGCTAAAGTCAGAGCACGCATCTGATGGGCACCTGCCACAAGGATTCAATCCACAGAATCTCATTAAACCCAGAATTCTTCACTAATTTGGTGAATACCAAATCACAGAACTGAATCAGGTTGGAAGGGACCTCAAGGATCATCTGCCTGGATCCTCCAACCCATCTTGGCAAAAGCACAGTCTAGATAAGGTGGTCCAGCTGAACCTTGAAAGTATATAGAGGGCACCAAAATTCCCTGGTGCTGAACCACTTCTGCAGATAAACTCTGTCATGAAATGTTTATAGTTAAGATAAACTCAATGCCTGCATTTGCTCAAAGACACAGGGGATCACCTACTCCCAGGAGGCACTGCTTGACTGCTGCTTTGGGTACCAGCAGATGAGAGGTGCCACATGTGCCACTGTTCATTTTGAACTTTGCTTTCTATTCATCAGCAGGTTCCTTTTCCGCTGCTCATAGCCAGCTTACTTTCAGAGACTCATTTTCCTTCCTGTAGCATTCTCAGTTTTGCTCAGTGGACGGGGGAATAGAAGATGCAGTTAAAAATACTGCAATGCTATGGTGGGCGGTATAGCAGAAATAGACAAGACACTAGCTCACTGCGAAGAATATCAAGTAATATCCCAGAAAGATAAAGGCATAGCAACAAAAGAAAATGCATTTGTGTTCTGCTGCTAGAGAGCTAAATCTGAAGATACCAAAAGAGGGGTACTGCTTGTGGCCAACTGTACAACCCTCCTGTTTTGCTTCGTGTGCAAAGTCATCTGACAGCAGAGTGGTCAGCAGGGGCTCATGAAAGTGTGGCTGATGAGCAATCTTACCTCCAATTATAAACAAAATGTACGTGAGCTTTGGGGCTTTATGAAGATGGAGCAGGAAATCAGTAAGAAAATGGACCCAACTGGTATCACATAGAAACCAGGAGCCTATATAAACTCTGAAGAGGCTTAACTCCTTTAACCCTCACTTTAAAAGCAATTGAAGTTTCTTTCAGGGGATATTAGGTTCTTCTCAAGAGGAAGATAAACCAAGCTTGGCCGATACAAGGAAGTATGCGATTATTTGATGGATTTATCCACTGTTTTTTCTGAGGGTTAAGTCTCCGTTCATCCAGCCAGTAACTGCAGGACTAGTATTTCATCCGAAAGGGCTTTACAACTCAGTGTTCCACAAACAGCACACCAGGGTCACTTATAGCCCTTAAGTGAGACACTTCTGCAGGGAGATCCAGCAACTGCTTAAAACTTCACAAAAATACCCCAGCACTGTTTCACCGGGGAAGTGAAGAAAGACATATCAAACTGAAACCAATGGGGAACTCGGGCAGCCAGGCTGTGGTGACACCTCCTAGCACTGGGCTGGGCCGCCACGTTCCCCACCATCCATACAGGGGGTCCTGCGGGTCTTTAAGGCCCAGTGTGAAGGCAGAAAGGAAAATGTAGGATAGCACATACCAAAATGACATGCAGGGGTTTCCATGCGCAGGCACCAGTGGGATCACTGCTTCCCGAGATACTTGGCTACTCAAGCCCTGTAGCTGCACTGGAAGATGGAAACAGCCATGCTTCTGCAGCATGCACATGAGCACCAGCTTCACATCAAAGTCAAAATGAGAGGGAAGTGCAAGCTTAAGTTTTATGCACATGGAAAATGGCACCTGTAAAGAGCATGGGGCCACTAAGCGCATGAGGCCAGTAATCCAGAGAAGAGTGCCATCTACTGCTCCATCAACTCTGATTCCAGGAGTTCGTGGGACTGAGACTTACACCCCACTGCTCTAATAGACCCTTTTTTTCCTTCATCTTGCAAGCTATGTTTTGATCCCATCAAAATGTAATATAGCCACAGGCATGAGAATAATCATACCATAAAAGAACCATCAATATGCAGATACAACCTTAACAAAACACCATAGAAATGCCTAATAAAATAAATGCCATTTAAACACTGCTATACAGAAGCCGCAGCCCTACCAGTTAAGATTTAAAAGAAAATGTCTAGCAGTCTGCACATGAAATGTTAATACTATTTTCAAATCAAGTCTAAGAGAGGAGGTCAAGTAATTTAATAAGCCTAATGGGTGTGTAATCAGCATTTGACCATTCTTGCCATAAAAGTAGGTGTCTTCCTGCCCCAAGACGCCTAGGAAAGCCACTGAAAGATAGCCAAGGTTTTTAAAACAAAATTTTTACAATACCTATTTTCTTCTTTGTAGATTTATTGAGAGTTTCACTCTATTAAGAACAAGACCCAACCAACTGGGTGAAATACAAATAGCTCTGTGGGCCTAGTAAATGGCACAGCTGAGTTTGGGGCCCATTTGCAGCTTAATTTACTGCCAACAATCAGCTACGTCAAGATTTCAAGCATCTCCTGACAGCCCTATGACAACAGCAGTTACACAGCATTATCTGGTCTTCCAGTAAAATCTTTTCCCTCAGACAGCATCATACTGCATTTCACAACAACAGTAGACATGATCAGCCTCTATCTCCCCAGCCCTTAAGGCTAGAATCAGGACATTTGGGCAGGTGGGGGATGCCTTGTACCTGCTTTTACTGCTTTTGACACCACTTAATTCCACATAGAGCCAATTACCAAATCACAAGTAAGGGAAATTGCCAATGCATTAAATGCTTTAACAAAAGGTAGAAATAATGTTAATATTTAATCTGAAGTTAGAACGTTTCATCTGAAAATATTTGCTAGAGAATGCTCATTGTATATACACTGTATATACAGAGAGGATACATCCTCTTCTCTAGTTACACACTCGCTCAAATAATCTCTGTTTCTGAATCAAAAAGGGTATTTTTAAGGTACATTATAATAATGATATATAGACAAACATATCATGAGGTGATCACTAACGCTGTTACAACCTTGTCACCATTTTACCTGGACAATTTTATAACATGAGTTACAAGAACTGAACATACTAAACAAAATAAATAAAAAAAAAGAAGTGAAACCCACCCCCCCATAACTACTGACCAGAATTTTTTCAAGTCCAGTAATGTTTTATTGCAGATAAAATAATCACCTCTCATAGTGAGGGCAGAAATTTGGTTTCATGTCTTAAAAAAATCTGTTATGGTTTTAAGAGACCTCAATACTTGCATAAGGATGGAGTTATAGTGGGGGTGGGACTGAATGAGGAGAGGGGGCAGAGGCAATACTGAGCAGAACCAATATCAAATAAAAGGTGCTAATTTTATATCCTAACAATCGCAGTTGCTCAAATGTTTGCAAACAACAAACCAACCCCAACAAACTTAACCATACTGTTATTTTAAATGTAACTCATACAGAATTCTGCGGCTACAAGATTATGAAAAAGAGACGTATACTCTGCAGCAGCATAAAAGATAATCCTATATACAATCCCAACATCAAATTTCTCTTCTCAATCACAATCAGTATTCTATCTCAAATGAGCATCTGCCAGATTCTCCAGACCCAAAAATAGCAAAGACCCCTTTTAAACAGAACAGTTTCTGGTTTATATTTATAACTAGGCTGTACTCGCTGCTTCTGGCTGCACAGCGATGAAATCTGTGCAAGATATAATCAATTACCCAGCTTTGCACTTCATCATGCGGTTAGCTACCGTTACCTGCATCCTGCCCCTCAAGCACTTCTCCCCATGCAGAGGGTAGAGATTTTAAAACATGAGAAATATTTGCACATGAAGAACTAACTGAAGAGCTGACTGACATTACACAGCAAAACCCTTGTGAGAACAAAAACCAAGCACACTGATGTATAAAACAGAGAGCCTACCTGAATTCTTCAAATGCATACATGGCCTAGTAACTACACAAATGCTCTGAAATTTAAAATAATCTTCTTAACGTGCAGGAGGACCATTTAGTTTGTCAAGCTGCAGCAAAATGCATAATGACGAGACAGTATATTTGAAATATTCTGAAGAGAAAGGGTATGCAGATACTGGCCTGCAGCCTACAGCTCAGCCAGCTGCTGACAAGCAGCAGCTAACAGGAAAAGGCGATAGAGTACCATGTGATCATTCCTGCAAGTCTGATTAATGCAGTATACTCCAAGAATACAGGCTGATATCTTTATTATTCAAGCCAAATAAGTCAAATACTGCTCATGACAGGCCCCACGGCTAAATTACCATTCACATGCTAAATTAAAATCAGTAAATGCAAGCAGAGGATGCTAAAAACCTAAGTATATATCTTAACCAAAGAGATTAATTAGGCCCATTCAAGCTAGTTTTCTTACCTTGCAGTGATATTTTAGTCTGTGTTTTTATTCATATGAACCATCAGTGATGGAACAAAAGACTGCAGCCACAAACCTCCCCTTCCATGAATGCCAGAACATTTTAAGTAGTTTATCTGCTAGAAATCATTTCCTCTGTAGTCTATACCCAACCGCTTTAACTCCTTCAGCCCTGAATTCGTTGCCATAAATCCCATTTGCAGTGCCATGCAGGCTTTTTAGGGTTTACAGGGTTAACACCACAAAATCACAGCGGTGCAACTGAATGAAGTGGGATAAGAGCCAAAGGAGTCATAGCTGCGAAATCAAAGAAGGGAGACAGCGATGAGGAAAGTTGAGAATTTCGTGGCATTGCAGTGTGCAAGTGAAGATGCTTCAGCTGCCTAGCAACAGCACACGCAATCTCCATGGCAACAGCACAGTGAGCGCTGGGGTCAGAGCATCACTGCTGCACACACACCCAGGGGTGATAAACCAGAGCCAATCTCCCCCAGGCCAGGCACACCATCCCTGTGCCATGCACCCTGGACCAGCAGGACCAGCCTCAGCAACAGCAGGGAGAACTCGAAGCAACAAGGTACCCTGGACTCAAGGGTGAAGTTTGCACCTACTCTATGTAGGGCAGGCCCACTGAAGTGGAGTGTGGGAGCAGATGGGCATGTTCCTGGAATAGCTCAGCAATGGACAATGCATCTGCTCCTCTGAAATAATGTGGTATGTTGCACACCCTGGTTGAATAAACACAGCTCATAGTGCAGGGGAGCAGACCCCAAAACTCCAGGAGCCCAAGCTCACCATCCCCACAGCAAGACCCTTGGAAATTTTGGATGTAAAAGACTCACAGGCTGGACGAATGCCACTACCCATTTGTTTAGGGATTGCATGGGTCTTATTCATGGGAGAGACTGGGAAGACTTTGCCAAGGCTGCCAAGAGCCACAGCTGAACTCTGCAATGGTGCTCAGGAGGGACGGAAGGAGGTTTTACCATGTGCACCCACTAGCTTAGCCTCAGCATCTTTGCCACAACAGCGTCTAGCCACCTAAGGATGCCAGCATAGTGCAGGTAGAAAGGGAACAGGTTCTGCCACTTGGCTGCTGGGTAGAGAGCAGATTAAGGGACAGGATTGCTGGAAATGACAGAGATTCAAATCCTGGGAAATCAACCCCTCACCTGGGTAGGAGAGAGAATGGGGCAGTGGGAGAACACAAATCCTCTAGGTCTGCTCCCAACCTTGACTTGCCTCTTTTACTACTAGGGCTGATTTCCAGTATAAGGAAATATGGATGATTTTGGCTGGAGTCTGAAATATCCTGACCCAACTACAGCACCTGAGGTTCACCCTGCTTTAGGGCAGTGGCTGCCCCACTGAGCTACAGGATTCAGAGACTGGAAAAGCATCTGAAGTAACGCCAGCCACATCTCCTGGACACAGTGATCCGTGAAAGGCAGAAAGGGCTGAAGTAAAAGGGAAAGGCTTTCATGGCAAAAGAAACCACCAGCACTGGAAACAAAGAAAATCCGCATTTATGTGGGACATGATGGTTTTAATGTAGAAGTGACCTTGGGTTTTGTTTTATTTCCTTTTAAACAAATGTGATAGTGTTAAGTGACAATAAAGGCACGCTGCAGGAGCACCAAAACACATGCAGTCACACCATCTGACAGAAATTAATTATTCCATAAGCATCCAGGAAAAGGACTGTGAGGTAGGTGCTTCTGGCTACAGGCTAATGAAAGATTACAGCTAGTGGAGAGGAGAAAAATACAACTGGCAAGAAAAGTCATCTTCCATGTTAGGCTGAATTTCACCAGAAGTATGCTTACTGTATACAGTACTCAAGCAGCTGGACATGGGTGAAGTGGCCCCTGTCAAGCAAGTGTTCTGCTACTGACTTTGTAAGAAACAGGGTTTTACCTTCAAAGACAGAGCTAGCCAAGATTCCTCAAGGGTGAACGAGGGAAGTCTGATCTGTTTTCCTGTTCACCCCAATCTTCCTCTAACTTGAATTCAAGTGGAGGAGGGCTGTTTTTTACTTGAAATGTGTTTATTTTTCATGCTAGCTAAAATAAAAAGCCATATACAGAATTAACAGCAAATGTACTGTTTCCCCTAAGCATTCATTCTTCTTGAAACACAGTTGACAGTCTGGTCTTCCAATTTCTGCAATTTCTTAAGAGCCACTATGCAAATAAATAGTCAACTGTTCAAGTCAAGGCTTCCATCATCAATGAGTTCACTGTGAAGGACCTGGAAGGCAAACATCCTCCAGAAAGCTTTTCTATTCAGCAGAGGTCAGCTGCCGAAAGTTTTCAGTACGATAACTTTAACTTAATTTTTTTAGCCAGCATTTTCAAAATGCCCCATAGCACTACAGACAGCAAGAGCAGGGCTCCCGTCCTGTGAGATAACCGGTAGTGTCACTTCTGGTTAATTAATTACTAGGATTCCCATATTAGATGGTAAGATGTGACACCATCACGTCATATTCTTGACACGAATAAGGCTCAGCATGCAATTAGCTAACAGAACCTCCAGAGGCTTCAGAAAGTCACATGAATGCATGCAGTGGCAAAACACATAAATAAATACAGGATTATAATACCTCCTTATGACTTCTTAGCAAAGATGACTATCTTCTCATGCCCTGGGCCAGACTGAAGGTCTCCAGAAGCAGATAGAAACCACAACCAGCAACGAAATTTCTTACAAGGAGTTGTTTATTCCCTGCCTGGCTGTATAATCAGCCCAGACCTCTGATGAAAAGTGTCCCACACTTTGCCATAAAACCAAATCATGTCAAGGAAAATTAAAATGACACTAAAGATTGGGTGGGACTGTTAATGTAACAGGAACTGTAGGACCCAGATCTCACCTTCTGATTCCAGGCCGGATAGATGTGACAGTGAGGGCTTCCCTACCACTGAGGATGATCAGTGACTTTGAAAAGCTTATTGCAGATGTAATTCCAGGCTCTAACAAACAAGTGTGACTGTGACAGAAGTTGTCAAACTTAATGAAAGCGTGACAAGGAAGCAAAGGATATAAAGAAAGCCCGGAAATAGACAAACCAGAACAAGGAAGAGGATAATGATGAAAATTCTGGCTTTAGCTAGTATTTAAGTGGCCCTTGTATGCTACATAAATACTACAGGGTATTATGATACTAATACAGGCTATCAACACATCAACAGGTATGTGCTAATACCATGCATAAGAACCTAGTTTCTGCAAGAATCACATCTTGCATTATTGGTATGCAGCGTATCAGTGTATTTGAGCTGAGATTCTACCAAAGCCTCAGTCAAGTCCTAGATGACATTATCAGATTACAAGCAGACTGAGGTATTTTAATGAGTTAATTATCTATTCCCTTGCTGAAGTAAGGAAAAAGCTGGTAGAACAGTGGACTTATGTCTTAAGCCTGTATTATCACTATACTGAAGTGATATCTAGACCATTCTAAAAAAAAAACAAAACAAAAACCACAAGTGCACTGGAAAAGCCAGCATTTACTTCCATTCCTGAGGAAAACAGAAAGAAGGGAAATGAGCCAACAAGAGCATATATAATAGGTATACATCCACCACAGCTTGAACATTTCTGCCTAGTGGAAGATAGGGTGATCACAGGCAGCATCTAAGAATATGCTGAAAAATCTCCTTTCAATAGGATTGTCTCTGAGTTCAGAAGTCTTTCTTGGGCTTAAGAAAATAAGATTTAAAAGGATTACTGAAATAGAAGAAGGAATAGCTACCTTAGTTTGTGGAAAGTTGTAGAAATAATTACAGTGCCCTAAGGTTTACAGAGCAATGCTATATTCAATATTGGAGTATTAACACAAACCTTCAGCTGTTAAAGGAAAGGGTGGATGTGGCAGAAATTAACATTATTATTCCTCTTTTCATCAATGTGATTTCTGTTATATGTTGCCTTAAAATGCTACGTTAATTTTGGTCCACAAGAATAGTCTAATCCACATTCAGACAGCTCCTTTAACACTCTGATCTCCAGTTTGACCACTAAAGTTTGATTTTGTGATGTTAAACCTTCACCAAAACAAAATCCTGCCTGTGTTCCATCCCCATTTATGTAGCTTGAAAGTACCACAGAACATACATATTTGCCCAGCAAAAATCGTATTTGTCCCAAATATGACCTATGTCTTGCAACTCTCGAGGCTTGGCCTGACCTCAGGACAGCTGACGCGAGGTCTTCCCCATGTTTTCCTCCCACAGCTTTACTCTTATCATACTGGGAGTAGCACATACCACTTTCATTAACAGATACTCTGTACCAGGTGCAGATGAGCATAGAGCATCTCAAAGGGCTGAAATGGGATGTTTTTCCAAACACAGCCCCATCTGCCTTATTCTAGTGCTTAAGGGAAGATGCACTGAAGTGAACTAGAGAGAATGGGATTCTTACTGATTTTCTAATTAGCGTTTGGGGACAGCACCAAGTCACAACTTGCAGTCCAGCAGAACTGAGCCAGTCGGGATGAAAACTGAAAGCTCTATACGGATTGCTAACATACTGATCACTGCAATGGTGCCTGAAATATTCAGGCAACTTCATCACTGCATGGTGCTGATTGCCATATAAAGCTGAAAATGAAAAAGGTCCTTAGCACTTTACGCAGACAAGACGTAACAGCCAGCAACCGACAAGGATATTTGAGATAAACATCAAATCAGTAAAAGAAGGAATATGGGCAAAGCACCAAACATCCAAAAACTAAGATTCAGCCTGTACAGCTTGCAAATGTTGGTTGATATGACCAAGACCCGGGTATTCCTGCCTGCTTATGAAAAATTATTTCAAAGCATACAAAATCCCTTACAAGGTAAGATACAGGGCTAGATGAGTATGAAGTGCAAGGCAGTAATGTATTATTTATTCCAATTATCAACCACAGCCTTTTCAATACAGCACAGATTAATTTGAATCATACTGCACAGGGAAGTCCCCTTAGTAATTATGAATTATGCTGCCTCAATATTCACCTGACAACTACACCATATACCTTCCATATCTTTGCTGAATAGCATCTTATTTTTTACAAGCACAAAGCAGCAGACATAGAGGACTCTTTCCAAGAACATAAAAGGAACTGTGGGCTTCCATTTGGAAACTTCCTTCAAGGTAGTTGTAATCAGTCAATCTGATTTTTTCCAAGTTGTTGAGGGATTAAGTGCAAAAAAAGAGAAGTGGGAGGCTGAAACTAGACTTGCATTATCACCACTGTCAAATGAAATGTCAACAGATATGAAAGCAGTACCTGAATAAACCACAGTCATCCACTGAAGCACACCTGGGACATTTGTTTTGCCTTGTATACATCATGTATCAACAAACACAAACCTGTGTACTTTAGACATGAATACAAATAAAGGTATTCACATACTACCATAAACACCGTAACTTCTAGCCATTTCCCAGGAAGCCAATGGCCCAGATCTTATAAGGATTTAAATTATACAGTAGCATGTTTGTAGTGAAAAGCAGCAGCCAACATGAAGCAAGCAACTTCCCACACACAGACAAGCACATTAGTGCCTACTGAACTGGGGACTCATTATCACGTATACTGGCAGGCCAGAACGTATTCTGCATGGAAAATATCTCATCTACTTGACCTCTTCTCTGGTAAACATTAGAAGAGTACTCCTAGTAACAACTGAGTCTTCTTATGCCTCTCTACTTCCCAGTTAAATAGAGACAGGAGAGAAATCAAGGCCAAGTTTATACTTCTGCTTCTGTCTGCCAAAAGTAACCTCACACCAGAGTCGATAACACTCCATGGTTACCACGCATCTGTTGAGCAAGCTCCCCATAGCATAAAAGCATAGCATCAAAGCCTTATATGCTCTTAGCTTACAGGGATTTTACATGGACATAATGTCAAACTTCAGATCAGACCATGACCCAGAATTTCACCTGCGACATACAAGGCTGGAAGACACTGATGGTGAAGAATTTGCCAAAACTTAGCTGCAGTGCTGTCACATGAAGATGTACACTGCCCCTGCCTCCAGCAGCAACAAAAAAGAATAAATTTTTCTTTCCCTTGCAACGGATGCAAAAGATGCTAGAATAAATGTGTAAAGTGATTATTCATTATATACTGTGGATTTCTTTGTTCGGAAACAGCTTCCAACAGCAGCACTGGACATAAGCCATGGCAGTTTCAGAACATAATTTGCTCACCCCCATAAGAACATACAAAAGTTTTGATTCCTCAAGGCCCATCAGCAGTTTTATACCCTAACCCACTGCTGGCAGGAGGGCGATGCTAGTGGTGTTGATGCTAGCGGAGCTATGCTTCTATACAGAGAAAACTGACACCATACCTGACACAGGTCAGGTTCTGGCCTACTCTGCACCAAGTCTTGACTCCAGTAAGGCTTTTGATGGTGTCTCCCATCACTTCCTTATAGACACATTCATCACTATGAATGTAAAAATACATGACAGGGGAGTAAAGAAGATGGTCAGACTCTCCTCAGAGGTGACAGGAAAAGAGACTGAGGGCACAGATTTTGAAATATAGGAAATCCAATTCAAACACAGGAAGAAACTTTTCTACCATGAGGGTGGTCAACACTGGCACAGGTTGCCAAGAGAGGCTGTGGCATCGCCCTCTTGGGATACATTCAAAACTCAACCAGACAAGGTCCTGAGCAGGGCTTGGATTAGATCGTTTCCAGATGTCCCTGCTGTGTGACCAGGACCTTTGCATCCCTTGGGCATAGCACAGCTTGCTCCCAAAGTGGGCCTGACTGCTACAGCAGCTGCTGCATGAAAAGTATCAGGTAATTCCCACAACCTTTTCCTTTTATGATATCTCTCATGGAATTTACTTATTGACAAGGCATGCTCCCTAGGCAAAGAACACATAGTGGAAAAAGATTATACACAATCTGTAACAAGAACCACCAGTGCTTTCAGACTATAACTCTGGGACTTCATGCTGCCTTCTTCCTATAAGGCTGGAGGAAAGTTAGGGGTGGCCATGAGTATATTCTACAACACAGGAGACAGCTCAGGGATGCTCTTCTCTGAATTGCACATGGGTTGGCCAAACTGCACTCAGCAAAGGGTCAGTGCAGCCAAGGTGTAGGTTTCTGCCAGCTTTACCAACTTATTTGCAAAGCACCAGGAAGACCCAATGTTTTTGAGCCAGGTACAGCAAGGAGATATGTTTTATGACATTCCATGGCAAAACAAAATAGCAGGCAGTTTAAGTTGCAAAGTATTGTTTTGAATACTATGTTTGTATTCTTTATTCTTCAGATAAAATGAAGATTGAAAAACTGATTTTTTTATTATTATTTTTTAAGAACCTGAGAAATATCACAACTCTTGCTCTTTGCTGCTCCTGCAGGACTCTTGGAGAGGGTTTTCTTAGTGAAACAGCATTAGGTCTGACCCTTTCATTAGAGAAAGTGTCAAAATGAATACAAAAGTATCTTTTTTACATAGGTCGCATGCTACACTTTAGAGTCAAATGCATCTAAATTACAAAACCAGCAAAAGCCATTACACAATCCATGAAACCAGGCAGCTTTCAGGACCCCGTATCATCTGAACATCATCAGTTCTCTAGTTTCCAATAGTAGCGGAGATGAGATTCAGCTTCCTAACAAAATGATAAACGCTAACATTCACAATGAAGCAAACATAGGTTTGAGGCACCTTGTTTTGCTTTCTATGCCCAGATTTTTCCATACCTCTCCTAATTTTCTTATGACTTATCTAATAAGGCCCAGATTTCTGAGGTGGGGAATGGAAGAGTGAGGGAAGTCACACTGCTTGCTTCAGGACTGCGTAGTAAAGTTACTGATGAAACCTGAACTCTCATTTTGGCTCTGACAGACCTCTGCCCACAGCACTAGCGGTAGCTTCAAGACATCAAACCAGTACTGCAACCTGTCCAAGTGGCCCCCATGTCCTGGCCATCCGCCTCTACTGTTCAAGACCCAGCAATGTTTCTTGTAGCCAAAAGAAAGTAGGAGAGCTCAGGAGCAAGAGCAAAGTAGGAGGTCACATGTACATACAACTTGGCCAGCAATAATTGCACAGCTTGTCATTTGTCAACTGAATGATCTCATTTTCTCTCATTAAAAAACCACCTACTTCGGCTATACAACTGTAATTAACTACCTACGGTAGAGCTAGCAGCATTTTTACAGCCACGTAAGGAGCAGCAGTACAAACTGCCTTACACTACAATGAATCAAGCTTAGTACAACACCTATTGCCTCCCTATCTGTGCTGAGTCAGTCCTTTTCATCCCCCAGGCTGGAACACCAGGCATCCCATGCAGAATACATCCAGTCTGTCTCACAACTGGGTTGCAACCTTGGGAAAAGCAATGGGATACACTTTCGTCCACCTCAAAACTGCACAAAGGCAGAGTACAGGACCAGGAAATGACAGAAGGGGAAATCAGGAGTGTATTTTGCAATCAGAGTGGTCTTGGCTTTAGATCCACTGACTCATATTTGTACATCAAACCCCAGAGCAACCTGCAGCAAACAAAAGCTTCTTCCTCCAAACTGCATTCCTGCTGTAACATTGCAGTCTCACTGCCATCCTGCCTAGCACTGCTTGGGGTTCAAACCAGTTGCCTAAACCCGGGTGTCCAAGCACATATACAGTGTCTGGTATTAAGCTGGGCTCTGGTGTCCCACAGGTCATGACCATCCGCCACCCATCCATCATTTGAGTATTTCGGATCATCTGCAATGGAACTAGGCATCAATTCAGTTTAGACTACGGACTCGTATATTTGCATGTTAAATATTTACTCATGAGCCAAATCCTACTTTGGAGGCAAAGAGAGGTGAGCATGACCTGTCCTCTAACATGAGATACATTTGTCTTTCCGAGTATGAATGACTTCCTGAAGGAAATGGACAGATCATCGTAGATAAACATCCCAGTTGAATCCTGACTTAGATAATTTCTAATAAGTGAACCTACAGAGCAGTCAGTGCATCCCAGTGACCCTGGAATGGAAGACAGAAACAGCAAGGCTCTGAATATGAATGCCCAAGACGCACAATATGAGAGATAATCACAAAACCTCAAATACTATCCAAAACTTATTCCCATTGCTCACAAAATTCCTACTAAGTTTCCAGCCACAGAGAGGCATTCTTCCACATTTTGAACTCACATTACTATCTCAGAGCACTGCAGATCAGCCTGTCCCTGAAGCCTGCTCCTTCCAGCTTCACATTCCTAATTGCATTCCCCATATAGTCTGCAAATAGCTCCAGCTCTCTTAAGTTACAAGTATCCTGCTTTCCCATCTGCTGCCATGGGTGCTACCACTCTTTGCTACCTCAGACTGCTATTAGATGAGCATAATATTAAGTGATATTAGGATTATTAGATAGTGTTGGTGCCTGGGAAGTACAAGTAGTGCTAGACCCTTGGGCTGTCTCTGCTCCAGGCTCACCACCTCCTCCACCTGCCCTTTCTCCAAATATGTACCAGCACTAGCCCAATACTATCCTGGACACTCCAGTGGCAGGGCAGTACAACAACAGATCAAAGCAAACCTAGTGAGGATAGTGAAGGAGAGGATCTGATATCCTGGGGAGATGTGTACCCTTCATGGGATGTAAAATCTGATGAGTAAGTACTAGTCCTACAGCTAGACTATGTTGCCTCACCCTCTGTCCCTTGACTTCTCAACGCCTCCAAAAACTAGTATTATTTAACAGTACCATTGATGCTTGAGGGTGTCCTTTCTGGTATCAGTCTCATGACCAGATCTATGTGATGCTGCTCACCATTGTGCCTCAGGTCTCCAATGTCAGTGTGGCCTGGAGGTCCTCTTCCCTCAGGACTTCACTAAACTGCAGCTTAACTCTGCAATATTGTTATATGCCACTGGTTCATCATACGGACACGGGATTCAGCAATGGCCACAGCGATTTTTAGCTTATAATCACAACTTTCTTCTCTAATCTCTATTTCCCTTTCAACTACCTCTCCTGAAATCATTTTGAAATGCTGCTGTGATAATCTTCTCATTCTCTCCATACAACTCCAAGACTAAAGTGGTACTGTCTCTGACACCTTCCCTTCAGTTTTTTATTAATCTTTATCATGAAGGCTCTTTTATCCTCCCCACAGTTCCTAACGTGTCAGGAACATAAAGGAAACATTCCCAACGAGTGTAAGGAACAAAAGGGTGATGGCAGAATGGATTATTTCTAAACAATCCCACACTTACATAAACCGAAGGTAGCACTCAGCAAATGAGTAGTGAAAAAAGAAGGGTATAGATGAATAATTGTGATAGAAACATCTGTGAATCTCCTCAGGAATACTGAAATACCAGGTTTTCAGTTCACTTTTGAAACCCTACTTTTTTTCTTTTTTTTTACATACTCTGGACCAGACAGAAGTCCAACCAGGTCTTTGGCCTGTTTTCACCAACCTACTGGGTTCTCCTCCAGCTAATACTCCTGGGGAGGGGAAAAAAGGCACACAACACTTACAAGTTATCACTGCAGAAACACAGGTGATTCCTTGCTGAAGAACCGTATAAAGGAAACTGTCACAGAGCCAAAATATTCTCTTGTGACAGCCAAGCTTCTTGCAACTTTCCAAATAAGGCCATGACTTTAAAGAGCATGTCTTTTCAAAGCCTCAGTGATTTTCACTGCCTCATGAGGAAGCACATTGTTTATGTGTCTGGGTGTGCTGATATTAAAACAGGATGAGATGGGCACAGTTTGGTGGTTTCAAAGCCTGGTTTCTTGACAAAGCGAACCAAATAATCACAGGAAGGTTCAAGAGTCCGACAGCATCCCTTTGGCTACAATTTTGGAGTTACTCCTTGTGCGAGCTGAAACTAGGAGGTGTGAATCATAGAATCATGGAATCATCTACATCAGAAAAGACCCTTAAGAACATCAAGTCCAACCATTAACCCAGCACTGCCAAGTCCAGCACTAAATCACGTCCTTAAGTGCCACATCTACACATCTTTTAAATACCTCCAGGGATGGTGACTCCACCACTTTCCTGGGCAGCCTGTTCCAATGCTTAACAGCTCCTTTGGAGGAGGAATTTTTCCCAGTATCCAAGCTAAACCTCCCCTGAATACAATGTGAAGCCAATTCCTCTTGTCTTGTCACCTGGGAGAAGAGACTGACACCCACCTTGCTACGACCTCCTTTCAGATAGTTGGAGAGAATGATAAGATCTCTCTTCAACCTCCTTTCCTCTAGGCTGAACAACCCCAGTTCCCTCAGTCAGTCCTCACAGGACTTGTGCTCTAGACTTTTCACCAGCTTTGCTGCCCTTTGGACATGCTCTATCATCTCAGGATCTTTTAGGTAGTGAGAGGCCCAGAACTAAACACAGTATTTGAGGTGAGGCCTCACCAGTGCTGAATACCAGGGGATGATCACTTCCCTAGTCCTGCTGGCCACACTATTGCTGATACAAGCCAGGATGCTATTGGTCTGAAGATGTTAACATGGACAGCCAGCATATCCTAGTACTCAGGGGTTAGATTTCAGTCAAATTTTGAAGCATGGTATATTCCTTCCAGCCTCCAAAAGTTCAAAGACTTCTGCATTGAAGTGAGAGCTCATGTTAAGTTCAAGCCAGGTTTCAAGTCATTAGTCTACTTTTCAGAGACTAATTTACTCACCTTTAAAGAAAGAAAAAGAGTCACAGAATAAGATCAACTTTGCTCTATCTAGTTCATATTTATTATCCTTTTTCCTTCTGAAGCTGCTCCAACAGTTGCAACTTAGCAAATTGTTTAAAATGATCAGGTGCTTCAGTTCTGATACTTGCTTTACACTTGAAGCACAGCACTATGAAATCAGATTTTTTTTTTCCACAGTCCTTTGAAAATAAAAAAAGCCTTTAAAAAACACCATATGCAAAAACTTGCACGTCTCAGCCATTCCAGTTATCCCATCTTTGCAGTTAAAATGTGAACCTCTAATAATCATATGGCAAAAATTATACTCACAGAACTGTAAAGCCATGGACAGAAGAGAAAGTAAAGCAGTAAGAAAGTGGGTCAGTAGAGCTTGCGTATATTGAAAGAACAAGCTACTTAGGTGATGGCTATTCAAAATGTACATGCTATAGTACTACATAGGCACAAAGGAGAGAATAAGTCAAAGGAGAACAGTACAAGCCAGAGGCAAGTAATACATGACAGTTGCACCTAAACACCAAGCAAATCAAACTTGGTGGTACTTAACTTCAAGCAACCCCAGCACGGCTCATCATTTCTAGTATCCCAACTACATATCCCAACAGAGGGTGAACTTGCAGCATGTGAGTTGTGCTCAAAGCAAGATGTCTCTTGCACAGAGTGTTGACCTGAGGTGAAACGAGTCTCAGCCTCTCCACCTTGATTACACATTCACATTCCTGCCTTTACCCCGAGGAGCACCATGCAGCCACAAACCAGGTCAAAAGCTGGCTGATCCAACAGAAAATTGACGGATTTTCTCTGGCTGGATTAACAAGACATCCAACAGCAAAACGCTCACAAAGTCCTACACAAGGAGAGTGGTGGGAAGGTCATTCTAGAGCCAGAGGGAATAAACACACAATTACACCAGTTTAGGCATAACAAATAAACTGCCCTGTAGGGTTTACCTGCATGAGAAAACTCTAGAAAGGTAACCTGAATTAACAGTTCTGTAATGAATCAAACCACATCAGATCCCTGCAGACACACTCACTATTAATTAAATCAACCCTATTTCATATTTCGTACAATTTGCTTTGATGTGAATTAAGCTTAATCAAATTAAGGTCACTTGAACGCTGAATCAGAAAATATATACAATGGTTTCATTTAGTTTACCTAATTTACCTTGCATTCACATTTTAAGTGATTTGGATTAATTTTCCTTCATATCCTTGTGCAGACAGCTTTAGAACGGGGAGAGAGAGAGCAGAGAACAGAAGAGCTGGTGGAAAAGTCCCCCCAAAATCAACAGTTTTGAGCTGTCAAAGAATTAAATCCCCAGGAAAGGGGTACTAGAAGCTGTGTATCCTGCTGACAACACACTGGCAGGGCTCACTCTCCATGAAGGCTCTCTCCTGTCTCTCAGTCTTTACTAAAGATCCTCTGGAGCTCAGAGGCTGGAGAAAGAGAATCAGACTGCGAGTCCTCTCCACCCTCCTGCATTTGCAATAGCTGGACAGATGGCGATGGGTCCTAAGAAATGCATGTCTTGAAGAAAACTGAGACAATCCTCAAGGAAGCTGAGGTATTTGATGTGGTTACCTTTTAAGTAGCAGCTCACTAAAATATTTGATGTCTTTTGTACCATTAGGAAAACACAGAAGTTACCAAAGTTGTTGTTTTTTAAAAAATAACAAAAATCATAAAAGTCTGCTTCTCAGGCAGATGTGTTAAAATTACTTGTCATGTATTCACAGATTTAAGATCTTCTCTACTTCTACTTACTCTGCTTCAGCACTTACAAAGTCATCACTGAGTCTCCTAGCACACTCTCTTCACATTCCTCTTACGTGTCTATGCTTTTTACCATTAAAGAGATTTTTCTGTATACACAGATGTGTAGACAAATGCAATCTGAAGTATTTAGGGCACTAGTCTTCTAATATTTTCTGCGATGCAGGTACCATCTGTGAAGCTGAACTGCAATTCAGGAATATCATATTGATATGGGTGTTGGTGAATCAGACATGGAAATTGACATTAGATTATAATCCCCCTGTGTTCAAATACAAGATGAGGACTCCAGCAAGGTCAGGCTTAACCATAGCCTCTAAAATACCCAAGCATACCTCTAAAATATTTGTTCAGGGAACCTCTAGCTGTGTTGTTTGTTTTGCAGTGTCCACTCAGTATTATCATCTTTCAAGGGTCACAAAAGGTGTCCAAACCTTTGAAGCAAAAGGATGATGAACAAACACTGACGGCAATAACAGATGACAGCTGATACCAGGGTGCAACAAAGTCTGCAGTGACAGATTTTGACCAAAGTGACAAAGAGATCAAAGACTAGAGACCAGTGTCAAGAATAAGAAGCCACAGAAAGCATTCCTGAGTAAGGAATTCAGTATGGCCATCCTTACCAAACCACTGGGTTTATCAGACCATGCAGTAATTTCAACTTCAGCTCTGGAAGCATGAAGTCACCACTGAGAGGAGGGTTTGCATGGAGCATCATTTCTACTCGGGCTGCCCTGACTGCCCTGGCCTCACCACAGCCTTCCCTCCCATGCCCCGCAGCACTGCTGATGTGATCCTGACATTTGCACACCTTCATGGTGAACTGGTTTAGGGGATGGAGACAGCGGAAAACAACACTCTGCTTTCAGCCTGAGAGCACTGACTAAACCAGACCCACTCCAGTAGCAGTGCCAGAGCCCCCACCATGCTCAGGACAGTGGTAACGGCTAAATGCATGATGGGAGGCATTCACCCTGCACTCTTCTGAACAAGCTTCATGGCTTGAGACATACGCATTGCCCTTACAAACTCACTTCCATTTCCCTAGCTTGCTGCCTGGCTCAGTCTCCCCTCCGCTATTTCTGTAACACTCTCATATTTAATACCATGAAATTTTAAAATAGTCTGCTGGCTCAGGGTTTCGAGTTCCTGCAAAGGGTTGCAGTCACGCAGCTCTGGCACTATTTTTATTTAGCAAGACAGGACAGAAGAGACAAGCAGGCCCTTGAACCTCATCCATGGGTGACATCTTGAAAACTGCAAAACGTTCCTTGTATTCAACAGGACAGGCGCAGTGAGACCCTCACCACACACACACACACACACACACACACACACATTCCTCAGTTATGCTGAATTCTCTGCCCACCCTTCTGTTCACTTCTCATTTTCATTTGTGCTCACGAACCCCCAGAAGGGAAGGACTCACTTCACCTGCATTGCCAGGATGGCTCCACCGGCCCCAGCCCTCCCCAGAGCTTCTCAGCACACCTTGTACCACACACCCGCCTCCTCTGCTCCCCTGAGGGCAGGGGTTGGTTTTGACTTACTGCCAGGTTTTCAGTTAATAATGGTTTATATGGGGAGGGACTATTCTAAACAGGAGGTGCTTATGTTCCTATCTGCATATGCTAAAAGTGAGGATTTCCATGCAAAGGACAGGAATAGAGTAGCTTTGGCCTCCCTTCCTAAAAGCTAAAATATTTCCCCTGCTGCGCTCTGCCCTCAAGAAGCAAGCCTTCACTGCTCCCTCAGACCCCAATCCAGTCAATACTTGCACATGTACTTACATTTATTACGGTCAGTGGTCTTATCACAACAGTCATTATGTTCACAAACATCAAGGATGCTGTTCCCAGTAATAAGGTCACAAATGTGTACAAGTCTTTTCAAGATTAGGACCTTAATGCCGTAGCATCAGCTGGCTTTCCTCCAGCTTCCAGCATCAGATGTGGGCAGCTGAAACACCCGTGGATGGAGGGGGATGGCCATTTTCAGGCTGACCTGCAGGCACAGCAAGGCACTGCACTGGTCTGTTCTGGGCATGCAATGAGCTAGACAGCCCCGGAGATCACCGCTCACCACAGCAATTCAGGTGGCAGTTGTATGTGATTCATATGCTGGGAAGTCATGTTTAACAGCTCAACGTTAATTAAAACAAATAAATACAAAGGCAAGAGTTGGCAGGTCAGGCTCTGGGAGGATCCATCACAATGCCAGGCTACCAGTGGAGGCACAGGGAGGACCCATCACAATGCTGAGCTACAGGTGGAGTCGCGAAACAACGTTGTGAGTTACAGATCACTTTGGCAGCAGCTGATGAAGCAGCACTTCCATGAACTCCTCTAATGGAAAACACTGAATGTGCCAAAGCACAATGAAGGAACATAACTCCTCATTTCACCTACTCACAGATGGCTCTTACTACCAGACAAGCGAAACGATAGGGAGATACAGGACATTTTATTAAGCATACAGGTAAAATGAATAGATAAGTCCACGTTTTCTCCTTTCCACGTACCTGACTAGTGAAAGAAATTAATTGCCTGAGAATAGCAAGGCTGCTTTATTTGGACGATTCAAACCCTTACTTCTAAATGTAATAAATGTGGGATCAAAAATTGACTTAGGTTCACCTAGATGATGTATTCAGTTATTTAATAGAAAGATTAGCATGCAAATATATTGCAGCACTCAACACTAATTCATGACAAAGTCATAATATTAAAGTTACCTCATTCTGTCAAAATATGCTAGTCCAGTATTTCTCTCATTTTAAATCACAAATCCTTTCCAAAAAGCAATTCACAGATTACCTCAAATCCCAGTACTGTTTGGCAGGTGGAAAGTGAGTGACAGACAAAACAGTCATTTAATAAAATGATGATTTTGGTTTCAAAAATATTTGAACTGTAGTAGAACAGTAAGGAACTAGTGGACATGTGTACATACATAGAAACTGTATGAAATATATGTGCATATGTAATGATTTTAATTTCTTTGACTCTGATTTTTAAAGGTGTTTGTAAGCATTTTTTAACTGTATTTTGATGTCCTCTGGACCACAAACCACAAGTTGAGTAGCGCGGGGCTAGTCAGTGCTAAAGACACACTCCTACTCATCCAGCACACATGTAACAACCTTACTTCCAACTACATCTTTTCCACTTGAATTTACTTATTTAAGCTAACCTTTTACCATGAGCATTCACAGTCCTGGTTGTATTTAGCTGTTCCTGCTGTATGCAACCATACACTCAGGGAACACCCATGCAGCCAATCTCCTGATCTGTGTACAGCTACAGGAAAAAAAGGATACAGCACACAATTAAAGGGATTATGGTGACTACGGCCCTGCCTCTGGCTAATACCATTTCAGTGTATTTTCTGGATCTCTTCATTACGATGGGAGTGGCTTACTGATGAGGGATAAAGGAAGGAAGCACAGGAAGGAAGCAACGGACATGCTGACTAAGAAGAAGCAGTGAATGATGGGAAAGGGAAAAGAAGAAAGGGAAGGAGGGAATGAAGAGATGTCAATACATGAGGAAATGTACTGCGATGCTTAGCACTTAGTACAAATGTGCTCGTCATCCTCAGAAATGCTTTCTGAACAGGAGACTCCATTCTAGCAAAGCAAGGAGTTCAACAAGACCAAGCTTAAGCATATCCTTAAATCCTGTGCTAGGCTGAGACTTAGCTACTTTAATTATCTTAATTCCCTCTCAGGTGAGTACTGCCATCCTCTAGCAGATAAAGAAATGAAGCCAGAAAGGTAAAGAGATATAGCAGTCGCAGACCAGCTGAGGAAGCACAGCGTATCTGCACCATGGAGCTCACCACATTGACAAAGGCCAGGCCTGAGCAGCTTTGCTGCGAACTGTTACGTCCTTGTTGTTGGAGCATCTACCCATGCCTGCTCCCGTGGCACACTACAGTTCATGGTACTACATTAAGCTGAGCTGCTCTAAGAAGCTTACATATTTTTTTCTTTCCAGTAAATAAAAAAAATGATCCATCCTGTCACCTATGTAAATCTGAAGAAAGACAGAAGAAACCTATGAGATCTCAAGTTGCAGGAATGACACCTACTGCCTGAGAAATGAATTGCTCACCTAAATGAGATCTGCACTCAATGGTGAGTGCCTTCCAGGGAATAAACCGGCACATGGGCATGACCCAGCAATATGCACATGCAGTCCAGAAAGCCAACTGTATGCGGGGCTGCACCAAAAGCAGCATGGCCAGCAGGTCGAGGGAGGGGACTTTACTTCACTCTTGTGAGACCCCACCTGCAGTCCTGCATTCAGCTCTGGCGCTGCTAACATAAGAGGGACATGAACTTGTTGGAGTGAGTCCAGAGGAAGGCCACAAAGATGACGAGAGGGCTGGAGCATCTCTGCTATAAAGCCAGGCTGAGAAGGGTGCTTGGAGAATAAAAGGCTCTGGGGAGACCCTAATGCAGCCTTTCAGTACTTAAAGGGGGCTTATAAGAAAGATGGGGACTTCTTTATTACTAGGACCTGTAGCGACAGGACAAGGAGAAATGGTTTTAAAATTAAAAGACAGGGAACATGGTTATAGTAGTTAGAAAATACTCATCCATACTACCAGCAAGGCTACAGAGTTTGTAGTGCAAGCACTGGGGAGCCTGAGTAAGAGGGTCTGCTGTCAGGAAGAGGAAGAGCAGGAGCAGCGTCTCAGTAAAAGCCAAATTTTAATTTGCAGCAATAGCATTCCCTGGAGAAAAAGTTTTATGAGCATTTCTGGTGGTGCCAGGGAACACTGCCTCAACCCTGCAGCCTCCTGCTTGCTCCTGCCCTGTATATACACCCATTGTGCATGGAAAGTGTGAATTTTCTTTTCTTCTGTCTTTGTGTCAAGACTTCATGATCTGATTCACCCCACCAAACCACAAATGGCTAAGTTGGCACAGCTGAGGGGAGCAGGAATGAGAACTCAGAAGAAATGTATAAACTAACACAGAGCTTGAAACAAATGTAAGGCTTGGATGCCAACAACAAGAAGGAAAATCAAAAGTTTCTGGCCCCCACATGTCTCTCCCACTCCAGGACTGTGAGATGTCCTGTGAAATTTAATGCTTCTCTACTTGCTGTGATGTTACAGAATGGCACTTTGGATAACCAGAAATGTGAAGGGGGTTTCCTGGCTCAAATTTCTAGTAAAGACTTGCCCAGTCCATCTTCTCTAATAGATACTCTAATACTCTTAGAACTCTCAAGTAAAGGATAGTTTCAGAAAGACTGTCAATACCATCCTGAGTGTTCGCCCAATGCAAATATGCAGCCTCACAAGAAGAAACATTCTGCAGTGCTAAATACCTCAGAAATTAAAAATAAAAAAGACCATTAAAAAAGACCCTATTTGAACTGTTTTCAATTTTGCACAGTCACAACCCAGGCTGAAATACGTGGAGCGCTACCGGGTGATGTATGCACACACCCATGAGCATACAGCCATTACAAGGGGAACGGGCTGGATGAACCATCTGGTTACTCCACTACCTACCATGGAAGCCAGAAACAACCCCGTTGGGCCAGGTAGTGGGCAATAGCCTATCCTTACACTGCAAAGCTCCCCTTGGGCTAATTAGGCAGGAGCAAGGTAGATGAATCCAAGCAAAGCTGTGTGCTGCCACGACTTACACCCCAGGGGCTTGATGGCAGCCTGCCTGGAGGTCTGGTATCTTCTCCCTGGGCTGCATTAAGGCTGTACTCCAGAATGGATGGGGCTTTGCAAGGCTCAGATGCATCCTGGCAGAAGCTCTGAGCTGTAGTAGGGTAGCTTTCGGATGCTTCCCCTCATTACAGTGCATTAGATCAAAAGGCAAAGGAAATGGAAGTCTTGGGTAGGTGACTGTGGATGAAAATTGCCTAAAGGCAAACAACGGGGCAAGGTGAAGAAACAGTGGCAGATACTCCACCTCTCCTCCCTGCTCCTGAGAAACTGGACCTAGGTACGAGGCTGAGAAAAAGAAAAAGGGTAAGCACTGTGGATCTGATTGTGCTCTGCAGTGGCTGTGAAGAAAACAGAAAATACTTAGAAATACATGAATACTTAAAAAAAAGAGAAGTGTTCAACCAACCAAAGTTGGTTTAGCCAAGTTCTTTGTACTAGCCAAGTACAAAGAAAGACTATGCAGACACCTTTAATCATGGCACACTTTTAATGGAACTGTTTTGCATTAGGATGTCTGTTGTTTAACACAGTCCTAGTGATCCAGGAAAGGACAGAAGTGAAATACCACACAAAATCACAACACCTAGCTAAACAGACCTGCACACACCTGAAAGACTACCTTCAGCCTTGATTATACCAGCACAAGAATACAAGACAAATACTCCAAAGCAGAGATAATGCATAAAAAGTTATCCAGAGTTTATGCTTTATTTCAGAGAGGGTAAAATAAGCTTATTTTTTAAGTATACAGAATAACAATTCGCATGAGGGAGGTACAACTGGCCTGCCTGTTCACATATCCTGACAGTAAGGGTATGTTGATGAAAACCCATCATTGCTTGGTTCCAAGTGACCCACTGCTCCTGCCCTTGCATGGCTTAGCCATCATGGTGTGACCTTTGGCAGAGCCCAGCATTCGCTGACAGAGGAGTTTGTCTGCAGCTAGAGTGAAACTACCCCTCTACGGATCTAAGCTGAGCTAACAAAACCAATTTTCTGGCAGCAGCACAGTGTCCACACTTGGGATTTTGCTGACAAAACCGTGACAGCCAATGCACTGGGTGACACCAGCAGAACTGCCTACCACAGATTTGGCTTGAAAGGCTGCAAACCTAAACATACCCAAAGGCTTGACTGCAGAAGGGGGTATGACAATTCCCAACTACCCCCAGGACCCCACAGCCACATACACCACAACTCCAAGGCACACAGCAGAAGTCAGAACATAGCAAGACATTAAACAAAAATCAGCCAAGTTACAAGTACATCACTCCAGCTCAGAAATCAGTTACTAAGTGACAAGGTTCAATGAAACTTTACAGACAACTTGATTTTATTATCCATCTCAGGGGATGCTACTGTTTTCCTGCAGGAGACAGTACACTGGGCTACACAGGCCAGTAGTCCAGTGAGGTCAGTAGCCCCAGTTGCGACATTATAAATGCAAACACCGCACTCTGTTGTGTTACAAATGCAAACAGAAACAAACAGTAAAGAAAAAGACAACTTAGAAATTCACACTTCATACAAACAGCTCCCGCTACCCTCCAAGCAAACTAAAAGCACTGTGAAAACTCCAGAGTTATCTCATGAACTGCGTAACGAACAGAAAACGTGGAAGATGATGAAATGCTCAATATATTGTGCTCATTGGAACAAACTCAAAGATGTTACTTGCTTATGTCTGAAAACAAAAGGTTTAAAAAGAATGATGTATATATGCTTCCTGTTATTTGAACAGGTTTATACTATGAATATTCAGTTCTCTTTCTCAGGGTGTTGCTCCATCCCTCTAAATTAGGGCTAAATATGACAGCTTTTCAGGGCTTCCAGTTGGCAGCTGTACAGAGATAGAACAAAAAGGCTGACTTTAGCTAACAAACTCTATAAATGTGAAGGTGCTAAGGGACAGGGCTCTCCACAGCAACTTCTGTACTGAAGTCCTTAACCTTGGGTTGGATTAAAGCACGTGCTACCACAAAAGAATAACGAGGTATAGTTTCAACCTGAATAATCCTATTTAGAGGTTGTTTCCATCTGTGGATATTCACTGTGTGTTCTGTTTAGAAAAAAAGAAAGTGCTTAAAGTGGGAGGCTTTCCCCCACATCACTGCCTTGGGACCACAGCACAGGGAGCCAACTTACACTCACCACAGTCATGGCAAGGAGAGGGAAGGAAGATTTCTTTCAGGGATACACCCAAAAAGCTGCAGCTGGTTTTCATTTTTAAGAACAGAGTCCACTGAAACACAGATGCCTTATAAACTACATGTACAACGAAGAAATGTGAGGTTACACCTCTGCGGACAGAATGTAAAAGACCTTCTTTTGATCTGTGGCAATTTTCATAGATATTTTCCCAAAGATGAGCTAATTCTGTTACTTCCATGAATAAAACTCTGCTGTAGAATAACCTCAACATTTGTTGTACCAAAGCAGTATTTTTAACACTAAGAGATAATAACACCTCTGCTCTTCAGCATTTTCTACCCAGGAATCCTAATCCATTTTTGAGACAGAACATCTACTATAATCTGTTTCAAGACCTGTGGTACACCCACTATGCACACACTTCATACCTTTGAAGTGAAGGCATAAAGAAATTATCAAAAAATGGAAACCACCACATAAATGCGATTGTGTAATCTATTCACCAAAAAAAGCAATATAAATAAAACACACATGGCTTATAGAGCCTGCCAGGGTCTTTTGGAATGATATAGCCTATATTTATTGAACATGAATTTTTACTTAAAAATATTTAAGGTGATTTTCAGACATATAATTACTGATAAGTACAATCTATTCAGAAAGATCTGTATATGCAAGGGGAAAAAATCAGTAATAGAAATATTTACAAACAAGAACTCATTCAAAAACAAAACACCAAAAAAAAGCAGGTATATTACAATATAAAAGTGGCACTAATAAGAAAAAAATATGGTAAGTGTGATACACCTGAAAATGTCAAGTGTCATACAGGGAAATCAGGGAAGGGCATGGTGCAAAGCCCTTCACACACAGCAGCACACACAGACCAGCTAGGGGTGCTAGCTCCCTTCATCTAGACCAGACATAGCCTGGCATTAGGTGTCCAACTAGAGAAGCACCCCATCCATCAGCCTCAAAAGTGAGGACATGAGGAAGTCCTGAAGCCCCTCCTGGAGTTAAGCTGCATTTTCTTTCCAAAACACCCTGTAGTTCACACCTTCTCTGAGAGTGCCCTAGCTCTCCTCGCAGGCACTACTTTGGGTGCATTACAGTACCCTAATTCACAGCCTGTCTCTGTGGGTCTCTCTTTTTCCTGCTATCTCTTTCAATGAAAAGCACAACCACCAACTGCAGAAGTTTATGAGGAGCACGGTACCTTCATTGGGAGGAACTCAAAATTGTTGCAGACTTCCAACTAGTGTATGGTATGTTCTCGGGGGTGAAAGATGTGATATGAGTCAGAAAGTCAGGTTCCTCATGGGCAAGAGCTCTACCAACCTTTCATCGTGGGGAAGACCTCTTCCAACTGGGCTACTAACTGAATGGGAGGGAGTGCGCAAGGGAAAACTTCACAGCCATCTGTTGTGTTGGATGACTTATCTCTGGAGGTCTCTGAGCAGCACCATGATCAGACCAGGGCAGACTGATGCAGATATCCCCCCTGTGTGGAGATCAGAGGGGTCTAGGCCGCCAGTCACAATGTGACACTCCTGGCTCTTGGCTTTTGCCCCTCCACGAGAACATAATTTTAAGCAACTCACAAACACTAAGGGCAACTTAAATTACTAACTAAGTCACTGTAGCTCCAAGACTTTGACACACACCATAGTGCCAGGAGTAACTGTAAATGCAGGCAAGGGCTTTTAGACTTCCAGTGTGCATCCTAGGAGCAACGCCAACCTCGCAATTCAAGGATCAACCACAGAAAGGTAACTGGGTTCAAACAGTTATTTCCATTTTTAAGCGGTTTTACTTTACTAAAGGTAATAATTAAATGGAAATAAGCACTAGTATTAGAAGATGAATCAGAGGGCTGGGTTGCTCCGAGATACTGACAGCTCCAGTGAACTCGTGAATAAATGAGGGAAGAGAGAGATTTGGAAGAGTACGAACTAAAACAAATAATGTCTTCCTTCCTTCCTTCTTTTCACAAGGCGCTTCACTGGCTGCAGGAAATCTGTGGGTTGGTTTTACTGGGGCTTTTTGTTGCTGTTGTTTTGCTTTTCATATTCACAACAGACAAACTGACCTCGATCGAACTACGAGCTGAAGCACCCGCTGCCTGCCGAGGAGAGCCGGCACGACCTGTGCTGGATGCTGGGGAGCAGCCTCGCCGGCTCTCCCCTCCGGAGCTCCCCGCACAGCCCCAGTGCGGCCCCAGGCTCCTCGCTCGGGGTGCCTGGCCGTGCCCCGCAGCACCGCTCCCGCAGCGCTCACAGCCCCCTGCAACCGCCCCGGTTATCTGTCACTCAGATTCAGGCACCGGCAGTCAAACGCGCCAGCAATGTCACCACCCACTCGCATTATCCATCCGGTGAAGGACTAGGAAGCGCCGCATTGCCTAACCTCCCCGCCGCCTTCCCCTCGCACAGGAAATCCCCACCCCCCGCGGCATGACAGCAGCGCGGGGGGACCCGCGGCACCCCCTCTGTGCGCTCCGCATCCCCGACCGCCCTCCCGCACTCACCTCATCTTCCCTGCGGGGCGCGGCGGCCGCGGCCGGGGGCTGGCAGCGGAGTGCGGGAGGTGGGGGGGGGGGGGCTCTGGCGGCGGCGCCGCCCCACTCGCAGCGCCGGGCCCCGCGGCGCTACCCGGGCAGCGCGGCGGCGGCGGGCAGCCCCTGCGCCGGCCCGGCCATGTTGCCGGCTCCCGCCCGGCTGCTGCGTGTGCCTGTGTGCGCCTGTGGGCAGGACAAAGCGCCGCCACCGCCCGCCCCGCGCCGCCCCGCGCCGCTCCGCTCCCACGCGCGGCGGGGCCGCGGCACCGCCCCACCCCGCCCCGCGCAGCCTCCGCGGGCGGAGCGCGGGGGGAGCCCGGCGCGGTCCCCCTCGGGCAGCGCAGGTGCGGCGGGGCGGGCAGCGGGGGGCGGGCAGCGGCCGCGCACAGAACGTGGCAGCGATCGGCGGCTCCGGGCAACTGGGGCGCGGCGGGGGATCGGGGAGCTGACGGTGCCGCGTCCCGGCTGGAGCAGGGGCAGTGCCGCGGTGGCAGACCTCTCCTCTGCGGAGTGCTATAGGGGCCCAGCGCTAAGAACCGGTGCTGTTGTGAATGGAACCAAGGGCAAAAACTCGATTTCCAGCTGGTATTGCGGGGAGCTGCGTTTTCTGCCCCTTCACCCTTCACGCTTGCCCCAGAAGTTTCCTACCGAGGTCTCTCACTGCTGCCATTGAGTCCATTCTCTGCATCTTGCCTCTCCCCCCACCACGGGCTGCCCTTGGGCTTTCGTTCAGCCCTGCTTCTTCCCTGGCAGCTCTCGTGCCCCACTCCACATCCCAGCCTTCTGTTCTTCTTCCAGCCACCTCCTGCCAGCTCTCTGAAGCAAGTGGCGAATCGCATCTCCATTAGTGGAAACAGCTTCTTTACTGGTCCAGAAACTGAAGCTTCCCCTGCCCCTCTCCACATCTGTTTGCTTCCTCCCATACACCACCCATTAGAAAAAGATGATACTGAGAATGGTGTCGCTTGGATATCTTCAAGGGTCTGGCACAATAAGGGACCAAAAACTGCAGTTGTTTCTCAAGTTTTTCATACATTGGTCACCATCATTTTATTGGCACTTCTCAAGATTAAAGGCTCTTCAGACTGACAGTCTGTGCGTTCCTCTCCCACAGATCTCCCGCAGTTCTGCAGCATCCAACTTGGGACACAAAAACCCACCCCCAAAAAACACAAACCAGCAGCCATGTAATCTCACAGCAAGCAGTGGGTTTCCAGGCAGCCAGCAAGTCTGTGCACAGTGTGTCTGGAACAGAAGTGATTTTTGTCCCTCTCCCTCGCTCCATGCATCTGTGCCCCAATTAACACTGCTCCAATCGCTCCCTGAGACCCACCTCCACCCGCTCATGACATGCAGGGCAAGGAGGCCAAAGCTCCTCTTCCTGTGTGCAGTGGCAGTTTCAGGGAGACGGGCTGTGGGCACCCACGTACTCCTGGAAAGCTGGGCCAAGTGTTGGTAAGGTACCCAGGGTGCAAAGCAAGCAGGCAATGGGACCATGCTGGAGGCAATGTGGCACAGCACAGCCTGTGCATGGGGTACAGAGCAAAGCTGTGGGGGCTATTTTTAATATAAATACTTTGTGGTTTTTTTCTCTTTCTCTGAAAAGTTGAGGTTTCCAAATATTCAAACCAATGCAACACTTGTTTTTACTGTAATAGCAGTCTATGCCTCTAGAATAAATGTTGTAAAAATCAAGCCTGTAAATTTGATGCCCTAGAGACCTATTTCACTATTGGCTTGTCAAGTCTTGCTGCTGCCTATGGCAGCTCCATTCCAAATGAAAATATACTACAACAATAACATTAATAATATGACAGCAACAAAACTTGTGGTAGCAATAATGTGTATGCCTTTTATTCAAGGCCATGCTTGTTTCGTGATAGCTAAAGCAAATCTGATAATTGCTGTTTTCAATTACCAGTAAGATGGTAAAAAAATAAGTGAGGACAGAGTTACTGAAGGGTCAGGGGGATGGAGCCCCCATCTGTTCCGTACCTCACTAGGACAGAGTCCCCTGGCAGGTCTGGGCCACCCTCTTCCCAAGTCACCCCACCAGTTAATCCAAGCTCCCTTCAGACAGAGAAGGTCTTTCTGACTGAAGCAGTTCCCCCTGTTACTAAGGGGCCTCCTCATTTGTTTGAAACTAAAGCTTATAGTCCTAAATTTCCTAGAAGGCACACTAGGTGTTGTTTGTATAAAGAAATAACTGTGTCACACCACAGATCTGATATGCAGCCTCTCCAGAGTGACAGTGGCTTGGAGAAATCTCACCCCCATAATTTGCAATGGCACCGATGAAAGTAGCAAGCTTACAAAGAAATAATGAGCAAAAATAAAACCTATTTTCTCATTACTATCATCTGACTAATCCTTTAGAGTGTGGGTCACTGACCAGCGCATGCAACATATGGGAGACAGCATAAGGCAAGGAAGATGTGTATTAAAATAGAAAGTTTTGTGGTAATTGCACTAGAATTTAAAACACAAAGAGTAAATCCATATGTGAGTTCACTGATAATGTGGGTTTTTTAAATGTAATGTCTTTCAGCAAGGTTTATAACAGACACAAATCAAATAGGCAACAAAATGTACCATGGTTATGAAATAAAACTAGAGTGAGCAAAAACGTCTTCTGCAGAGACTTCATCTGAGTGTGCAGGCTGCACGGCAGAAAGGGGCATCTGGTGCTGCAGAGATACTCGTGAGTCTTTACAAAGAGCTAAACTAAACCCACTGCACGCCCCGGTGCTGACACATCCAGCTGCCCACAGGGGACTGCAAACACCCGGGCAGGGCACCACCACTTGCAGCTCCGTACCTGCATTGCCTCCTGAGAAGAGGTGCTGTCCTTGGGCACGTTGCAACACCTCACTGGCTATAAACTTGTGCAATGTCTGCCCGTGCAGAGGCCTGGGAGGCTTAATTGCCCATGAGGCAGTTTGAGAACTGACGCAGAAATGCAGAATGTGTAAGATTACTGGTCAATTATACTGTCTGCTTTATTTATTCTTACATAAAGAAGCAAGAGAGAAAAGGAGAAGAAAATTTATGTAGTCACACATGTTAATCTTGCTGGCCACTAATGGCACAGAAAGAGGGGATCAGTGTTAAAAAATCTCTGTTGTATCAGAATCCACACAGCTTTTTCCTACAGGTTCATGGGTGCCCACCACATCACTTCACTGACAGAAATTCATGACTCAACCGTGTAATTGTTTTGCTGGGACACATCTTACACTATATTGCTATAAGAACAGTAAGACTTCCAAGAGACTTAAGCTGTTAATTTGTATGAACAAATATATAACCCCAGACATAGTCCTGCCAATTTACCTGGTCTTTGCCCAGGGTGAACTGCTGACCCAGCAGGGTGTATCTCCATCCTGCTGGCCTTGTTGGCCTTCCTGCTTCCCCTCACACCCCTAACTGCGAATCCTCCTGCAGAGCTCACAAAGACCTGCACAAGCAAACTGCTGTCCCTGGGGTGTGTCTTTCCTGGCTGAGACCTCCTGCGTGGCAAACCCTGATGGATTTTCCCCCTCAGGGTCCTGCTGCAGCAACTGCTGTTGCCACTTCAGAGATTTCATGTGAGGAGAAGAAGGAGGAGGAGGACACCCTCCCTAAACAGTCACGCAGCCTGGGGCTACATCCTCTGTAAATATCCTCCTATCAGGAGCTCAGGGTCATCCAGCTGTTCTCAGTGAGTCAATGCCATGTGCAGAGCTACGTGCCCTTGCTGCAAAAGTCTTGTAGGGATTTTTTTCCCACTGAATTTGTCCAGCTCAGAGATTTCTGTTGGAACTCTCAAGCTTTTCTGTGGGCCACACTATTGTCCACAATAACCTGGTTTACATGGATTTTTTTGGAAGGCTTTTCCTAAGCATGGAGGATTTAGCCTTGTGGAAGTCACCCTTGAAAGGAATTCATTATACCAATTCATTATACCATGTCCAGCAATACACATACACATCTATTTCTGAACAGTTGTTCCTCAGACAACGTGACTTACAACTTCACCAAAGCTCAAGTTTGGTTTCAGTTGCACAATTTCACAGGCACCTCACTGGGGGAGAGAGAATACACTCACCAAAGTCAGCCACAAAGTGTGATTCAGTGATTCCCAAAACTCAGAGGGCTTCAGTCCGGTTTCCACCTATTACCATGCCCTAGTGCTTGGCCACCTAAACATTCCCTGTCATCTTCAGGACCATTTGGCAAAGGTCTAAGTTCCACCTCTAATCTGTTATGGGAGCCCAAAGGGCAGCCCTTGTGAGGCCCTGGCAGCAAGACAGCGCACATCACCCACTGCTGCACAGGCAGCCAGTGTGGCCCATGCTGCAGGGACTGCAAATAAAGCTGCAACCAGAGTCCCCAAAACCTGGATTCCTTTAGCAAGGCTTCATCCAGTCTTGGGGTGAGGAGGAAAGAGCAAGAAGAGGGTAGGACAAAGTGGCAGAAGAGTCTGGCAGGAGCTGAAGGGAGTAAGAGAACCGAGACAGAAAACTGAGGGAAATACAGAGGTTTGGGATTCTTGTGACAAGAAAGGAAGAAAATAGAAAATTAGATGAAAAGGGCTAAATCTTTTTAACAAAAGAATAAAGAAGGGGAAAAAGACAAGAAGGTGGAGTGGAATAGGAAAAAGCAGAGAATAAGTAGGAAAAAAATACATTGTTTATATACTTTAATTCTGTATTTTATTATATTCCTCAAGTGAAGATGGGAACCAGCAAAAGGAGGGGTCCAAACTGTGCTCTCAGGATGGTGTGTGGGATAGTCAGTACCTTCTCTTGGAAAGGGAGGAGCCCACTGGCACTTATATTTTTCCCATTTTGCCTCAGGAGAGCGGGGTTTACAATCACTAGGAAGGCTGAAGCAGGAAGCTGCTGCTGGGTAGAGCTCTGCTTTGCAGGCAGACCTTGGGGACCTGGCAGAGTCTTATCTGTTCAAGGCTATCCGTGATTTTTCCTTAGCAAAAGCAGCAGTGTTCTCACCCAAACTAATCGCAAAGATCCCAGCACAGAAGCGATGCTGTGCTCCTGAAGTCAGAAGTAGTTGGGTCACTCCAGGCTGCCTAACTGCGCATGGCCAGATTTGCTGCTGAGCAGGAGCTGTGCATACGGGAAATGCCAGAGGGCTTTTCACTTAAACTGAGCCTCCTGTCAGCTTGCTCTCCAACTGTTCGAGCCATAGACAGGGACTCTCAGAGCTCAGCTTCTGCTCTTTTTTAGGTGCTGTAAGGAGGCCAAACGCTTGAACCTCTGCTGTAATAACCTCCCCCGTGGTTATACACTGATGTCATGAATTTGGACTTATGATGTCAATGAAAGCTGCTGAAAAGGAGAAGCTGGGCAGGAAGGAAGGAGCCCCTAAATGTTAACATTTATCTTAATGAGAAACTGAATCCAGAACGAACAGCCAAGGCAACTGATTTTGTAGAGAGAGGCATTCTCTTCAGGCTGCCTCAAGCAGACAGTTCCCTCTTCAGCACGCCTCTGCAGTGCAAGGGCAATGCAAGGCAACGGCAAATTACAGTCATCTAATGTGGCTGCAGAACTCATCCAGCCTTTTTAATTTTTGCTTTCTAACCATAATGACTGAACAGCCTGAAGGATATTTCTTTAGCCTACAATCTGGAATCTGTAGGAAACGTAGCTCACATAGCACTGATGGCCAGAATCCACAGAACAGCTGAATTTGCTTCCCTCTGGCTACATGTTTATTTTAGGCAATTCCACGGGTCAGACTTGAAAAAGTTCATCTTTTAGAAGTGCCTACTAAAAGCCCGTTCACTTGCACAGAGACCCAGAAAACAGGTTTCTGCTCTCATGGTTATAACCTCAGCACCTCAGACTAGACGCAAAGAAGCAGCTTTTAAGGTACAGATATGTCCACTACAAGCAAATGGAAATGTCTGCCTTAATTTAATATAGTTTGTAGATAGCCAAAGGTGGTAAAACCAAGCCCGTGCTGAGTTGGGACTGTGAAGCTGGTGCGGAGGAACCACTTTTCATGGAGTCCAAGATCTCAAGCTTTCATAACAACACAGACAAAACACAGGAAGTGCCTACAGAATCTGGTGACCCTCACAGCATAGCGGCTCTGTCAAAGGAGGCATCTTCTTGTATTTCCACATTTGGCAGGTGACCAAGGGAACCCACAATGCTGCAAACCGTCTTGGCTGACAAAGGTTCCCCCAGTGGCATTCACAGATGAGCCCACTGGTGTCACCACTGACACAAATTAGGTCTACCAGACAGTATGAGATGGCAGCTTTGGCTGAGCTGTCTTCAATGCCTCCATGTAAATGATCATGTAGTCTTCTACAATTATTTAATGAGGGAGCAAAGTTGTTCCATTAAGAAAAATGAAATAACCACGGAACTGCATGACTAAGGAGAAACATCAGTCTCTCCCAGCAAGAGTATGAACTGCTAAGGTACTCACTCATCCAGCAGCCTCCGTCAAGGAGCAGACAGATCTGGGTGCAATTCTGTCCTTGCCCTCAGGAGTCGGTTCCTTATCTCCCATCTTCTGGGCTAGATGCTCTGCCTTCAGGCAAGTCTTCTGAAGGGAAGCCTGTGACAGCCAGAGCAGCACAGCCGTGATCAGACTGCTCCAGCATGTCTCTGAATCCCAGCCAGCAATGGAAGAGAAAGATTTCTGTTTAGGCTTCTCCCAAGTCTGTTCTTTTCACCAGTAATTAAAGTGACATTTTCTCTGCCATCTGTAGGATTTTTGAGGATGCAATCAAGTGATCTATCAGCAGCCCTACTTCCAGGGATGGAGGAGAAAACACAGCAAAAAGACCTCCTGCTTCTCTGAACAGAACCTGTAGAGATGAAAAATGCCAACCTTTGCAAAAAAGGCTCCGTTTGTTCTTGGACATTCTTGCCACATGAATGATTTTGAAGGGAAGCAATATCCTCTAATCTTAGTTCTTTAGAAGAATAAATTTGACCTAAACTTTTCACATAGGAAACATGCCCTTGTATTAATTAGAAGAGTAAAAAAATCCATTTTAACAAAACTGATTTGCTTTGTGAGAAGATTCTTTTAATAATTTGAAACGGTGTGTTTTGGAGTTTTTTTTAATTCAATAGCACTGAAAAACTACTTCCTCTTACATTTATCTTCTTGCTTCACTGCTATTTTTTTACTTTATTTTTTTTAATACCGTGACTGCTTTTTGTAGAGCTCATCTGCTGGAAATTAGAATCACAGAATCATAGTTAGGGTTGAAAAGGACCTTAAGATCATCAAGTTCCAACCCCCCTGCCATGGGCAGGGACACTTCACACTAAACCATGCCACTCAAGGGTCTATCCAACCTGGCCTTGAACACTGCCAGGGATGGAGCATTCACAACTTTCTTAGGCAACCCATTCCAGTGCCTCACCACCCTCACAGCAAAGTACTTCTTCCTTATATTTAACCTGAAATTCCTGTTTAAGTTTAACTAATACTTGTCAGGTTTCAACAACCTGTCAAAACCAAGCACTACCAGAAGTATCTCTGTGCTAATAGTAAATAATCAAAGGTAGTAATTCAAATGGTACATATAGAATTGAGTTGAAAAAGTTGTGATATAATACAAATACGTGTCCTTTAGGGCATAAATATATGGAAACAGGCAGAAGTAAACAAAGTCATGAAAAGCCACTATTTGAAAATGGGCAATGAACCTAAAAAGCAGATTAAATCTGCATTTATTGTATAAGCATATAGCAGAGAACAGAAAAAGTCTTTTGAAAACATATGTACTGTTTTCTGTATAATTTAAGATTTGGATACTGTCAACTTCAGTAGCTAATTACTTTGAGTATCCTGATGCAGAAGCGTTACCTGAATACATACACTCATCATTTTGGAAAAGCATGACAGTTGTACTGTTGCAGTGAGTGTAGGATTTCAAAATCCCATTGCTAATCTCCCTAAAGCAACAGAGAGAAAAAATCCCTTCCCTAAAAATATTTCCAAATCTAAGATTGTGTGTCCTGGGTTCTGCTGTAACCTTTATTTTTTTCCCTTCCTAGTAGCTGGTGCAGTGCTGTGCTTTGGCTTTAGCCTGAGAACAGAGCTGATAACACATTGATGTTTTAGTTGTTTTAGCGCTTACTCTGATCAAGGACTTTTCAGCCTCTCCTGCTTTGCAAGTGAGGAGGGGCACAAGAAGCTGGGAGGAAGCAGAGACAGGACACCTGACACAAACTAGCCAAAGGGGTATTCCGTACCACAGCACGTGATGCCCTATAAATAAACTGGGGAGAGTTAACCAGAAGGGACTGATCACTGCTTGGGTCAGGGTGGGTATCGGTCGGCAGGTGGTGAGTAATTGTATTGTGTAGCACTGCTGTTTATTGTTTTTTTCCTTTCCCCTTTTGGTTTTCAGTACACAAGAAACATGAAGAGATGAATCTCTGAGCAATGCTACCCATGCTGCTGCCAAGATCAGGGGAGGGAAGGAGCAGCAGAAGAAGCCTGGCTGTATCTCCAGCCACAGACTTGAGAACCAGCCTTACACTCCATGGAAGGTCAGGAAAAGACAATTGCTACAGAGTGAGCATTAGGTGAAAGAGTCCCAGGTGCTGCTAAGGGGATGAAATATGCCAAGTTCAGGAATAACTCTTTCTTCCACACACCATTCCAGCCCCCCCTTTTTTTTTCTCTTTTAAAGTATAAAAGAGAGCACTCCCAAGAAAACAAATAAACCCAAGAGCCAAGGAATAAGGGTGGAAGTAGGGAGAGCTGAAGATTATATATAACAATGGCAAAATTGTGTAGTATTTCCTGGATAAAGACAGAAGAATCACTTTAACAGTCATCAAACAGATATTTGGCTCAAGATGTTATCCACCATGTGCCAATTCAGTTAATACGTTTATCAGGTCTTCATAGAGGAACAAAGACAGATTTAACAGCAAAAAGTTAGAAACGGAGGAGCAGCAGAGGCACAGATGGGATGGGATTGTTGAAAACCCCTTTTGATCATTGGCACTAGGGATGAACATGCAGGATTCCTCATCTTTTTCTTGTAAGGGATAATAGTTTAAAATGAAGAAAGGGATCACAAATACATTATCACATCCCAAGAGCAGCACCATGGGAGAAGGATGAAAAGGAAATGACCCAGTCCAATTTACAGCTTCTGTTTTCTCTGTTGCAAGTAATGACAAATCACCTACAGTTCTGAAAGCAGAAAACCTGAAAGTACCCCATCTGCAAAAGCAAAACAAAATAAATAATAAACAGAAAGTACTGTGGCATAATCTATAAAGTATCCAGACAAGATGAGAACCTGTCACTTGCATATTAAAACCTCTTGGGACTGGATCAACCCTAGAGATGGTAGGGAAATTATGCCTTAGTTTCACACACTTCATACAGAGAGATATTGACATCGTGATCAGAAGTTGCTCCTCTGCCCATTTATTTTCTTCTTCACCTTGCTCCTTCCTCTGTAGAAGCTCAATATGTGGACTGATACAGCTGCACAGCTAAATCAGATGCGGAAACTGACGACAAAGAGGATTTTCTCTGTTGCTGTTTGCTTGCTCGGCCTTTATTTTTTTGTATTTCCCCTGAAGTGATCTTAACTGGGGTCCATCTTCCAGCTGGGCTCTCCCTATAGTCACAACAACTCTTGTGCTGCATCTGGGGGCAAAGCCTCTTCCTTCAGTGACACTGATAGATAATGTCATGTTAAAGTGTCCCTAAAACCCTGGCCTTGAAAAGTCTTGCCTGAGAACAAGCTCTTAACACAGGAGCTCTTCCCATGAGCATAGCCCTGTGCACTGCAATGACACCCCTCCACCAGCTGAGCACTCAGAAATAACTGATGTGTACTAGAGGCAGAACCAAGGCAGGCTGCAGGTGAAAGCATGTGGCCTGTCCTTCCCTGCTGTGGAGTTTCACCCTCTAGGCGTGCATTAAGAATCACATTCCAGCATCATGTTCACTCATTATGTACCCCAAAAATCTAGATTTTATTCCCCAAATATTTTCAAATACAGCTCTAATAGAGAAATTACAAGTGTGAGTCATTAAGTAAAGCCCTCTCTTCTACAAGTTTCTCATGTTGAAACAAAGATATTTCACTAAACAGGAAGAATGCATTGAAAATACACTTTAATACATGTTTATTGGTGTCCTGCACTTTCAGTGTAGGAGGTTGGAGATGCAATAAAAAAAAAAATTCAAAATTTATTGATTCCATTTTACGTAAATCACTCTAAACAACCAGTGCTTTAGAGTTCAGAGAATTAATGTTTACTGTCCATTACAAGCAAAATTTTAATATCACCTTTTCTGAGAGAGCTTAAAACTCCATTTTTAAATTCTTCAGATACATTCCTTGAAGTAAACAATACATTTCAATCTGTGTCACAATCAACATTGATAAGGCCTTCTTAACCATTTTATGCCACCTCCACTATTACTTCATTGCAAAACACAATCTTATTTCGTACTATAAATATCCATCCATGCACAAAACACAGGGGCCAGAAGTTACACATTAATATCTCATGTAGGCTTCGAAGACTTCTTTTACCCTCTGCAGGTTTATGGTACACTTAAAAAGATATCTTTAGACTTGGTCTACTTGGTCTTAAAATACAAATATACAATATCCATAAGCATAAAAAAGTAAAGCTAGATTGCCTTACCATTTGTTATGAACTGCTAAAATCTTATACATGTACAATATAGCATCATGCGGATTAATATACATATTAGTTAAATACAGCAACCAATAATGGGGATGTGGCCAAGCTTTTTTGTTCTGTTTTCAAAAAGAACGTGATCATGTACAAGTAAAAATACTTTTAATTTAAACTCATATGGAACACCTGAACCACATAGACATCTGTAAACCCTGCTGAGATATTCAGGTCAAACTGGGCATAACCTGCTGATTCACTTAAAAGGGAACACAGCTCCTCACAGGTGATTCCCAAGGTGTGCTGTTCCCAAGAGAATGCAAACTTACCAGCATTCACATTTTTAGGTCTAGAACACTAGTTTTTGCATCTTACATCTCAGTTTATACTTTCTGCATCTACCCTTCATCCTCCACCAGGAGCTATTCGGTACCTTGACACTGTAATAAATTTTTCTAAATAAGTAGATATACAGTACAAAGTGTAGATAGTGAAACAAATAAGCACATATATACAGTCTTTGAAAGGCATTTTTTGTGACCATTTTAGCAGTGTTTATAGAAAACATTTAAGATAGTCACATTCTGCTGATACCACTGTATTGCAAACTGTCAAGCCACATGTCTTATATTAAACTTGTACTGTACTGTGTATTGTACAACAGAAAACGATCATTCTTAAGGTGTGACACAATGAAAAAAATATAAATCACTAGACTGAGTAAGATAACCAGCACAGGGCTTCATTTTCCTGAGGTTTGTAAGAATTTTTTAAACAAAAAATCACAGTGACCAGGCTAAACTGCAAACATACTGTTCAGTTTTAAATATACAGTTTATACATAAGTTCTGTGCATGGTTGACTCAACTGTGTATGTTCACACTGATGTTTCCCTTAAATGACTCGCCACTGCATAATACTTGTATCTTTTCCGCCTGTGGAGATGAGATGGGTGTCTTCACAGAGGAAATCTACATTAGTTACATGACTACTATGTCCACCGTACACATGGCTTGGAGCCTAGAAAACACCACAGTAGTGAGAATATAAGCTGTCATAAAATCGTATTGTTATAACATTCATACAACAGTGAAACCAAGGCATCACATCATTCCCTTAAAGTATTTTGATATTAAGCTAAACTTTAAATTTAATTGTAGTTTCGATTAACCCTAAGTAAAACCCTCAGGCATAAACATATTTGCATTCTTTTGTTTGGGGAGAGGGCTTGTATATTCGTTTGCTGTTCAGAGGTTTTGTTGCCCATAGGAAAACAACACTTAATGCAATTTTGCAAATTACAAGAGTAAATTTTTTGGAAACACCTTACCCTAAATTGTGAACATGGATATGAGAAGAGATGTACTTTGCCAAAATCATCCCCTGTTGATAGCAGTTTTCTCCCATGCGATCGACAGACAGCATTGATATCTGTTCCATCTGAACCTTCAGGCCATACACCTGAAACACAGAGGGACTAATTAAAGGTTTTCGTAAAGGAAATTGAAGTGACAGCTTAAGTTTTTATTAAAATATTAATAAAGGATTACTTGTTAAAAAAAAAAAAGAGAGAAGATAAAAAGAGAACTATAACTGCTGCTGAGCCACTATGTGTACTTCCATACCAGCAAAGACCAGATACTAATAGGAAATCAAGCACATAAACAAACACCGTATTTCCCCTAGTCAAAGTGCTTTTTACTCTGAAAAAAAAAAAAGAATTCTGCTGAATTATGGACATGTGTCTGAGTCTAAAACAATTTTCATGTGTTTATGTAGAAAAATAAGTTACTGCTTTTATTTTTCCTTCTGCTTATGTATAAGCTAACATACTTTATACTACTGTAGTCTGAAAAATTACCTATATATGATTCAACACACTTTTTATATTACTAAAGCTTAAAATCTATGAAACAAGAATTTATATAGTTTAAAATGTTTTTAATAATTAAGAGATCCCTCAAAAAGAAACTGAACCTACTATAAATTTTTAAAATGCTTTTGTTTTGCTGTAATTCTCATACTTCCTCAAATACTCTGCTTGCTGTTCTTGCACAAAGTGGTGTTCTAAAATTAAACTGTAAGCTCATCAATGCAAGGACCCAATCTATGCGCCACATCTTTAAAGCCTCTGAATACCTGCCTGTAATAAACTGCAATGGTAACAAAATCCAACCAGTTACTACAGTTTCATTTTATGTATGCAGTACTGCGGTGGTTTGCTTTTTTTAAATCATTTTTGTAATTCAGATTTTATCTAATCCCTACTCAACATAATTGACACCTAACTTTCAGAGACAACTAACATAATCAGTTATAATGTGTGTTTTCCCATTATGGTTTGGCATTATAATTTTCAATAACAGTCCCTATGTCACACATCCTCTGCAGTGTCCCCCTGAAGTCCCACCACTTGAGTGCATGGTCTTTGTTGTTATTACAGGTCAGGGTGGCTAAGTCTGAGTCTCCTCCTGCTTGCCCTTCCATCTCCTGGAAGGATGCCTAAGCCTGTGGGCAGGGCAGGCACACTCCAGCTTCTCCTTCTTTGGGCCAGTCATAACACCAAAGCAGGCCATCTGCCCTGCACTGTGGAAAGAGCTTGCCTTCAACCCACATGGGATTCTGCCCAAATACAGTCTTTGTATCATTGCACTATATCATTGTATTCAAAGGCACTGAGGAAGTGATTCCATGCCTTTATAAGGAATTACAATTTGGAGTAAATAAAATTAAACACAAAGTACTGATTTGTGGACTGCCCGTAACTCTCCTAGTATGTGTGGAATCACCTCTTTGCTAGATCAGGGACAGTAGAAAAGAGGCTTAAAGGAAGGTGCAAAGAAGAAACATGGTAATTGTTACTTGCAGAGTTATGAACACATAGAATGAAGAGACAAACTGTTTTAAATAACTGCTTTGACAAAATGGAAGCTGTATGAACATCAGATGCTAGCTGAAAAGAGGCAGGAGTCTTCTCAACAAGTCACTGTGACAAGCTGGAGATAAAGGAAATGGTTTAAGAAATAAGACTGCCATTTTGAAATGGGGAAGGGATACAAAATTTATTCTAATGCCTCATAGCCTTTTTTTTTAATGTGTAAAGTGAATCCGCTTGGCTGAAAAACTACGTGGTTTTTTCCCCATTCTCTGCAGACATGGAAAGACAACCATTTCCTTTCTTATATTTGAAGACTGATGCTATGCTTTTCTTCTCCTCCTCATCTCTAAAATGCATTAATTACATCTTTTCTCCCAGAACAGTATTTAGATGGATAATTATTCAGCACATTATCTGTTGGGCCAATGTGCAAAAACCAGAAGCAGCTATTCCAGCTGCAACTGGAGCAGATACTGATAAATGGATGATTACTTCACATTTTGCATGGTATCTTTTTCATTACACATCCCACTAATGCATTTGCCTCTCCTACAACAGCATAATGCTGTTGACTCATGTTCAGTTTGCAAGAGTAATCTGATCTTTCTGTGCAGATCTCCTCTCTCACCTTCTCTCCTCCCTTCTGTATTTGTGCAACTGGGTTCTGCTGTTCAAGTGAATAACCTCCTATTTGCCTCTGTTGAATTGCCTCTTTTTTTCATACCAGTCATCTATTTCTCAAGACAATTTGCTAATCCTGCAGCTTCACAACACCTACAAATTATATACACTGTAATTATATACATGCCAGTAATAAATATATTCAAACAAATATAATATGAAACATATATTCTTCTAGTCAGTTTTGAATGCAACCAGTCTGAGCTCTGTCCTGCTTGCAGTGTTGTCTGGCTTTGCACAGCATCTTACATTTCTTCTGTTCCTGTCCTTCACTCTCAAATATCCATTTTTCCAAAATGGGGCATGTGATACGCACTGATGCCTTACTTGCATATCCAGCAGCACATGGCTCTTGCAAAGGCATACAGTTCAGTAAGTGTCTTAATGTCTTTAGTCCTTCACAATTACATGTGTTTGTATCACTAAAATATCCTCCCTTGAATACACTTCGTTGTATGCTGTTGATTTTCAGTTGAATTGTCTCTATAAACATTTCCAGGCTGACTAATCAGTTTGTATGCTTGAAGACAGGTGTTCAACAGATCAATATTCCTTCCCCTCTCCATTGGTTATGTTGACCTGCTAGTGCTATGCGTATTAGTTGTGATTTTTAGGTGGTTCTGCTAGAGTGAGAAAATACACCTAGTTTCAGTCAGCCAGCAGCTACTGAAAAATCAACATAATAGAAGCCTCATATCCTTGATGATGTGATTACTTCTTCTGTAAAAAAGTGGGGCAATACTGACAAGCATTTGAAGTGGTCATACTAGCTGCTCTGAGGCCACAAAGTACTGAATAGTAGAGTAATTTCCAAAATTACTGGTTTCCAATTTATAATTTATAAGCTTCTTCAATTTATTATTCTACTCACTAACTCTGCACTTTTATCCTCTCCACATGAGCTCTGAAGGTAAATATATGATTTCACAGGTATTACATTCATTCTTCTCCATTTTTCCAGTACTCAGACTGTTCTCTGCAAAATAAGTACTAATAGTCTTGAGATTATGCTAACCAGTTGTTTTGACAGATGGAACAAGGTTCCTCACACTCAGATAAAACTTTCCAATGTACTCCTTCCCTACTGAAAGCAGAGGTCTTATCCTTTCATTACTGGCACTAACTGGGCTAACATCAGATTGCAGCAAGTCTTCGAATAAAGACATTAAAAAAAGAGAGAGAAGTGTTAAGGTTTTTTAAGACTTCAGCCTTAGCAGTGTCTTCTCTCTGTCCTCTCTGCATTACAGACGAATACTGTCACTGGCCCTTCTGTTATTTCTGTGCTTGATGCATATGCATTTATGTTTTAGCTTTGATTATGTGTCTCCTTGGTCCTCCAACAGATTCTACTTTCTGCATTCCTCTTCCTTTTAGGAAAAGGCAACAGCACTTTAACCAAATTTGTGTCTTGCTGTCACTCCTATCTTTCCTCTGGGCTAGCAGTTTGTGCACTTCATACCGTCTAAGGAACTACCATATCTCGCCTTTTCCCCAGCTTCAGATCTTCCCTAACAGGGCTTTAGATTCTGCAGTTTGCCTCCCTCAAGTCCATTATTTCCATTCAGTTGCTCATTTTGCTTCCTGTACTAAGGATCACACCTCCCTATTTCCACAGTCATTCCTACACATGATTCATTCACTTTCTCAGCAAATTCTTTCCAACTCCCTGGAATCAAATCTGGAAGAAACTCCCCTTGAAGTGCTTATCTATTTCCTGTATCAGAAGAATTTTGAGAACTTGCAGGTTAGCCACTATAGTGCAATTTTTTTCCCAAAAGAGACTGGAATAGTTAAAAGCTCACATTCTTCGCAATTCCTTTTTGACTGATACTGCTAGCTATTAAAAAAATCTCCATTTGATTGTGCTGGAAGGATGAACAACAGTATAACCCTGCTACCATTTCATCTACAATTATTATGCATTATCTTTGCAACTTCCCAGTCTGAACCTAAGTGTATAGCTATGAATCCTCAGTATATATGGTGCTATATTTTCTTCTTGTGCATTGTATATCCTTTCTAAGTTATATTCTATTGCTTTAAAATTACTTTAAAACATCTTCACAATCTCTATGGAATTACTAAAATAATAACTGTGATAAGTATGAAAACTTAGCAGTTACTTTTACTTATTATCCTTGTCCTTGTTGCTTTAGCTTACAATAAACCAGTTCAGCATGGAGGACTGAAAGTATAACAATGTATATGCAGTATCCACAAATTCCCCATTGGCCCAGGAGATCATTTTGTTCCAGGGTCCGGCTCCAAAAGCTGATCTATAGCAAGAGGAAAAAACCCCTCTCAGGTATGACACTCCTCTCCTATGACTCTCTATGCACCAAAAGCAGCCCCATATTCTAACACCACTATATTTTGCATGAATCCAAATTGTAAAGCGAGAAATACTCACTTAAAGTAGTATGTCAGAATATTTGAACCTGTAATGCTAAATGCAAAGACTTTGTAGCTCTGCAACTGTGCCTCACATATACTCAAACCCCAGGAATACCTTAACATTTCTACTATAAGGGCCTTCACCCCTCTTATGAGGAGCACACTATGTCAACATGCAGCCAAGTCTTCTGGGATTTCCTCCTATTACTAAATCTGCATGTTGTAGTGATCTCCAAGCACTGCTTGTCAGTTAAATTATATAAAATTTGAATGTGATTTCCCAGCATGTTGATACTGCCATCCCATCTTTAGGTGCTTAAAACGTCCTTTCTGGCTGCCTGGAAAAACATTACTGCATCTATTTTAGTTGAAACATGGGTGAAAATTTTCAATGCTTACTGCTTGTACAAAACCACACTCTTCTCTGAACTCTACCACTGCTTCCTATTTTATCTTGAGGACTTAAGAACAGGAGCTTCTCATACTCACATTTTGTAATGATCTGCGTGCATAGCATAATGATGCTTTGTGCTCTACACACGAAGTCCCATGGAAAAAAACTGTCCTGATTTTGTTAGGTTTTTCTTGTTTCTTCCTGCATTCCTTTCACCTAAATGCTATATAATGTATCAAAATACATTGCAAGTACTTCATAAAGGAGACTTGTCAGCCATTTTGTGTTTGCACAGCACCTACTACAAGCAAAACTAGCTCTGGCAAGGGGATTTGGTGCAGCAGCTGCCTAAATAATTCCATAGAACTGGTACTTTGAATAAAAATTATGAGAAGTAACTAGTGTGACAGAAAGGGCAGTGTGCGATTTCTTCCTTGTCTCCTACTTTTGTTATAATTTTTGTACTTGAAGCTAGCAACGATATTAAACCAGAGTCTTTCTGGATTGAAATAAGAGGACAGATTGTAATAAAAATGGCATAACAGAAGTTCTGCATTTTTTCCTGAAATACGAATAGTTATGTTTCATAAGAAAGAGTTGGCAATCCGAGGATTTGTTAATAACAAGAATGGTAAGAGTTTGCAATATACTTACCAAAAACATGGAATCCTAAAGTGCAGGTGTAAGTGGCCCATTCTATATCTCTAGTTGTTTCAACACTCACGACTTGTTTACAAGCAGAGGGGATCCCTACAAAAGAAAAAAAAAAACAAAACCAACAACCAGATGATAACATCTTGAATTCTCAAATTGTATAGACTTTTGATTGCACCAGATGAATTAAAACCTATGGTCTATCTTGGCAGTTATATGGTCTCCTTTAAATTTCAAGTCTGCATTAGACTGCCCTAACTTTGCACAAAAGGACTAAATATAATTCTTACTCACAGTATAAGATTTCATAGTCTCCTGAATTAGACACAAGATATTGTGAATTAACAGACCAATCCAGATGAGTAATGAAGCTGGAATGACCCTACAAAGAGAAAAATACTGTATTAACTGCACTAACACTATCTCTAAATGTGACAGCACTAACACAGTGTTACAAAACATGCTTAAGTTACTAATATTGAACTAGGAGAAAAAGGTTAATTACCGAACATTTGCCAACTCTTGTGTATTTTCTTCCATTTTCACTTACGCCATATATATAAATACAGTTGTCATGGGAACCTATCGCCAAGAAGTTTCCATCTATAAACACAAAAGTGAACTGTAATTATTTCTCTAAGAAAGAACTTAGGAGAAGTTAGTGTGTCATGGGCAAGAGGAATTGCTCTATTTTTTTCTTTTGCAGATGAATATCAATGCATGTTTGAAGTTTACAAAACAGCAAGTTTATGCAGCAAACATTATTCTTGAAAGCACATGACACTTCTGGAAGCAGCCACGGTCCATTTAGGACTAACCTGATTGCAATAACCTGTGCAGTTAAGTTATATTCGGGTTTTTTCTTTTCAGTGAAACCATACTGAATATGTGTGGGAGTGAGGGAAGGAAAACTAGAGCTTAAGACACCACCCATTCAGTGTTGCTGGTGTTTCATGGTGTATTTATTTTCAACTTCAGTATGACAAGTGGGGAATTATTTTAAAACAAACCAAACCCAAATTTAATAAAAAAAAATTCAACACTTTCTTTTTTTTTACCCAGTAAATAAAGGCTCTCAAACCTGGTGAGTAACGCATTACAGACAGCTGTTCATTTCCATCTGTGTGTACAGTGACCAAGTCTTTTGTTTCCGTGTCGAACACAAACCACCTGTTGTAAATACAGAAAGAGGCCAATAAATCATTCCATAAGGCATTTAAATCTAATGTAATCTTGACCAACTTTTCTTCTGTCAAAATAGCATAAGTTTTACATCAAAAAAGAAAAACAGCAACTGCTACTTCGTTTGGTTTGTTTTTACTTTAAGACAAAGATAGTTTCTTTCCCATGTTTTTAATCAGAAAAACAATCAGACATTGACCTTGATATAAATTTTCAGATTTTAGTCTTTTTACTATGTCATGCATTAGAATAAAGTAAGCATTACATATAATGACTTCCTTTAATGCCCTTCCTCTATGCTATGCTGATGTTTAAATTGATGCCTACATTAAATCCTAGGGCAAAGGAAAACACAAGCAAGAATCAGGACCATTCTCTTTTGTTGAAAGACTAGCTATTTTTCTTTATTTATTTTTAAGTTAATTGATTTATTAACTTTTTATCTAATGTAATTACTTTTAAAGAACTAAAATTTCATTTGTGAAAATGTATAGATAGGATAAAGATAAAATTTGCACTCAATACTTGCATCAAATTACTAAAGACAAAGTAAAGATTCCTTTCAAAGCTTCTCCTTTTGATTTACTTTGCCCAGTAAGTAAAATAAATCCTTTATTTAGAATTGATATACAGCCCAAAACACTCTTGGCTCTTAACCTCCAAGCATCCTATACGGTCTCAGTTAAGTGGTACTGTTTTATATACTATATATATATATATACAAAGTCTGCCCTCAAGTGACATTAAAGGGAAGGATGAAGTTATGGCAAAGGCACTGCCTCCTATGACAGACCTCCAAGGTTATACCCAGGGCCACCATTGACCCACTACATGACTAAGGGCTCAATCTGCCCTGAAAGATACCGTCTTTCATCTCGGTTTTGTCTGTCTTTGCTTTACACTCTTCAGACAGAACAAGTCTCTTAATATGCATTTTTACACTGTGTCTAGCACAGTGGAACATTTGTCAAATTTTTGTTACAGCCTCTTGTTGTCACTGCATTAGAGATAATAAACCACTCACTACATTTTCCAATGAGCAACTTCTTTTATATGCAATTTCCTCTACACTGCCCTACAGGACTCAGAGATTTCTAAACTATCTGCAAAGTTAACCCATTATCTCAAATTCCTTCTTTAGTCTCTCCTTTGCCATGATGGACACAAAGATTTAAGATGTAGGTCACTTATGGTGGCAGCACCTCACATATATGGCCTCACTGATAACCTAGACACCTTGCCCTGTTCAAATCCACCTCCTCCCACTAATCTTAGATTGCTGCTCTCCCAGGGCAGAAACCATCTCTCAGCAAACACAGGTACTGGTCTAAGGCTAGGGTTTCTAGGCACTAAGGCAACATAAATTTCACTTTGAAGTTCAACAGAAATCAATAGGGAATGAATACATGTCATGCATACATCTGCAAAACAAGATCATGAACTTGTAGGTGACCTGGAAGTATCATGTTGTGTTGGTGCCTCAGGTGTAGCTCTGCACATCTTACCTTCCAGTCAGTGTCCCTACTGCAACAACAGATGCTGAGGGGTGAAAACCTGAGGACTGTGCTGGATCCTAAAATGTTTCAGAAGGAAGAACACTTTTTTTACCAGTCCAAGTTAGAACAGAAACACAGTTCAATTATCTGTCTCAGGAGCAGAGTAAGTCTGTCTTGTTTTGTTTGGGGTTTAGTGTTTTGTTTTGAGGTTGTTTTTTTTCCTCTTCAATACAAACTTGAGGCAAAAAAAGCATTTTTAACTGATTGAAATATTACCTAATAGATTCCCATCCCCCTCCATACAAGCCCATTGTTTGTTTTTTTTTCTTCACTATCTAAAAATAACTTGGCAAGCGATTTCATAACAGTAACATTGGCAAAGGCAGCTTCTCAACAAATCACAAACAAGTAAGAGATAAAAATAACTTCTTAAATTAGAGCTGAACTAAGAATTAAGTACCAAAGCTGCAGCTTACCTACTGTCTAAAGGACAAGCAATTATTCAACAAAGGTATGTACCACTTTGCATGGAGGGCTAACGTCTAGCTTCTAAGCACACAAACACCTTTTTCAGCATCTGCCAGTTGCAGCTTAGTGGGAGATTTAGCACATAAACTGGGTTTCTTATTTTGATATGCTATTTTAAAACATTTTACTTTGTATAGTGTATTATTATGGGACATTTTAAAACATTTTACTAGGCATACTGTATTATTATGGAGACAGAATTGCAGTATTATTATGGAGGTAGAATTGCAGTGTTTTTCTTACAATTTAAACATATGCCTAAAAAACAGGTAAGCGTTTTCTTTCTAATACTTGTTCAGTTACAAAGAATGAGCACCAGAGCCCTTCATGTTACTGCAGAAAGTCCCCAAATAAATAGCTTCCCCCCATTCCCTTTCTGATGCATTTTAGTTATTTTTGGCAGGAAAAAAAACTGAAAAAATCCAGCAATATATCTCACAGAAATGCTTTCCTCCTGGATTTTCTATATCCTAAACCAGTATCACATTGTAGCCATTTTAGTAAATTTGTTCACATTTCTACTGATTTGTAATTACTAGCCCTAAAGGTTAGGTATAAGGGATATGCTCATTACTTTTAACCAAGTGACTAATTTCAGAGATGTTACTAACACTCAAGAAATTTCAGAGAATTTCTGAGATGCAGGATTTCTGTATGCATGTTCTAATCCACTTCAGTATTCCAGAAAGGAAAATTTGCTGATTTTTTTAAAGTATAATTTCATAGTGAATGCTGAAATATTCTCCTGAATAAACTGGAGATTCAAACAGTGCATGTAAACTGAGCAGTAAATTGCACTCACAACCACATTAAAAAGATTTTACATAGATCTCTAAGACAAAAATAGGTTAACATAAAATTATTTATTTACTTTGGACAATGAATCACTGATTTATGAAACAGTCTCACACATTTCAAGTGGCTAATAAGGAGATTATTGTCAATAGAAATCTTGCCTTAATGAAGCAGTGCGTACTTGGAGGGGAAAAGAAATATATCTAAGTCTAGCTTAATAGCCCTACTGCTGTTGCCATCAACCTTTTCAAAAGAATCCAGGTAAATAAAGCAGTTTCTTAAATATTTCAATAACAACAGTTTCTTAGAGAATGCCTTATGTTTGGAAAACCACTGCTAAGTATTAATTGAAGCCACTGTAAGTCATAATAAGCTAAATTCCAGCTCTGTTTTTCAGAGGACATAAAGGATAATACAACAGAAATTACACCCTTTTTTGAGTTGATGATTACTTATGTATTTTTATTTCTAAAACAACAGCTTATCTGATTAATAGACTTGTTCCTGTTCCCTATATTTTGCTTATCTCCACTAATGATGTTTCACTATCAAACCAAACATCTAAATGCTCTTTTCTTTAAACTGCAAACAAGTGCCAAATTTTGCACTTCTCTTAATGACTATAGGCCCTCCTCAGTAAATGTTCTGTAATGAGAAATGTATCAGAAGTACTAGCTTCTTGTTCTCCCAGTGGTTTTGAGCAAGAAGCAAGTATACAAAAACACATTTAAACTGAGCGAAGGATCATAGTAGTACCTGAAATTGAGTCAAACAATGGTGCGGGTTTTTTTTGACAAAAAAAGAAACTTATTAGGAAAGCATAAAAGGTGGTACCAATGGTTTTACTCCCCACTTCAGGATATTTATAAACAAAGCTTGCACAAAACCAGTCGTGCGCTATTTCTAAATAATCAAATGAAGTCTCCACAATAAAACTCTATGCTGAAGACGAAAAAGGTCTATGTAAAAGTTTCCACTTGTATCTTTGTTTGAGCCACTCTGAATTTCACATGAAGGACATCTGCAATCTAATGTGTTCATATTCCTTACTGTACAATACAGTGCACTGCTATTGTTGTATTTCAGAACAAAAAAGGCATGGGGTAATCTTTTCTTAGAGAGTTTACCAAGACAGGTCCAGGAAAATTTGGTTTGTAACTGCTCACTGGTTTCTAAAAATATGTTTTATTATTGAAGTTCATAACCTAAGTGTGCTGCTATCTATTTAATCTTCCATTTGACATCCTCGTAGCAGTTAAAGAGATTTGCAAGCACATTAAGATTTTGGTGCACCTCAAGGTTTGACCATTCCCTTGAGGCCCAACTACAGTATTCTTAAAGAATGAAGGGGAGAGAACCCAAATCACATTAACATATCTTAAGCCCTAAAATTATTAGAAGGTAGGAAAACGCAGTTATCTGCCTGATTCTCAGGCCAAACCCTTACTATTACTGGTTTCCTTTTTTTTTTTTTAAGAATGAAATAACTACTTTTATTTTCCTTTCTGTTAAGTTCTTACGCTACAGGCCAATCTGTCTTTATAACCAAGGCACTGAACTATGGAAACACAGCTCCATCTGTGGGGCACCAGAACTGTTGATCTGGTCTCTCCAGTTAATTTAGAACTCAACAAAAATATGTACCTTAAAACATATGACCTTGGTTAGACAGAATAAATTCAGTTTTCCACATTCACCAAGTAAGGATGATTTAACAAGTCCATATCTCTGGAGAGGGATACTACGAAAGACTGTTTGGCAAATGCTCTTCTGTTAAGACTGCTTCAACCTGATGCGGCAGCATACACTTCTTGCAGATGTATTATATTTAGAAAGTCTTATCAACACGAGCTTTAAGGCCCCCAAACCACACTTCTATATAATATAGGACATGGACCCATATAACCTAGGTTTATAATTCTTGGTTTTAAGAGTCTTACATCCATTTTCAGAAAGACAAATTTTATTACTCTCTTTTTTATCCCTCAATACTTGAAGACATTTTTAATCAATTATCTTTTGAAAACCTAAATGACTTGAGAAGTTCTATAAGAGCAGAGTTGTGTTTAATAAATTTGTACCTCTATAATCTTGTTCCAGATAGGATGATGAGTGGTTGCATCCCAGAGTGTAATGTGTTTGTCATGTCCACAAGTGAAGAACTGAGGTTTAGAGGAATGGACTGCAAGTCCCCAGAGCTCATCAGTGTGACCCTACACAAACAGAAATAATTTTTGACAAGAAGGATGGCACCATCGTAACTAAAGATGTTTAAATAGGATTAAAATTACTAAACCATATATTAAAGCATTAGAAAAATATGTTGGCTTAGATAAATGCATATTTATAATATTATTGCCAAAATTACTGAAATAATGAATCAAATAGATGCATGGCTATGAAACTTAACTTTAAGCAACTTACTGCTATTATACACTTTGAAAGGTTCTTGTAAGACAACAGCTTACCTGGGTAATGGGGAAAAAATCCCCTGTTAGTGTGCCCTGCAGGACAAAGTTTCTGGTGGTTCCTATTAATACAACATCCCCTTTTCCCTCTGCTACAGTTCTTACTGGACCAAACTGCTCTGGAATCTGTGGACATAAGGGACAAACAAAAAATCAGACAATTTGCCAAGTGTTCCTATTTTTAAAGATATGTGGCCTAGCAAATGCATTTTAATAAATGCTGCATAGAGAAGAAATTAATGAACATATATGCCTGACTTTCAAAAGTTTGTAACCACTTGCATCAGCTCAATAATGATCTTTATAACACTACAATAAAAGACATCCTTATCTACAGAACACTGTACAGTTAAACCAAGTATTTCAACAAACAGAAGTTCCTTCATGCTGTGTTGACTCGATCGTATTTTAATTGCAGCTGTGACATTTCTACATTTCTATTCAGGGCTAGTGTCAGGCTTTGTATCACTAGTACTTTCCTGCAATTAATGTTTATTTAATTGCAGCCTATGTTCTGGAAGAGTCAATGCCAATCTCAAATACAAAATTCTACATCCTCCCTTGAACTTAACATAACAAGGAATACCACTGTATGAACAAATAAAAGAAAAAGAAGGATGCCATGGTTAGAAACAGCACAAGCAGCATATACCTTGTGCTGTGTGAAAAACTAAATTACCAAAACAGACATGTCATTCCAGCTGCATATATATTTGCAACATTTAATACCATATAGTATAGTTGAAACCCTTCCTCAGAGTTTTATGCTGATTTTTCTGTTATGTTCGGTATGTAAACAGCTATGCAATTTTGCCCAAATTTTGCTTTAGTCTTTTAAGTTTCTACATAACAACTAAATTAATTTTTGGAATTTTTTTTTTAAATAAAACCCAACACTAACCAAGAAATTACTACAAAATTTAAGTACTAAAACCTCAAAAAAAAAAAATCCTCATATCGTTTAGGAAAAGAGGAAAGCAGTTGTTGAGGCAAAGAAGTGATGCAGTGTTTATGCCACTGAATCGCAGCCAGATCAAGCAGGGCAAAAAATGGCACAACCCTGAGGAACCCGAACATTCCCGTTCGGATTTTGGATGTTACAGTTGGCTACACTGTGGAGAAAGCGGACCTGGTGTTGGTGCTGAAGGAGCAGCTGAAAGTGGTGGCATTATCAACAAGATTGGCACCAACTGAATTGCTGTGTGTGCAAAAGCACAGAATAAACCATTTTATGTGGTAGCTGAAAGTTTCAAGTTTGTGAGGCTTTTCCCTCTGAATCAGCAGGACGTCCCAGGTAAGTTTAAGTACAAAGCAGACACTCTAAAATCAAATCAGAACCTAACAGAGGAGCATCCCTGGACTGACTACACATCATGATCACTCATTAGATTACTGTTTACAGACCTCAATGTATTTATTCCCTCAGCTGTCAGTGATGAAGTAATTAAACTCTATCCGTAACAGCATCATTTTCAGTGACTGTCACAGTCGTAAGACCTTGGAAGATGATACAAGTTATATTGACATGGTAAGGAGAGGACATTATAAGGATTCATGTAATTATTGGCCTTCTTGAGTTTTTAAACCAACGTGTTGCATATGATGGACCACTGTTTAAAAAAAAAGTTACTACAGCTTCTAAAGATCTAAAATTTTCTTTTTACACCATCCCACATGACATCCTTGTCTCTAAATTGGAGAGACATCAATTTGATGGATGGACCACTTGATGGATAAAGAACTGGCTGGGTGGCTACACACAAAGAATTGTGGTTAATGGCTCAATGTCCGGCTGGAGAGCAGTAACGAGTGGTGTCCCTCAGGGATCGGTGGTGGGAGACCGGTCTTGTTCAACATCTTTGTCAGTGACATGAACAGTGGGATTGAGTGCACCCTCAGCAAGTTTACCAATGACACCAAGCTGTGTGGTTCGGTTGATACACTGGAGGGAAGGAATGCCATACAGAGGGACCTTGACATGCTTGTGAGGTGGGCTGATGCCAACATTATGAAGTTTAACCATGCCAAGCGCAAGGTCCTATACCTGGGTCAGAGCAATCCCAGGCACAGCTACAGGTTGGGCAGAGAAGAGATGCAGAGCAGCCCTGAGGAGAAGGACTTGGGGGTATTGGTCGATGAGAAAATGAACATGAGCTGGCAGTGTGCGCTTGCAGCTCAGAAAGCCACCGTGTCCTGGGCTACGTCAAAAGCAGCGTGACCTCGAAGGAGTTGATCCCGCCCCTCTAACTCTGCTCTCGTGAAACCTCCCTTGGAGTATTGTGTGCAGTTCTGGTATCCTCAACATAAAAAGGACATGGAACTGCTGGAACAAGTCCAGAGAAGGGCCACGAGGATGATCAAGGGACTGGAGCACCTCCCATGTGAAGATAGGCTGAGAAAGTTGGGGATGTTCAGCCTGGAAAAGAGAAGGCTGTGTGGAGACCTCATAGCAGCCTTCCAGTATCTGAAGGGGGCATACAGAGATGCTGGGGAGGGACTCTTCATTAGGGACTGTAGTGATAGGGCAAGGGGTAATGGGTTAAAATTTAAACAGGGAAAGTTTAGATTGGATATAAGGAGGAAATTCTTTCCTGTTAGGGTAGTGAGGCACTGGAACAGGTTGCCCAAGGAGGTTGTGAATGCTCCACCCCTGGCAGTGTTCAAGGCCAGGTCGGACGAGGCCTTGGGTGATATGGTTTAGAGCAAGGTGTCCCTGCCCATGGCAGGGGGTTTGAACTTGATGATCTTAAGGTCCTTTCCAACCCTAACTATTCTATGATTCTATGATTCTATAAGCTTTGCACACTTGCTCTCTTGCTTCATAGCTGAAAAAATAAGCCAGAGAATAAACTATTAATACTGTAATCACTCATATTTAGGCTGTCCATTAGTACACAACAGCCTCAGCCACTCCTTACATCAAGCAAAGACACTGAAGGGATGAAAAGAAAGGGATGCTCTGTGCCATATCATCGGCTTATGAGCAGCTCAATGACTCCTATGATGGCACTAATGCCCAGACAGAACAGGTAAATGAGGTTATTATGTGATCTTCATTAACACTGTGTTTCTATAGTCACATCGTCAGTGAGACACTGTTTCACACAGCACCATCAACACCCCTTTTTGCATAGGAAACTGGGATAGGACCAGCTAAATGAAATAGCCAAGACTAACAGGAAATACAGAAGAGAACCAATTGACCAATACTGACAAACCTCAATGAATCACCTATTTGTTCAAGACCATCGTAAGTCTGAAACCCTCGGACAAGCATCATCAAAGATATGCAGAGACAGCCATCACTCTATTCCATTTCTATGGTTAATACTTGCATGGGAGCATGACTTCACTAAGGGGAAATCCTGCCTGACCAATTTGGTGGCCTTCTATGATGGGGCTACAGAACTGATGGACAGGGGTAGAGCAGTTAATGTCATCTACCAGGACTTGTGTAAAGCGTTCGACACTGTCCCACACGACATCCTTGTCTCTAAATTGGAGAGACATCAATTTGATGAATGGACCACTCGGTGGATAAAGAACTGGCTGGATGGCCACACGCAAAGAGTTGTGGTCAATGGCTCAATGTCCGGCTGGAGACTAGTAATGAGTGGTGTCCCTCAGGGATCGGTGTTGGGACCAGTGTTTTTCAATATCTTCATCGCTGACATGGACAGTGGGATTGAGTGTGCCCTCATCAAGTTTGCCAATGACACCAAGCTGTGTGGTTTGGTTGATACACTGGAGGGAAGGAATGCCATCCAGAGGGACCTTGACATGCTTGTGAGGTGGGCTAATGCCAACCTTATAAAGTTTAACCATGCCAAGTGCAAGGTTCTATACCTGCGCCAGAGCAATCCCAGGCACAGCTACAGGCTGTGCAGAGAAGAGATTCAGACTAGCCCTGCAGAAACAGACTTGGGGGTGTTGTTGATGAGAAAATTAAATTGAATGTGACTAGCAGGTCGAAGGAGTTGATCCTGCCCCTCTACTCTGCTCTCGCAAGACCTCACTTGGGGTATTGTGTGCAGTTCTGCTGTCCTCAGCATAAAAAGGACATGGAACTGTTGGAACAAGTCCAGAGGAGGGCCACTAGGATGATCAGGGGAGTGGAGCACCTCCCATACGAAGACAGGCTGAGAAAGTTGGAGCTGTTCAGCCTGGAGAAGAGAAGGCTGCATGGAGACATCATAGCAGCCTTCCAGTATCTGAAGGTAGCCTACAAGGATGCTGGAGAACGACTCTTCACTAGGGACTATAGTGATACGACAAGGGGGAATAGGTTAAAACTTAAACAGAAGAAGTTTAGACTGGATACAAGGAAGAAGTTCTTTAGTGTAAGGGTGGTGAGGCACTGGAATGGGGTGCCCAGGGAAGCTGTGAATGCTCCATTGCTGGCAGTGTTCAAGGCCAGGATGGACAGAGCCATGGGTGACATGGTTTAATGTGAGGTGTCCCTGCCCATGGTAGGAGGATTTTAACTGGATGATCTCAAGGTCCTTTCCAACCTTAACTATTCTGATTCTGTTACCTTAGGGTCCTTTCCAACCCTAACTATCCTACAATTCTATGAAATTACAAACCCATTTTGGTATTGTAATACCCTAAAGTGAAAAATTTTCTCACCTTATTAATTACAAAGAAAGAAAGAAAGAATACAAAAAAGTATGAATACAAGATTTGTTTTCCAATTCCCATAGGTCTTAAAAAGGAAATACTATGTTAATGAATAGGTTATCATAGGAATCACCTGATGATGCAATTGATATTGCAGTTTACCACTGATTTGCTTTCCCACAGAACATGTATCCGTAAGAAAAAAAATTATTTAAAAAGGTCTCTTCAGAAGATAGCTAAAATAACTTCAATATAGATTATATTACCTCAGTTTTATGAAGTTTTTGGTAATTTCCATTCCAAGATATCAGCTTTCGGTCTTTTCCACCTCCTGATACTAATGTGCCATCTCTCAGCATACACAGTGCAAATATTCCACCCTCATGTGCCCCTTGAACTGCGTGGCTTATTCTGTTGGTACCTGGATAGAAGGAGAGAAGGCATTGCTCCTGAAATACTCAGCTTAATAGCTCATTTTTTCCTTCCTCCCTCACCCTACCTTGTTTCTTTGCTACCTGACAAGGATTGTATTTATAAAATAATAATGGTGGGCATGGGGTGCTGCACCAAAACATGCAAACCTGCAGAAGAGACTAAAGTAGTACATCTTAAGAGTGCATTTCCCCAGGCTCAGAAATTAAAAGCATACACACTCAGTGAAGTTCAAACACAAAGTAAAACAGGTTAAACTTTTTTTGTGGGTGTTTAAGCTAAACCGTTTGACATCTGCTAGTGCAGTAGCACTATTCATCTCATGAACAAAGAAACCATAACCCAGTCACTTGTTATCTTCTCACGATATTTCACAGCCTTCCAACGCCAAGCTTGCACCAAAACCCAAGCTTGAGGTCTTTGTATACCTGGCAGAAAGTGCTCAATCACTCTCTTAAAGAGCCTGTATTTCTTTACTGATGTACATGGCTTGTTCAAGTATGTTCTTAGACTCAAAACACTTCCAAAAACAACTAAATTAAACATCTCTAATGAAGCATTACTATTATGAAGTATAAAGAAATGATTACTAACGATTCTATTACTTAAATATGCCCCTTGCATCAAAGCTTGGTTAACTACGTTTAGCACAAGCAAGGGGCTGATGCAAGTTAGGAAGAAACAACTAATTTTTCCTTTATAAATCCCATTTCTTTCTATCTATGTTTAGGATGTTGCTGCTGTTTGCCTTCCAGCAGGCAGTGCCTTCTGCTGCTTAAAAAAATTCGTCTTACTAGAAAATGCTTTTTAGGAAGTTCACCCTATCTGTCTGTTTGAAATAAAGCTGAGGAATTCAATTAGATCTGCATATATTTTAGCTTGACTTTCTATGAAAACAAATACAGCTATTTGATGTCTTTTTTAAAGTGTGTGTCAACAGGCATAACTTTCGAAAATTCTAGAGTGATAGTATAGGAGACTGGAGATAGGCAGTTATATTAACAGTGTTTCTTGCTACCACACTTCTTAAGGAAAAGAACTCTTCCTGCATTTCTTAAATCAGTAAAAAGTATACATGCTAGCATGGCTCTGTGATTAAACATTTGACCGTAGGGAGCACATTCTATAGGACTTTGTGCTCTAGCAGTCAGGTAGGTGTTTTGTCAGTTCTTTAGGTGCTTATAGAGGAGAATCCAGACATAATCTGCCGGACTGGTCCTGGGAAAGAACTCTAGATAAATAAGATTTATTCTTCTGAAAGTGAGGGTGCACTCATGTAAAAATTCACAGCATTGTATTACAATTTCACTAATAGCTTAAATCTTGCCTTACCTTTCCCCCAGACCAAAATGTTTCCACTTGAGTCTCCTGTAATAGTATCACCATTTTCAGAAAAGGTCACACACAGGACAAACTTTGGCTTCTCTTGTTTCTGCATGGTTATGAAAAATATACACTTACAGCAACACATGACCCATTCATTTTAACAGTATACACTTGAGTAATTTAGCTTAGTCTTATACAGCTGTATTATTACTTAAATATCTACACAGGAGTTAAACACATTTCTACAGTCTAAACACTTGTCCTTGCAAGGGCAAAAGATGGATCAGCTGAGGCTGGTGGCCCAATCCTGCACCCTTTAATTACAAGTTCCAGATAGAGCAAGTGATACGGCCTTGCCAACTTTTAACATCAGATCAAGAATGCTCTGAGATAAACCAAGTCCCCCAAATTGTGCATAACCCTAAAGGCTTTAAGTATTTAGAAATGGCCAAAGAGGCAAACAAGCTTTATTATTGTAATTTTTAACTCCAAAGTTTCTAGGAGAAGAATACTGTTAGAGAGTTTAGCTGTGGATAAGAATTCAGAAATCATCTTCTGAAAGAATCTTAAAGCTCAGTAAAGGAAACATTGCTTCAACACCCTGCATTTAAGATACTGATGGCAACAAAACAGTGCAATGTAGAGTGAGAAAGAAAATTCATTAGATAGTAGCTTCTAAGGACATTACTTACAATGTTTGTTGGCTACCAGTGTGTATACCCTCTCTGTCCCTCAAACTAAGAACTGCTCTCAACTAGGGCCACCGCACTTTTCCATTAGCAACAACTATTAGAATAACAGAGCCATAACAGACGCAGAAATCTGTCCAAGTAGCTCAGGAGTTAAAAATGAATGAAAACTAAAATAAAATGTAACAAAATTTAAATATGTTATCTCAGCATTTCCTCCTGATACCACACAGGGTATATTAATTGACAATGCAAAATGGTTGCTTTGACTGTTCTTGTGAACCACAACTCCACAAGCAATTAAGTAAGCCCTATTGGAGTTATCTGAGTTATCTGCAGTCACTGCACACATCCTCACTTGTGCGTGCAACTGCTGTAGAGCTTATATACATTTAAGAACAAAACCAAATTCAGACCTTGAAATTAGTTACATTTACCAAATGGTGGGCAGCTCAACCTGTATTTGAATTACATACATGCATGTATCTGAGCAGAACAGGGGAACAGGTAAGAATATTCATACAGAATATTCATAGTCACATAATTTATGTGGTTTTGCAAGTGTTTCTTCTGACAAATTGAAAGAAAAAGAGAAGAAAAAGAAAAAAAAAAGAAAACCTGAGGTAATTTTATTTTATGTAGGGGAGAACAGGACAGGACAGGACAGGATGGACAGGGGCAACCTGGCATAAAGAGTATAGGAAAAAGGATGCAGGGAACAAAACGTTAATTATATTTCAAAACTTTATTGTGGAAGTCTTACCCGTGGAAACGTTCTCTGTGTCATATCATGAATACAACCTGAGCTTCTGCAAAATTTCAGGTTTAATAATGATCAGTTGTTATTAGCACTTACTATTAACATAAAATTAAAGAAATACTTTACCTCAAATAATCCTTGCTTTTTAATAAGGGAATTCCCTTCTAGTGTCCAAAAATAAAGGTGTGACTTTCCACAAGTAACTATTATATTTGTATCAGTAGGGTGAAAATCTGCAGCAAATACAGCCTCATTAGAGCACTTGGAGGGAAAAAGAAAAACATTGCATCAAAATTTAAAACTCAAAGAAAAACAAACACTATTAAACGGTTCTCTAGTTATATAAACCGATAACTCTCAGTACAATACAAATTCTGAACTATTCATTAACACAGGAGAATTCGGTAGAATACTTTGAAGTCAGAGGATTTTAGGATTTTATAAATTCGAATCACAAGTTATCCTTCAAAACCATGTCAGGTAATGAAAAGTTTAGTTTAACACATTTAAAGTTTAATTTAAGACATTTCATTTATGTGCATGCTCTTATCACTGCTGCCTTGACTTTTCTAATCAATTCTAAAATGACAAAAATAGCAAAATTCAAAACAAAACCCCAAACTATTGGGATAATCTCAACAGATATAAAATATTCCCTTCCGTCATGTTCTTTGCCTTTTATAAGATGAAAATTTTAAAAAGGCACAAGAAGTTAAAGATAGAAAGACATCTCAGGCAAGAAATCCAGATCTACATACAAGCAAGTAGTATTAAATATCTTATTGCAACACCTTGACATCTGCCAGCTTTTCTTCTTTCTGCCAGTCCCACACAGAAAGCACATGGTCATTTGAGTCATCCACAGAGCATAGGCTACTTCCTCCATTCTGAGGAAGAACATGGAAAATATTAATGCATAGCCCAACCAACATGAGAAACACAGAAATACACATTCAAAATAATTAAATACTTTGGTGTAGGTGAAAATGTTTATATCTATTTACACTTTAATTATTATACTTGTAAATTATCCCACAGATCTCCATGAAATATAATAATTTATAAGGTCATTAAAAAATAGGGCTAAAAAGAGATCTAGAAGACTAAATCATGCAAACTGCAGCCTTTGTCAGGAATGATGTAGGTTATCTTTTGAGACATCCAGTGATAGAAATTATAAAGGCAAATGACACATCATTTTCTATTCTATTAAGAAAGCTTTTTCTGATAATTATATTGAGCTTCTTTCTTTGTAATAATAATCCAATTGCTTCTTCTCAGACCTGGAACGGACTCAGGGAAAAACATTACTCTTCATATAGGAATAATCGGTCATAGTAAAAAAAACAGAAAACAACTGATTCCTGATAGACATTTTTTTTATAGTTTCGTCTATTATCAGTCTTTTCCTATCTTAATGCTCTAATTACTTTAATTTTTCTTCATGTGCCATATTTCCTAGCATTTTCCAGTTCGCACCCATTTTTCATATCTGTGAATCCAAAATCCAGATGAAGAACTCCAACTGTGATTTCTACCTGAACTGAGGGAAAATGACTGACATCAGTCTCACTAGTGATGGGAACTGCTGTACAAACATCAGATCTTTCTTTCAAGCAGTAGGTATCTGGAAGGTACTTTTTGGTTCGTTTTTCCCAATTTCTTTTGGTGTTTACTCCTAGCCGCATGTTTACAGTGGAATAAACCATCCAGTAATGCCTAATTGCTTTCCAACCCACTCAAATATGATTTCTGTAGCCTCCTGACATCAGCTGCATTAGCTTTGACTGCAGATGCGCTTGCTGGAACAGACTGAGGCTGTGGTTACACAAGCAGTCCTTTGGCAGCGAACAGTCCTTCCTCTGCTACCTATAGCACAGCTGCTTGCTGCTGCCTCTTGAGCTAAGGCACCACAAAAGTCTGGGCTATCATAGAGTGAGCCTGTTTGGGGAACAGATCAATATTGGAAGAAATGAAGTTGCTAAGCCACTGGCCATCATATTTGAAAAATCATGGCAGTCAGGTGAAGTTCCCAACAACTGGGAAAAGGGAAATACAACCCCCATTTTCAAGAAGGGGAAAATGGATGACCCAGGGAATTCCAGACCAGTCAGTCTCACCTCTGTGCCTGGCAAAATCTTGGAGCAGATTCTCCTGGAAGGCATGCTAAGGCACATGAAAATCAACAAGGTGCTTGGTGACAGCCAGCATGGCTTCACTATGGGGAAATCCTGCCTGACCAATTTGGTGGCCTTTTATGATGGGGCTACAGAACTAATGGACAGCAGTGGAGCAGTTGATACCATCTACCTGGACTTCTGCAAAGCGTTCGACACCGTCCCACACGACATTCTTGTCTCTATATTGGAGAGACATCAATTTGATGGATGGACCACTCGGTGGATAAAGAAATGGCTGGATGGCCACACACAAAGAGTTGTGGTCAATGGCTCAATGTCCAGCTGGAGACCAGTAACGAGTGGTGTCCCTCGGGGATCGGTATTGGGACCGGTCTTGTTTAACATCTTCATCGCTGACATGGACAGTGGGATTGAGTGCGCCCTCAGCAAGTTTGCCGATGACACCAAGCTGTGTGGTTCAGTTGATACACTGGAGGGAAGGAATGCCATCCAGAGGGACCTTGACATGCCTGTGAGGTGGGCTGATGCCAACCTTATGAAGTTTAACCATGCCAAGTGCAAGGTCCTACACCTGGGTCAGGGAAATCCCAGACAGCTACAGGCTGGGCAGAGAAGAGATTCAGAACAGCCCTGTGGAGAAGGACTTGGGGGTGCTGGTTGATGAGAAAATGAACATGAGCTGGCAGTGTGCGCTTGCAGCCCAGAAAGCCAAGTGTATCCTGGGCTGCATCAAAAGGAGTGTGACCAGCAGGTCAAAGGAGGTGATCCTGCCCCTTTATTCTGCTCTCGTGAGAACTCACTTGGAGTATTGTGTGCAGTTCTGGTGTCCTCAACATAAAAAGGACATGGAACTGTTGGAACAAGTCCAGAGGAGGGCCACTAGGATGATCAGGGGACTGGAGCACCTCCCATATGAAGATAGGCTGAGAAAGTTGGGACTGTTCAGCCTAGAGAAGAGAAGGCTGCGTGGAGACCTCATAGCAGCCTTCCAGTATCTGAAGGGGGCATACAGGGATGCTGGGAAGGGACTCTTCATTAGGGACTGTAGTGATAGGACAAGGGGTAATGGGTTAAAACTTAAACAGGGGAACTTTAGATTGGATATAAGGAGGAAATTCTTTCCTGTTAGGGTGGTGAGGCACTGGAATAGGTTGCCCAAGGAGGTTGTGAATGCTCCATCCCTGGCAGTGTTCAAGTACAGGTTGGACGAGGCCTTGGGTGATATGGTTTAGAGCAAGGTGTCCCTGCCCATGGCAGGGGGGTTGGAACTTGATGATCTTAAAAGGTCCTTTCCAACCCTAACTATTCTATGATTCTATGAAAAGAATACCCAAGCAAACTCTGCTTAATTTTGTTTCTGTATGAGGTTGCTCGGTTGTTTTCCTGATGAATCAGGCCCCTAATACGCGTTTCAGACACAGTTACAAAAATAACTGTGCCAAGGCAACTCAAGAGATGGGACAGAGACAGGACTGAGTAGCCTGAAGATAGGGCTGTCTAACATGAGATAAGCAGTACTGCTACAGGATAGGAAGTGATGCTCAAGACTGGCCAAGCTCTAACTGTGAAATCACAGCATAAAGAAAATATATTAAACACTTTCTTCTGGCATCTACCAGGAGGAATCCTCCATTAAGTGCCTATTTCTTCCTCCAGGAAGTTATTTACAGAGTATTTCCTTGTTATTACTTTTTATTTATCCTTCAAAGGTCATCTTGAACTGTGTTGGCTTTAACCTCTGTATTCTTCACCAACTCCCTCGATTCACTCATGTCTTTTCTACTTTCTATATAATATTGTCATCAATATATTTCAAGTAATCGTGGAAACTCTTACTGAAGTACATTTTGCCTAGGAAATACACCATTTTGCCCCCTCCTTTCTAAAAATGCTGCTAAGACAATTGGACACCATCACATACATTGCTTATGGATTCCGTTCTACATGGAGGGCTTCTAGACTTGCACATGTCAGGTTATAGGCTTATCTTTTCATATGGGACTTGAATTTTGCCTATGTCATCTTTTCTTACCTCCCTGATAGAGCAGATTTCAAAGGATGGTGCCAAGAGGCTAAAACCAGGAATCTAATTCTTTACAATCCTTTATCAATATGCCTTTATTGTTTACAAGCAAAAGATTTTGCTTCTCTTATGGGAGTTCCCATTTTTTTAATTCAAAATCAGTGGTACAGGCCATTCTAAAGGTCTTTCATTAGTCATTTTTAGGCATAGTGAGGGTGTTAAAGGATGCAGATAAAGTATGCAGTAACGATACTGAAATTTCAAGAACACGAATCTTTTTGCAGCTCCATGTCCTGAAGAAATTAATTGCATATTATGAAAAGCACAACACATGTCTCTGAGACTGCTGAGATACTGCTAAATTTAACAGCATTATAAACTGCTGGAAACCACTGGGTTGAAAGCTTTCTTCCTCTAAAGAGGAAACTGAGAGAAAAGACATCTTGGAGTTTGTTTTGATCAAGGCAGCTAAATTTGAAAGACTTCAAGGACCTTTTCAGCATTGATTCTTAGTATGACTATTCATTCACTTTACTTACAGATTTAGAGAAAGCAATGCAAGTGACAGCTCGGTCAAAAAACCCCATTCCAATGACATGCAGCGTATTCAGAGTTACAGAATCCCAGACACGCACGTGTGGAGGCAATTGCTGTAAGACAGACAGAAAAAAACAGCTGAAACAATGGTGGCAAAAAAAACCCTATCAGGATTTTTTAAAATAGCAATTCATCCAAAAAAAACTCCAAAACATTTTATCACAATTTAAGATACAAAAATGATCATAAATCCTCTAGATTCACCCATGTCAACACAGATACACCATAACTGACTCACTGATTACTGTGCCTAGGACCAGTATTTTGGACTGATTATCCAGAGCATACAACATGTCAGCTCTCAGTGATATCAGTTAGTTCACTAGAAGTTAATAGGAACTGAGACATTCTTCATTAAGTGAAAGCTGTAGATGAACTTGCACCACGAGACTTACTTGCAGGTCCAGGATCATCACTTTAAATTGTAGAAACCAAGATAACTGGTCAACATCAAAGAGGAAATGCAAAAACAAGCTTAAGAGTTTCTAAAATGTAATAATTTCCATGTCATACAAACGGCTGTGAAAAAGAGCTGTATCTTCTGACTCTTCTTTGCAACTGTAATCAGAACTAGACTGCTGTTTGTACATAAAATTCAAGTTATACACAACGGCCCAAGATCCAGCTCTCTGTGAAAGCTACATGGTTGCCCCTTCCTTCCCTCTATCTTTGACCTTGTACAGCACAGAGCCCCACGCCGGCTCAACCTCATGGAGACAGAAATGCTCCTCAAGTCCACTAGAGGGAACCCCAGGAAGGACTTGATGATAAAGTTTTCTTTTAAAAATAGGAGTTTAACACAGTGCCATCAACCTCTGCAAGAAAAACAACAAGGGCCGTGTTTTATTTCCCCTTTTTTCCCTACCCTTTTAAATAAAATGAATTTGGTTTGTTACAATATCAGGAAAAAACCAAAACAAAACACAACAGCTATCAGTCTTTCTTGCTTGTAAGTAATGAAATTGCTCTTAACATAAATACATGAAAACAAGAATTCAAAGCCACTCCAGTACCTTAGTTATATAAATGGCCTTTATATAAGCTTTCCTATATACCACATTCCCCTCAAGTGTAAACATCAAACCTGTAGATTTTATTTCACCATAAAATGGTAATTACATTTCTGAAGTTAAAAAAATACATACCAGCAACTTCTCCAACACACCATGAATTTAAATAGTTTATGTTAGTCAACTAAGTTATCTTTGCATAAAACTTATATTGCATAACTGGGATTTTGTTTTCCTCATTTAAAATAGTTTTTAATCCTAAAATTCTTCTTTGATATCTACAAAAAAAAAAAAAATCACAATAGCTTGGCTGTGACATCAGCTGCATATTCTGCTTTCCTCACGTGTTTCCTGCCTCTGCTTGTACCCAATTCTTTCTCACTTGTCTTAGCTCTTCAGAGCAATTTTCATCTTACTCTGTTCAAATAAATTCCTAGCCTACAGCTAAGCTTTACAATAATACAGGTAATAACTGATAGAAAAATATTCTTGCCTAGATGATGGCAAGAGTTTCTTTTTTTTCCCGGCAAATAACTCAAAGCCATCTTTATTTATGTTTTAGTTTTGGTAGCTGTGGTAAGAAATGAAGTTTTATACTGTACAGTTTAATCTCTGCTCCTCCCCTTCCTTTTCCTAATATCTATCTGACCTCTCAAATCTCTTTTGTAGCCTCACCCATTTATGTCTCGTTTGGAGACCATCTCCAAATTTACCTTCAGTCTGTGAAAGTAATGGAACCAGTAATAACCACTGACCAATCTTGATAATGGAACTAGATAACTGATAGCATGCAATAGGCACTTTCAAATTAATTTTTCCTTACTTTCAGTTCTAAAATGTAAAACCAATTTAGTACAACATGAAAAGAATATAGCATGTATCTTCTCAGTTATATATTTTTATGAAATAGAAGCAACTATACATCAGCAAAGGAATCACTCACTTTTCCATCCTTGGATGTCCCTGCAACTTGACCTGTTGCAATAGTGATCCTATCAGGATGGACAGCCAGGCTAAAAAAGGAGAGAGGCCAAACTTAATATAAGCTTATAATAAATAGCCCTATTTTAGTCACATAGATCACATAGCAGACATGTAAACATTTTCAAAATATAAACCCAGAACTCAGAAAATAATTTTCATGCTCTTTCATTCAGAAAACTCTTCTTTCCTTATAAACAAGACAGTAATTTCAGCCTTAATACCCAAAACCATGTATCAAACAAGCCCCAGTCTCACTCATGTTTGCATTCATCTCAGCAAGATTTAAATGACAGCAGCTTACTTTACCAGGAGTTTACAGCTTGAGCTAGTTATCTAATTTCAGTCATCTCTAATCAGAGGTTCCAGAGATCTGGTCAGTACAGTCAATGCTGTCTAGTGACAATCTTCCAGATCAAACTGATGTATCCACTCAAACACTGCTCTTCAGACTGTATTGACCAGATACGCTCAATGATTTTATACGGAGACACCAACTTCCCTTAATACTTTTCGGTAAAAAAAGTCCTTCAGTAAGCAAGAACAGGATAAACAAATTAGGAATTTTGATTCTAAAATTAAACTGATATTTTAAAACTGTGATCAATGTTAACTTACGTCTCTAAGAAAAAAAACATCTAAAATCTGCATTAAAGCCTGGGGTACAGTCTATTTTTGCCCTAAATCCTCACAATTCTTTTTTCATTATACCTGCTTTGCATACAGTTCTGGAGGCCAAGTACCCTGGAAAATGAACTGTGGCAACAATACATTCAGCTTTATAATGCAGAAATGTATCCTCTTTCCAATAAACCTGAAAGCTTTGAAATAATCTAAGGAGTCAGAAAATTTGAAAGAAAGACATGAGATGGAACAGGTCCAAGTTTAAAATCTCCTTGTAAAACAACTAGATTATACAAATAATTCAATTTCATGAAACATGCTCACAAGATTATCAGGTCTATATCTGGCTTTGAGAGACAACAGGTGTTTCATAATGCTTAATCTGAAGAAGGATGTCAAACTAACTTCATACATTAGGGCCCATCATATAATACGGATGCTCTTTTTGAGCACTGATACTGTCAAAATAAACCATATGTTTATTTAGATTTCAATTTAATGATACTGGTATTTCCTGGTATCTAGTATCTTTCAAGCTTCAACACAGCTAAATCACTTTGAAGCTAAAATGCCTACATGGCTAGCAGTACTAGTTTACAGGATATCTGCTATGATGTAGACATACCTGAAGACTACAATAAAGACTGCAGATGAGATTAAAACTGTTTCATTGTTTAGATTGAACCTAAAGGACCTGTATCTGGAACCCGGACCCAGGTGAAGATGACTTAATTCAATCCCACTTAAAAAAGGGAAGAAGTCTGAAGAAGTTAATGTTAAATCATCCTAAAAACACAGTAATGAAAATGAGTAGATCTACCCTGAATACTGTTTTGTTAAGAAAAAAGAAAGATTATTAGGTGACTTACCACTTCACATCATCATTATGACCAGTGTAATGTCTCTGCAGTTGCTCTTCAACATTGTATAACACAACTACAGATGCAATGAAGTATACGGTTTCGCCCGTTGGAAGAAGATAGAGATTACTGCGGCAATCCCGACCCCTATATCCATAGCTAGCATGTTGGTCAAGTTGCAACATTATCTACCAATGAAGAATGTCAAAAATAATGAAAACCAAAAGGGATTCTCGCCCCTCTATTTCCTGAAGTCTGCACCTATTGGCTTGAGCACAGCTTTAACACTTGCCAGTCTTTCCAACTCTCTTCCTTACTAGAATAGAGACCTAGTGAGCTACTGAAAACCTATACTTCTCTTACAGAAAATACATGGTAAACAAGACAGTAATTTGTAGACATACTATCCCTTCACTATCCCCTGGAATTTGCTAAATGCCAGACTAAGGCAATATTAATTTTCTCCCAAGTGTATTTACTATTTACACTGCTTGACTAATTAAAATAAAAATTTAGACTTGACAGAAACGCTAATAAATCATTCAGTACATCTCCCTGCATTACATCAGGATTGACTGCATTATCCTTTGTGCAGGTTGATTGATTTCATTATTCTGGGCATTACCAGCCAGATGGATACAAAACTGTAAAAGGGTTACATCACCCCTTCCAATTTATTTTCATAGTATTTCAAAGGCAGCAGCCCAGATTCTGATGTTAGTCATATCAACACTAAAGTTAATCCAATGAAATAACTGGAATTAATCCAGATACAATCTCATTTTGACTGAATGTTAATTCAGCCAAATTATGTAGTTTTATTCTTCTGAAGAGTCATTAGGGACTTAAAACTATTTTGGCTTTCCTTTTTTATGGGAACTGAGAGAAACAGAATTAGCAGAATTGTGGCAAAACAGGACTGCATTCTAATTCAGTCAGTATGGAGAAGCTGGCTGTGATAAATATATGGAGAAGTACTGAAACCCCAATTATATGATATTAAGAAGATACTTGTGCACTATTCTCTGTGGTCAATAATAACTCAGTCAAGCTAAAATTCTCATGTCAACGTTATTCAAGAAGCAAAGTCAATAGCTATCTTGTTTAAATTTAGAAGTAACAGCTTACTGTTTCTTTCCCAGTAAATGCAGAAGTTAGTGCTGCATACCAACCATCAAGATGTGCATTCAAAAATACAGCTTATGGACTCACAAATTGAAATACTTCAGCCAAAGTTCCTTCAAGTTCGAGGTACTAAAATTTGAAGACATGGAAACAGCAAGATCTTCAAATTACAAAGCATTCACTATCAATTTTGAACCTATCTGTAATGGTTAGAGTTAACCACTCTAGATTGCTGGACAGTATTTGTTTCAATTTATTTTCCTCTGTAAGGCCAGATACCATTACTAACTGAAGCCAACATAAAACACCCATAATTCAACAATATATAATCAAGTTTATAATGAACAAGCAGTTGAAGCTAGCATAAGAAATTGAACCTTTTTAAAAAGTGAAGTAAAAACATTATACAGACATTCAAAAGGAATGAATCTCAATACATAAAAATAGCTATTAAATGGGAAAGATTACATTCTTTAGGGAAAATCCCCTTTCTTTACAATTCTTCCTGAGGGGAATAATGTTGCATTCAACCCTTTGCATGATTGCTGTTGTCAAACACTCGGTTTCTATCAGCCTTTTTTGTCAGATGCAAACTCCTGGGGTTGATCTCTCCTTCTCCTCACTCTTTCCCACACTCTGATTCAGTGGCTTCAAGTTGGATTTGGTAAGTTGGCACTTCAGGAAATGTTATCTTGACCTTTTATTTTCATTTGGCCTGCAGCTTTTGTTTCAAACCTCCTGATTGCCAAGCGAGCTGGTCTCAAATGGATCTGTGCAGATCACTGTTCCCACCCCAATGTTCCCAGTGCTGATTTCTCACTCAGATTTTACCACCTCTGCTCCAGCCCTCACGCTTCAACACTCAGTCATTTGTTTCTTCATGTCTGATTATATCTGATGTGCCCTTAACCTTTTTTAGCTTACCCAGATACCTGCTAACATGACCATAAAACCCTTTTTACGGTTCAACGTGTGCCCTGAAATCTATACACATTAGATTTTCATCCTCCTGTTTCCATTACAGACTGCTTTGCCCTTTCCGTTTGTCCACCTCACCTCCAATATCCTGTTTTTCTGTCCCCATTTTTATGTTATAAAGCATTTCTGGCTGTAATTCCATAGAGAGGCTGATTTGTCTGCTACAAAGATTTGTCTCCTACTCCACTTTGGTTACCATCCAATTGGCTTCCACAATTTAACTGGAACAAATGCTTGCAGTATTGGTAGGTTTTCTGCAGTCTTCATCTTTCTCCTTAAATTATTTTATGCTTCTCTCCCCAGCTTTTCTTATCATCACTACAGTCAGTAAATCAGGCATTATTTTTTCTCTTCTTTTTTTTTTTTTTTTTTGGAGGGGGGTTGGTTTTTTTTGTGGTGATTGGTTTTTTTTGTTGTTGCTTGTTTTGGGTTTTTGGTTTGGGCTTGCCTTGTTTGTTGGGGCTTTTTTAAACATCTTTCATATATATATAATTTCCATATACCTTTCATACACCTTTCTATTGAGCATAACTTTTAAGTATGGATATCATGACTGAGTTTAACTGCAAATAAATTAAAATCTGAAAAGGTTTGCATGGCATTTTTGGAAAAATATGCATCCTCCTCAGTAACCATTTAGGGTTAGTTAGATCATTTTACTAATCCATAATTTCTTGATTCACAACCTTTACATAAAGGATTCTGCTGGGTATACACACCGGAAAGGACATATGAATATTCAAACTAATAATAATACTCCATCTGGCAAATATTCAGTTACTTAAGTAAGCTTAAGTGAGAAACTAATGAGACTGAAATTATGACCTACTCTACTTATCACTTCTTATAATAGTCTGAAATACTAACTTCAGCTTCCACCTACACACTGCAAATAACAATCTGTTTTGTTTCATGGGTGTTTTTTTTGCTGTTTCAGCAAGCATTATGACACTTTCTCCTGTATCATTCTTAGGCCCCCTAAGCAAGGTGCCCCTTACAAGTATAAAAAGACATCATTCAATTTTGTTGCAATATATGGAGCGAGCCTGTACAACAATTAGATGCTAAAATGCTTTATGCAGTATTTAACATTCTAATCTCAGCTGTTTTATTAATTTTATTGATTTTTTGGGTTTTAACTAAACTTCAGTTGTTTCTGTATGCATTATCTACGCAGTTCCAGCAGAGTGGGGTAGAACCTACAGGCTCAGCTGCAACAGAAATGGCAAGAATGGTTACTAAATCTGTCATTAATCTCCTGTGAATACAATGGGACTTTTGGAAACTCTCTGTGTGCATTCTGAAACCACATGCAGTTCTATTTATACAACTCCAAAAAAGACTATATGCAGCCTGTCTTCTTTTTTATGAAGACAAAGAAACTTCCTATTTGCACTGTTTAGGACCAAAAAAAAAAAAAAAAAAAGTCTCTTTCTTAAAATAGAACATCTTATGAAGACTTCATTCCTCTAAAGATAGCGGATATTATAAATAGACTAAGATCTTATTGTGTTCATAGTAAACCTATTGCTAAGATTATACAAAGCTGAAATATTTCTTTTTTCAATAAAGAATGTATTTTCTTTTTACATTTAAAAGTGAAATGTGAAGATTTCTGTATGCAATGAAACGCAGATTTCTTAAAAAGTCTATAATTATGTCCACTCAAAGAATTCAGCGGAAAATTCTGGTTGTTCACTGTTTATGGTGCTTAAATACAGTTTAAAATCTAAATTCAAACATTATTTTATATATGGTAGCTTATGAATTTTATTGCTAAGCACCTGTTGGTTGCAAAACATTCTTCAATTCAGGGCTTATTTAAGTACTGTAGTTGATTATAACTTACTCTAAAAGACAGTGCTGCACATTTTAGAAAACACAGTTTAAGCCAGCAGATTACTGCCAAGAATCAGCAAAAAACCTGAGCCTGTTTTATGCATACTTTAATTAATAATCATAGCTCACTATATTCTTGCAATATGCCTAGCTTAATCTTTAGCTAATTGGCATGCTTCAGACTTAACCTTCAGGCAACATTTAAGCAAAATCTTTAAGGTGCCACTCTTTACCTCACAAAGGTACAGAACTCCAGCCTCAAGAAATTAACACCTATTTACATTGGAATGTTGCTTCAGTAATGAAATGAACCCATGAGCTTTATTTTACCACATTTCAGCCTGAATAACTATTTAAAACAAATTATTAAGAAATTACTGATTTCCAGTAGTCCTCTCGCACAGAAAGGATACACCCATTCCAGTTTAAGCCTCTTGGCTGGTAGTTCTACTTTTGCTTCCAAATTGTAAGATTCCACTTGCTCTTTGGGCATGTACATGGTAACAGGACGTCCACGAAGAAACATTTTTACGTATCCTTCCTCTACAAAAGGTCAGAAATGTTTAATGTTACACAAAAAAAAACCATCAGTGGAGAACTCCCATGCTCCTCCATCCCTTCCCACTTAACAGTCTGGTGTGTTACAATTACAGAACAACGTGCAATCTCAAACTTAGAAATTAAGCAGTACTTTTTTTTCCTCTTATCATAACAACTAAGCAGATTTTTTTTTTTTTTAACATTCAAAGTCCCTTTCCGTCTAAAGATTTTGAGCAGCAGAATTAGGACTAAACAATGTCATGAAGGACTACAAAACTGAAAGGACTAAAATCAAAACTTTTTTGGTGAAAAATAATGTTTCAATATTACATTTTTAAAAAACTAAAGGAAAAACATCAAAGACTACAATTAACACAGAAATACCACTTAAATTAATTTTATTTTTTAATCAGTATTTACAGTTGAGCATCAGCATCTAAAGTATTTTCCAACACGCAGTCGCATTCTTTGCATCTCGGTGTAAAGATATGCTTTACACTCGATACAGTGTTAGAGATACATTCGAGGATAAGGAACACAAACAGTTAGTAAAAGGAATCATGCTGATGTACATGCAGAAAAGACACATGCTTTAAGTATTACTAAACATTGAAAAAAGGAATGACAACATTGACAGCACAATAAAAGAAAGGAAAATGACATACAGGAAAGAAGCTACAAAAACTGAATTGGCTGACAGAAGTGAACAGTTCTAGAAGAAAATACTAGAAGTAATGTGTTGAACTGGTAAGAAATATTTTTGGGGTAGAGAAGCAAGATTAATAACAGATCTGGAAGTACTGACTTGGGGACTTCATGGGGCTTATAAAACTAGGAGATCTGGGAAATGCCATGAAGGTCTGACTAGGACTTTTGGGAACTGGCAAGGCCAAAGTGGGTGTCCTGTGAACTTCTGGTGAAGTTTGTCCAGATTCAGAACGTGCTGGCTCTTGCTGCTCCATCGGCAGATCAAGGGGTTCAGCCTTGTTCTCATGCGACTCAAGCAGTTTTGGAGTCAGTGACATCTGTAGAGTTACTAGACAGAATAATCGTGGGCACAGAGGAAATGGAAGGGCAAAAGTAACAAAATCATGTAAATGAAAAAAAATTATACAATTTAGGACTGCTAAAATTATGCTATGAATTGTTAATAATACAACTATATCTTTTTTAAAATTTGAAAACTAAGACTTTATTTTAATTGGAAATAGGCATACTCTACAAATCCTCACTAAATTAATACAAATTATTGGTTGAACAAATAAACGTTATAGCTATGCTTTAATGCCTAAATATATGTGTATTTTGCCTTGAGACCAACTCATTTGGGAAAAAGACCTACCTGATCTGTCACAGTAAGGTTACAGCTAAGGCTCTCTAGTTTCATCTAAAGAATTCATACATATAAGGAAAACAACAGAAAACTGAATGATAAAAAGAAGCAGTGGTGATGATGATGATGAAATAATAGTGACAGATGGTTGGAGTTTAAGATGCCTGTTAAAATGCTAGAATAGTGGAACTGTTTTTAAAAATCTACTCTAATAGATCTGCATTGGAAAATAAAATATAGAGGGTAAAGCGTTAAACAGCAGAGCATTACAGCACTATTTGTATGCACATGCAACATCTATTTAATGAGCTTGAAACACATGCCGATACTACTGATACTGGTGCACTGGAAGTCAATCGATTTTTGGCACTGACAACCACTGACTGTGCTTATCAGTCTAGGAATGAACAAAAGCTTAATCCATTGAACTGCTTTTCTCACCTGAAACTTATGGGACTCAAAACTTGCATTTAGCCATCTACAGTGAAAGTATTTGGCCTAGTCACTCAAAATTCTGTATTAAATAGGGAGAAATGGGTACTTTTGGACAAATAAATCACATTTTAAAGCAGAAGTCCAAAAGCAAGTATAGTAAATTACACAAGTATATAAATACCTTAAGAATGCCTTTCTCACTCCCCTAAATATAAAGAAGAACTTAGGCTAACTAGGTTGGGTATAGAAATACATACATTATTTCAATTTTTTGGTAATATTAATTCCATCTGTACTTATTTTTGGCACTAATCCAAATACATTATCTACATAATCAATATACATACTTGTCATTGTACTTTTCTTAGCTAAGTTTAAGACAGCAAAGTTCTAAATGTGAAGATATAGATGCAAGGACAGAACAGACAATCATTAAACTACAAAGACAGACCAATAATGAAACTTTTAGACAAATGTATCTTTTACATCTGCAACTTTGTAAATTTGAAATTGTTGTGGAAAATAACTGAAAAGATTAACAGTTACTGAACTGAAATAAAATGCCAGTAGGATCTGGAAAGGAGACCACTACTGCTTGCAGGCATAAAATTGTACAAAGAATACACATAGGCAGAGACTCTTTAAGAGACTTTGCCTTTAGAACAAACACTCTTTTGCCTTGTGAAATTTTAGATTTGTTGCAAAGCTGAAAGATGCTGATTAGTGGAAAAACTGTTAGCATCTAGCTATATCTAAAAAGCAAAATAAATCTGTGATTCTATCACAGACATAAACATGCATCAAATATGCACATTTACACTAAAATTAAAGCTTTAGAAAACAATACAGTATGTTTACCAAACATACCTCTACTTTACAACACTAAGCAAAAAGCACTGGGAAATTAGTTGGAGGCCTAGTTATATTTATTCAACATTCAGAAAAATCTACAGTCTACTCAGTAAGAAAAAGCACAGGAAAAACCAAGGCTTCTATAATCATGTTAGGCTAACAGCAGAACAGCCAACAATGGGGCAATTCTATATGAATTTCAGCAGAAGTGCAGAACGCCATTTCAAACACAGTGAACATCCACGTGTTGCCATATAGCTCTCTCAACATTTTTTTTTTCCTAATTCAGATTCTTCGGAGTAAGTCCACAGGAATTTAATTATAACCCATTATTATTACTGAAGTGCACCTGAGGGCTATAATTCAGCAGACTGTATTATACATGGCATAATATTTTTGTTTCATTGACAAGAACTAGAAAAGTTTTAACACTGCAAAATGTGCACAAGTTAGAAAATAGATGTTTATACATTGAGCTTTTATCCCACCAGCACCATCTTGCTTCGAGAGCTATGAGGTTTTGGAATTGAAGCCTACCTTTGCAGTGTGTCACACGGCGCTTCCCTTGTGATTACAGAGACAGAGACAGAAGGGCTAGATAAAGATGTGTTTGAATACAATAAACTCACTAAATACCTGCTCTACAGGGTGTCTAGTTACATTCTGCTGGAAGCTAACCTAGTGCTTGACATAATCCTGAGCCATACTCCATGCCATAAAGTGGTTAATTACAGTCAAAACCATTTTCCTCCACCTAGGGGCTCCGTTTATTTCTTCTATCATTAAAATACTAGCTTAGGCTCCATTATGCAACTATATGCTTAAAGTAAGTAAAATGTCAAGTATAACTTTCTTAGGAAAGAACCCCACAACATTAATCTTAGTAGGAATTTCATCCAGGTGAGAAGGGTATTAATAGTGTCACATCTCTTTAATTAATGATATTTATCTATAGAGAAAGTGTCACAATACCTTTTGCAATTTCTTGCTTATAAGGTGCAAAGGAAGGAGAAATGTTACACAAGAAAAGTACATTCTGTGCAAATCAGTTTTCTTTTTCTAAACCAACAGTTTTCATGAAAGGGACATGAACCGTGATTCTATTCTCACAAGAGACTCAAGTAGGTACTTAGTTTTATACATTATTGAGTTCAAAATCAATTACAATAAACCCTGAAATTTGGCTTAAGAGCTTTGTTGGATGATGAACAAACAGTGCACTGAACAGAAGACTTTCTACTTTTTCAGCTTAATGAATGAAAAACTGTATGATTATAAAAATATCTGATAAATCATCAGTTTTTTTCCTTCCTTATGCTGTTAAAAGAAAGCTTTTATTTTAGTTGTCCTTGGTTTTTCAGAACAAAAGTAACTGTTACATATACACTATTCAGCTTCGTATCTTTATCACAATTGTTCAAAACTATGTAACTGTCTAATGACAAGGACAAACTGCTTTCCCTTACACCTACTGTTTAATTCTCAATTATCTGTTTGCAGGAATAATATCTAAGTGGGCAAAAATGAAGTGATTTTCAAATTAAAGATAGATTTCCAAAACTGTAGTAACAAAAACTTTTTTTTTTTTTTTTTTGGAATTTGACAAATTTTGTTATAAGGCACTGGGACAGATGTGGCATTCTTTAACAGTATTTCAGGGCTCCCTTTTATGACTAAATTAACATGACTGTATCATGGGTGGAACTTGGCATATACTGTAACTAACAGAACCTTAATATTGCTTTGAAAGGGAAGACATATTTGAGGTAAGAAGACATGGCCTTTTTCTACTTAACAACTATAAAATAAACTTTTGTACCAGGCTAATAAAACTTAGTAAAAATTTTTTACTTTTTAAAACTTTTTAAAAAATATGTCACCATGAGCCTGTTAAGTATGTTTAGATCCCCAATGCCAGTTTTTAGGCATCCACAGAAAACAAAACCAAACCCCAATACTATTATATTATCACAATTGTTATCTGCTTAAAATTTTTAAAAAGTTCCTACCTGCACTGAACATTGGTTCCTTGGGTTTGCTGTGAAAACAGTGAAGAAATGTCTGTTTTAAAAAGCATGCACATATAGTCAGCATATATAAAGGCAACAATATAAAATTTAAAATGCAGCACAAAAGATATAAGTACTTTTGTGCACACATATAAATAAAAATACTTTTTCAATTCAATTATTTACAATGTAAATCTCCAGGTAGACACAGTTAAAACCAGTATACATTGTGGCTCCTTGACGGCAGATGTTAACATTTTCACATTCAATTCTCCTTGTATTCTTGAAACTATAGATTTCCCTTCACTAACTACCAAATCCTCCTCTTCTGCAAAGTTATTCCAGTTATAAGACAACACAGAAAGTGGTCATGAGCAGCTGCATTACTTTTGGTTTCTATTGTGGTTTAAACCCAGCCAGCAAATGTAGCTGATTACTCATCCCTGCCTCCCCCCCTTCCCAGGCGGGACAGGGAGGAGAATCAGAAGAATGTAAACACACGGATTGAGGTAAGAACACTTTAATAACTGAAACAAAGTACAATATAACAATAATGTTAAGGGAGATAGCAGGGAGAGAGAGATATAACTAAAAGAGGAAAAAAAGAAAAAACCTAAACAAGTGAAGCACAATTGCTCACCACTCTCTGATCGATACACAGTCCAACTCAAGCAGCAATCAGTCTTTTCCGGTTAACTCCCCCAGTTTATGTAGTGGGCATGACGTGCTGTGGTACGGAATATCCCTTTGGCTAGTTTAGGTCAGGTGTCCTGTCTATGCTCCCTCCCAGTTCCCTGTGCCCCTCCTCACTGGCAGAGCAGGATAAACTGGAAAGCCCTCAATCAGGGTAAGCATTACTTAGCAACAACTAAAACATTGGTGTGTTACCAGCATTGTTCTCAGACTAAAGCCAAAACATAGCACTGCACCAGCTTTTAGGAAGAAAATTAACTCTATCGCAGACGAAACCAGGGCAGTTCCCAGTCAGTGAGATTTGTTACTCCAAAGCAGTTTACAACTGTAATAAAAAGCAAGGAGTATGTTCTTAACTACAATATCTCTCTACATATGAAGAGTGATAGGAGTGCTGTATCACTGCACATGTGGGTGTTCACTTACTTCATGTCTTTGTTTCTTTCTGGATTTAAGGAGCAAAACAAAGCTTGAATCCTGCTTTTCCAAAAAGTTTACATAAAAGAGAAAATACTCAATTGTTTCTTGGTGAATGACAGAACATTAGTTCTGCCAATGAGGAGGGGCTCAGGAAGCCAGGACGAAGCAGAGACAGGACACTTGACCCAAACTAGCCAAAGGGGTATTCCATACCACAGCACGTCATGCCCAGTATATAAACTGGGGGGAGTTACCCAGAAGGCCCAGATAGCTGCTGGGCTTGGGCTAGATATTGGTCGGCAGGTGGTGAGGAAATGTATTATCTCTCTTTTTTATTTCCCTCATCATTATTATTATTGGTGGTAGAAGTAGTAATTTGTGTTATGCCTTAGTTACTGGACTGTTATTATCTCAACCTGTGGGAGTTACAATCTTTCAGTTCTCCTCCCCACCCCTCCGGAAGCTGTGGGGGAAGAAGGGGAAGAGTTAGCAAGCAGCTGCATGGCTCTTAGTTACTGGCTGGGCTTAAACCATAGCATTCTTCACTGTGAGGGTGGTGAGGCACTAGAATGGGTTGCCCAAGGAAATTGTGAATGCTCCATCACTGGCAGTGTTCAAGGCCAGGTTGGACAGAGCCTTGGGTGAGATGGTTCAGTGTGAGGTATCCCTGCCCATGGCAGGGGGTTGGAACTAGGTGATCTTAAGGTCCTTTCCAACCCTAACTATGATATTCTATGATTTCTTTTGCCTTGATTTGACACTTACACTGAGAATAATACATTTACATAATGATAAAACCAAAACAACAAAAACAAATTCTACTGATCCTACCCTTCAATTTAGGAACTTTTTGTTGTATCAGTATTAATCATGTGACAAAATTCATGCTTCAAGCTGGTGTGCACAGCCAATCTCATCTATATAAATAACATGATGTGTTGCCATTGTTAACACCCACATTAACATCTTATGAATGAAGGTATTTTTAGAAAAAAAAAAAAAAAGCTTTATAAGATGAAATACTAGTCAGAAATGCTGCCACGTTAGAGACAAAGAGTCCCTAGCTCTGAAGAGACCATGCTGACTTATTCAAGCTAACCAAGTTAATGTGAAAGACTGATTCATGTCAGTAATAAAATAAATCATCAGTACTTTCTAATTATGCAAACCCTAACTAAACAAAAGCTCAGAGCTCTGACTAGACTTTCTCATTAACTTGAGTCACTTCCTACTTAGATAACCCTTCAGAAGGCTTACCCCTGGCTCATAGCTGGGATACACCAGAGTAGCACAGGAGATTACAGCCATCTCCTTACTCCTTATGCTTAAAGCTCCTAAAAATAGCTTTCCATAGCATAATGGTTTTGTGTAACAGGCTACAATTCTATATACTTTGAAAAAACTATAACATCATGATTGCCTTTTTAGATTTCTGGGATGCATTTTGCTTTAAGCTTCATCACAAGACCCAAGGCAGAATAACTCAAGTTGGAAGGCACCCATAAGGTTCAATGATACTAATAATAAGGCTATGAGTAGATGGTTAACTAACTCTCTCTTCCCCTTTGATACATACACAGTTTTACGAGGACAGCCTTAGCTGCCTAGGTCTTAGCATACAGAATCATGGCCATTTCTCACTAATCCCATGACTCTTGCTTTATATTTTGCAGTAGCGCAGCCTCAACAGGAAACATGAGGCAAGTCTTTAGCAAGCCTCTTCCACAGGATAAGGACACTCTTGGAGGAGTTAAGAGCTGTGGTGCTGAACACCTTGAGGCTAATGTGTGACAGAAATCACGGAAAACTCTCCAATTACACAATGATTGTTCTCATAGTGGCACCAACATCACTAGGTCCAGCTACAGCAATCTAACACATGCTCTCAATTAGTTCCTTGGGATACTTGCACATTATGTAAGGACTACATCACTTGTGTGCTGGACCTCTCCCTTCAGTCCAAAGTAACTGGTATCTGATCAGTGGTGTTGCTCAACCATTTGTGGCTTAAAAACTGCAGAATGACATAAGCATTGGATTTCTCTTACAATACTATGAAAAAATTAAAAATGCTTCTCAAGTACCGTAATCAACTTTGGAGCGGAAGCAAAACCGTTTTGCAGGTAATCATTATGTCATAATGTTGTTATTTCTCAACTACTTCAGAATCCATTTTTCAAGTGTACAGTACCTCTATGCAACTACTAGAAGTCTTATCTTTCTTTAATTTAAATGAACAACCTAATTGATGTTCTCGCCTTATGTCTATAGCAGCTTTAACATATTACTAATTTCAGATAGTTATCACCTTACACGGGTAGCAGGAACTCAGGGATATCTTAAAAAAAAAACAGCTTTGGCAAAGCACTGTGTTTAGATTTTGACAGGTATATTTTCCACTGAACAGCACACATAAAATTCACCTTCTGGGGACTTGATCTAATGAAATTTTTTATACAAAATAAAATACTCCGAGAAAGGACACTGCAGGACCACCATATGTTTGTTAAAACTTCTTCCAAAAGCTACAGCAAATTGCTACAGTAAATTGGAAATGTAATGACAGTCACCACTGGTAGGTGAAATATTCCTGTTCATATTCCAGAAACCTACCCTTTAGTCCTGCAGAATTCAGTCAGCTTATAAAAAGCTCATTTGTATGCATGGACACACAATACCAGTAAGATTTAGCTGGCTCAATTTTTAGTTTGTATAAATATTACATTTTCCTTAGTTACAATTTTATAATATTTTGTCTGATAGTGTTCTTAATTTTTCCATTATTGCTGTAATTTGCTAAGCCTCTCACAAGTTTCATAAGCTTTGCACACTTGCTCTCTTGCTTCATAGCTGAAAAAATAAGCCAGAGAACAAACTATTAATACTGTAATCACTCATATTTAGGCTGTCCATTAGTACACAACAGCCTCAGCCACTCCTTACATCAAGCAAAGACACTGAAGGGAGGAAAAGAAATGGATGCTCTGTGCCATATCATCGGCTTATGAGCAGCTCAATGACTCCTATGATGGCACTAATGCCCAGACAGAACAGGTAAATGAGGTTGTTATGTGATCTTCATTAACACTGTGTTTCTATAGTCACATCGTCATCGAGACAGTGAAACAGTACCATCAACACCACTTTTTGCATAGGAAACTGGGATAGGACCAGCTAAATGAAATAGCCAAGACTAACAGGAAATACAGGAGAGAACCAATTGACCAATACGGACAAACCTCAATGAATCACCTATTTGTTCAAGACCATCGTAAGTCTGAAACCCTCAGACAAGCATCATCAAAGATACACAGAGACAGCCATCACTGTATTCTATTTCTATGGTTAGTACTTGCATGGGAGCATGACTTCACTAATGGGAAATCCTGCCTGACCAATTTGGTGGCCTTCTATGATGGGGCAATGGAACTGATGGACAGGGGTAGAGCAGTTGACGTCATCTACCTGGACTTGTGCAAAGCGTTCGACACTGTCCCACACGACATCCTTGTCTCTAAATTGGAGAGACATCAATTTGATGGATGGACCACTCGATGGATAAAGAACTGGCTGGATGGCCGCACACAAAGAGTTGTGGTCAATGGCTCAATGTCCAGCTGGAGACCAGTAACGAGTGGTGTCCCTCTGGGATTGGTGTTGGGACCTGTGTTGTTCAACATCTTTGTTGCTGACATGGACAGTGGGATTGAGTGCGTCCTCAGCAAGTTTGCCGATGACACCAAGCTGTGTGGTTCGGTTGATACGCTGGAGGGAAGGAATGCCATCCAGAGGGACCCTGACATGCTTGTGAGGTGGGCAGATGCCAATCTTATGAAGTTTAACCGACACCTGCGCCAGAGCAATCCCAGGCACAGCTACAGGCTGTGCAGAGAAGAAATTCAGAGCAGCCCTGCAGAGAAAGACTTGGGGGTGCTGTTGATGAGAAAATGAACATGAACATGACCAGCAGGTGAAAGGAGGTGATTCTGCCCCTCTACTCTGCTCTCATGAGACCTCATTTGGGGTACTGTGTGCAGTTCTGGTGTCCTCAGCATAAAAAGGACATGGAACTGTTGGAACAAGTCCAGAGAAGGGCCACGAGGATGATGGAGGACTGGAGCACCTCCCGTAAGAAGATAGGCTGAGAAAGTTGGGGCTGTTCAGCCCTCATAGCAGCCTTCCAGTATCTGAAGGTGGCCTACAAGGATGCTGGAGAACGACTCTTCACTAGGGACTGTAGTGATAGGACAAGGGGGAATAGGTTAAAACTTAAACAGAGGAAGTTTAGATTGGATATAAGGGAGAAGTTCTTTACTGTAAGGGTGGTGAGGCACTGGAATGGGTTGCCCTGGAGGTGTTCAAGGCCAGGTTGGACAGAGCCGTGGGTGACATGGTTTAGTGTGAGGCGTCCCTGCCTGTAGCATGAGGATTGGAACTAAATGATCTTAAGGTCCTTTCCAACCCTATGATTCTATGATCTCTCTCAATTTCTCCTTAATCTGACAATCACACCAAAGTGGCCATGCCCAGAGACTTGCTGGACACCAGTCTACACGTGGGTGGTGGTGAGTGATTGCTTTCCATCCCTTGTTCATTCTTCCTCTTTCCTTCACTTATTAAACTGCCTTTATCTTGACTTATGAGTTTTACCACCTTGGCTCTTCCTGTTCTCTTCCCCCATCCTGTCTGGGAAGAGGGAGTGGCTATGCGGTCCTTAACTACCAGTTGGGGTCAATGTACCACAACCAGGAACTTGAAGAAGTACATTCCAGGAACTTGAACACCACAGGAAACCATTAAGATAATGGAAAAGAGCATGTTTAATAATTACGAACTTTTCCAGGCAACTCCAATTCTCTCACATTGTTTATGGTTTGGAAATCAGTCAAATAAATGTCATCTGAATTTGAAAACCTATTTTATCTGAAATGTTTTAAAATATACTTTTGTCCAACTGTTCGAGCTTAAAATAAAAAAAATAAAAAAAGCTCCCAATATTTGCAAAACTAGAGAAACTAATTTCACTAAAGAAACTGCTTTCATCATCAGGGCAGTAGGCAGAGAAAGGAGATAGATATTTAGATAACATTACCTTTCACTGTTCTTTTTACCACTAGATGAACTGCTGGTGGATCCAGTGCGGTTGCGACTCCCTTTGGAATCTCCATAGCTTTCCCTCCGACCGCCTGGGGACACACGCTCAGTTGAACTGGTTCTCTTAATAGTGCTAATAAAAAATGGAGCAAGTTTTACAGCAGCACTTGTAAAAGCACTTATGTCTGCAACAGATATTTTTGGAAAATATATCAAGGAGAATGCTGAGCCTAAAAATAACCACAACTTTGTTCTTAATCATAACTTGATTTGTTAAAAACAGTTTTGCTGAGTACCTGGTGCAACAAGCATACTGCTTTTTCCTTAATCATGAAATAGAAGACAGGCTAAACCAGTATCATAGAGTAATTTTCAACACCTATTTTCCACACTGCATTTCAAATCTCTGAATACTATTCCACTCTTCTGGACTTTTGGACTTTCTTAATCAGAAAGGGAAAAGATTTAAAGAGAAAGCATATTACCTTACAGCTCCAGGCAGACTACAGAGAATGCCAAAAGTAGGTCAAAATTTGAGCACCAGCAAGCTAACTTTGTGTCTTCATTCAGTATCAACTATTCTGTGGTTCAAAGCTAGCTTTAACATACCCCAAAGTGCGATTAATGGTGAACAAGCCTGCGTTTTTTATTAGCTTGTTGAAAAAGTATGCTTCCTACTTACATGTATGACTAGATTTCCCACATCTCCTGACAAGGGATTTCTCAAAGGCTTAAAGCTTGCCTTGTCTCTCACTCTTCAACCATCTTTCCTGCCAAGATAACTATCAGGGAGCTCTTGAATGACTTTATGGCACCCCTTAGATATCCAGCCCTCTCTGATGAAAAAACATGAGCCAAACCAGAAGTATAACTTAGTAAGTGAATGAGAAGACCACTCAGAGCTTACACTTAATAGGAATAAATTATTGTGGTTAGTCTTTAGTCCAAAGCACTTCTCCCCAAAGCAGTGCTTCCTAGGAAGGGTAGGAAGCACTTCCAGCTAAGGGTAAGGCCATGAGCTGCATGATGCTTTTTACTTTGGTGCACTCCATGTGCAGCAGAGAGTAGCAAGCAGCATTACCCAGTCTGAGGCAGGAATCATTCCCCATGGCAGTGCCTGAATTACAGGACTCAGTGTCAGGGTCTCATTACTCCTTACCCCCAGTCCTGTACTGTTTTCTCCCTTTCAAAGAGCAGAACAGAAATGTCCTTTAACCATAACATCCCAGTAACTAAGTGACCACCTTCAGCAACTCTCTCACTCCAGAAGCCATGGACACCAATGATTGCTTTTAAGCTCATACCTCTCTATCCAAATCCCAACCTCAAGCTCACTCCCTCTGTGAAAATGTCGGTTCTTTTTGTTCTTGCTCTTTCAAGCCCCAGTCTCATTCCAGCCACCCCTTTCACCAGTTCCAGCCAGCTCCCCCTTGACGTCCGTACACCTCCAGGGATGCTTTGCTTACCGTAAGGCTCATCTCAAGCATCCCTGAGGACTATTCCAAAGCTCCCCATTAGCCTGTAACAACTATTCTTACTCTGTTTCCTCAGCCAGCTTCTCATGCTCTGTCCACTTCATATGTGGTGTAAGAGGCATTGGCTCTTCATAACTAAAACAAATGAGATAGACTTTTCTTTCTAGTAAAAAAATTATTCAGCTTATCAAATGTACACCACCACTGATATACTTCTAAAAAGGGCAAAACCAAATTAAACCCAACAAATATATTCCTGCTCCCTCATGTCTCTTTACCAGCATGGTGAGGAATGCTTCAACACCTCAGCTGAAGCTCAGTTACAGAAACTATGGGAATTAACAGAATCAGAGTCTTCCTGCAAAGCAACCGCCCTTCCAAAAGGAAACCCTCATCCAGAGCGAGATCAACAGAGCAGGCACATGTGAAGATGCAGCTCAGGCAGCTTGATAAAAAGACTTTCTGGAACATGTGATGGTAGGCCAGATGTTGAGTGCTTCATTTTTGTATTAAAATTAAGGATGATTCAAATGATTAAGCTGATATTTAAAAAATAGTGTTTCTGTGGAGAGGGCAATGTAAGAGAGCAAGCAGAATGCAAAGTTACACACAGGCACAGAACAAAATACATTCCTAGGAGAAGGGAAAAGGCAGTAAAAAGAATTCTGTCTCCATTTCAGAAATAAGTGTCTCCTACACTAGCCTAACATCATCCAAGTCATCTCAATGTGAAATGCATGAAAAAACCTCCTCTAGTAAATCAAATAATATACTGTTAGCGTTTAACAGTTTTCCCTGCATCTTGTAACATCATCCAATTTAATACTACTCCAGTTAAAAAAATCAAGTCTTGATATTCAGATGTTTTTCTTCAAATAAAATGGCTTTATTAGCTTTATTAGCATGAGTCTTTGCAAAAATATCTTCTCTGTGTGATTTTACAGGATCAGGCCTTCGTTTTGGCATCTTTTCCTGGTTAAGGAAAAGAATAGGCAATATCAGCCTACACTGAAATCAAAATAAGGAAATTACCAAATTATATTAATGTTAGAAAAAAACGTAAGTTTCAGAAGCAATATTAAACTAATTTTAATGTTGCTTGGTTGTGTTTTTTTTTTATAGCTATCAACATTCAGAAGATGAACTGGTGGATAAAAAATCCCGAATGGGTGGGACTAAAGCTTAGAAGTGCAATGCTATCTTCTTTCTGAATAATGAAGTCTCACATCAGTACAAAAACTACTTTTACCACAAGAACAAAATTCTTTTAAACTCTTTTGGCTTACATTCATTACTGCTTAAACTAACTAGGAATGCTATCTCTTCAAAAATTTTATTTTAAACTTTCAACAACAACAACAATAGCCCAGTGAGAATTATTAGCAGGTGGTAGGAAATGAGGATTATAACTCCAACATATTAACTCAATTTTGGTGTACACACATTTTGGTAGCTGTAGTGTTAAACACCACTGATTATATCCATGGCTACAGTAGAAACACTGTCATATGAGGAGGAATTTAAAATGACAGAAAAATACTCATTTAACTTACAGGTTTGTAACACTATTAACTGGATTCCAGCACCTGGCTTTCACTTTAGTGATACAAAAAGAGAGCATTTTCAATTATTTAAAAAGATAACTTTTGGTATCACAATTTTTAGCTTAAGACAGCAGTGTGGTCTAATGAAACACCCCTATAATAAAAGTTATGTTAGTTATGGTATCTGTGTTATGTCATGCTAAAATTATCAAAGTTTTGTAATGCATTTATCAATGATGAGAATGTTTGAAACATGTACTTCTGAAAATGCTAAAAATGGGAATAACAGTTACAGTTCTACCATGTTAATGCTTGTATTAAACCGTGGTTAACTGAAATGGAAAGGAAAAACAATAGCTTTGTAGTGTTGAAGCTCAGTTAAGGATCCCTCACCTTACAGCAGGCTTTTTCAGTTTGCATGCATTGAGAAGATTCACAGACCTGCTTAATCCAGATTGAGAGGTGCGTAAACAAAGCAGAATAAAAAGTGAATGCAACAATAAAATGTGGAAACAAGACATTTAAACCAAACTTACATTAAGAGACATAACTGCATGCTTTCAAGGTATGAAGTCACGTGCAAGAGTAAACTCAGTGCTTATTGACTCAGATGTTTGATCATTTCAAACCATACATTTAAGAACACCAATGTATCTTTGAATGACAAAATCTCAGCAATGTTGCAGTACACCAACCATTTGTAAAGCCACTCAAAACAACAAAAAAGAAAATCAAATAGTCTAGCTGAAGAAACAAGACAGATGATCTGGCTAGAAGACAAAGACTATTAAAAAAGCAACAATAAAGACAAGAAAATAATTCCTCATATATACGTACATATACCACTGCATAGCATGAATGTTTCAGATGGTTGCATTACTGAATTGTGGTGAACAAATCTGGCAACAATTGATATATATATATATGTATACACTGAAGATATATTTAATTTTGCCAATTAAAAAAAAAGCCTTTTAATAAATTAAAAAATAGCACAATCATCTTAAGACAGTAACTGATGATATCAATATTTTGAAACTTGTCTAGCTCTCTTTCTGATCCTCATTTAAATCAATTAGAATAAATTCAAGAATAACATATGACTTTAATTTCATTATGTCTTTGAGCAAAATGAACTAACAACTTTAACCGCTAGAGATACGGTGAAGTGGCATAATAGTTCTGCCACTCAAAGGTCAGTGGAGAGGGATTTCCTTTTTAGTTTACATTCTGTTTATTTTAAAACATTTTCTTTGAGAGTTAAGTGTTAAACAGGAGACTTAATTGAAGGTTTGATATAGAGTTTGTGTATGTGCCAGTTAAAAACCATCGCTACCCTCAGAACAGAACACAGAACATTAATTCCAGGCGACTGAACAATTTCTTAGGGGCCATGTGTTTGGAGTTTAGAAGATCAGGAATTTATCATATTAAAGTATTTTATTCTCCCTACAAACAAAGATCTTTATGTTTTCTTTGTTCCAGCTTCTTCCTTTTGATCTCCATTGTCAGAGTTTTGCATCATTGTATGACTTTGCAATCTGCTGGGGAAGAAAGAATGACTGATTGTCTCCTTTTGAAAGGCAAAGTATGTGTTAGCCTGCAGCCTGAAGCAGCATCCCTACAGGGAAAGGTACTGTCTGCATTCTCCCCCCTTAATTATTTTTTTCTTTCCTTTTTTCCCCCAAAACCTCTTGGAAACAAAGCTATCCTAGATGAGTCACAAACCCATAGATTTTATTAGGGAACACAAAACATTACTACTGTGCACTGGCCAAATTCCAAAGACAAACTTTGTGTTAAGCAGTGAACTTCAAGCCATATTACATGCAAAAGAATGGGGGAAGGGAAACTCTTGCTCACAATACACAAAGCTCATATTATTCTGAATAATTTCAAATACTTATTCCAAGCACAAAGTTCAGAATAAAAATATGGCAGCATTTGAAACTCTCAGTTCTCCGTGTCAGGTGATTATCCAGCCCATCACAAAATCACTTCAGCTCTGCATTAGCTGCCTTGCACCTGGAAGCTGCCCAGCTGTGTTCCCAGGGCACCCAGGTCCTGAGTGTGGCAGCACCTACTGGTGCTGGATCAGAATTTTTGGCCCCTGTATCACCAGCCTTTCTGTCTTGCATTGTATTACCACCATATACTTTTATAGTCCAATTCACCTATGTTTTGGATTTGTGGTTTTGCTCTATTCAGATTATTTCATTCCTTCCGTAACTTGGATAACTGGGTGCTGACTATATGATACCTGAATGCGGAAGGAAGGTTAGGTGCCCTCAATTCTAATTGAAGTCAAAGTCAGTTGAGGTTACCGAACACTCTGCAAGATCTGGATCTAATTATCACATTAAGCACTATAACAACCTACTGATATCCAGAGATACATGGTTTACATATGGAAAACTAATACACATAGAGGTTAAATGATTTGCATAAGGTCATTGAGAGAATATGCGGCAGAACACAAATAAAAGCCTGCTAGCTCCACCCTTTCAGCCTCAAGCCTTTTTTATTACCTCCAATTTTATATTCCTGTCAGAAGAAGTCATTTCCATTTCAAATATTAAATGGGAAATCAGAAAATGTAGTGACCTCTGAACTGCCTCTCCTTGGTAATCCAGCAAGGCAAATAAACCACATACCAACCTGTAGGTTCAAATGAGTTAACCAACACGTTTAAATAGAGCTATTGTAAGAAATAAGACTGCGTCTGCAGACATACACACAAGTACATCTGTTTCTAAGCAGAGGAATGTATGGATGCACATTCAGTCCCCACGCAGATTATTTACATATATAATTATATATATGTATATATATAAGCATTTACATATATAAATATATATAAATACACATATATATATACACATATATAAATACACATAACATACTGTTTCAAGGGACAGGCATTTCAATAGGACATCACACACTTCCTAACTCAAATGGTGAAAGTAGCAGAGAACAGAGGAATCTGAAGTTGTTTCTAACCCCCCTTTTCATAAGTCTGTTCAGTAAAACATTTGGGAAGGGCTCCATTTCAGCTGGATGTTTGCATGTTTTGAAAATATGGTCACAGGTAAGAAAAAATTGAAGATGATATTTTCTACTGTAGTAATCCGAGCAGATACTTGTAATTCCCAACAGCAGACCAAAGGTTTAGAAGCTGACTTGGGGGGGGCGAATTTCTTATTTTTTCTATCACTTTTCAAATTTTGCCTTTTTTCTTTTTTTTCTTTCAATTCTGCATCTATGTTGTATAGGAAAACTTAAAATTATCTAAGCAGAAATTAAGTTTTGAAACATCTGTAAGTGATATTAATTAAAGCTGCTCTGCCACATTACTATATTTAGGACTAAAGAAAACTTACACTACAAAACAGCAGCAGTTTTGGAATTAGTTTATATGGAAAGAGCACTATAAAAACATGACTGCTTAGCAGAAATCGTAACTGAAAAAAATATTCAAAATTACATGCCATCTATAAACTGTTCAACACTGAGTGAAGATTCTAACACAAATAAACAAGTCCTACACCTTAAAAATAAAAAAGCTATTTGATCTTGCTGATGTATTTCCATCACTGTTTTATGTATACACACGTACAGCTCCTGAAGGTAAAACGGTCCAGTATAAATACAAAGCATGAATGAGTTTATCTTAATGGGTGCAAAATGGATTAATCTATTTGACTATTTGCAAGACAGCCATTTGGAACACTCGATACGTCATAGAATCACAGAATGATTTAGGCTGGAAGGGACTTTAAAGATCACCTAGTTCCAACTCCCCTCCCATCTTTGAATACTGAATATTTGGAGCATGTTTCACTATAAAAACATGAAACCTCATCAGTTATTTTAATGTTCATTATCAAATGAGAAGAGTAGGCATTAATTTACCAAAAAACATTTTGTATAGTAATTCACTGGTGGGGTCCTTACCATTTTACTCTCTTCCTCATGAAGTATATTTATAGGCAAGGCACAGAAATATATTTCACTATAATTTATAAAATATAAAAGAACAACATTTGCGTATTAAAGCAAATCAATATAGATTTTTATGGCTTTTGAGGAGAACGGGGACTCCACAGCACCTGGATTTATAGCTGCTGTTTTCAGGACACAGAATAACTCCACTCTCCTAAGCACTCTTTAAGTGTCAATCTATTTTAGCAAAAGTGCCCATTTGTATTTTTTCTTTTCCAAAACCAAATATACATCTTCATACTGCAGATTTAAAGCACCTTCAGTCTAGCTTCTTCAGCAAAGAGAAAGGATAAAGCATAATGAAGGAACATTAAATCCTTAACCTGTGGAAGACTCTCTCATATAGGATCCAAGACAGTCCAAAAATACTCCCTAAGGATGCTCCCTAGATATTTTCCCCCCAGCACTCCAGGTATCCAGACTGCATATGGATCAGGTAGAAGGCCTGTAGGGTGTCACCTATCTACAGGGACCCTGATCTAGGATAACACCTACAGGCTGCAGCAATACTTGATGGACCACCTGAATTACGCAAAGGACACTCCTACTACAGGAAACACAAGTATGATCTTGACCTGCATTTCATCCACCCTGCTCTGTGGCAGAAAGCATTATGTTGAACCTTAGGGGTGGAATTTGAACTCTCAGAAATCATACCTTCTATCCACAAGTAAAGTATGCCAATGTTTGTGCTCTCTCATGTGTTTCATAATTACCACTTGAAACTTTATTATGAGAATGAAGAAAAAAAAAAGACTTGTAAAGAACAGACTTCTTTAAAAATTCAGCATATACAAAACAGTATTCCTTCTTAAACACTGATTTTGCACACATTTTCAAAATTCTGGTAATATAATTCTGATAATGGTATTTATACTGTTCATACAGTATTTGAGTTCCTTGTCTTAAGGGCTGCTCAGGCTAACCTGCCAAAACCTACAGCTGCAGCGAGCCCAGTTCATACGAGCTCACAGGACTGCGCTTGTGCAACAAAAGTAAGTTATTTTCTAGTTTTGATTACACATAGCACAGCTTCTCTCTTCTCTGCAGTAACCGAACGTGTAGTTTCCTGGAAAATCAGTCTCCCTTCATCACAGTAACAAAGAGTGGCATATCTTTAGTCACCATCTCTCCTTTAAGGAAAAATTCTCTTTACAAAAGAGACCTCAGATCTTTAGATTAATGCTCTCATCTCCACAACTTGCCCCCCTCAGAGCTGACAGCATCATCACTACAAGATGCTGAGGATGACACACAACAATGTAAGAAAATTAAATAAAACCTCATGCTATTAGCTTATACAGGCAAACCATACAGCAGATTAGAACCTCAATAACTGTCACATGTAACTTGGACTTGCTGGACCCAATCCACCTCAATCCTATAACTCAGATCTATAAAACATCTAGCCCACTTAAAAACAACTACACACACAGAGCAAATTGAGAGAGAGCAGTCATTTTTAAAAGTACTTAAATACATACTAATGGTAAGAAATCTAAAGATGGATGCTTTCATTTGCATAATTATGTGTTAGGCGTGGAATTTTCTTCCTCCCTGAAATGCTTCTAATATTGCACATGCAGTTTCCATAATAACTTTAAGTGAGAGAAAGCCAAAGGTAACATACTGATTTGTAACGACAGCAATTTCTCTAAACTATACATTTTCTACTATCTACTAAAACAGTTCTTCAACTACGTTTCATGTCGTGCAGCAGCACAGTAGAAACGCTTTGTTTTCTACATGCTCAACCGTATTAGCAAGAAAAAACAAACACAATCTAGTAGACCAAGCATTATGCATTCTTTCAATATTCATGGAAAAACCTTAATTCTAATTAGAACAAATAAGTTTAAAGCCTCTTAGAATGAAATCCATCTCTCCTTTCCAAACTAAATATATAGACCATTGCTTTGCAAGTAAGAAAATCCACACATCTAGAAGCTTGAAAGATGAAATATACCACCAATTTTGCAATTATAAGGTTTATGATCGATGCATACCTTTTTACTGCTGGTGATGCAGTTTCCTTTCTAGCTCCTGATGGGGAAGGTAAAGAGCCACTTGGTTTCTTTGGTAACACATTTCCATTATTAACAGTAGTCCTTAAAGGCAGGGTTTGTACCAGCGGTCTTGCTATAAAACAAGCATAAGATGGAGTCATTGTTTTAATTTGCCTTCTTTTTTACCCGAAACAACATAAGAATATTTTAAAGTATCATTTTCATTATTGCCAAATTCACCATAGATAAGGAATATAACAAAGAGGATTTTTATCAATATTGATCATATCAAGTCAATCATCTGCGTATGGCTTATGCACACAAGTCTATAACCTTTCTCATCTGTAAAACTCTATCTTAGCTTAAGGAGCTTACTGGCAAATGCAATGGTAGTCATCGCCACCAAAAACAATCCTGCTCTCTTAAAAGACTCTCTTAAGATACCAAAGTCTCTTGACCTCCTGGATAGAATTCAGAGGACTGATAAAAATGAAGGCAGGCTGGCATCCCACAAACTCCTGCTCTTCACCCCTCAATGTCCTTGCAGGTTTTTCACAAGCAAATTATCTATTAAGAAATCCCTATTCCCCCTAAGGGTCTTCTTTCAATGAACGTGGGCTTATGTTTGACAGGAGGAATTTTGCCATTTAGTCAGAAGAAGTAACTGAAATCAGCATAACAGTAGACTTAATGAGCTGACATATCTACTTCTTCTGATCAAACACTGGGTTAAAAAAGCATATACATGTCATACCTATAATTAATATTAGAATAACAGAAAAGTCCCATTCAAGTACATTAGAAATTAGTTACAAAACAAACAGTGGTTAAACCTGCAAGCAATGAGTATAAACATGAAAACTGCAGTGGACCATAGTCTGAAAACAGACACAAACGTGACTAGTGCTCTCTCTGCAGCAGGGAAGAAGGTTGGAATCACTTGAAATTTGAAAGAACTTTGCTTTCTAAAGATCCCAAAAGTCTCTGGTTTCAGTGAAACAACACCTGAGAGAAGGCAGCAGTCACAAGTCACTTAAGGAACATAAAATTTCACTGAAGTTGGAGAGGATTGCAGAGAGAATGCCTACAAATACCCTTCAAAAACAGATTGCTGAGGATAAATAATATAAAAAACTAAACTGAAACATTAAAGATGTATACAATCCTAAGTTATAATATAACTCTTAATTGTAGCACCGATGGCAAGCATTCATTGTTCACCTTAAGTTTTCAGATATTGAACTAAAGAAAATAGATGTGAAAGCCTGTGCCTTGAGAAGATTAGGTCAGTAAATACAGGCAATGCAACTTTCAAGACAAACTCTGTCTTGAAACTTTGTTAGAATATACACTTGTTACATATTCATGATTTACTTGTTCAGAGTAAAGAAATTTAGAAAACAACTGATAAGGAAATATTGCAGGAACAAGGTTTACTTGGCTTAGAAGACTGAAGGATAACAGGAAAACAAGATAAAAACAACAAAGAAATTTTTCTCCAGGTTCACTGAGGATCCGAGAGCCTATAAGCACAGGTATCAATAGAGCGAGACAGTACTGATCTTCCCAAGGATGGGAAGAGCAAGGGCTCCCTGATTTTACTGAAAGCTTCACAGAAAGGCTAAACAAGACTTGAATTCATGGTGCCCTTGAGCCCTGGCTTCCATGATCTATTTTAACAGGCTAACGCTATCTTCAGAGCTTATATAAAACACCTAAAATCTACTGTACTTTAGCTTCTCATGTCTATTTTTACTTTTTGGTTTTAATTAAGGGATTCAGATATCATGATCCTATTTACTGCTACAGCATTCATTCTTCCAAATTAAATTATTTCTGTAGTTTAGTGATGGACACTCTAGTGCTTGTTTCCTGACTGATCGCTGCAAAGCCCTAATTAATCTGTATGTACAAAACTGATTCTGTTGCATACTACAGATTCACAGATAGCTACAGTTGACCGGTTGTGGATTTGTTTCCTGACTAGACCTCTGTAGCACAGAAAACTTTAACAAGGCTTTGAGATCATAAATTAGAACAACAATTAAAGTTAAATCAACAAGTAATTAAACTGTTTTCCTTCTTTGTAGTTCTATAAAAAAAATGACTATTAAAAAGTAAGCTGGAATGAACTAGCTGGAATCTGTTTACTCTCCTAACCTTAGGAAACTGAAACTAGCAGCAGCCAGGAATAACACCTGCAACCTTTAACAGAGGTTTTGGTTCAAATCCAGCACCAACCCAGAACGCACACTTCTGGAACTAGAGATTTAAAGATCTAGCCCTATGGTTAGATAGTGTAGAAAACAACACCATGAATCTCTCACACAGCACACAGAAAAACTGTATGTTATTCAATTAATCCACTCTTTACTCTGGAGCTGCTTAGTTTTATTTACAACAGCTAGCTCACACCAGTGGTAACTGACATAACAGTCAAACCCCAAACATGTCATTGATGTTAGAAGTCAGTAAGTGGCACTAATCAGTATTATTACTTTGTCAGTAATATGTATTTTGGAAGTTCTGTTGCTTCAAGGTCTTACCTGTGGTAGTAGGACTGACATGTTTATCAGCCTCAGCAGCAGCTTTTTTAATCATACTCTGATCTATGGATTAATAGGGCTGTTAAGTTTACAAACAAACTAATAATTGCAAAAGGAAAGAACAACAAACACAAGTAAAACAAAGGCAGGAAGCCATACTGAACTCCACCAAGTAGCTGAATTAAATAAGGAACAGGGGAGGGAAAAAAACACAAAACAAAACAAACAAAACCCCAAATCACCATTAGTGAGGGAGCTCCACAAATGGACAAGATAAGCAGCCTGCTTTCCACTATGTACACTGCTTTTAAGCTGCCTAGCTCAAGTCTAGAACAAGAACACACACAAAGACTGAAAACAAGCTCAAGCTTTTTTCTATTATTGGTTTAAGAGGCTGACACTTGAAATACTGAAATCAATTTTAAAATCTGAAGTACTCAGAAATTTAATGTTCTGTCCCATGAAGCTTCTCAATCCACACTTTAAACAGTACATTGGGGATGCTGTTTTTCCAAACCTCCCTTGACACACATACATTTTTAACCCTGATCTACTCCATCTATAGATCAGATGAAAGAAGCAACATACAATATGCTTCAAACCCGTTTTATATAGAAAAGATTTTTGTGACACACTGTGAAATCAACTTCCATTTTTTACAATTCTAAATGTGAAATTAGTCATTTAATGACAGGCTGCGTCCATGGAACTCAAGTGGTGAAACACAAGAGGCCACAACTCCAGTTTCACCCATGTCTATGCAAGCTCCTCTCTTAACAGTCTCTCTCCACCAGGAGCTTCCATAATGCTAATGCTTTCCAAGTTAAAATACTGAAATTCAGCTTCACCTTATGCTAAGTAATTGCATGCTATTTGTTATAAACTAGCTGTGCCTATGACAGGAAAAATAGGCCATCATATTTTAAATAGCAGCTGGGAGAAACAAATGATCAGAATACTTCAGATTCTGCTTCATGTTACAGAGTACGTTTAATACAGCTGACCATACACTAATGATACAACTGATATATAGTAAAATTAAAGCTCTTTTCATAAGTTGTTACAGTAGCAATTATTTCCAGAAATTAAGTGGATTTAGTTGGCAATTATCAGGACTCATTTCAGTAATTTGTAATGGAAGAGCAACTGGCATTTGTATTCTTCCACTTGCATTATCACAATAAAACTTCTTACACTGTGGTTTCACACATTCATTAGGAAGTATCCATGCCACATACACATTTAAAACAAAACAAACGAACAAAAAACCCACCCACACCCCCCACCCCTCCACCCCCCTCAAAGAGCCATAAAAGGCAGAGGGATAGGCTTACAGCAGCTTTTCTTCAATGTACATTGAACTAGGGCTTTAACGATCTGTCACAACCAAGAAAGCATCTCCTGATTTAGAGTTCAACTCTGCTCAGAGGATCCATGAAAATCTGGTCTGTGTTTTGCTAAGTAAAGCCAGCAGGCAAGAAGAACAGATTCAGTTACAACTCAGTAGTAATTACTAGACTTTATTTCCTCCACGCACCACTTAATATCTATTTTACAGGCAACATAAAGCCTCTGAATCCCTTGTACAACCAGATATGGTGGAACATTTTATTGTAGCAGAGACCATCTTTAGTAACATTTAACTTATCTGATTATTTTTTTTTTTAATCAAAGACAAAATGAGGAGAATACAGCAGAAAGCAAAAACAACAAGAAAACAAGACCAGAGACATTTACTGGGTGTTCTGTCCGACAGCTAAGCACAATGTACAATCAACTAATTTGCCTCTGTAATTCTGTCCCTTTCTCCTTTCCTCATCCCCAGGCACAAAGCATGATAACAAACACCTCTCAGTTCAGCAAATGAATTAAGGAGTTCCTTACCTATTCTGTTAAATCAATGCCTAAAAGTAAATATCTGTTGCAGTCACAAATAAATAAGCAAGTTGAAAGGAAGTACTAATTTCCAACTGAGAAAATTATGAATCCTTAATTACATATTATATTTCCAATGTGAATTTAGTTTTAAATTTATATTAATACATATCAGGATCCCAAAAGAAACAATTTCTTAATTTACACAACAGAGAGTCTATTAAGTCAGCCAAACTTTCTACATCTAGGCTGCTACCACTCTGAGTCCTAAGACTACCCAAAAATACCTCATGCATTCTGTTAAACTGGAGATAGAGTCTCCCAGGCTTTTGTAGCCACAAAGATTACAATAAATCACACTGGTTGGGTTCTAGTAAAACTTTACTACTGCAAAGTGCTGGATGTTCGATTCCAGCTTTTCTGATTCGTGTACAGACAAACTCATTCTTGCCAAGCAGGAACAAAGACAGATCATGGTGCAGCACAACACACTATATTTCAAAGGGCAATGTCTGTCACACCTGCCACCTTGCTGGCCCTAAATCTGCTGCTCTGGAACAGTCAGGCACCAGCCACAGCTCTACCTTTCCTTCATAGCTGAGCAGCTGGTGTTGCATCATCTCCTTGGTTATGTCCTCTCTGTGCTAGCTTACAGCTTTGTCTTTGGCTATGCCTGCCACAAGACACTTAAGATATTCTTAATTACATTGAAATTACATTTGACTTAAATTTATGGGTTTGGATTTCAAAACAAAACAAAACTATTAGGTGTTTCACCCACAGAAGATGATGCATTCTCTGAAGAGTTCATAAACTAATCTTGATCAGAAGTCAGGAAGTGGTAGCCATGGTTAAATGTAGATAGTGGATGAAGCACTAAGAATACACAAATGCTTTGCTTGTTCATGGGAACTGTAGAAGGCTCACAGATTTAACCACTTGGATTTTTATGCGCTCTTTTTAACAGGTAAAATTTCAAATGTCTTTTGAGTTTGATCTGTTGATTCTGAGTATTTAAAGATCTAAAGAATAACTTCTTTTAATACATATAAAACACTCATTGAATTGCACTACCTATTCTACATATATCTGAAATACAAACCTTTGGTAGGTCCTTTCTTGTTCTGCATGGCCTGCTGCTCCTCTGTAATATTCAAGCGTCGAACCACATCAGCAAGGGCAGATTTGAGCAGCTGGATGTCATCTTCCTGCATCTGGACACGTTGTTCCAGAGAGGCAATGCGATCTGTTACCTCCATGCTGCTTGCAGCAGAGGCACTGTCATCTAAGTAAAAAAGCAGACAAATATGAATTATCTACAGTGTATAACCATCAAGGAATACTTTATATAACTGGCTGCAGGTAAAAACAAGGTTCTCCTCAGACCTGATGATTTCTTGAGAAATAAAATTTTTAAGTGTCCAAAAGGAAGAGATGGAAATAAATACATAAATAATCAGGGAAACAAATATATAAATAATCAGGTAAATAAATAAATAAATGAAACAGGTTGAGTGCTTACGTAAGATGTGATGATGAAGTTGGCTTCAGGGCTACTTATTGTTAATTGGGCCCCACTATCAATTATCTACATGTCTGAACAGGAGTGATCAACCATCACCCTTCACCATCCTGCTCAAAACAGTTCTGGCACTGGCAAGCATTCAGGTAGATAGCTCTACTTTCTGATGCGCTACACACCCTTCCAGATTTTTCTTTCTTACATATGTGATAGAATGTGTATGTTAGACATAGATAAGCAACCTACAGGCTTACATTTTTTGAAGTTACTGTCCATAGACTGGAGAACAGATATTAACCCCATCTGCTAATTCCTTATTTATACCAGCAGCGTTATGAGAACATTCCCTCTGACTGAAATAGAAACTTTAAATAAATTCAGAATTACTCTGTAATTGTACACTTAGCTCTGCAAATCATAAAAGGGTCATTACTTTGCATACAATTCACCCATTATTTGGAAATAAACCACAGAAGCTTAAAGCCTGCAGCTCCCTGATGAGAACTACACATTCTTTCCACCCAAAACTACTAATAAGAATATTTTTCCTAAATGAGCACTTTTATTCCACTGCAGTTCCTATCATGTAGAAACACTGTAATTTCTTACAATATTAAGTTAGGAAAAAGAAGAAAGGAAGACAAAAGCAAGACCAAAGATGTTGAAGTCGGTATCTATTAAGGAAAAAAAATAAATGTGTAATTTTTAAAGCAAACTGCAGGATTTTATTTAACTAGGGGGATTTGAAACCTGAAAAAAAAAAAAAGAAAAATTGGGTATTAAATTACTGGATAATTTGAAGTGATGTTAGTCAAGTGATGAGTGGAATATAGCTTTCATTTGAAGACTTAGTAAGTTCTAGTTTAGAAAACATGGATATTTATGCTACTATCTACAATCATAATTGACATCTCCCTTGTTTCCAGTACAAGTCCACAGCACATATTTCTTCTGGTAAAGATGATCTCCCTTTGTGAAGAAGCTGGTATTTAGCTGGTATTTGTTTTCATTTCTTGTGTATTTTCCTCCATTCCAAACCAGTTTTCCACTTCTTTTGAGCAAGGGCATAAAATGAAAGTTAAATGGCTCGTGGATAATAACTAATATTAAATTTTAAACCAAAGTGTTGTTTCAAACAGGAAAGCAACAGCTTCTAAGTGCACTTAAATGAACTTAATAAGCATGTCCAGAAATCTTAATACATACAAGCTTCTAATCTGAAGGGTCTGGGGAAAAACTGCTTTTAAAATTAAAAGAAAAATATTTATTAAACTCATATAAACTGTTTTTAAAATCTGTTCATAAACTGCATTTTGGCTTCCCTACCCCTTGGACCCCCAAGAGCCATCTGTGGTTACCAAAGCTGAATTAGAAAGAACTCAGAAACAAAGACTATAAACATACTGAGGGTCCATAAATAGCTATAGGCTAATACAGTTTAGATTGCTTGTTAATTGTTACAGGATTTTCAGAGCATATTTAAAATATCAACATTAGGATATTATTGAACTCAACACAGTGGTAATGTAAGTATCTGGTTCTGAACAAACTAAATCAGAATTCAAGTTCCTGAAAAAATGCTGAGAAACTTTCCCCATGACAAAGCTTTCCAGACTTTGGCCTAATCAGACTTCTGCTCAGCACAGTGCTCTGTCCTGCAGCTGTTACAGGTAACTAATCCCCAAACTCAGATCAGCAGCCATTCTGGCAGCAGTATGAGCTGACTGCAGAACTTAACCTCTCCTTGTACAAACAAAAAGCCCACGCTGCTCTAATGACTTTACACTTTAACTCAGCTGGAAATAACATGGATTAGCATAGTGGACAATAGGCAACCAAATCAAAAGCTTGATCTAATCAATACAAGCTAAATTCAAACTTCAGCCATTCTGCCAAATCCAGTACAATAGGGCATAGTTTTCTTCTGAATTCAGTAAACAAGAAATAGCAAATTCCCAAATTTAGGGCAGAGAAGTAAATCAGAGAGAAATCAGCTAGTGTTAAAACAAGTTAGCCCTTGTTAGAAAAGAAAACATTCTCATAAAAGTATCAATTTCACTAATTTTAAGAGGGTAGAAACAGTACTTTTACTCAAACATAAATCTCCAAGTAGTAAACCAGTGTCACTGGTTCATTTACAGCCCTGTAGACATCACTTCCACTAATAACTACTAAGAGATACGTCTCTTTTTCTTCTTCCCCCTTCCCTCAGCAGCCACTGACTCTTCCCCTCATATCCTCACTGACCAACAGGCACCAGCAAACCCTTGCTCTGGACACTACTATTCTTCCCAGTCCTTGGGAACGTAACCACATAACCCTCACCCTTGCTGCAACATACAACTTGCTTTTTTATGGTGGTTACCTCACTGAAGGCAGTTCCCTTCCAAAGATGAAGAATAATATTTGTAACAACTGTCACTAAGATTGCAACTTAAGATTTCTTAGAGTCCAGTCCACATTTCTGCCTGCCTTTTGCATAAACAAATTAGCTAGAAAAGAGACACAGTACATAACATAACTATGCTTACTGAAGCAATTATAAAATAAGCATAACCTGTTTGTTATGCAAGTAAGAGGATGGAATGTTCTTGCTTGTTGAGATCATTCCATCCAAGTATGTTGAGCAACAAAGTTGCAACTTCAACACAGCCAAATAAGCAAAGAGGTATGGTATCAGAAAAAAAAAAAAAGAGATAAACTAACCAAACAACAACAACAAAAAAGTCGAAACAAATGTCATCTACTCTGCCCACAAGAGCAAAACCTATATTGTTAGCTTAACTTGTGATCTGCCTCTGCAGTACACAGCAGCAAAGAACACTCATTCTCACAGCAAAGAACATATGCAAGGAAATTTAGAGCACACATTTGTAATGCAATTTAAAGCCTGAGTAAAGCCGCAATCTTATTATTGTTCCCAAGCGAATATTAAATTTAAAGCAACTGTATCTCTTACAGCACCTAGTACCACATTTTCTCATTGATAAAGCATAGCCTCAAGGACATCACACAGAATGAGCTGAGAGGGGAGCACAAGGGTTTGGAAGAAGGTGGCTCTGGGGTGACAAGAGACCACTGACTGTTGTGCCCTGGGAGGGTCCAGCCTGGGCTGAATTTTCCCCTCACAGGGTACGCATACACATTCACACAGCAGCTGGGTTACACGTGCTCTTTGGCTGTACGGTTACAAGAACTGAGAGAAAAGCACTTTGCACTAATGATTCCCAAAACACTCCAGATGAATCCAAGAATATAAAAAACATGCTTTTAAAAGAAATCCATGGAGAAATAAATTTGCAATAATAATACACAAACCTTTCTGCAATTTTACAATATAAGAATACCATTATGTCAATACTTGTTACTTTTTGCAACACTAAATTCAGTAACATTAAGTCCTCTTTATCAGTGTCAATACATTTGGTGACCTCCTTACAGTCTAGCTGTCAAAATCCACAGATGTTCACCATCCTGAGGGACATATGAAGAAGACTACAAATCCAAATAATTTGCCTTCAAGAGTCAGATCTACTTATCAGTCACTACTACCACTTTGCCCATGGACAGAAAGCACAGACACCGTATCACCTACCTGTGAGTAGCATTGATAGCATGTCAGACTTAATCACTGCTTTTCTTTCATTTATAGAAAGAAAAAGGACTTTTGAAGTGAAATTTATGCAATCTGTTTTCAGAAATCTGTAGTGAATTGCTTTCTACAAGTGTTCATTTCTTTTTATGGATTATAATACAAGTCTAAATCACTGTCTCAAACACGTACGCATAAATCTCATGAGATAAATGCCACCTACAACTTCCAAAATTAGATGAAATGAGGAGGTATCAATTCAGATGTCTGATTTTGCATCGTAATACTTATTTGTGGTAAAGTTTGGGAAGAAGAGTCATTTGTCATTTATGCTTTGCTGAGATTTTACAGGTTTCAAAGAGAAGGCTGCAAAAAAAGGGAATGTTCTTCATGCCTCTCTTTAAATTTTCCAACCAGCTAATCTATGATCTCATAGATTGGAAAGATTTCTTGAGGCAAAGTATAAGACAATACTGAGTCAGATGATTAATCTGCTTCCAGAGTGTCTTTCAGTTTTTCAGCAATTTATTACTTGAATTTAGCCAAATGTGAAGAAACATCTGAAGCAAGGCCAACAACAGGATGTGTATGCTGCTTACAAGAACTATTTCAATATTAATTCATTATATGTAGACTAAAGCAAAATGACATACATACACTATTAGTTAGAAGAAAGTACGTGAAAATGCAGACCATTTTCTATAGATTTTACCTGCAGGAAAACCTGAACAGTACATTAATGGTGTAGGAATTCATTAAAACAAGCTTGGCATTTTTCCTCCAGAAGAACTACTTCATTTAACATATTCCACCTTTGCTTATTCAGATATTAATTTTGAAGCTAAATCATCCAGCTCAGACCCTGGCAGCTGATGAAGCAGTGGAAACATTAGGTATTGATTTTCAAAAGACTGGCAAACAAATTTGACTTTATTCAATGTACATGGTCTCTTTGGAGCACCAGTTAACAGGATCAAGTTGCAAAGGATGTACTTCCAAAACTTTTCAGGATGTAATCATCATGTAATGCATCATATGTTTGTAAAGTACCTAGCACAATGGGGGGTCTTGTTGCTAGACACTATTATAATACACTTTAAAATTAGTGTCTTCATCAGTCTTCATCAGAGTTGTCCCTGAAGACACTGTGCAGAAAACCAGAGCTTTCTGGGGAAGCAAATTCCAGCAGTGGTCTCCAACAAAAACTAAAGATAAACCACACGATAGAAAACATGGCAAAGGATGGCAGTGAAAAGGCAGCACCACCTACATACAGATGCACTTCTTCTAGCATAGAGTGTGCCAACACACTTGAATTGAGCTCAAACAAGTTCGCTGATGACACTAAACTGGGAGGAATGGTTAACACCCCAGAAGGCTGTGCTGCCATTCAGCGAGACCTGGACAGGCTGGAGAGTTGGGCGGGGAGAAATTTGATGAAATTCAACAAGGGCAAGTGTAGAGTCTTGCATGTGGGGAAGAACAACCCCATGTACCAGTACAGGTTTGGGGGTTGACCTGCTGGAAAGTAGTGAAGGGGAAAGGGACCTGGGGGTCCTGGTGGACAGGAGGATGACCATGAGCCAGCAATGTGCCCTTGTGGCCAAGAAGGCAAATGGCATCCTGGGGTGCATTAAAAAGGGTGTGGTTAGTAGGTCAAGAGAGGTTCTCCTCCCCCTCTATTCTGCCTTGGTTAGGCCGCATCTGGAATATTGCGTCCAATTCTGGGCCCCTCAGTTCAAGAAGGACAGGGAACTGCTTGAAAGAGTCCAGCGCAGAGCCACAAAGATGATATATATGATATATGTTCCACTCATAAGGGAGTGGAACACCTCCCTTATGAGGAGAGGCTGAAGGAGCTGGGTCTCTTCAGCTTGGAGAAGAGGAGACTGAGGGGTGACCTCATCAGTGTTTACAAATATGTAACGGGTGGGTGTCAGGATGATGGAGCTAGGCTTTTTTCAGTGATATCCAGTGATAGAACAAGGGGCAATGGGTGTAAACTGGAGCATAGAAGGTTCCACGTTAACATCAGGAAGAACTTCTTTACTGTGAGAGTGACAGAGCACTGGAACAGGTTGCCCAGGGGGGTTGTGGAGTCTCCCACATTGGAGATATTCAAGGCCCGCCTGGACAAGTTCCTGTGTGATGTACTCTAGGTTACCCTGCTCTTGCAGGGGGGTTGGACTAGATAATCTCTTGAGGTCCCTTCCAACCCTTGGGATTCTGTGAATACTTTCCATCATCGAGATACCGGTAAGTGCATCATGCTTTGCATTTCACCTGAAATTAATTGGTGCAAGTATTTACATTCCTTGGAAATCTCTATTTACATTCCTTGGAAATCTCTATGAACTTCATGACCACTACTAGTGTCTATTGAAACATGGGCAGAAAGGAATTCTCCACCCCCAGCATTCAGCCAACAGTACAGCAGAACACAGTAGCTGTGCAGAAAAGAAAACCCATGACACCAAAGGAAAGTTGAGTATAGCAGTTATTAAAAAATAAGCACACAAAAAAGCAAAATCCCACAGCTGAATTTAGATAGGGAGAACTATAGACTGGATTTGACCCTACATACTAGAAAGTAGGTAAGAACATAGAAGATGCTGCACTTCCAGAAACACTTTCCCACTAGTAAATGCCCATATTTTTGGGGCTTCACTACTTCTGCAAAACTGTCAGATGTGACACATGTCACTTGGCACACATTTGGCAACTTCCCCTTCTCCTGCTCACATCATTACTGAGATGTCATGCAAGTAATTGAGTTACTTAAACTATTTTCTTTAAGCTCCCTAGGAGTTACACTACCACTAACTTTCAAATGACCTCTCTGCTTCACCTCTCTCAATGCCATCTGTTCAGCTTGAAACTCTAACAGAGCAGAAAAACATCACTCTGTGGCAGGCATCTCCTGTGTCTTTAAAATCCTGTCCTCCCTTTTCGGTTCATTTAATTCATTTTTGAGTACAGGGCACAGAAGTCAGACAGACGACCTATTTGATAGATACAGTCTGAACTGACAGCAACAGAGAGAAAAAGAGAATTAGGAAGAGAGACACCCATCTGCATTTTAAAATGGACACGAGCAATTTACTGTGGCACATAAACAGGGAAATGCAGCCATGACACCCATCGCCAGGCTTAGATGGAAGATCTGGAAAGTACCAAGTATTCTTGTAGCAATTTCTGTGGCGTAAGGTCAGCAGTCATCTGCAGACCAAAAGACTCTATGTGCAATAGAACAATGGAAAAATAAAACAGCAGGTTTAGTTTCCTTTGACAACGCCAAGCCAAGCTCCTTTGTTTAAAAGATTAGTGTCGACAGTATTTCACAGACTAAATATCTCTTCTCCATCCACTTTTCTAATGCAAAACATTGTACCGTACCTGAAAACACAGCAGCAGCTTTCCAGGCTTGTCTCTTGGGGACAATGACAACACATATGGGCAACAGCTTATCATAAAGTCTGGTACATACTGGACCGGTCTGCTAGACCCTGATTCGACGAGATTAGAGCTTTCCGCTGTGAGAAACAAGTGGATTTGAAGCCCAAAATAATGTTATCCTATTTAATCTTGTTATTTTGTGTGGTTAGAGAAGAAATGGGAATTTTTATCTAAGGATAAAACTATAAAACCATGTTGCCTTACCTGAAGGTTTGGAAATCAAAACTGGTTGCCAGCTGAACACTAAAGGAATGTCCTTTATTATGTCAAATACTCTAATTGTGTTTTCTCGTAGAAGTACATATAATAGGATAAAAGCGCAAGCATCATACTCGCTTTTTTAGCTGGAAACCTTTGACTGTGAGGAACCAAAAATCACATCTAATCTTTAAACCTGATACCTATTGGAACAATGGCATGCCTATGTGTAAACTTATATATGTATACATGCCTGCAGCCTCTGAACAGGTGGGACAACTTTTCAGCTCAATCCCTATTCTAATACATGTACCTAAGATAAGAGTGATTAACACTGCAAGGACGTGCCCTAGTTCAGTACAATCAGGTACATCTTTGAGTAAGTAATCTGAACAGACCAGATTAGTTTTTCCATTTCCTGACAAGATACGTATGTGTAGGAGGAAAAAAGGAAGACGACAACTCTATCCCACACATCTGCCTAATGCCATACTCTGGACTGCACTGGGAACCCAAGAGCTAGGTGACCACACTAACACCAATGTAAAGCATCATCTTGTGATAACAGACGACTTCTAAACCATTTAATAATAATAAAAAATGTAATAAAAAATATTTCTTAATCTACTATGTATGGACTACAGATGGTTGTTTCTGTGAACAGTATTTTCCCTCCTCTAATACAGCTAGCTGTTATAGCCCAGCATTCATAAAATCTTATTACTGTATTTCCAAACATTTGCTGAGGAATAACTTGTCCTTTTACAGTTCTACCACTAGAAACTAAATATGAGGAATATAATTTCCTAAAACTAGAGGCAGAATTTCAAAGGATAAATCCATAAGAGCAATCATCACTCAGAGCCTCACAGCTGGGTGCACCGTATTCATTAACAAAATGGGAGAGAAGAAAATGATCTTAAGAGAAGATTCTAAGAAAGCTCCTTGTGACTAATTAGTCAGCAATCACTGTAGCAAAATTATAAGCATGTGCCCTTGACCTGCCTGTAGCAGTGAAGCTATAACCAGCAGCTTACTGTTCTTTCCCTGGCAGATGGTAGATGAGATTCTACTTGGAAATCAATCAGTTAAAAATTCTCTCGCCCAATAGTGCTTAAGTGGAAGATGGAAATATTTTTTTTTTGACACATCAATAAATTAGAGGAATTTTCCCAAGAAGAGATGTATCAATGTAAACTCTTTACAGTTCAGAATTAACATGATGGTGCCATTGAGCACAGAAATCAATAGGAAATGTTCTAACAAATTATCATTCCTCCATATTATGCTGGGATTAGTCTGTACCATAAAAAAAAAAAAAAAAACCAAAAAAACATTGTGAACAAAAGCCAGGAGAGTAAAGACAACTTTCTGTAGCATAATATTAATGCAAGGATAGTAGCTTTAAGAAAAGTAACAATGCAGGATCTGCCTGGAGTTGAAAAAGCTGAAGATACAGCCAAATACAAACTTGTAAAGAAAGGAACCAGTTGGGTAATTAATCAAAATATCCCAGGGCAGAAGAGCTGGGTTTTTTACCACCTTCTCCAGGATGTGCTGAGGATGTGCTTATGCCACACCCTTAAGAGCAAAAAGAAAACAGATTGTGGAACATGGAAGAATATTTACAAGAACTCCCATCTCCACATCATAGCTATGGCCCAGCATCCACGCCATCCTACAAAAGCTGGCAAAGCATGAATTCAAATTCATCCCATGATTTACACTGATAAGACCTCAGGCTCTTGTTTAGCACCATTAGACAAAAAGAAGGAACTAAAATGCAAGATTTTCTTCTCCTAAATTAGTTTTAAACCACATTCATATAAACACCATACATGGGTACATAGAAAACTTTTTATCAGAAACTTTACCAGTACTTAGATCAATGTATCTTCACTGCCTTTAAAAAGAAATTTAAAAACAGATGTCTCCACTGGATTTTTCAATTGTGCAAGTAAAGCAAAGAGACACAGTCAGGACTATCTAGAAGGCAAGAAAAGTGATTGAAAGCTCTTTTAAAAGTTACTGATAATTTTATTCTATCTTGTTTGTGTGTACTACTTATTTACCTGGAGAAAAGTTTATTCACACTAGCAAGAGACCACTAAGACATAGAATCATAGAATAGTTAGGGTTGGAAAGACCTTAAGATCATCAAGTTCCAACCCCCCTGCCATGGGCAGGGACACCTCACACTAAACCACGCCACCCAGGGCTTTGTCCAACCTGGCCTTGAACACTGCCAGGGATGGAGCATTCACAACCTCCCTGGGCAACCCATTCCAGTGCCTCACCACCCTAACAGGAAAGAATTCCCTCCTTATATCCAATCTAAACTTCCCCTGTTTAAGTTTTAACCCGTTACCCCTTGTCCTATCACTACAGTCCCTAATGCAAAGTCCCTCCCCAGCACTAGCTGATCTGCAATTAAATGCAGCCTTTACGCTACAATAGAGATAGCACTATATAAACACTTACAAAACTGCTTAAGTTATCATACATTTCACTTTTCTAATCCCCATATTCAATATTAGAATGGCAACTGATACTCAAATTTACTTGGACAATTAAGTTTTTACTTACAATTTCATTAAATCTGCATTTTAATGGAAATTATAATCATATATGGATAAGTTTGTAAAAAACTATTGAAAACACTATTAAAATTAAGAAATGCATAAACAAAACCCAACTTTTTCCATTTAAGAAATTAAAGATTTACTAAAGCTGAGATGACATCAGTAGCAAGTAAACCATAGTTATCAATTTGAAATAGTTTGTGTTTTGTCTCATTTCAAAGGTGTATCCTTTGAGAATTAAGAACTGGAAAATCTCCGCCTCTAACCAATATCTTTTATTTGTAAGATAACCCCCCATCATTCTGCTTACATTTCTTAAAGGGTTATCTGACTTTCAATTTAATCTGTAGATGCAAACTAAGCAACACAACACAAAAAGAATAAAATATCCCACCTGCACCTGCACAAGGAGTTACTGAGGTCAAAAGTAGATATATATCACTTTTGCAAACTCTGGTTACCTGTTCTCAGCTAATGGTTTCACTTCCAGCAGTGATCTGACTTTTCTTCAGAACTCTGTACCTTATTAATATTTTAGTTGCTGTAATTAATGCAGTATAACATTAGATTTCATTACAAGTTGTCACAAAGATAAATCACAATCTAAATATTTAAAGGAAAAAAAATCAAATTTAGAAAACTATTTTAAGTCTTCTTTTGAATCCCATCTTGTTCAGAACTGTCTTTCATAGTAATGTACAATTTTGTCACTACTGCCAGTTAATCTAGTGTTCATGAGAACTACCTGAATTAAATAGTGACATCCTTGCTTGGATAGGGGAGGAAAAAAAGCACACGGTATGCCCACAACAGACTGGAATTTTTCCCTTATTGTCCATCTTCATCTTCAATTCGGGTTAAATCTTTGTTTCATTTAATTGACAGGTTCAAGAATATAATTAATAGCAATATAATTTGGTTCACTAATATAATTAACAGCAATATAATATTTTATTCTAAAACCTTCAGATCACACATTCCCTCTCTCCAGCGCAAAATCTTTACTGACGTTAATGCAGAAAGAACAAACTGCCCTTGCCAAGGACTCAAACACAGCCAGAGATACTGAATTTGGTAGTGTTAGGTGTCCCGGTAACAATTAGGAAAATGTCTGGTTTAGTGCTTTTTAGAATACAGAGTAGAAAGAAAATCCCTTTATATGTCCTTAAAAGAAAAAAAGTATTTCAGGTTACTTTCAGGAAACAGAAAAACATACATCATCTGAAAAACTATTTGGTTTAAAATGCAACTCCTCTAATTGAAGTCAATTTGCATTCTTTTTATTTTTAACTGGATTCCCTAGCATGAGATCATATTCTTATTTTTACCATAGTGGGATGCATAGCATTGTCACAGATTTCACCCAGCTGCAATGCCATTCCCAGCATACTGTGTAAATGTGGTCCTGCCACCCTGTGAGAGCTAAAGAGTTGCACCACAAGGCTTGCCCCATCCTCCACAGTATTTGGCAATATTTTAATATCATGCATGTTTGCCTGTTTTTAAAAGAAATCTAGGTTTTCATGGAATCAGAAACAAGGAGACAGAGATAATCTATTTTATAGCTTTTATCTTTGTCAAAAGAAGTTTACAAATATGCTTTGTTCAACTAATGCAGTATTTTATCTCCCCAAGGCTACACAAAGAGTCCTCTGTAAAAGGGAGAGTGCCAGCTGATGTCTGATCCACCCTTGGCTGGGAACAAGCCCAAGGCCAAGGTCCAAGCAGAGACTGGCTCATGACCGGTCCTCTCCCTCAAGGACTTTCTGGGACTGATTTCCTTCTGGCGGCAGTCAGTACTTCTTCCATATGAGTTTCACCCAAGAGATTAGATGGGCAAAGGCTGTGCAGAGCAAATCCTTTTCCAAAAGGCATCTCCTAATGGAACTGAGCTGAACTACTAGTGTGAACAAACCGTGCAGAAAGTCTGGCTGATAAAGCTCTTGTAGCCACATGACTAAGCCACATCTGAACCTCAGCCTTCATGATGAGGTAGATATTACCAGCAAAGACAAACCTTTAAGGCTTTGTATGGCTCTTAAAGCCATACAGCTTTAGAGCAAAAGCTCTCTTCCGCTTTCTTAGCCCTGGATGTGGGTGGACCTCACATAAGTCAAACCTCTGTAATCCAAGTCTACAGAATCTAGGTAAGGAAGTATAGCAAACTGAACTAAATAAATTTAATATTTTCAGGATTCTCACTTTTGAACCTGGAATTTATTTATTTACTTATTTGATTCTTTTTCTGTTTTCTTTTTTGTTTTGTTTTGTTTTGTTTTGTAGGCTACAGCTTCAGAAGTCAAATTCAAAACATGCCAAGACACAACTTAACTTTACAATCCTTAAGTACAATTCAAACAGCCACATTTTTAGAAGTAGTCCTGAACACAGATCAGTGGTCTCCAAGTATGTAAAGATTATTTCAGTGATAAGATTTGCCCAAAACAGCACCCAGGTATAGCAAACTTCCTCAACACAGCACAGAACAGTGACTTCCATGGGCAATAAGCCGAGCAACATACTCAACTTGGAAATCTCTAGATTTATGAGAGGTGAGAAAAAGGCTGAAATTGACTGGAAAACATTTCTCACTACAGCACAGAAGAGACAGTTCAGAAAACAGTTTCTGCTCACAGCACACCAGTTTTGTAAGCCAGACAAGGCAAGCAGGACATACCTTTTTCAAAATAACTTTCAGTTTAGCAGGAAACAGACAAAAGTAAAACCTAGTACAGAAAAGCTTCAGCATTAAATACTTAGTCATGAAAAAGACAAAAAACATAATAATCTCATGGTAAAATACAGATATCAGAAGGTCATATTCCCAAAATTTAACATGGCCACTTATGGAAGCCCCAGAAGTCAGGCTCTCTCCATGGCAGAGAAGTCTCACCCTCAGGGCTAAAGCTTCTATGAGCCAGTGAACAAACTCTTCATACTGGAGGGTCTTATTTGTAACTGTTTCCAAATGTTGATTCCTCACTAAAACAAAGCATTTCATATTCACAAAGTCAAAAGTTGAAAAGGGATTTGGTTGATCAGGCATCCCCAGTTACACTGAAGCCAACAAGCAACACCTCCAGCAATGGGTGCCATTAAGGCAAACGAGTCACACACTTGAGCAACTGTATTCTATTCACACCTTACTTTATTTTTTTAAATAGAAACAAGAGTACATTTTGAGTAGTTACTTACAGAATGGGATAGTTCCCACTTTCCTATTCATTAAAAGCAAAATTCCTAGAAAAATATAATTAATTCTGATATGTATTTTTTTCTGTATTGCAAGTACTTCCATGCCTTACTATCTCTGACAGAAAAAGAGAGGCGTTCGAACTGGTTATCAAATTTAATGTCTATATATTTACTGGATTTCAAATTTACATTAAATACATTTACTGGATTTATTAGATTTAGGAAAAGTCGGTCTTGTGAAATGACTGAGACACAATTCCTATGAAAATTAAAGGGGGTGAAGAAGCAATTATAAAATCTTGTAACACAAGAATAAAACAGTTATGTTTTAAGCCTCATTATGCAGCCTTAGTTCTAACATTTTCTAACTTCCCAGAGCTTGGAAAGGAAAACTTAATAATTTTCCTATTTTGTGTGGTGTTGGTGTTGGAACTTTCTAGCTGCTTGCTACTTCATCCACAGAAAAAACCAAAAGCAAGAACAGTGTATAAATAGTGGATCTGTACCAGAAAACAAAAGAATTACTTAGTTTCATAGACAACTGCCTACAGCAGAATAAAGAGAAGACTCAAATCTGCATTTCCTTACAAACTCTTCAGGGAACTACAGGTTCTGGAGGCTTTTGCTCTTCTACCTGCTCAGTATGTGGTGAGTGGAGTAGGACCAGAGCAGGTTGCCCAGAGAAGGTGTGGATGCCCTACCATTACAAGTGTTCAAGACCAGGCTGGACAGGGCTTTGAACAACCTGATCCAGTGAAAGATGTCCCCTGTGTCAATCATAGGTAGAAAAAAAATTACCCACTCCTACACCTGCAGCCTCAGACAGGGTCTCCTTAGCTATTTTGTAGGGCTAAAGACTACACAGGTGGGGCAAAAGCTGGAGAACATTCACATGTGCTGCTGAGACCTGTATATGAAGCATAATGAACATCAGCACTATGAGACAACAGAATGCAGAGCAGAAATATCATCTGCTGTTTTGTCAGCTCTCATCTGATTTCTGAACGACTAGCAGCCTGTCAAACAGGACAGAGCAGCAGCATGGTGGGAAAAGGGTTCCCTCAACAGTGCCAAACTCCTGCAAGAAATCAAAATGGCACTAAAAATTTGCAGAGAAAATGGTATCTAAAAATTGGCAGCATGGACCTGGCCATCACAACTGCTTCCTGACTGCCCACGGACAAGTCCCAGCAAGACAGGCAGCTGTTGCTGCTACTATATGGAAGAGACTGCCCCGTATCTCAAGTCAATACACGCAGGGACACAACTACCTCTGCGAGCTGTGCTCAGGAATCACAGTCCCAGGATGCGGGGTGAGCACTCCCACCAGTACTTGCAGACAGTTAGCAGCTCAGGGGGCGTCAGCAGGTAGGACTGAGGCCCTGTTTGTCATGGGAAGGAGCTGGGATCCAGTGCGAAGGTGAAAAGAGTGGAATTAGGCTCCCAGCAGGCACAACACCCAGAATATGCAATAAAACCCAAAGCATGCAGACAGAAACATGGTAAAAAGAGAGGGGCAACTGCCACTACCTGAACCCAATCCTGCTACCACCACTACCTTTGACAGCTGATGATAACCTGCCAAAGGGTAAACTAAATGTCCCAAAATCCCACAGGAATACTAAATGCCATGTATTTTCTATTATCTTATACGCATCTCTCCATAATCCATTTTCCTGTGAACTACTTACAAATTTCATATACTATAGCTGCATCAAGCCACTACTCCATTTGCCTTCCCTCTGTCCATTCTTCATCCTCAGCACAAACTACAAAACCCTTCTTCAGTTGCTCCTTTCTGCACCCTCAACAGGGTGTAAAAGCAGGAAGGGTAAGCTTAGAATAAACATTGCAAGAAAAAGGTTATTACTCCAGAAAGGTAATGTGAAAGTGAAGAAACCACTGGGTGTAACTGGAAGGTAAGGCACACAGTTCTAAGAATATACACATAACATGCTGTATTAAGAACTTCTTACCTAAACAAAGGAGCTATTCAGGAATAGAAATGAGAGTGCCAGTAGATTTCCTCAGATTCTCTTGGTTTATTTCAAATGGATACAATCTGTTTTCACTCTAAAACCTCTGCTTTATACAAGTATGCAGAGGGCTTCATCTTCAGCACAGCAGTGCTTAAAGAAAAATGCATAGGAACTCGCATATCATTCATCTCTAACGCCTTGCCAACCCACACCTTTTTACTATCTAATTATCAAGTGGAAGCCTGTCAAGTGTCAAAAGCTGCTTTTTTTTTTTCCTGAAGCTGTTACTTTTATCATTAAAAAAAAAAAAAAAAAAGGATGAAAAAATCTGAAAGATGTAGTCACTTCAACAACACTCATCTGTTTTCCAAGGTGTGTGCCTGTAAAAGGTTGGAAGAATCCCCTTTACTGCACCCTGCACCAGCCACCTTAGGAGAAGCTTGAGGGACTGAGCTTGTTTGACTGCCTCAAGTTTCTACTCCCACAGTGGTGGATGTGGGAATTCAGCTCATACAGATTGCAACATATTATAGCTGAGGTTTAGTATGCAGCTCTTAACCATAGAACACTAAAGGACAGGTAACAGGGACTCCTAAGAGCAACAACATATCAGTTCTTGTGGTTATACCTGGAAAAAAAAGAAAAGATTTCACAACCATGAAAGTTGCTGACTTGTCAAGGGAGTCACAGAATTGCTGTTTCCAGCACAGATAGATTTTAAACTTTTATACACGTCTAACATTTAATTTTAGTATGACAAATAGCCATGTACAAATAAAAACTGAATAAATATCTACACAGCAAAGCAAAAGGTACTATAATAAACTGCAAGTAAAAATGGATCATTTAGACTATTAATATAAATGAAGTTTCTACTAAAAACATACTACTACAATTACACAGTGATAAAGCTTCCACAGTGCACAGAAGTCATGACAACAGTTATTTTTCCTTGGCTTACAAAATGTTTGCTCTGTTGGACATCAGGCATCAGTAAGGACTGATTAAACAACTTTGATTCACAATCCCAACAAGCTGCCTTGCTCAACCTGGAACCAAATGGTCCAAATTAAACAAACTGAGATTTGGAAAACATTAGTGCCTCTGCAGAGCACCATGGGGCATGCTCCCCATATTGCACAGGGTTTGTGCCCTGGACTACAGCTGAAATGACACCCCATGCCACTGGGATGTCTGCAGCAGATAAGCCCAGACAGCCCGGTAAACTGAGCAATGACATTAGTAGTTTTCAAATCACTTTCTGTATTTTAGCCAATACTAAACCTAATAATCCTCATTAATACTAACCTGAGCAGTGTAGGAAGTGCTCTATGCCACAGCTAGGAACAGCCAAACAGAAAGACCTTCACACTGCCAGTCAAGATGTTGAAATAGTTTTCTTTTCCTTCCTGATGTATTTGTCCTACTTCTAACACACTCTCTCAAGACACTCTTTTTAAGGGAGCCAGACTGGAAAAACTTAGGAATAGCCAGGAGAAGGTGGCCTATATGAATTTTATACTTGGAGGAAGCACATGAGCAGTTCTGAGACAACATCTGAAAAGCCTTGCTAGGAAAGGTGAAGGCAGAGGGATTTTTTTTCCTATGCTTGCTGTTTGGGATATAGACTGCCATAGACTTCGCACATCTTTGCTTGCTAAGCTGAACAGGGGACTATCAGACATCATGTAGAAACAGACAAAGATCCAAAATCTTCTGTTGGTTTCCCAAATACTTTCAACTTTCTTGGTTCTTGTCAATGGTCCATGGGGCATCACATAAGAAAACTGGGCAGTAACAAAATATCTCCCCCTTGAATCTCATGTTCTGCTTCTTAAATGGATTAACTAGTTTGTAATGGTAGATACTAAAACTCTGACAAAAAATATGTGGCTTTCCCCACCTCAATTTTAGCAATTGTTCTGTATTAAAACCAAAGACACACAGACTTTGCAATTCTGCAATTTTAGGGTCTTTACTAAAAATCAGCCATTTCACTTTTTCCTGTGCTAAAATATCTACTTGCTACAAAGAAATAAAATGTCAAAAGCACAAACTTTATTATGCTTCTCCCTGCCTCCAGAGAGGCTTCACCCAGACAGCAGCTATTTCAAAGCTTCACATCTCACATGCCTAGAGACTTAAACTAAGAGAAGCAACTGCCAAATTCAGGAGGCAGTAAAAGGCTTGGATTGAGAGGGCTCCCCGAGGCTAAACGTTTTTTTAAATTAAAAACTAGAAGGGAGGAAAAACCCTGAGGTTACCCCTCCTGGAACAATATGCACACAAATCTCTCAACCTTCTGAGTCACAGCTACCAGGGTTAAGAACCCAGCATCAACCAGGTAATTTCTGGGCTTTGCAAAATCCACAGAGCCTTGGAGGAATCACTAGAGGTGCTTTAGGCTTATTTAAACTTTTTGGAAGCAAAGAGTGAAAAAACAGGAGAGATAACTACTCCCTTCAGTGCAAGGCTTTTAATACTTCCTAAACAGGACCACTGATGACTGCTAGCTCCTGCAAGAGTATTTTGTTTGAACTCCTCAATGGACAGAGATCTTGTGGACCTTTCTCTTCCCCTTGCAATCAATCTGATGCATTCAAAATAAATGCTTCAACTGCAGGTAGCCAGATTTAATTTCGAGAACAGAGTGAGAGCATCACACTGATGACATTTGCTACTGATTAATTCTGGGTTTAGGTTGTGGTTTTTTCCTGCAAAGCTGTGGAATAATCTGACCAACATGCCCATGAAACCAGTATGTTTCCAAGAAAGAAAATATAAGAAAGAAAAGATCATTGTTCTTTTAATAGAAATTCTACTTCTCTCTCAAAAGTACAAAATTAAGTTCTACGGAAAACATAGTTAAAAAGTTTTAAAGCTCTATAAAAAAAAGTAGAGGATCTGCAATTAGGAATTAAAATTTCTGTGTATAAAAATACTGTGAGTACACCTGTGTGCCTGGGGCTAACTATGATTTATTTTAACCAAATCTGATGTCATATTCTGCAAAGAACATACCAAGAATTTTAAAAAATATTGAGATTCACAGCTTCCAGCGAGGAAAAAAGAAAACAAAACCCAAACCCCACAAAACACACACAGACATACATGAAAGCAACCACGAAAGCTCAACATTCACCAAAGAAATGCAAGTATCTCAATGGTTAAAAAAAATATGTTATTCCACCCTACTCTGAACAGGTAACTGGACTGAAAATGAAATTGATGATGCAGATGTAATTTTCCACCCTGTATGGGCTCTTAATTCAGTTATAAATCATACTTGCAGCAGTTAAAAATTACTTTTCTTCTTTATTACTGTCTTCTAGCGGCTGCCTGCCTCTCCCTGTAGTTTGGTTGTGTTTGTTTCTATCACCACTACACCTGGCACAACACAGAAAAAAAGGAACCGCTTCTACCTGCTACAATACAAAACAGAGGGGTATCACTTCTAATTTGGATTAATTTATTGATGCCGTGCAACACATGGTGCCACAAGCAGCTGCAATGACAAAAGCAAGGATCCAGTTCCACAAGACACAATGGCCAATCTAGAAGGACCCAGTCTGCCTGCAGCACTTGCTCCTCCTATAATGAATCTTCTGCTGCCACTGGAAGCTGATTCAGTTCTCCAACGTGGCAGAAAACTAACCCAGCAAAAGCAAAACCGAAGTACCACACACAAACACTGCAGAGATAATTTTTTTTTCCTGTTGGATTAGCACGTTGAATTAGCTCTGACAAATTAGTCTGTCAAGTGCTGAGTGGGTAAAACCACGGAGAGCAAGAGAGATAAGAGGAATCAAGACCTTCATCCCAAGCAGCTGCATGGGGTATGTTAACTGCCCAAGCCACCATAGCCTGAAAATGGGAATGGATGACTGAGACGGGGGTGCCATCATGTTTGTCCCCAAGACAAGAATCCAATTACCCTCAGACTCCTGAATTTTATGCTGTTACTTTCCAGCTCCCACAGCTCTCTGGTTTATTAACCTTTACTCCTGAGCAACTCTATACACCCTCTTACTGCATAACAACTAAAGGATCAGGCCTGTCATCTTTAACATACCTTATTCAGTCGCTCCCATCTATGTTATATTGTATCCTTTCATTTAATTGAAAACAAACACCAAAACCAAACAAAAATAATTAGCTGTTATTGTTACTGATCTTCAAAGTTAGTAGAATGATTTTATTACATCAGGGTGTATCAGAAAGGTATATTTTAGGGAAGTGGTAGGTTACCCTGGTATTGACTCCCCTTGTTTAAGCAAATTTTACAAATAAGCATGTCAGTCACTCAGGAGCATGAACTCATGTAAGGTTAGGGTCCCAGCAGTACTATCCTGTTTAGGAATAACAGCTACAGAATGGAATCTCTCAAATAATTTACACATGAGAAAATGCTGGAATAAACCACACTACTCTGTTCACTGCTGCAAAGTTTCACCTTAATGCCTTACAACTGTGAACTCCATAAAAAAAATGAGTAGATACAGATTTAGTGCTCTTGGGAGACCATACCAACAAACTTATTTTCCAGCTTCCATGAATTTTAGTTATAAAGCATTCGCTTAACACAGCAGCAAACATTTTTCAATTCGATAGCCAAACATTTAATCCCAAGGACTCAGTTTCCTAACTGTTTCGAAAAACCAAAACAAAGCACCCAGGTCATAAAAGACAGCTGAAATACAGTACAGATCACTAATGATTTAATTCAGCTATAGATTTGTTCTGAAAGACATCTAGTGTGATAAAAAGATTTTTTCAGACTGGTGCAGGTAATATACATACTGTAAATCTCTCGGATAACAGACTGACAAATGTACCAAAAACAATCTAAGCAAAACCCACCACGCAGTAATCAGTAACACCAAGAAAGGGGTTGGAATCCCTTAACCAAAGAAACTTATTATATCTATCCTTTAGCTTTAAAATCAGAGGTGGAAACATTGAGCTATTAAAATAATAAAAAGCCCACATAAACTGCTATTCCCACATCCCTTTCCCCCCCCTTAAAATGATGGGCTTAGATTTTTCAGTAAAGGTAAAGCCTTGATTTTAGTTTATCTGATCCATTACACTTTGCTAAAAGTAAGTCAAGAGTTTTCCATTTTCAGTTCGGAACACAATCAATGACCATAATAAGCTTTTTTATAAACAAACCATTAATAAGTCTTCAGATCTACAGAAGTGTTCAAGCCCAACACAAACCCTATGGTCCTTTGTTCATGATGTTAAGAATCTCTTCTCAAGAAGAACAGAGTGGAACAAGTGAGAAACTTTTCAGGAGTGACTCATATTTCTTCCCAAATTAGAAGGAACAATGGTAAGAGACCAAAGACTAAGAGACAACATCTCTCAAAGACAACTCAGCACAAGAACCCCATCTGTAGCTGTGCCAGCAGCATTGCCTGCTAACTTTGACAACTGTCTCCCTCTGCATATTTGAGTTTGGACCCAGAGGGTACTCATACAGCAATAATCACCAATCACCCCTCTGATTCATGTCATGGCCAAATCTTGGAACTGCACTCCAGGAGCGCACTGGGAGCACTTGAATACTGCTGTGTGTTTCTTTGGCGCATGGCATCAGGTTAGAGCCAGTCCGCAGTAAATGCAGACATACAGATATTCGAGTCCTCACTGTAAACTGTTTTGCTTTACAGATATCTTCCTCTTATCCCACATTTCCTTCTAAAATACTAAAGCACTAAAATACAACATCTTAGAGCTACTGCATCTTACAAGTTTCTCTTTTAAAGCATTCTGCCCTTCAGCTGCAGATCCTGCAGCACACCATCGAGGAAAGGTTTATCTCCATGCCACCAGTAGCTGACCCCAGCCTACACATTTGCCAGAACACAGCAAATCTCTGAATATTAAAAACGGATCTCTTCTCACTTCTCAGCACAGGAAGGCCTCAAGCCTTGCAAAACATACAAACGCTTAACTTAAAAAATTTATGTACAAAATCTTCGGTCCCAAAGGATCCCTAATTAGTTCATTAAAACATCTGAACACAGAGGAAATTACTTATTTTCAAACTGAAATACAGCCACTACAAGGATCTCAATCACACACACACATACTGCCTAGCATAGCTTACCCTCACACCTCCCTCCACGCATGGCATTAATCAGAATTAGCTAAATTACAGAGGTGTATATTTTTTACTGTTAGAGCCAAAATTTCTAAGAATCCTCACTTTCTCAGACACAAGTGGAATTTGCCATAAGGGTTTCCAGAGTTTGAAACTGCGGTCCTACTAAGTCCACAGCCAAACTCCTACTGCCTGCAGAGCATCAGGATTTCATCTCTCACCCCAAATCACATCAGCTATTGTTTACTGTGTTACACTGAGCTATTTTATATATGGTTTGTAACCACGCCTCATACAACCCATGGACACAAACTCCTTAAATTCAATTTTAAAATAATTCAGAACTAAATGTTTAGATTCACAGATAGGAACCTAAAAAAGATGGCCTGATTTTTCAGGTAACTTGCACAGAGTCCTGGCTGTCGCTGTCTTACTATTTTGGCCTGTACTTGGAAGATGCAAAGCAAAAAGGCAGCAGTGCAAACTGATTTGAATAAAGGCTGGCCTGAGTCTCAGGATATGCTAATGACTGGAAGGTTTTTTAGCAGTTTAGATAAAGGCCCCCTTGCCCCCTGCAGCCCAGCTAGCCTTGCCAGACCACCCATCTAGCCACAGACCTTGCTCACCTCCAAGAAGCCATCCTCTGTCAGCATGCAATTCATCAGACACTGAGCAGCAGGACCATGTCATGCAACACTGTTAAGTCTGACGTGCTTACTTCAGGGTCAGGAGGCGGACTCACCTGCTGGACTCGCAAGCTGTTTAAAGCAGCATCTCCATTTTGGAAATGGAAGGATGCTTCATAGGCAACAATAGGTCTACATAAAACAGAGAAATGCTGGACAGGGAGGTGGAAAGGAAGCAACAGAATAGTAATTACCTTTAGCAAACATAAAATAAACATGAAACTGGCTGTCAGCATCTTTGCATCTTTCTCAAGTTTCAGGATGATTTTTTTCCCCAAAGGGAAATAAACAAACAAATAACCTGTTCCTAACCCTGCTGACTTCAGAGTACAAAACCTTGCACAGCCTCAGGGAAATTCTAGACAGCATTGTCCTGTCATCGCCACTTGGGTATACAGGAGCTGCAACTGGAAATCTCAGAAGCTGTTTACATTTATTGTGCTTTTTCACCACAGTTGTAAGAAAAAGAAACATCCAGTTTTCATGAAATACAAGGTTCTTTACAAGTTTTCATTAAAAAATATTTGCCTTTACTAGCTTGAAACAATGACTGTTCCTCTAACTTTTCTGTTTATATATTGAAATGTTCTCATCTATCATGTATCTTTAGAACCTCACATTTCAAATCTTAGGTTAGGTTCCTGTTCACACGTATTTAAATCCAAGAATTCAATTAGTTTCAACATCTCACAGTAACTAAAAACACTACTAGAGACACCCAATACTAGTTTTCAAACAAGTATATTATACTTATTTAATAATCAGTCATCTCAAAGCAAGAGAAGAAAATGATGGACCATGTCAGATTTCACTCTGAGGAAGTAATGGAGTGAGGACAATCTCACTTAATTACTTTCCAAAGAATTAATTTGGTGAAATCATGTTAACATATCATTATCCCCACCCCACCTCCCTAAAAAAACCTCAGGGAGCTACTTCCACATTTTAATTATGCAATGGACAAACATTTTAAATTGTGTTTCATGGAAGAAGAACATCACCCATAATTCCTCCCACGCTCCCTCTAAGCTTTCACAATTCCTTATGGTTGTCCAATTAGTGTCATTTGAGAAAAACAAGCATCCCATAAAAATGTAGTCATTATACCATTTCACACAACCTTCCTATTTATTCTCTCACATCTTCCTCCAGATTTTAATGATCAAAAGACAGGTTCTTCATTACAGCTTTGCAAAATTTCTCTTGACAAAAGAACTGCAACATCAACTTTAAAATCTTCGTCTTAAATTTTGAAGGAAAGGAGAAACAGGAGGGAAGTCAAGATACAACCTGGCAAAATGTATGTTGCTGACTGGTGTACTCCCTCACTGCCTCTTGATGTATTCACTTTTTAATAATGTACTTCTAATATAATTTTAATCCTTATTTGAATTTTTGCTCATCGTTTAAGCTTCAATAAAAGAATCTGAGTTTTGCTATTCTTAATTAGACTTTAAAACACACATTTTATCAGCTCAGTAAAGTATTATTGAATTTTTAAAAACTCCTTGAAGATCAGATAAAGCATGTTTTCCTGCTGAGAGCCCAATGCTTTCATTTGAAATTCTGTATGTTGTTTTATTCATGATAAAATACTTGATACTTGTAGTTTCTCTCCATGCTGCTAGCACTGACACAGATTCTGTATTGAGCTTTGCCTATTACTGAAAGCATCTCTCATAACTGGTCTATATTTTCATTTGTTTTTAAAAGCTCAGTTTAAAAAAAAAGAAAGAAAAAATTAATTCTAGTAACTTCAATGAACAGTATTCATGACTCAAATGAGTTTTAATATTTCATTATTTGGAAATACACAGCTAATTAAAGGGCAACAAATTCTTTTTACTTATATAGGGTCTTATTAAAAATAACAGCTTAAGCTTTAACAGGCTAACAATATATATTGTGAAAGTGTCCATTATGGCAAGTTATTTTTATTTCCTGGCATACTGATTTATCCTGCGTTCGATTACTGCATGTACGAAAAAATGTGTTTCTGTATGCCACCCCTCCCCTTTATCCCAGAAGAAAGTAAGTTCTAGAAGCAAGTTGATAAAAGAAATCCATTTATATTCTATATAGTCCCAAAATGCATGGAAAAGACACGTAATGTAGAGCCCAATCCAGCATTACATTTGAGCGTTTGATTGTAAGAAACACAACAAACATTTATGAAAGTATTGAAAAAAAAAAAAAAAAAGAAAATGCTGTCCAAACAGCTCCAGGTAATAAATTTTTTTTCTGTCCTACAAAATCGATAGAAGCTTCATGTAGGGCATGTCCTCCACTCTGGAGTTCAAAACACACTTCTGTCCTGGACAGAACAGGTCTAAAGACATGCCCTGGTTTAAGCCTTCTGCCTGTCTCTCTTGTTACAAAATTTTGAGAAAAACAACAAAGCAGCATAATGCTATTAACATGTTTGCAACATCTTTGTGAACATTCTTGCAACATCTCCTCATACACACAGTGCATTAATCTGCCCAGTGAGAACTAAATTAAATCTAATTTTGTTTTTGCATTATTCCGAGGAAGTTATCACAATAAAACAAATTACAGTCTCTTCCAAGCCTCCACAGATTTGAACTAGTGACCCAAAAGCTAGAAGGTTGAACTTACCATTGTTACTTCCCTAATCCATACTATACTATGCAATTTTGGTCCAGTCATAGGAAGACGGTAACTGAAAGCGTTTGGGAATATTAGCAGAGGAAGTCAGATAATCAAATGGGAAAGAAAAGCTGACTGCCAGAATAACACTGTCCGTAAAGGTTTCCTGTTTGTGGCATTCACTTCCTCAACGACAGGGCATCAATCCACTTGTAGATACATGAGTCGAGAGAAAAGGTATGTATATTTGATTTATTATATGGAATGGTCATTAATTACACAAGCACAAGATTGAAAGTGGAAATAAACTGAGCAAAACAGTATATGGACTTATTCACACAATTTACTTTCCATGACTTAAACAGTGACTAATGGTTATCAAAACCATTCATGTCAGAAACCTCAATATATGATTTGGTGACCTGGGAGGGAAGGAGGGGAGTAAAAAGGAACTGCTTCTTTTTAAGAGGGTTGGGTTTTCTAACATAAACAGTAATATAGCTGGTATTACTTCAAAATTTTCTCAAACTCTAGATTTTTTTACTAGCAATTACACTTCAGGTAATCAGTTAAATAGAACTGTAATTAATATTATGGAATCCCTTGCCAAACAAATCAATTTCATTAAGAAAGAATTTGTTATGCACTTTTACTGCTTTACTCAGATACTCTACATTTGAAGTTTCTGATAAGCAAGGCGTCTGTCATTGCAGAAATAGCCATTTGACAGCTAAAATTTTCCCACTAGCCAAGTGGGATAGATAAAAAGATGCTACAAGTTGTAAATGGATCAAGGATAAATTCACATTTCTTTCTTTTAGTCCACACAGCATTTTGCAGAGCACAGGAATCACAGATTTTACCCTTTACATTCTACATGCCTAATAACCCTGCCTACAGCCATTAGCACAGTGAAGGCCATGTTTATTAGGTCACTGTTACGGCTTTAAGAGGATAGAGAATTGTGGTCAGAGGACCTACAAACCTCTGCCCACACCGTATATGCCTCCTCATGCTGCCTATAATCACTACTGATCACTCTTGTGGCTCAATAAATCAACTGGAGGTAAGATAAGCACTGTATTTAATTCCAGTATGTGCCTTGTTCCGCAGAGTTTCATGTCCAGCATGGTTCTTTCCATCAGTTTTTAAGCAGAAGCTAGAAACCTTTACATTATCTTGCCTCATCAGTATTCTACCACTTTTATCTTCAGCTTAAATAAAACACTATTAACACCCTGACTGACTGTAGATAAACATAATGGCTTTCTACCCAAGAACTACATAAAAATGAAATCAATACCAGGGAAGGCATCTACAACCAAGCTCTACTTTTCAACACACAAAATAAGCCAGTAATGGTCTTCATTACCTAGAAAGTGAGATTTAAGTTCAGAACTGTACTTAACACAGGCATTAAGAAGAGTTATTTTAGTGCCTTCCTTAAGAAACAAACAAACAGAATAGGCATCTACAACTAGCAAAACATTTTGTGCATCTGAAGAGACTGTCCTCTGAAAATCATGTGGGGGATTTCAAACAAATGCAATAAACTCCTGAAAGTAGGCATGTACTTTCCTCCGAGTTTACATCTAAGGCAACAAGAATGAAATAACTTACCTAAAATCACATGCAAGTTTGTATGTCTTGCTTTGATGCTACCTCAGACTGACACCTGTGTTCATTAACACAACACTTCTCAAAACACCAACCTTACCCTCACTGTTCTGTAAGAGTTGAAGAAAGTAGGTGTCTTTGAACTAGCTGTGCTAAATATTTGCCCTAGATTTTAGACATGCAGCTCAAAATGAATGTATTTTCCTCAACTTTCTTCTCTTCCTTCTCCATTTACCACCTTTTTTTTTTTTTTTGCAAGCCATAACCATACCTTACAACACAATCATGCAGACTAGAGCTTCATATAAGTAAAGCAGGGAGAGGGAAAAAAAAGATACAAGCTCTTCTCCTGAACCCTATGTCCTTTCTAGAGAGAAAGAGAGGCTTTCTCTCTTAAGAGAGGAAGATTGCCTTCAGATTACTCCTTTCTTTGCTGTCTTCCAACAGCGAAGATCCTGCTCCTTCATCCCCATCACAACCTCCTGCCTACCACTGCTCCCTTCCTGCCCCACGCCCTCTGTGGCTGTTCCAGCCCAAAGCAGGGAGAACGGACCGGGAGGTGGGAGAAACCGCAGCCACCCTTGAACCCAGGCTAGAGCTCAGTCGCTCCCCTGCAGGTGATCCACAGTTTCGTCTACAGGAGTGCAGGCTTTGTATCCTAATCTTTCCAAACACAATGTAACCTCTTTATGACTTCTTCCTTTTGAGACCATCAGAAAAGTCCATCATGCCCTTACTTGTAGAACTAAAATTAATCCTTTCCTCTATGTTCAGAACAGAAAAACTTACAGGATACAGTGATGATCACTTTAAGTGCTCATCAACCATTTCTGTATTTCATAATATCCTATACCAAAATCATATTTTCCCTCTCACCTCTACTTTCTAGCTCTGTTTGGTTCTTTTTTATGTCTGCCCCACTCCCAACTTCACATCGTCTTTCATATTACCCATTACACTTGCAAAAGCTTTCCACTTCCCTGTAAAGTAATCTTTTCCTCTTCTAAACTCAAAATCCTCACTGGCATCCTCTATCTGTATTTTTTCCACTCATGGGTCATGTGTGCCCGTGTGAAATATCTGATCACCTCAAGGCAGTCCACAAAGGCCTGATTCTCTTGTTCTTACTCATCTCATCTAATACAGTTTCACTGAATGTTCACTCATAAAGGAAAGGCTTCTATATTCAATCACTTTCTTTTATAAACACAGAATAATGCAAGTTTACAACAGCCCTTGAGCTCACTATCTGCAATGAGATGACATCTAGGCAGTGATCTCATCATTAACATTCCAGAACATAAGACTTGATGATTAACCAAGATTTTAAAACCTATGCACAACAGAAATAACATGGGGCTTATTTCCATCATGTATAATAGGTGCTCAGAGTTACAAAATCGTGATTGACGGTTCTCAGAAATAAGCAACTCTGCTTATTCAAACTATTCAGAAAGTGCTGCTACTCCTGCTGTTCCCACATGCATGTTACTACCATGAACACCATAAAAAGCAAAGGCTGAGGATTTTGGTAGGAGGAGAGCTTGCTTATAAACGGGTGAGAGTACTAACTTTGAAATAGATTGTTGTATGGTTTGGGTTTGGTGTTTTTTTTTAAGTACTTACAATGAAATATTTATTAAGTTCAGGCAAAACAGGCATCTGCTATGAGTGTACAACCCCCATACATAGTCATAGTTTTCTCTCCTGAAGAGCTCTGAGAATACAGTGCAGAGCCCAGACACATGACTCCTCATGCCCTGAAAAACTGCTCCCACAATCTCAAGGTCTACAAGTGTTTTTTTCTGCTAACCTGCCCCTTTCTTGCATCACATCACAAAAAAAAAAGAAAAAACAACAACAACAACAAAAACAAACACACCAACCCCCCCCCCCCATGAAATTTATCGTCTTCATTTCTTCCACAAGAAACAGCAGCTACATTTGATGCCATTGCTGTCATGAAGTAATTTAATAGAACATGACTCCAGCTGTTCAGATAGCAGTAGAAAGCCAGACTGCTACTAAAACCTGGAGGAATAAGAGATCCACAACTCATTTTTTTATTAAATATGAGATTGTGAATGCTTGCCATTTTTGCTGCTGGGAAGCGATAACTAGAATCAAAATTAAGTGCTCCGAGTTCAAAGTTTACCATGAAGAACTCTTTGTATCACTTAGGATACTAGATTTATTTCCCCTCAAATAACAGGAAACACTACCTAGTAGAATAATCCCAAATACTACACAGTCCAATCTTCAAATACCTCCTCTGAGGAGAGTTCCTCACCTCCTCCTTCCTTTTTTACGACCCTACACTGCAGCCCAGCAGCTCCTCTCTCACACTGCCACCTAGGTGACGCCACCACCCCAATAACCCCTACCTTAAGAAATAACACAAAGCTAAATCAATAACTGCAGACTAACTACCGTAACTCCACGCAGGAATCCGACACCTAAGAACTGTCATTGGCTGGTGTGGACAACCGCTGGATGAGCTCCCCAGGGAGCGAGCGGAGCGGAGCAGAGCGGTGCGGGGGGCGGAAGGACCGTGCGCGGCTCAGGGTCACATACGTGCACCCACAGCTCGGTCGCATACATACTTGTATGATGTGCAGCTGTATATATGTATGCATGTTCGTTGGCATACGCGCAGCGGAGACACGCAGCGGTGAGCGATAGCCTGGGCTACCAGATCTGCCTTGGAGGCAGATGCACACATACACCTATAGGGTATACGTACGCACACGTATCTATACATATTCCCGTGAAGGAGGTGCAGAAGTTCCTCACAGGGGCACCCCGGCGCCGAGGCTGGCAGGTTTCCAGCTGTATAATGGGGAAGGCTGAGGGGGGTGAAGTTTCCTCCCTCTTCCTCCTCCTCTCCCCGAGTTACGCGGCAGAGCCCGGCGGCCCTGGGCGGCGGAGACGCCGCCGGCAGCCTCCGGCAGGCCCGCTCCCGGCGCTGCCTTCCCAGCGCCGGCCTCCGTCTCCGCCCCGCCGGCGCTCCGGGACCCCGCTCTGCTCGCCTCGGGCGGCAGCGGCAGGCTGCCCCCGCCCTTACCGTTGCAGAACTGGAGCAGCGAGGAGGTGTCGTAGAGGCTGCTGTAGCTGGAGAAACCGTCCTCCATCCTGCCGCTGCACTCCCGGCCTCCCCTCGGCGGTCCCGGCTGCCGCCCGCTGCCTCTTCGCCCACACGCTGCGGAGCGGAGGCGGCTGGGGCCGCGGCGGCCTGCTGCCTGCCTCACTCAGTTGCCATAGCAACCCATTCACTCCGCCGCGGATGGGGCGGCGGCCGCTCCGCCGCCGAGGCGAGGGGGGAGACCCGCGGGGCGGGGCGGGGCGAGGCGGGGCGCCGTCACGGCGAGGCGGGCGGGGGGCGGTGGGGCGTTCGGACGCACCCCTCACCGTCTGCGGGGTCGTTCCTCTGTTCGTCCTGGGGCTCCGCGGCTGGTGGCGCGGTCTCCGCCCGGGGTTCTCAGCAGGAGGGGAGATCGCGGCGGCGGAGCGCTGTCAGAGCACGGCCGGCGGGATCTCGCGTGAAGGGAGCCGCTGGGCGGGTGGCGGGAGGGCGCGACGGTGAGGGCCGGGGCACCGCTGGCTCCAGCGGGAGGACGAGCTTTCGGCCGACGCGGCCATTTCCCCCCAGCGGCCCCGCCAAGGCCCCGTACCGCAGCAGGCGGCCCCTGCCCCTGCGAAACCGGGCCCCCGGCTGAAAGAGTTGAGAGCCGCTGTTCCCCGTGCCGCAGCGAGGTGCCCTGACGGCGGTACCCAGCCTGTCGGAGCGTTCTGAGGACTGACACCTCCGTCTCTGCGGAGGGGAAGAGCCGCCGGGTGGCCAGGGGGGTTGAGACAGAAGTACGGCACCGCCAAGAGAGATCAGAATGAGGATGGACTCGGGACAGAAGTTGTGCAGTAGCGTTGGGGCAGCCTGTCGGCTGGAGAGCGCAGTGCACGGCCTCAGTATCCCTTCCCCCAGCCGCAGCAATGCTGCTCATCGCGGCTTTGGCTGAAGCTCCTGTCGCTTCTTCGACTGAAGCAACAGACTGCGTGTAACTGTACCTCGTGTCCTCCTCCACTGCTTGCAGTGGCGAGTCGCTGGCTACAGGATAGCTGTCAAGATAATACTGTGATCGATACCCTCCTGCAATCATAAAGATACATACTGTAATTTGCCATGACGTTTTATACAGTTTTAACTGCTTAATGTGAAGTATATTATACACTTTCCCAGTACGGGATACTAAAATAATTTCAACTGGTTTCAATAATTTTGTCTATGTATAATACTCATTCATGGCGAGATGGGAGTAGTGGCACAAAACTGGTATTTTATGGGCTTCAGTTTCTGTGCTAGGGATGTTGAAGTGTTCAGTGACTGAAAGGCATTTTTATTTCAAGCTTCTCCAAAGACACAAGAGAAATAATGCATTACATATCCATAGCACCTCTCATCTTGAAAAATGCCAAAGCACTTAACAAAGCATTTCTTCAGGTCTCAGTCCTTTCAGCAGCTTTTTGTAGAGCAGTTCCATCACGTGGGTCCCCTTACAGGCATGGGACTGGTATCTATGAGTCTTTTCACCAACCACTAAACCATGGTAGTGCTAACACAAAAACTATGCTATAAAATTAGGCAGAGATATCAGTTCCATATTAAAGTGGAGTGAAAAGTGCTCCCTTCTGAATTGCCAGTGCCAATACTGGTGAAGTTGAAGTAATCTCCAACACAAGTACTTACGCAGCCCGACAGTGCTTAACTTGTATCTGACAAAAACAACTTCATTTTGTAGCCATGGGCTATAGAATAACAGAAATTTGTGGTAGTTTAATTATATAAAAAAAAAAACACCCCAAAAAACCCAAAACCCAAAGAAGCATGGAAGAGAAAATTACTTTGAAAATGCTAAAGACAATAGATTTTCTGAATGTTTTAAATGAGGCGTGATTCTTCCTCATCTTTAAAATTAACACAGAGCCCTTAGGTTTTCTCATGACCTTTTCATTCATAAGCCATCAAACTTTTCACAAATGCCATGTTGTTCTAAAAACTTGTACACACGTCAACACTTACATGCATGGGATTTTGGGCATACAAGTTACAATAATAGAAAAATGAAGGTCATTTTTAATACAAACTTTAATTAAGCATTTCCTTAATTTTAAAGCATTATTGCCATCCATGGTTACGTTATTCTTTTTGAAGTTGAGAAATGTCCAAATATGTTAATTTTCCACCGGCTAGAAACAGTTTCAGCACAAGTAATGTACTTGCCGTAAGATGTGAGTGTTGGCTTAACCTAAGCTTCCTTCAGATGTGCAAGTTTAGGCAAATCCGTGAAATCCTTGCTATCTGAAAGTATTATGTCTATAGTAAAAAATGTGTTCTCAGTGAGAGTGCTACAAAGACAAGAGAAGTAAACGCCCAATAACGTTTACAGTATCTGCCAAAGCAGAAGAAAGGACAAAAAGGGGAAGCATAGCACTGTTTTGGTGAGGAGAAATTAAAAGTCATTTAGAAACTCAAATCTAAACCTGACCTGAATGTGGCATCATTAAAGGAAGATACATCTAAAGCCTTAATGATAGATTACTCACCAAAATCAGTTGCAAAGGTGCAGGTGGAGCCTATCAATCAGCTCACCGTGCTGCAAATCAGCTCAGTGATGTGACAGAAAGTGATCTCAGCTCCAGTCTGAGATCAGATCATGCTGCTATGATGCCATTATATTCTGAGGGCAAGGGTTAGAAAAGGAAAACAGTTTCATAATTTAACTGCAATGATTTCGAGACCTGTTTCAATCTTTCTACACTAAACTGCACCACAAGGCACAAAATGAAATTCGGCCTGGTTGTGGGAACAGTGGGACACTGGATTGGAAGCATGCACTAATGTGCCTGGGAACTCTGATGGCGTGATGAAGCAATGAAAACACTTTATTGTCCGTTTTTCAGTAAACCAGAGCTTTAATCATTTGTACAGATCAAAGCTGGTGCATCGGAAAATGGGAGATCATATAGATGAGAATGTGGCACCCTGAGCAATATAGTGGGACTGATGTATGCAGAGAAGGATTGCTACTGTACATTTGTACACACTTATTATTCACAGCATCAGAAACTCTATGGTGTTGCATTTGTGAAAGCTGTATTTTGTAACAATTTAAATTTCAGTTTCAATGTACTGAGTAGTGTAATACAAATTACTATTTGTTAAGTGAGAACAAAAGAGCTTTTACTCACCCCTAGCTGAATTTTCAGGAGCTAATTCTCCAATTTTAGGGTAAAGAAGCTTGTTTTCACCCCCTGTTAATAGGCTATAGTAAAATAATTTTGATGTTTTATGTATTACTGTTCCTCTTTTAATTCTATTTCATTACTAATACGTACAAAAAATACCCTATAGCAGGTTCATATCAGAAGTATGGTAGTTCATAACTCTCAACAGTATAGCTAACAATACTCTTAAGTCAGGAGCATGCTGTCTCAGTCACCATATCAGTATGAAACAAATCTGAGTTACAGTATCCTCTTAAATTCCCCTAGAATAGCAGACACTGATTAGGTAAATCTTATCTCTGTACTGTCTGCATTTAGCTGAGACAAAAAGCCCAATACAAGCATGTTTTGCCTGGCTGGTAGAGAAGAACTTTTGAAGAGAGATTTTCCTTTCTGGATCATTTCAGTGTCTTTGTTATTTGACAGCATCAGGGTGTTATTACTGTGTGGTGATAGCTTGGACAGTGCCCTTCATACCTGTCACCTGGGTCTGTGCTGTACACCAATGCCTTCAGTGGGCCTATTCAGGGAGTGGGAATGATGGCACTTTGTAGGGGAAGGGCACTGGGACCTGGCTGTCAGTGGAAAAGCCTGCTGTGCAAAGCTGCTAATGGCATCAGGTGAAGTGGGCCCTTCTTATCAGAGTTTACAGGTGGTGAGGGCTTGGTTCACCACAGGGGCTGGAAGGTTCCTTCAGATCAGTGCAACACATGTCTTCTGAACAGATCGGGAAAGCTGGGACACTGCACACATGACCCATATTTTGTAACTAGAGAAATTATTGGGCAGAGCATCTAGCAGCATCAGCAAATGTGCTGGTTTTGCTAAAATTTATCAGTCAATAATGACAGCATTTATTTTACCATGACTAACTTTTGAAGAGCCCCTCAAGCTCTTTAGCGATCATTTGATAGGTCACATTTACTGCAGCATGATCAAAGGGAGCTGAGCTCAGTTCTGTAGCTCACTGTGTTTCCACTGAAGACATAAGAGTTCATTTCACCATCTACAGTCTTACTTAATGCAGCAGTCAGTCATTCTCTGCTTGAGCCTGGAAGGTTTTAAATTGCGTGTTTGTTCAAGTTTTGCTTTTCCTCTGTGAGTCAGAGGTTTCATCCACAAGGGAACAGAAGCACTGCAACACTTGATGTCTGGCCACAGAATGCAATCCAAAACACAAGGTACTATGCATGTGCTTCTCCTGAATCATCTATCACTCATTCAAGACAGAAGAAATGGGCACATCTTCCAGCTGTTATCACCAGCACTGGGAGTTAGGTGGTCTGAAAGCTGGTGTCAGAGAAAAGACCTTGTTTCACAGGCGCAGTGTGCTCTGCCTCAGTGTTGGAGGACATGGTGCTTGGGAAGAAGCCAGGGGGCCTGTACTAGGCAGCATCAGTACCAGCAGCATGCTACACACCACAGCAGCCCCAGTAAGGAAGAAACAGTGCCTGGGTTTTAGGCACGTGCAGGATGAGATCAGAATTTAGCAGAGATGGAGTCTGTGGTTAACTTTTGGATTTAGCTGCCTAAAGTCTGCTGAAATCCTGATTTAGACAGTTTTTGTTGGGTTGTATTGTTTTGGGGTTTTTTTTTTTGTTTGTCCTTTCTCTTCAGTGAGCAGCATCAGAGATTGTTTGATTTTTTCAAGATAATTTAATGCAGTGAATAAATTGTCTTCATTCTTCAGAAGTTTCCTCACCGCTAGGCTATCTCCAAGTATTAGAGTGGGGTTCTCTGTCAGGGTCCTATCATAGGCTCAAATAAGGATTTCCTCTCCTACTGTGGTGTAGAAAAGGAAGAAGTGCCTTGCCGACCAGTCTCCTTTGTGAAAACACTTCAACCACTGGAATAATTGTTCATTCTAAATAGCAGGACTCTAGCTTTCAACCACAGCAGGGGTCTTCATGAATGTCACTACAAAGCATGCTTCATGCTTGTGGGAAAGATGGGGTATAAGGGGAGGATCACCATTATGCCAGCACTGTCTGAACACATTAAAAATACAGTATAACAAATGTGGGATGAAACCATCAAAGGTATGCATGTTTTACAGTTCAAATGAAAATATGTTGCAATATGTCTGTACACATCATGTTGTTTCAAATGACATATATTGGAATTGTGGATTTTTTCCTATAATTAATAAGAGTATTCTGATTCATATTGCCCAGGAGAAAAAAAATATTGCTTTGCAGATTGATTAATTTGTAAATCCAAAGGGAAAGCTTTGAAGATGAAAAGCATAATGCTTTGCACATCTATGATTCTCATTCAAAGATGGGAGACTGCTCAGGAAACAGTGGTGCTTTCAGACTTGCAACAACTTATTGAGCTAAATGTTGTCTTTATTTTGCTTGTTTGGAAAATGGGAGGGAAAACATGACACAGCCAAAGTCACACCGGGAAGTCAGTGACAGAATCAAACCAGATCAACTACCAGTTGAATGCACTAAGCATTAGACTACCCTGCCTGCAAACACTGAAGGTATTATTTGTATGGTTTATTATGAAGTGCTTTCAAGCATAGTGCCTGCAATAGAAAAATCTTTATTTTCTAAGGTCCCCTAACAAGTTAGGTTCAATGAACATCAATGTATGTAAAGGCCAACTGCAGGCTTGTTACATCCACAGATATTATGGTACTGAACTAATGAGAAGCAAAAATTCATTACAGACACATAGGAATGCAACTCCTTTTCCACCTTCTGTGCAATCTGTGCTGATGGGAACAGCATTTCAGATATATTAATACTCTGAGAGATTGATGTGAAGAGGCACAATGATGGATGGCATTATGTGAAGAAATGATCCATCCACTCTTCAACATACTCCTTGAAAGCTTTCAATTCTAGCTCAGCTCTGCAACCCTATTTTTGGTGTTTTCAGCCCTCAATAGAGGCTGAAAGCTTCCAATAGCAAGTTGAGATCTGTGTGTTCTGGGACATGAAGCCTACCTCCTGTGAGAGTGGCTTCTCTGGTTTCAGGTACACGAGGTTCACCAGTTCACTATCCAGGGCACAGGAGGGTCATCCTTAACAGGTCTGTCTCACTCTGCACAGGGAATTCCTTCCCAGCAGAAGCACCTTTCCTGCATTCACTGAAACCCTGGGGAGTCTCAGGCATGTAGGCATTGAGAAATGCTTTCAGCAAGTACAAAAAGAAAAGATGCTTTTGTGTGGCTAGCACCACATCAGCCCTCCTGCACATGGCTGAGATCACTGTTTTTATTTCAGTTTTTATGTTATGAATATACAGATGTTACTGTGGCATGAAATATGGCAGAAGTCTGTTTTGTGCATATATTCAAGTCACATTTTTTTACAATTTAACATTGTTTATACAAAGCCACAGCAATATAAATCTATACCTTCTGAATTATATTGCAGGAGAATAATACTAGAGAAAACTGTAAGGTAGATATTCTTTTTTTTTAATGGTACTTAAATAACAACATAGCAAATTGTCCACACAAATCGCCCCTTTTTCACAAAGCAGTACTAAAATAGTCATTCTGTTAAATTTTTAAAATTAATGCTTTGATTTGACTGTAATAATTTGCAAGAATACGTAAAACCAAGAAGCAGAAAACTGGGTGTATGTCCAAAGGATGTATGTCAGCTATACTGTGAGAGACAGGTCTTCTCTCTGCAGATACCCACAGCGCCTGTGAACAGAGGGAAGTATCTCATCACTTCTTTATGTTCTCTGGTCAGTAGGATGGTGGTTTAAACTTGTGCCTTATCAGAACTCATATTCATAATTTCCTACTTTCCCACATCACTGTTTCACTGTTTGCAGGATCCAGCAAAATTAAAGGCATCTCACAGGAACTGATACATACTAGGAAAATTTACTGTCAGCCATGTAAATAATACAGCAGACATAAAAATGTATGTGCAAGATGAAGCACCACATCCGTTCAATATATTAATGCTAGAAAGGGCTAGCCAATCTCATGTCACTTTCTGCATTTGCAATAAAAGTTAAAATTGGTATTTTATGTTACCGGAAATTTGCCCTGATATGGAAAATTAACTATGGCAAGAGTCTTCTGAGAGGCAGTTGGAAAAAATACTGCATTTCTTTTACTGATTTCATATGTTACACTTGCTTTTAGTTGGGGGTTTATTGGGAAAGCTAATTTGTGCTCCTAAACAAGTTGTAGAAAATAGCTGCCGAGACTTTACCTGCAGTCATAGCTCCTGTCATCACATATGCCCATTTACTGCCTCTACTAAGCTAGTTTCACATTTTGCTTATCCACCTCCTGTATCTTTCATCAAATACAATATTAATTATGCCAAAAGAGGTATGGGAAGAAAGAAGAGACTGTTCCATTTGTACAGTGTGGCTTATTTCTTCAGGGGACAATAGAAACTCCAGTGATTCAAACTCACTGAATTTCCATGAGCTTTTCCTGAGCGGGTGGAGGACCAAGAGGGTGGAAGGCAGGGTGACCTACAAGGGATAAGCGGGAAATTCAGCCCACTACACTCACAGATTTCTTTGATATCTGCTGAAGCCCAAGACCACCTACATTGAGACCTTCATCCCTCCACTGCTTTTGCTGCCTTAACCCATTTCTGCTTTCCCAGTACAAGATCCCAAGACACAACCTGGGGATGGAAGAAAACAGTTAAATCACTGGCTAATGTAAACTTCAGCTGGCTCAAGGAAAAAGCAATAGACAGCAATCCTTTCCTACAGTTTCTAGCATTACATTACCCTATTTTCAAACATGGGCTACAGCTTTTATTCTTGTAGGTTACCATAGTTTTGTTTTGAATTAAACTTTTTTATTTACTTTGGAACAGAATTTGGCTTGGAAGAAACTTGTTTGTTCTGGTCTGTGGGATCATTCAAGCCCCACAGTGTGATCAAAGCAATTTTGGGTTACACGTGTTCTTTCAAAGTAATTTCTTTCTGTATATTCATAGCAAGTGTATCCAGAAACTTAGATAAATTCCACTTTTCATTTTGTCTTGACTTAAAAAATAAAATACACCAAAGTAAGTGGTTGAAGCAAAGAAGCCTTTACTGAATTGCCCAGGTGCATCAATAGACATTAGAATGTAAATTGTAGGATCAGATCCTTATAGAAATAAAATATTTAGCTTTTGGGAAAAGAATGCTGTTTGCTCTTACAACACCTCTGCCAGCCAGTGCAAGGTGTAGGATTACTAATCCTCCTCAGGGGAAACCATGCATGGCATTCTTCTCTTTGGTGGTGGCATTCAAGAGTCCCGGACAGAGGAAAAAGTAATAGGAACAATAATGACAGTCTCTGAATGAAGCCCTGAGAAATAGCCTAGGCCCTGCCACCCAGCTGCCTTCATCCAAGCATGAAGAACAACCGTGCATTTGTTTCAGATACCAAATTACCTAATATTAAAAACACTTCCTTTAATTCTTAAGTGTTTCACCACCTGACATTTCTGTCTCAAGCTTTCAAAGAAGCAAGAGAAAACAAGAACTACAGATAAGGGAAATGATTTTGTCATTAGTGCAATCATAATTCAAGGAAAAAAGGGCACAAAGATAAGTTCTTTTCAGCTTTTTGATGCCTGATAACCCCTCCTTGTTGCACCACTTTTTGTTAAAATAAATAATGGAATAAAGAACAGAATGAATCTCAAAAGAAAAATATGTATTGTGTGCCATAAATTATATAAGCAGATGCAGCCATGAACAAAAGAATTAAGGATGCCTGCAGTGTGCACTGGCTCATGAAGGGCTGGTGTGACCGCTGTGCAGCCCAAGCTAGGATCTTGCTCTAAACATCAGCCTTCAGCCTTGTCATGCAGGGACTTACTTGCTACTTCTCCCTTCTCACTATTCCTCTTAAACAGCTCTTTAACATATCAATAGCAGTTTAGTTAATGTTTTTGCCATAACCAGCTAGTGGTATATTTTTCAGATATCCATGAAATCTTGCAACAAAGAATTTTGCATCTTTTCCCCAAAACATCCATTAGACAAATACTCTCACATGAAGGTGAATGAGTCCCTCTAGACTAAGGGATGGGTAGAATAGGCCAAGGGCCAAGCCTTCATCTGCTGTAACCTTGCAGAGCACTGCCAGCTACAGCTGGAGTCTTGATTTCACCAATTTTTATTTGTTAGGAAAAGTGTTATATAGCTTTACGGCGCTATAAACGGAAATAATTACAAATAACCTAGCTATCTGCTTAATGCTCATCAGAGACTTCATTCAATGAAACAGTTCTTTTGGCAAAGTCAAAATTCTTCATACAGATTTTTCAATTTACACATCTATAATGTCTCCCCATTCCTTCCTGACATTTTTTATTTCAAGACATCAGCACTATTTTCTTATTCAGCAATCAATTCATCAGGGAAAAAAAAGCTTAACAATATTGACGCAATTTAGTGTCATATGACCAATTAAGAAAGAAATGCATTTCAAACAAGTTGATGGCATTCATTTCATATCAGCAAGATGTTTTAAAGAAAACCTCTATAAGACTGTGTAAAAGGACATTTTGCCAGCTTCACTATTTTAAATGTCATTTGGTCACCATCCAAGAATAAATAATACTTTATGATGGAAAAGAATACATATGACTTATGATTTTCAGCTGTTACACATGTGAACTTGTGGAAAATGATATAGTTAGAGACCAGAAGAAGAGCAAAATAGCTGTTTACATTTAGCTATGCTAAGCAGATCAGAACTGCTGGAGGACTGCAGAAAAAATGTTCTTGCTTCATGCCCTCCATGGGCTATGTCCTGCTTAGAGTTGCTTCGTAGTCAAGCAATAGAATTAGGGGAAAGTTTTGATAGGAGTAAGTATTTTGTACTTTTTCCATTTGTCTGATGAAGAGTTATTGCTGTGTCATTCATTCACCATTTCCTTCCATGTGAAAGTAGGAAATATGGCATATGAAGACTGAAACCAAGGGGTTTTCCATCCCTGCATGTTTTCCTTTTGAGCGCAGAAATTCAAGTTATCCCAGAGTAGAGGAAGGAGAGGAAATGTAGTAATAAAGTCCTTGGCTTCACCACAATCTCCTTTCTGACCCTACCAGAAAAAAAGTATATGGAAAGGGTTTAAGCTATTCAGGCTAAGTATAGATGAATGGCAAAAGTATGTTGAGGTAAAATCAGAAAGGCAAGCACAAAATAAGATAGAAACAGGGGCAATAAGGTTACAAGATGTCATTCTACATGCATATGAAGAAGGCCAGGAGAGTGCTGGTCCACTACTTCAAGGGTGCAAGAGAGCTATCAACAGATGACACAGGGGATGTACAAGTAGTTAGTGACTTTTTTTTTGTATCTGTCTCCATTAAATCTCCATTAAATTAAAAAATTGTATTTCAACAAATGTGTTAAGCCAGTAGTGTTGCGAAACATGTAGTTACATCCTCCCTGCTCCACTCCATTCCTACCTCCTTGCTGCCTGCCTTTATCCCATTTCCACAGCGATTTGGAAGGGTGCATTATGGTTTGGATGGAGGCATTGATCCAGCTGAAAATTAACCTAGTAAATAAGGTGATTGTTACTAGTATCAATTAGTTCTGCAGTTTGATTCATCTCATGGCTGCACTGTATTCAGATTTAGGGCAGACTGATCCCAGGATGGGTAGTTACTGTCTCTGAGTGATTTGATGCATAAGGTGCCAGTCTTTAAAATGAGGGGGAAAGGATCTAGGAGATTATTGATCAGTCTGGTTAAATTCAATTCCTGCCCAAAAATTTAGGATGTTTTAAGCAAACTACTTCTAAGTTCCTAGAAGATAAAGAGGAAGTGGGTAGCATTCAGCTTCAGTTGTAAGAACAAAGTCTATCAAACCAGTCTAGCTCCTTCTGACTGTATTGTGCTGTGGACAGGGGAAAGGCAGCTGGTGTCACAGCTCAACTTTAGTAAGGCTTTTTGCAGTTATGACACTCTCATAAACAAAGAAGGAAAAGCAACCTCGCTGACCCTGCTATACCTGTTCTAACAGATGTAAGACTGCTCAGGTAATTATACCTAAAAAGTGACACAGAATGGAAGGATGTATGAAATATGATTCTGCACAGATTTGTCCTTTCTCCCATTATAGTCCACATTTTCATTACTGATTGAAAAGGGGAACAGGAGGCATACTTAGCAAATGTGCAGGTTGCAGCCTGGGAGCTCTGCAAGTATGTGAGTCAAAAGGCAGATTAAAATTCCAAAAAAGATCTTGGCAGCTTGAAGGAACTACGTGTAAAAGCAAAGTAAAACATACCAAGGACCAGTAGAAGGGATCAAGGGACTACCTTTAGACATGAATTATCTGTTGAAAAGTAGGTAATAACTGGCTAGGAAATAGCTTGACCAAAGAGAGACCACAAACCAAACACTGAATCAGCTGTTATGCAGGGTGGAAAAGTCAAGCATCATAATGCAATTCATGAATAATTCTGAAAATGTATGAAGAAATCCTTCTACCCTATTGAGCATTAGCAACACCTCAGTTGGAGCATCAAGTCCATCTTAAATTGTATCAAGAAAAAATCTCATCCAGATTAGACATTAAAATAAAAAATCTTTCAAACTGTTAAGGGCAGTATGGTACTGGTATAACTTGCCTGGGAGTTACAGAGCACAGATGGAACATTTCTAAGATCATTTTAGACAGATTTATGTCCTGTTTGATATCATATGGATGGTCTTGTCTTGGTTCACATTGACTAGATGAACTCTCAAGTTTTTTTTCCAGCCTAAGTTTCCTGAGATCCACCTCACTGAGTTATTGTCCAGCCCATTAAGCTTTCTGGAGAACAGTAGCTGCAGGCCCACTTCCATGGGCATTTTGCTGTTCTTCTCACATGAGGTTCACAAATAACTGGCTGGAGTGCTTCAAATAATTCCTGCTTTACCTACAAAATCTCTCTCAATTGCTATCAAGGTGAAGTAATATAAATTAGGACATTACTCCATTTTTCCGTTCCAAGGAGATCAAATCTTCCCCCTATTTAAATCATTGGCAACATATTCCTACTACCCCCCCCAGAGAAGCTGATGGAGAAAACAGTTTAGTTAGTATCATACTATAAAATAAAGTTGATATACCAAATAATTAAGCCACTTTTTTGAACACTTGTGTATCGTGCTACTATTCTGGGGGCTAGCGATGAATAAACATCCTTCATGGTCACTGGTGTGTGTCAGGTCAGGTCAGCACAAAGTAGTCACAGTCCACTAGTGCTTGTTATAAAATGAGCTAAGGCCCCTTTTTCTCTTATGAGAAGGTACAAAGCAGAGTCAAAACTTGGCAAAAAATCTATCACACTTGCAATAGTGAAATGCAAAAGCCCGAGTAGGCATTAGGGCTGAGGTATCCTTACTGTCTGCTTCCAAAACTATATATGGAATGTCTGGGATTTCATATTTCTACTCTGTTCCCTTTTTTTTTTTGATCCACTCCTACAATGCTCAACAAGCTGATGAAGTAAAAAGGCTATTCACACTGACTGCAGTATTTGCTTTCAGTTAAAAGTGTCTAATTGCTGTTTAGCAGGAAGACACGTACACCTGCAGAGAGGAGAGCTGTTTCTGGGCTTGACGCACTTGAGCATCTGTAATCAGTACATCTGAAAATATTTTAAAGTGAGCTCAGCCTGTATGTGTCTTCATATCGGAAAGTACGGCTAGGGACAGAATCAAATGTTTGGGTGTGTTTATATTATTCCCTTATATGAGATGAAAGGCATTTATGCCCCTCTTTTGTCTGCATTCACAGACATCTACACATAAAGGCATTCTGTACAAACTGTCCTCCCTTTATCCCATAAAAGAGTAATAATATAATATGATTTATCTCTTAGTGGCACAATCTCCTAAGCAGGCATTGAAAATTATCATTAACCTTGAAGGCTAGATTATCTGTTTTCTGGACTTGCCCTTCACAGTGCTAACGGAAGGAGTTTCTACAGGAGAAACCTGACTTTTATATTATCTAAGATACACATTGAAATTCATAGAATACTTTTTTTTTTTTAATATGTTCCAGAACTTAAACCACAAAGTTTAAAATTGTATCTTCACACTTGTGAAACTCAGGTTTGCCATTCTGCTTAGTTGTAGTAGTACGACATTTGAGAAAGCTGTGACATTTGGACCTGTGTCCAACAGAGGGAGGTGTTCAGAAACGTGGATTTGGTCCAAACTCTTTCTAAGTTTAAGCAATTCAGCAGAAGGGGGGAGGAGGAGCACACACAAATGCAAGTAAGCAGCGAGTACCTTACTATTGAAATTCAATTAATTTAGCTGCTTTGTGAGAATTCAGGTTTGGAGTCACTGACTACTTACGGAGTTGGACGTACTCAGAAGATTCAGGACCAGACCAATGATGATTTGGTGGCAGAACTTTTTGATCAGACAGGTGGCAATATCACCTTTGTGTGGCAAAAGAACTATGATTCTCTTAAAAAGCAAAAGCACTATTTAGTTCATACCATCTGCTTGAGGTAAGACAAATTCAAGCAGAGGTCCAGTCTGGTAGGCAATTTGGGTTCAGTAGAAACCTGAAGTTACTAGGCTGTGCCTTCTTCACAGGCAGTCACTATGGCAATGGGAAAATATTGTGAGGTATAGGAATGATGGGAATATGACTCAGAGAGTACAGAAAAAGGAATGCTCAAAAACATAATTCCCAGTAGGCACGGAGTACACTTTTCAAAATACACACAAATCAAGATGATAATCTGGTACCGCTTTGCACCCGTGTGTTTATTGGGGAGCTGTAGTGCTGCGTATTTTCAGCCCTACTATTATCAGGGGGAAACAGAAGCTGGCACTGGAGGAAACAGTGTTCTGCTCTGCTCCTTCCAGCCCTGCACCTTTCCTCACAGGACTGCCATGCAGCTGGAACTGCTTTTATCTGTAAAGGACATGTTTGGAAAGACTCAGTCAAGGCAGTGTGCGACTTCCGTGGCCTTGCCAAGTGGGAAGGCTTCTCCTTTTGCTTGCAAAGCCACAGAGGCTTTTGAGAACCCCTGGATGAAGTCTCACTGAATTGGGATTTGGCTCAAAGACAAAGGAAGTAGCCCCAGGCAAGAGCCACCCCACAGGGAGAAATCCGTAAAAAACACCACATGAACAAGAACTACCAGGATAACCCAGACCTGTGCTCTGTCTGGATCAACACCAGATGGGCCTCAGCTTGCCACACAACAGGCATTTATAAAATAGCTTGTCCTCAGGAGAATTTTCTTCCCAGTTTTGCTATTTAGTCCTAACAAGCATGAAGATCAATATTTATAGATACATATATATACACACATATATATGCGTGTATATGAGGCAAGCTCAAATATATATATATCTATATCTATATACACACACCTTTTTCTGTCTTAAATTCTACCTCATGTAGCTAATGAGGATTGCATGGCCTGTATTAATGCTAGTCACTCTCCTAATCTTTTATGCTTTTGGCCTTGGTAGCACTCTGACGTACTTAGTCCCACAGATCAATTATGTATTATGCAAAAGCCTCTCTTTTAATCAAATTTATGTCATGCCTCTTACTTTGCTTAATGTCTCTTTATCCTTGAACCCCGAGAAGAGACAGACGAACTACTCTCTCTCTAGAGTTGAATTTTTCTCTATATCACCCTCAAGCTTCCTCTTCATTTTACCCAAATCCTTCAGTCGTTTCTGCCCTGAAGGAGGTGACAGTTTCCTTCCTCATGGGTTTCTGGGACCTGTGGAATTTGGGGGCTGTCCCAGACTTCCCCTCCTGACCTGCAAGCCACTGCTTCTTAGAATCATAGAACCATAGAATGCTTTGGGTTGGAAGGGACCTTAAAGATCATCTAGTCATGAGAAATTCAGTGAGCTCAAGCAGTCCGCTGAGCCCTTTGATCCTGCTCCCCTGAGTTTTACTGAGGGAGGTACACGGAGCCCTGAAGCATCAACATGATTATAGTGTATTCTTTTACGTTAAAAATGCTGGCCACCAGTATTGTTGCTCAGCAACATGGAACTGTGTATCACTGCTGGCTTCATTAAACTTTAAAAATATTTTTCCTTGCCAACTAAAATAAATAATTGACAATGATTTCAGTGTATATTTAGCATGCCCGTTGGAATTCCAGTAAGGAGGTAAGACAGTTTTATATATCTAGACTTCAGAAGAAACAGGTAATACTGACTGTGAAATAAAACACGCAGATGAAAAATACTTGCACTTCCATAGCAATTTATAAATCTCTCAAAGGTGATGTATGAAATACATGTCAAAACCCTACAATTATTTCTTTACTGAACAAGCTGCATTTTCTTTTTTTTTGCAAAGATCATTAAATCTTATTCTATATTTTCTTACTAGAAAAGACTACAACTGATCCTGTAACTTCTTTATTATACACATATTTGCTAATATGGGCAATTCAACACACTAAATATGCATAAATAGAGAAGAACAGGTTTCAACAAATATATTTTCTGGCTGGGTAATAGTTCCTGGGGTTATTAAAAGGGAATGTGTTGTAAAACTCCAGTGTACTTTTTGTCATCTAACTGATGGATTGCTTATTATTCACCTTTAGCATGGGTTCCAGCTAAAATAAATGCTGCAAACCTTATCAGCAGATTCTTTACTATTATCTGCATGAAATTCCAGTTTTATCTAATTAGTGGCATTACCAGATTTTTTTTTCTGCAAATATAGAACTCCCTTGGTGAATAAAATTGATACATTTATCCACGAGAGGTGCTTTTAGATGTATATCAATGAGCAGAATGAAGATAACATGAGCTAGGGAGCTTTGGAGATCTCCAATCTAAACAAGTGCCAAAATAAACATGAGTGGAGATAGAAGGATTAATCCTGTAATCCTTACTTACACAAAATTTCTGCTATCTTCAGTAAGATTCTCACTGGGGAACAGCTGTTGAAATTGGCCTAAATGAAACAGAAATGAGAAAAGCCAAATTCTGCCTCTGGGTGTGAGCGTGTGACTTCTGTATAACCTGAAGTGTGACACCCTGGGCCTGGGATAATCAGCACATAAATTCCCTCCAAGCCCTACAGTACCAAGACTGCTCAGTATAAACAGCAGGCACATCCTTACCTGCAAAGGGAGATGTTCCTATCCGAGCTTCACAAAGAGGCAACAAAACAAGTGCAGACTGAAACTAACATTCAGAAATGAAATGTGCATTTTCTTTAAAAGTTATCTTCCATTTTAACCAATCATAGGAGTGTTTGTCTTCACTGAACTTAAAAGTATTGCCCCCATTTTCCAGTCAGGATGGAAAACCGACATGCAAAGTTAAGTGATTTTCCACAGACCACACAGCAGGTGATTAGTATCATGGGGACAAATTAATCTTGGGTGTAAATCCATAAAGATTAATGGAGCTCTAACAGGGATTAATTTGGCCCATCATCTCTAAGGATAACAAAACCAATTAGGAGATGTTATTAATCTTCTGGTTAGTACAGGACTGTTTCTTAAGCAATACAGAAAGGTAATAGAATAGGAATGACCGAAGATGAGCTGGCCATTCCTTGATAGAATGATTCACAGCAGGAGCCCTAAATAGTGACAGCAGCCCTGATGCTCTAGGGCAAGCAGTTATTTGAGGATTGGAGAATCAGCCCAGATTTCAATCACTGATTAGATTTATGTATTTTCTTAGGACAAGACTTCAATGAAACTGCTTTGGAGTCAAATGTATTTTATTACAGCACTTCAGATCTTCAAATCTTTAGAAAATATGAAGTGGTTAATGCCCAATAGAAAGTAGTACTTGAACGAGTCATAAATTTTAGAACTACTTTTAGCTTGACAAAATGTGAGCTATTCCATTAGAAATAAGTCTATAAAGAAGGAAGCACTGCAAAATATGTATAACTGACATATGCTGAGATTTGGAAATAAATATTTCCTTATTCATTGGCTGCGACAATAACAAATTTCCCATCTTAAATATTATCTAAAGTCTATGTAAAATAATCTAATACTATCTAAAATTCTATCCCATCAGGATATTCTTGATGCTTACAAAACCATCAAAACTGGCCCATAGCAAAGAACGATCTTTCTTCATTTTACCTCAGAAATTTTGTTTTGAAGAGAAGCTTAATTAGACAGAAAGGGTTTTGTTAAAGGGTAATGACTAACTATAACAAATGCATACAAAGCAGAGATGAACAAAACAACAAAAATGATGGCTCCCAGACCATGGTTGATGGAATTTATGGAAAAAGAACATCTGTGTCATTGGCAAGGTCTAGTGTGAGGACATTGAATAGGAGATAGTGAATTTGTGCCCAAAAGTTATGTGTATTACCTAATAGGCCTGGTAAAAATGTTCCCTGGGATTTTGGAAGCAAAACTTGGCAACAGTGAGATCATTAAAGCCCTAATGCATAGAAGCCCTCATTCAAAATATAATAATATGAAGCAGGTTTTTTATTGTTAGGAGAGAAAAAAAAATAATCTAGCTGTAATAGGGATCTTCCCATCAGTAGTTCTGCCTGAATAAGAGTTTCATGGCTGAGATTTCATAATCGGTGAAATGACTTAAAACTCCTTTCATGGGGATGTTCTTGGATAAATTAAAACCTTTTTCTTCATTGTACAGAATATAGGAGTTCAAATGAGGTGACGGGCTCAGGCTGATATTACAGCTTCATTCAGGGGAAGGATGTCATGATGCTCACTTGTACTGTGGTAGAGAAGCAAGGCTTTTGTAGGGCAGAGCTTTCCAGCTTCCTTCCTACCCCAGCTGACTGAGCACTTTTTAGGAATGTAATGACACACTGCTGCATCCATCTATGAACAACAGATGATGTGAAAAAGAGACATGGAGTAAGCACCTAAACAGAATATGAAAGAAACCTGGATTTTGATAGGGTGACATATATAGAAGATGGAGTGGGGCGGAAATGTTTCTGAGTTGGTGCTGACAGTATAACAGCATAAATACGCTTAGGAGTCAATAATTCTAAATACTGATGCTTATAAGCCTAGAAATTGGGATGTGGAAAATTTCATCATCCAAAAATAGTAAATAAATATACCAGGGATTGTTCCTACATGGTATCATCAATGTTTCAGAACGGCAATGAAAACAACAGGAAATGTGAAAAAGCTGTCAAATTAGGCCCATAATATATAAAAAGATAAAAGAATGTCCGTTTTTAGTATCTTCCTTTGACAGATGGATCTAAAGAAATATTCTGAGAAAGACTCCAACACAAGCCTATGTTTCCAGAAGACCTCTCACACTATAAAATTAAAATGTTTCTATTTCACTGTTTTTGACAACCGTATTTGGTGATTATTAAGGAAGAAATGATAAAAATATACTTTTTTTCATAACATCATAATTTCTAGGCAAAAAGGAAATTTGAATATAAATAGTTGCATTTCAGTAGACTAGCTAACTTAAAACTAGTTTTCCTTTCAAAAACAGACGAGCTTTATAATTAGTGATAAGGGCAAATGGGTAGTGAACATGTCACCATTTATCCAGCCTTTCTAATGTGTAAATATACCTGCAGCTTTGTGCTGAAAGCATAAGGATACGTAAAACCAGACAGTATATGTAAAACTCTGCAAAAGCTATGCAAAACGTGTACAGTTAATGCTTTCAGCTCTGGTATAACCAGGGTAGGAGCTGGGTGCAGGTACCTTATCTCATCTTCTGCAGGTAATGTTTGTTGTAGAAACAATATAGAAACCAACACAGCATCAGAGATATCAGCTCCATACAAGTAAACTTTTATTAAAAATGGTATTTAGTGTTCAGGGAGACAAAGTCAATACTTCAGTGCTGTAGTGAACACCACAGTAAAAATACCTGACATTCAATAAGAAATAACTCCATACAAACAATTACAGTCTGTCTAGTTCATATATCATTGTTGCCCTACTAAAACATGTGTCAGAAATAATTTATGCGGAAAGATATATGCATATTCATAATAATTACTGTTTCACAAGCCCAGTTGCAGTAAAGCTCAAGATCCTGGAGACTAACAGCAAAAAGTAATAGTGATGGCAACAGCTTCTAGGCGCTTTGGAGCATAGCAAAGCTCAGGCTTTGTCCTGTAAACACTAGCTTTTTGCTGATCATCTGATTGATAGGGTGACTCCTGATTTCATCAGCAATTAGCTCTCCTTCTGTTTTAAGAACAAAGTAACAGGTATCCTGAAATGCATGTACTTATGGAAAATCATTTATTTTCTAGTTTGGATATATTTGATGCTTTTCAGAAAACTGGGCTATTTTTTTCAGACTGCAAACATAATAATGGAAATATTTATTCATTGGCTTGCATACATATTCAGTGGTGTATATGGATTATGGACACAAATGAAAAAGTTGGCTTACATCCCCAGTAATATGCCATCTTAAAGTCTGAGTAGGAGAACAGGCACCATGTAAGTATGGGAAATCTTCATGGTCAGTTTCACATACCCATTTTGCTTATTATTTACAGCAAATTAGCAACAAATTAGCTCCTTATCATGTCCTTGCTAAGAAGCAGGAGCTTCAGCTGTGGTGGCAGCTTGCCCTCTCCATAGGTAACAACTCAATCACTTGCTACAACCCCACAGGGCCCAGTGTCACCCTAAGGGACATAAAAAACTAATTTCTTCCAGCAGGCATCCCTTAACATGTTTTGGAAGATGATACCAGTACAAAGTAGATGGTCCAGGTCTGCCCCTGCCATCTCTGTAGGGAAGGTACGATCTCATGCCCCATTTTGGAGGGAACACAAGTGCAGTGCAGCATGTCCAAGGGTACTAAAAGGGCCCTTCTCACAGAAAACAGAATATAGCTGCCCCAGCAAATCAATCCAGACACAACCCCCTTGCTTCAAGCACACAGCTGTTAAGGGGGGAAATATGATGGCAAGACAGGGCAAGGTCTGAAATACATCCCCACAGAGTCAGTGTCCTAAGAGCATGAGCAGCTGGTTAATCTGATTAAAGGAGATGGAAAAACATCTTAGAGGATGTCACAGTTGGGCGAGAACATCAGTGTACAGTAAAAGCAGGAAAAGTGCCCGGTTGCACGCATGGCTCAGTGTCAATAACAGAACATGTGCAGGAGGCAACCCAACATGTCTGTTCTCTGCACATCTGCATGGTACCCACCAAAAGCCACTATCTCCACCTCCTTCAGGTGCCTGGCATGCTGGGGGCTCCCTTCCTGCACATGCTGGGCAACATGAACTCCAACAGTATGATTAAAAGTAGTATCATTTATTCATGTCTAGCTAGCTTCTCTCTTTATTTTGAACAAATAATGTTTTGAGAATCCACCCATGAGGATGGATTCCCCATTCAATCTGTTACTGACTTCAGGCAATACCTGACCCAGGATCTTCTCAAAGATTTTTATTAGAAAGGAAAAATGTCTGTTCTTCCACAAAGCCTGGTGTTCAACTTCCCAGTCAGACAGCTTCAGACATCAAACTGTACTGTCTGTAACAGCTCTTGGATGTCTGACACATCCCTACACTTGGCATGTGATGGGATGAAGTGCCTCAGCTCCTTAACAGATCACCTCCATATTCAGTGTGCATGAGCCTATTCACAAAAGCGAGCTTAACATTGTTTTAAAGCTTTCTCTGAACAAAGCAGCCAGCTCCAAAAGTATCATCTTCAACCTGGGCTGTCTCAGCTGCTCACATGCTCTATAATACAGCACTGCGGCTGTCAGAAGGGGTTTTGAACCTGTTATCACCATGCAGAGCCCAGATTTGATAAATGCATGATTAATACAATACTGTTTGGTTCTGTGATGCCAATTGCTGGACTCAGGCAGCTTTGTGGGATCAAGCACTGTGAAGAGAAAGACTGCTGAGGGCATTGGCAGTGTACAACAATCACTGACAGCACCTCCTGGGATTACACCTGCAGATCACAAAGTCACTGCTATGCGCAAACAGCAGTCCCTCTACCTTGGTAAGAGATAGATGGTATTTCTGAACCTGGTTAGAAATACAACACATTCTTCTCTTTGAAATAGGGTTTTTGTTTTGGGGTGCGCTGCCAAGCTGTACACTTCAGGGAGAAAGACAATACAGCTATTTAATCTGCATAGATTAGCCTCTGCGTGAACTCCATTCCTGGATTTTCTTGCCTAGATGTCAGGATGGGGATTACTTTTGTTAGCTAATGAGTAACATAAAAAGATCTACAAGTCTACTACTTAGGAAAATGAAATATATTTAAAATCAGGTATTTTGATTGCTTATCTTGTTTTTTTCCTTACTAACTGAAAGTACAGTTAGGTATAATCTCAAAATAGTAAGCAAGAAATCCTTTCTTATTAAAGTAACTTAAACCATTAATGGCATTATAGATTGCTTTAGATTTGTAGTCCTTTTTTTTACTGCCACCTGTCTGCTTTCCAGAATGTAGTGAAGGAAAAGGAAAGCTATTTTCTGTTCTAAACCCACACTAAAACACCATGAACAAGTAATACTTAAAAAGAAACAAGTTTGTGAGGTCTTCAGATCTCAGCTCTGAATCAGAATGATTTTTTTTTTTCTGTAGCATTTAAAATCAGACAATACAGGAACAGATGCCATGTTACAGTATCGTATCCAGAAAACATCACTGCAGTAACCCTGCCTACTTACTATTTAACACTGAGCCACCATCACACTTAAGGAAAATTAATTACTTTGTAGATGGAGTTAAAATCCCAGCTGTAATAAAATGCAAGTTAATCCTCATGTCAACAGCAATGTAGAATTAAGTAACAGAAGAATCAAGTGACCTGCACAGAACTCTGGTGCTCCACTGTGGTCTCCCTGGGCCGGTTCCTCGGGGATGGACTTCATGTTCCTCAGTGATGCCCCCAGAGCAGATGGTGGGTTTTGTCCAGGACTCAAAGGGCTCTGCATGAGAGGCAGCTGGGTGCCTTAACTTCTTTTTATTTATGTGGAAGTTACAATGGCAGCAGACAGCAATGTATAGACACTAAATTAATTAAGCTGTTTTTAAGCCACAGCATTAAGGTGATGTCATAAGAACCTGCTTAGGATGGGAAGGTCACGGGAAAAGGAGAGTACATGCCCTGCAATAAAAGAATTTGGAGGGCTTGTGCTGGATGCCTTGTGTGGACTTGTCAGACTGCTTGTTTTTCATACCTGGCATGACCCAGAGAAGTACTTTTTCTATCCATTGAAATGTCCTACAGCATCTGTGATTTAAACAGAAGAGCTGGTGCACCTGCCTCAGCTCTGAGCAACACACATTACATACTCAGAAATATGTATGTTTGGAAACACACAGAGCTGGGGAAATATTTAGATGCAAGATACCATGGTTTGCATAATTTATGACAGACTGGGTTTGTGTTTGCATACAAGCATGCTCAGATAGGCACATGTCAGGCCACTGGAAATCCACTCAGCTTACCACTTGCACTGACATGGCATGGCATTGCAATTTGCACTGATAGTTTGATTATGTTGTACAGCTGAGCCTGGGAAGTTTTTCTCTATTTCCTAAGTAAGTAACTAGTTTTGTAAAAATCAAGAACAGCAGCAGTCAGCTTTGATCTTCTTCATAACCTTACCAAAAAAAATAAAAAAAGAAATAGGGAGACTCGAATGGAAGAAATGAAGCAGATGCTCATGCATTGCAAGCTCTTAGTGATGCTATTGTTTCATTGTGAAATATTTCTACTAGGAAATGTTGAGCATCTGAACTGTAGCCATAATCCTCTCATACAGAAGCCTTTTCTACAGCCTGTACAGGGTAAGTGCAAGCCTGTGTCTTTGGCATTAATGGAATCAGCTGAAGTGAGTAATGCTTTGTGTATCCTAAGGCTGTGATCCTGTAAACGTGGTAAAAAGATGGCAGTGTTGGTTTTTCTAAGCAGTCAGTCCCACATGAGGTGAAGTCAGTCAGAGCATTTGAGATGGATGGGCAGCTCTCAGAAAGGAGCTTTTGTTCCTTGTCTCCCGTCTCTAACAGTCACAGTGAAATTGTCTCTACCATCTACCTATTAGCATCAGCATCACTGGGGCTGTTTGTGTGAGAAAAACGAATATAAGGAAAGGTCACACAAGGAGACTCTTAAATCAGGTTTATTTTTTTTTTTTGTACCAAGCTTAAAATGACCACACTGGTGACCCACCATTGCTTCCTGTAAGGAAAAGCTAGAGGCAGCTAGAGACAGAGATGGTAATCGATTTGTCCCTGAGAACTTTATGGTAACAACTATTTATCCTTGTCTACAGCATTCATGCAAACAGCTGAAGAGAAACATTTCTATTATTCGCTACGTGGCAGTCTTCTAACCTTCCTTTTCCTGATAGCTGCTACTTGTAATTGCAACAAGAGTACTATCCTGAGGGCTTTATGCTGATTTGCTGGATTTGAACAGCAGCCTCTCAACTTACAGCCTTTATATCCCCCACCACCAGACAAGCACTCACTGTTTCTGCTAGCCAATAAAAGCTTATGAAACAAGCTTAGACTTGTGTAGATTTTACCACCAATTTCATACGAGGAATCTAATGTAAAATCCTTTTGGTAACCATGCAAAACCGGAAGGCAAATGAAACAGCTCTGTTCCGCTCTTGATGCCACAGGGCATGTTTTGTCCTGATTTGTGCGTGATACAGCAGCACTGCAGGCAGTGAGCCGTAAGGGGTCTGAAGCAGGGCAGCATATGCCGAAGAGAGGATGTGCTCTAAGTGTTTCTCCTTGTAGCACCTCAGCATTTCTGAGTGCTCGAAGGTTATACACTAGCTGTGCTTCAATAGTGCGGAAAAGCACTTTCCATTCAAAGTGAATAGTCATCAAAGTAATAAAGAAAATTGTTAAGTGCTGTCAATGGAGACATCTTTGCTTTTTTATGGATGCATAAATGGAATACCCTGCTACAAATCAGAAGGGGTTTACAGTCCCTTACTTCCAAATGGCGAATATAATGATAAAAACAAATATTGTGTTACTCACTGGTTTCCATTATTGGTATAAATTACTGGATTAAATCATGATCCCCAGAGCTGAAGTCAAAGGATTTTGCCCAGAGCAATGATTACGAATCAGAAGATGCAATCTCCCTGATCCCTGCAGAGGAGCTGAGGAAAAGCATAGGAACAAGGGGGTTGGCATCAGAAAGGGTGCCTGAGCACTCCCATTCTAGCCAGCACATGAGGATATATGTTGGGAGAATGAACTGCTTCTGCACAGACACACATTTATATATAACTATATATATGTCTGTGGGCCCTGCTGCAGAGCCAAGCCAAGGGCACTCAGAGCCCTGCCCATCCCATCCATACAAGGAATCTCAGCATTGCTCCATATGGATTTTCAGTGGCTCCTATGTAGTTCACAGTTTTCTTGAGGTAAAAGGAAACGTAGGCACTGCTGCTAAAAATAGCCAGTTATGTCCTCGATGATTCATTTGTTGGTGGGGAGTACCCATAAGTGCCTCTATCTAAACAGTCTGTTCTCTGGCTCAGTATCTCCCTTGCCAGCTTGTATATGTCTCTCTAGTCTTGCTCAGTCTTTTTTCCTATGGGTTATATCTTCTTTAGCTAAATATATTAGGACAGTCTATTTATCTCCCTTCATGGCAGTGAGACCCAAGCATGACTTCCTCCCACACCAGGAATTTCGTAAATAAATCACTGTCTATTTTTTTCCTGGAAGCCTATAGCATTACAAACACACACACACAAATAAAAATAATATATATATATATAGCCCAAAGCAAAACAAACAAAAAACCCCAAAATAACAAAAAAAGCAACAACAAAACCCAAACCCAAGGAATCACCCCTTTCTCAGGTTAGAAGTTATTGTTGGAACAATAACAGAAGCAGAAATCTGCTGTTAAACTTCAGTGACAGACCTCTTTGCATTGCTCTGATTTATGCAAGTAATAAATAATTGTGCTGAATAGCTTCTTGAGGCACAGCTGAAGAAGGCTTCATGTGAGAAGGAAAGCTTTATGTGATTTAACTCCCCATCCCCCAATCATACATACTCGAGGTGATGACCAGGATTTAAATCACAGTCCTTTAAATTGCCGTGGATTGGGAGAAAATGAAATTGGGCCTTTTGGTGACATCCTTGTAGTGCAAGTGGCAGGTTATGAACATATGACTGAGCTTATTGGTAGGCATTTTGAAACTGAAGCAGGCTCTGTTTGGACCTGTTGGATTTTTTTTATTTCCTGCTGCAATATCACTGTATTTCTGGAACTATCCTATGTTTTTTGTAAGCAAGCTCTGCCCATCACTAATAACCCCTAGGAAGAATGAGGGAACAAGATTCAGTTGCACTATGGGCTTCTTTATGCCTGCTCCAATGTAAAGGGCAAGTAAATCAGGTAGTTTAGTCGAGAGAGCAGGGCAATAGTGTATACTGATGTTACTGACATAAGCCCCAAACACAGAGGAACCAAAACCTCATTTTCCTCAGGAGTATCACTTCAACTGCACGTGGCTGAGTCAGGCCTTTCTGGGATTGAAAAATCACTACTTAGTGTGCCCATAAATACTGGCTTCAGAGGGAACAAAACTGGGATGCTGTAATTAACAGTTCTTTCTTGCTTGCTTTAATGCTTTCTTACTTACTTTGCTAATCGGATCTCATGTTTGACATCTTTTATCTTTTGTTGTTGGGATGCCTGGTAACTAATAAGATATAGCTGGTTTTAATATTGACTGCTAAGGGTCATTTTTGACGTATTTAAGTTTCAGTGGGATAACTAGGGAATAATAAATAAAACTCTTGGGTAGTGCTACTTAATTATCGAATATTTAGTCTCGAATATTTAGACAAGCCATGTAAGCAGATTTTAATGTCATTATTTTTTTTGGCAACAAAATAGTATTTTCTTGATACATTCACTGATATTATTTGGCAGTCACCTTTTTTATTTCTCTCTGTAGACACAATCTGTCTTTGTTAGGAAATGTCACCACTGATAAAGGTAGCGATTTCTTTAGGCATAATATTATGTGTCCTTACTGGAGCACAAGAGATACCAGCATATTTGTCTTCCCATTTGTAAAAGTTTCCCCAAACACTTTCTCTTCCAACAGCATATTCACGATCCATTCTGCACATGCATAGACTACACACATCACGTTAGCAAGGCAACATTAGCAATCTTGTGATTTATCGCCGGTTTCCTTCAAGAGCCAGGCATGCACAGCTCCCCACTCAAAGAGGAAAGCTGCTGGCTCCCAGCAGCCAAAAAGCACAGCAAGACTCATGTGCTGTGGCTCCCTTTGAATGAGTAAGCAGCTGAAAATAATACCACTTATATTTTCTTTGGCAACGGGGGTTATAGACAACATTTATCCTCCTTTTCAAGTTTTCTGTGAACCAACTAGTGCAAAATCACAGCTCACATAACTGGAACACAGACTCTATTTTGTAGTGTGCTAGCTAGCTTCATCTCCAACAGGCCAGCTTTGAAATACTGACAAATTCACCCATAAGATATTCTGCTCTCTTCTGCTTAGTAGTGGATCTTGAAGCTAGTGTTTCTTTTTTGTTGTGTAATCTGACCCTGTCTTGGTTCCACTCTTAATGCTCCTCTCTATCAGCCAAGGCATTAATCTCTAGTCTGTGTCCTAAATCCATCCCTGGAAAGGCAATGGAAATAGGAATCAATGATATTTTTCAGTTCAACCAGTACATGCCATAAAGATTACACTTGTTCAAGACACGAGAGGACAAAGATACACTTGTCAGCTGATGCATATTTGGGTCAAACAATTTAAAAAAAAAAAAAAAAAGATGAGATTTTAAGATGTTAGGAACCTAAATTTAGTCCTAAACAGTAAGTCCAAGCTGAGCTCCCTGAAGTCAGTTAAAGATTTGAATAAGAAATGAGGCAGACTCAGGAATAAGATTTCCAAGCAGGACTGCAAGCTACCTCCAAGAATCTTGCCACTGATAATTTCTGCTTGTATCAGTGACACATAGCACTATTCAATGCCCTTCAGGGGTTCGTTCTTATTCAGTGGTGAGAACTTGTAGTAGATCCCCTGCACAAAATACTCAGATTGATTACCAAGTGATTGAGTAGCAGGCTGTCCTGCCGGAGGGCATTAGAAGGATAAGGCATCAGCTGGGAAAAGAAACAGAGACCCAAGCAGATCCAGTAGAAAAGAACAGAACTAGAAAACATCCGGAAATTGGGCCCTTAAGTCTAGATTATTAATAGCTGTGGAATGGGTGTCCTTGAAACAGGACCTTCATTGCCCAAGTTCCCCACGTGAACGCTCTAAACTCTGGTCTCTGCACTTCATGTGATATGTTTGATGTTTACAGTAAATGAAAAATCATTTTTCTGATTGCTGCTCCACATGTCTGGCACTTTTGCAGAGAGTTCTTTGCAAGCAAAGAAGATAATGATTGGGTGCATTTTTATATAATGGGTGAGCTACAGGGGCACCTTTATTTCCTCTCTTTCCAGAAAAAGAAAAAAACCTCCGATGGCCTCATAAAATTCAGACTCTTTTCCAGCTATCATCAAACACAGGCAGTGCAGGCTAGCACGCAGAGCAGGAAGATTATTAATGTCTAGCACGGCAGACAAGCCAAATGGGGCTGGAGCTTGGCAGGGGACCAGCAGTCCTTCCCTGGTGCAGCCACACGGCATCGCTAGGGAAAAGGTCGAGGTCTGTTGTGGGGGGCCTAGTACCAATTCCTGTGCCACTTCCTAAATGCTTCTCCACACCATCTGTTCACAACATCCTGGCCCAGTTACTTAGGCTCCCCTCTGCTAGAGGATTTGAGTCTTCTCAAGAAGCTGTAGGATAAGCACTAGTACTTATGTGCTCAGCAGTGTCAGGACTCAGGTACACACAGAAGTGGCAAGTTGGGCTGAAAGGTCCAAACCTGTGCTTGTATTGGAGCTCCAGCACTCACAAAAAGATTTGAGACTCAGGTACCCAAACGTTTGCTCCTCCTTGGGAACCCAAGCTCTCTGTAGGCTTGAAGTGGCTTAGCAGCCTTTGATTCACTCAGGAACCACCAAGGACCTCACAGGCTAAATTCCAGTCATCCTGTGAGATGGCCAGCTGGGCCACCCTTTGCCACTGACTGGAGCAATATCTAAGTATTTCTAAAAATGGGGCCCTGTCCTTATTCAGGAGCCTCCCTCCCTTTCATTTCACACGTTTTATATCTGAGTAAGGGCTCAAAAACCCTGAAACAAAACAAAAATAAGGATTGGATAAATTAACTATTACTACTATTCATTATTAATATCTCTATAGTAGCAATTGTACGCATGAAACTCCAGTGCAAATGAAAATATATCCCTCCTTCACACATCTTGTGAGTTCATTTATATGCAACATAGCTTGTCAAGAGATGGCAAACAAAAGACCTGGTAGGAAGAGGATTTACTCTGAATAAGCTGATAGCTACAAATGATTCTGAATCATATTGGAATTAAGTGACTTAGTGCCAGTAACGCCACTGGCACTGCTGCTAGCCTTGACACTGGTGCAGACTTAGTCTAAGAGGCTCTTTTGAGTTCTCAGAGGCTACTACTGGTTAATTTTCTATGTATTTTCCTTTTTTTAATTTCTCCTTCTTTAGGACTTGTCAGACAGAAAGGCGGATGTGTGAAAGGATCTAATCTAGGCTATGCTTAGGTTATGAGAGGCAGGAGGTGGGGGAACAAAAGAGAAGCAGGACAGAAAAAAATATCTTGCCATTCAGCTGAGCCACTAATATTTGCTAATTGCAATAAATATGATACTGCACAGAAACTCCTAATGATCTTATATAAAGCATTTTAATAGGACTCTGTCAGGTTAATTATTGTGTTTAAAAACATAAATGTCCTTAATAATTCCAGATTAAAATAGAATGAAGTTTGAATACCCTATTAATTTCCCCCCTCTTTGTGCCAGAGTCTGAACTGTATTTCACACAACTCAGCCATTGAAAACAGATGGGGCTTTATTCCGGTGCTTTCAGGCTGTAGCACACCTACATTGTATGAGAGAACAGTGCACAGATGCACTAGGCAGTGCTGCAAAGGCAGCTGCAGAGATGCAGAGAGGCCACGTTATGTCCTCCTTGTCAAGCTGCCCAGGCAGCTCTTGTTAGCTTTGGCCCAGCCTCAAGCCCTGCGGACAGGAGCTCTGGGGCTTGCAGAAAGGTTTCCCCCTAAGGACAGCGGCTCTGGGGCTTGCAGGAGGGTTTCTCCTCCAAGCACGGCATCTCTGGGGTTTGCATGATAGTTTTCCCCCAGCACAGCAGCTCTGGAGCTTGCAAGAGAGTTTTCCCTGTCTGTTGCTCCATGCAGTGGAGCTGTAGCAGCTTCACTAGCACCAGCACAGAGGGTCCTCACATGGCACTGGCTTGCACTATGCAGCTTCATTTTCTTGTTTTAGCACATGACTTAAATGTTTCCATGTTTAGATTACACGCCTTTTGGAGCAGAGCTTAAATCCAGAGCAGTGACTAGGTTGAGTTTAACTGAAACTGAAGGAAAGAGCCTATGGAAACTTCTTCACAAAGAAGTTTTGTAAATACTGGTTTGATACTATGGTAATGGGTCCTTAGAATTGACGACCCCATTTGTCTTTCTATTCAACCCCTTAGTTTTCTTCCAAACATGCAAATCTTAGTCCTGTTCTGTATGGCAGTGTTGATTGTACATTTTTATGCATCAAACAAGTGCCAAGGAAATCATACTTGGAGAATAGCAATGCTGGATCTTCTCCCAAGTCAAGCCTCTCACACAAGGAGGGAGGCAGGAGGGAGCCAAATGCATTTCCCTGTCTTGGTATCTCCAGGGGCCTCTGGATGTACTCATTTACCCTGGGTTTCGGTAAACCACAAAGGACAGTCCAAATCTGAGAGGGGTGAGAGTGCAGTGAGTTTTGCCCAAACAAGAAAATACACTCACAGACTGAAGGGCTTGGGTATGTTGCCAGGTGAAAGCAACGCCAAGGACATGCTTGAGGTCATGTCCTCTGCTGTTTGCATCATCTGCCTGCTGAAGCCCCCCTTGGTGCTGGCCCTGCAGCCTGCAGTCCACCCTCCCATGAGAGTGAGCCCTAGAACAGCCCAGCTGCTGCCTGCTGTAAGAAGAGCTGGACCATGCTGTCAGCCTGAGTTTGGCCTGTGGATTACAGGGTGTCTGATCCCTAAAGCCCCTAGCTTCAGGCCACGATCACCATGAGTCTCTTCTGGTAGTTGCAACCTCTCTGTAGCGCTTGAAACATCCCAGAGTATCTATTCCCACTTACCAGAAAGACACTGCAGCAAATTTAGTGGGCTTCTGCATTTGCTATCTAGCAAATTCTCCTCTCCCAGGTGGAAGGATTCTCTGCTTCTTTTATACTGAAGAAGCAGAGAAAGTAAATGCTTCAAATTATCCTACAATATGGATGACTTCAACAGAAGCAAGAACAAGCGCTTAGAGAATGATAGAAGGATTACTGTCACTATATACAGTTATCTGAGGGAGAACAAGCTCGATGCACTGGCAGCTTTGTAAACATCTCTGACTGCTTAGGGAATCTGCAACACAAGCCAAAGTGTTTGAAAAGGTATTTTTCCTAAACCATGCATTTCCCAAATGAGTATGAGCAAATTCAGGCCTGGAACAAGTCCGGTGAGCATGATAAACTGCCACTAGGAAAGAGCAGAGGCAATTGTTGTGTGTTATCCCCTCCTTCCCAAAATAATGCAATATCTCCTAAATCCCAGAAGGATAAAAGTCAGTTCTGTTTTCCTCAGCCTCCAAGCAAGTGTGTATTCACTATATACTGCAGTGTCCTGGCCCAACCAATTGTGCTTTCTGTTTACTTCTTTTTCCAATCTCTTCCATAAGCAAAGATAAAGCCAGTACAGCTCCAGCTGTACTTTTGAACCCATGTTTAAATGGGGTGGAAATAAATCTTAATGAGATTGTCCAACCCTATTACCTTAAGTAGTATACCTCAAATGAACCCTGCTAAAGGCTGTAATTCCCTTCTGGGCTTTCAGTGACCTGAACAAGTGACTCAAATTTCACTATAGTGGCTTGGGTTGTCATTGGATACTTGGTAGAGTTCCACTTTTATTGCATAATAATTGGATAAACCTGCATGTATTGAAGCTGTGAAAATAGTAGAAGGTCCTTTCTCTAATAAGCACAAAGAAATTTTCTCATAATATTCACTGCAAGTAGAAAATGGCTTTTGCATTTCTACTCCATGAGTATTCAGATGCAGAAAACCCTAACCTCTTATGATTGGTATTTTAATACTTCCTATTCCATCTCTGGATAAAACCAAGGTATTTTCCCAGTATTTGCTGCTGAGCAGAGAAAGGAAGGCAGCAGCTGATGGGCAGGGCTGGAAGAACCAAGGAAGAGCAGAGAGGTCTCAGGCTGGGTGTCTCCAGGGAGTACTGTATTGCAGTAGGGACATCACTTATTTAGGATGTCTCAAGAACCACATACACAGTTGAAGAGAGCTTTTAGGAAATACCTGCCTAAGATAATATATCAGAAAGGAAGAAGTGGTCCTAAGTCTTTGGAAGCCTGCAGCAGTGTGCTCCATATGAAAGGCATGTGAAACTCGAGGAGGTGTCAAGAAGAAATCAGTCTTCCTAGCCCAAACTTGCTTGGCTGTGCAGTTAATGAGACTTTTAAATCACATTGTGCCCACAGCAGTCAGTGAGTAATGCATATAATAAAGGTCCAGAGAAGATATCCCCCCTCCTTGTCTAAATTAAGCATATGGCCTTGAAAATACAGAGAAAGCAGCCAAGCATCATCAGTAGCCAGAGAATTTAGACAAGGAAGATAACTCAGTTCTCCTAAGTGGCTTTTGGGAAATATTGGAAGCAAAACCAAGGATTTAAAAACCTTTTACTGAACTAAAATTAACCTCCAGCTCTGGTCAGAAACCTGGGCCTATCTCTGACTGCAGATGAAGCTCAGTGAAGAATTAGCATTCCTACTGATTTTTCATACCTTTTATAGATGTTTGATACCAGATCAATACACAGAAATTCAAGTACATAGGCTCATCAGATGCTTTAGCTACTGGTGAGGGGTGAGGTCAGGGACTCATTGCAAATAGTGAGTGATTTTGCACAGAGGAACGTGACCAAGCCTGGAGAAACTACTCCAGCTGCATTTGCCCCTCTGCATTCTTCAGGCAGCCACAGCTGTTTGGGTGGGCTCAGAGCCATGCTGGGGTGGACTCATGCTACAGCCTTGTCTTGCCCTTCACATCGGCTCATTAAAGCATTCTGTTGCTTCCAGTTCTTCTCTGTCCCTGAAGGCAGCTTAATTAACAAGGCAGATTGTCAGCTGAGCAATTTCCTCAGAACAAGGAAATCTTTACAGATTTGGCACCATTATCTAGGATAACCCAACTGCTGAACTTCATTAGGAAAAGAAACAAATGCTAAACGTGCAACTCACCTTTGAGGCACATTTCTGCAGGAGAAAGTAAAACCAGTTTAAGAAAACTGACTATTTCTTAAGCCTGCATCTTCCCCTTGGTCAAAATGGGGATGTTCAGCTCTTGACTACCATTGTGTCTCATAGCCATAGGGTAGTGAGTCTGCGAGTTTGCTTGTGCACCTTTGGGTGCTCTTCTGTTTCCTTTCCCCTGCAGGGACATGGCACAGGAGTACACATGATGATCTGGGAAACAGACCTGTCCTGCAGAGGTTCCAATGGCAGCATGAATCAGGGAAATGCTCATGCTCAGGGTCTGATGGTCCTTCTGATCCTCAGAGGCTGAAACAGTGATGAAGCCTACTTTATGTCAGTTATGTTTTTACTGATCTGAGCACTGAGGCTCCTACTGTAGGGAGACTCATTATGCCTTGATAAAAATGTGTCATCTGGTCACTTTTCAGTGGTAGTCTCCTTCCAGTGTAGTAAGAGCAGAGTGTCGAGCTGTCTTCTTACTCCCCCAGCTTCATAGGACAGTGTAGGCAGGGAGTAGTAAAGGACAGCAAAGACTTTTCAGCTACTTCATGTGTGGGGAGGCTCCCCAAAAATCTGAAGAAGCCAAATAGTTGTACGTGAGGAGTTTTCTGAGAAAACAAATATTCCTCCTGCATAAAACTGAGCAGATTGAAAGCTTTTCCTGGAGTGCTCCAATGTTTTTTCATTAAATGACTCAAAATGAAAACATGCAGAAATGTGGTTGGTGTTTAAAAAGACAGTTTTTGTTAGAGAAATATTATTCTCCAGGCTACACATGTGAGCATTGTGTGCCTCATCCTGCCGTATCTGTTCCAGACGGTGCACATTCTCTTGCGCTTTGCCACATGATGCTTCTCCCTATGCCTTAGATGTTTAAATACCTTCCCAAAATGTCTTAAAAAAATAAAATATCCTCACTCTCCAGTGGCATGAGACTCTCCATATGTTGCCGACTGGGTGAAAACAGACGTTGCATCAACATCTTGACAACCACCAAAACCTCATGGCCCAAGAAACCTGGCTTTAGAAAAAAAGAATCAAGATACCTCTTATGAGGCTTATGACAAACATCAAAGAGCTGGCAGCACTAAACCAAATCAAACCATTGAGGTGAAATTTCCCAGAGAAATTGCTTCCATTTCATCAATGTACTCTCTGTTTTCCAACAGTTATGCCTGAATATACAATTTGGAATTCATGATAGATGCAGGAAATAATAATTTCCTTCTCAAAATCCTTTCCACATGCAGTCCATATGCCTGCAGCACAAATGGATTGCAATCTCACGTCTAAGTCAGACAGGTGTCAGAAGGCCACTGACTGTTGTAGCAACAGGATGAACCTGGGAGCCTCTGATTTGGGTTAGAAGAGCTGTAGAAAATGTGAGATATAGTGTCCCACCAACAAGCTGCCTGTATCAGAGGTGCTTGTGTGTGAGGCTGTTGACACTGTGAAATGTCTTCAAACAGTTGGTGAACTATCAAGGTATTATAACGCATATACTTATTGCTACAGAACTAGGTGAGGTGTCAGAGTATTTTGTACTTTATGACGTATGTGGTTCCAATAAGCTGTTTATCATAACATCACAATTTCACCTGTTGGAAATACTGAACATGGTATAGAATGCAATTCCAAGAAGATTAAGGACAATTTCAGGCTAAGACAGTTTGAAAAGTGTTACTGGGAACTGAATGGCATCTGTGCCTCAGCTGCAGAGCAGCTCTTGAAGGGAGAATTGCTCCACAGGGCAACTGTGGAAACCAAGCTTTTTACAAATGGTCACTGATGACAGATTCCTTATCTTCTCATATCAGAGCAAAGACCACAGATCTGGTTTATGCCCAACACTTACAGCTTGCAATGAAGTTTGACTATATGAAATACAGTGCTGTGCTGGGTGCTCTGAAAGACGACCTCCTCAGGATCTCTTATTGGACACCAACATCAGCGGGAACTGGATTTGGCTTAACCTTGATGTGCCTCAGTTTCTCACATATGAACTCTGAATAATACCACACACATGGCTGTGACTTACTGCTAAGTCATACCTAGCAGTGTTGCAGCAGGGCAAATACAAAACAGTCACTGAGTTTTAATTAGGTGCAAACAAAAATACACTTCTCTGAGCAATCAAGCTGGGACAATGTATGACTAATACACAGTGCTTCTCACCCACCATGAGAGTGCTTGCTGGTGAGGTCTCACCAGCCTCACCGCACAGTGTTCAGGCTGTTTGTCTTTAGAACGGAGCTGCCCCAGCTGTCTGTACCTATGGTTCAAGTAGATAAAGGTATTTATGAGATTTCAAGAGTCATGATCCAAATTCCTTGGAGTGAATGGAAAGGCTTCTCTTGACTCCAAGGGGTCCAGGTCAGGCTCCTAAAGCTCTTCCTTCCCCCAGAGAGTGGGAGATACACAAATTGAAAGTCCAGCCTGAAGTTAACCTGTAATACGACCAAGCACATCCTGAGACCCTCAGCCTTCTGTCAGCTTTGCAGACTTTTGCATATCTGTGAAGAACACTTAGGTGCCAAGATGTTGCACACAGGTCTTTTTCATGTGCTTTAGTTTCTTCATTGTGTCAGAAAGACCTCTTTAGGCCAGTTATCTAGCTACAGGAGTTATTACCCAACCTTGACTTCAGGCTGAAGTCCCCTTGCCTGGGTACCTGGCTGCCTTCTAGGGTCTGACACATTTTTACAATACATGGAGCTGCTGAAGTACAGGGTCATTCCCTCATCAGAGCTTCTGGGAGGAAGCAGGAACCACCAGGACCATCCAAGTGAACTAGGTGAGCTGCTACTCACACAAATATGCCCCAGCTCCTGGGACTCCTCACCCACTGCCGGTTGCAGCAGGAAGGATTTTGACATTTTTACAGTGGTTTTATTAGTTACCGGCAAGTGTTCTATGTGTGCTGTGTGATTGAAGGGTACTGGCAAAGACACAGCATATCCTGCAGCTCCAAAAAGAGCACATCACAAAGGGTAAGTGTGCACACATGCTGTATAAGTAAGCATATTTATTGTCAGATAAGCAAATAAGCAAATAAGTGTATTTGTCTGAAAAATAGATGAAATCCATGTAAAATGCTGAGTTTGCCAAGTATTGTCTATGGATTTATGAGGAGATTGAACCTAAGCTTTTCAAGTATCTTTCTAAACTCCTCATTTAATTCCCTCACACTAACTGGTGTGCCTGAAAGCCTTTGCTCTCCCAAGGAGCACTGAATGATGGAAACAGCATCCATGCAAATGGTGCTGACAGCAGTGATGGGGTGCTGGGTGGTTCCTGCCCGGGTGGTGGTAAGAAGTTGTCTGAGATGAAACCTCTCTGAAATGCTCCCTGTTATCTGTGATGGAGACAGCAGTATATTTTCCTAAATTTTACTGGAATTTGTTGTGACTGCTTAGCAGCCACAGCCAATTTACTGAGCCAAGTTTGGACTCATCTGAGTGAGGACTTGCAAAGACAGGCTTTTCCTCCCAAAGCAATTTCTGTGATTGACAGGCTGCGTACAGAACCAGAGAGCAGCTCTGACCAGTCCCCACGTGCCCCGCTGACTCAATGGTGACTTCAGATGCTCCATGGAACCCAGAACTCCTTCAGGGAACAGATCCTGGGCGTTATCCACATGGTCCATGCCCAGCACCTGGCATCTGTCAGGAGCCCATTCCTCTGCCCCAGAGTTTCTTTCCCACAAGGAAGAAAGCATTTGGGGGATCTTGCCAGTCTTTCCGGTGAGTTTTAGAGGAGATTTGAGATCTAAGGGAATCCTGAATGCAACAAATTTATCTGTGGAAATCATTAGTGCATGGTGATTACAAACAGAAAGGAAAGAAATGACAGGGACAGAGAAGCAACTGACTACGTGAGAGACTAACACTCACCAGGTTGGTGGGAGGGCAAACTGGGCATTTAGTTTGGAGTCTGAATGGCAAAATAAGGGAAGGGTGTCCCACCCGCTAAATTACAGCCTACAAACCAGGTCTGTAGCAAGAGAGGGCTCCAGACAGCAAGAAACAAATGTTAAATGCAATTACAGCTTCTAAATGCCGATGGCTTAACACAGACTATGTTGGAAATGCTGCAGATGTTGTGAGGCATGAGGAGAGGAAGAGAAAAAACACATCGGTTGTTTTTTGCATGCCTTAAATTACTGTAAACATCATGGAATTAGCCTCTTCACATATTGCTGTACAGCCTGTGCAAGTGCTCTTGATCACAGACCCTTGGACAAACTACAGCTTCCAAGTATTTCTACAGGTAAACACAATCCTCCTGTCAGTGGGACAGGGCAGGGAGGAAGAGCACTGGGGAATTATGTAGCATTTTCTGTATTTCCTTAACTAGATCCTTAACCAGCCTCCCACCTGCCAGCTTTCATGATAACTTCAACCATTTCTAATGACTGCCTGAGACAGTTCTCCTTCCTCAGCACTCACACTCAGAAAGAAAAGAAAAAGGGGGGGGGGGGGGGAAGGAAATAAAACCTCTCTTATACTCTTAGATATGATTTCAGTACATTTCTGTAAACCTAGACTTTTGAAAAACGGTGTTAATGCCTCTGCCAGCTCAGATACCTGCCACTTGGAACCCCAGTAGCACACAGCACACATACTTACATTTTGTTTTAGGAACACGCTGAGCAGGCGCAGCCCTGCCTGCCTACCAGCCAGATACTTATCCAGCAGCACACCTCACCTGCTACGCTTTAAATGCAGATGCTCAAGATGCAGACTAGCCTTGTGCCTTTGCTCAGGACACTCCTGGAACATAGTCAGCTCCCACCTAGCTGCTGCCAAGCCCCAGGGACAGGACACCTGTGTCCTGCTGCTCCCACACTGTTTGCAGTAAACCTCTGAGCCTGTACTCCGGCAGGAAACACACCACTGTGACACTGAGCCTGGACACCCATGTTTCTTGTCCCCAGCCACCATGCCGCTGCAGCAGGCACAGGGAGGCAGGGCAAGAGTGGCTGGCCAGGCTGCCAAGCCAGCAGAGCAGGACCGGGGATTCTGGGCCTGTGCTTAATCCTAAACCAAATCTCAGGGGAGGAAAAGGAAGTTGGCAGCAGCGTTTATAGTTTTCCTGTTTCCAAAAGGTGAAAACTTTGAACCTGAAACTTTATGAGTAGTAAATGGGGGTTGTACTACACTGCTATGTACAGGTATGCTACTTTTGGTTGAGCTGGGCTAAACTCCCGTTGAGAACAAGCTTGGCTGCAGCAGAGAACAGCTTCTATGCTTTTGATGACAAAGAACCAGCTTTGCCATCTGTAGTGTTTTACACAAGTGCAAACAGGGTTTGCACAGTGTTTACACAGTGCAAAAACAGTGTTTTACACAAGTGCTCCAGCTCTCTGGCTCTCTCCCTTTCCCAGCACTGAAGCAACTGCTCCATTGATTTGAGAAGCCTCAGATTTCTGCCAAACGGAAAAGCATATTTTTTCCCCAAGAAAAAATCTGGTAAGGTGGATGAGGACAGGCTACAGCTGGGGCACCGCAGCATCATGGCTTTGAAGGCTGTGTTCGAAGCAGGCAGTCCCTCCACAGCAGGGAGCAAGGCTCAGCCCTCACCCGCCTCGGAAGAAGGTGAAGGCTGCACGTAGGCAATTTTAACCCTTTATGGACAGTTGTCTGAATGTTTTGGATCGTGGGGATGTCTTGAAATGCCTCATGGGAAGAGAGCACTTTCCAGGTGTGCCTCTGGCAGGTCTCAACCTTGTGACAGGGGGGCTTGCTTGTCACCATAAATCTGCTGCTGGGGTTTTTCTTGCAAAACATGGATTCCTGTGGCACTGGAGTCACTCATTTTCCACTGCTGTTTGCCTCATCCTCATGTTCCAAAACCTCCTCATGTTTCAAAAATAATGATTGCTTCATTATTGTGGTGGTTGCCTCTGCTGCTCAAGGCACTGCTCAGGCAGATCAAGGACCCGCAGCATTTCCAGGGGGAGCTACAGAGTTATGTCAGCCTGAGTATTCCCAGCTGCTGAGAGAACTCTGTGATTTTAGTTTCATTTGCATCAAACCGGGACAAAGAATCCAGATATTATATTTGGGGTTATTTTACCCATACATTCCAATATTTTTTGTCTTACTTCCCATTCGATTTCAATATTTAAATGTAGTCTTTAGATGTGTATTAATGTATTGAAATTGTAGACAAAATATAGCGTTTTGACATGGTGACCTCTGTATTTTTTTGATAGAAGAACACTTTATTGGTAAATCTGTGACCGGCTGTAATAATTTACATTAATCTTCTGACCAGACTTACCAAACTTGACTGAGGAAAGTGGGGTTGTTCAGCATGGAAGAAAGGGAGCTGGGGGAAGACCTTGTCACTCTCTACAACTGCCTGAAAGGAGGTCGTAGTGAGGTGGATGTTGGTCTCTTCTCTTGAGTATCAAGTGATAGGACAAGAGGAAATGGCTCCAAGCTATGCCGGGGGGGGGGGGGTTTAAATTGGATATTAGGAAATATTTCTTCACTAAAAGGGTTGTCAAGCTTTGGAACAGGCTTCCCAGGGGAGTGGTTGAGTCATCATCCCCGGAGGTATTCAAAAGATGTGAGGATGTGACACTTAGGGGCATGGTTTAGTGGTGGACTTGGCAGTGCTGGCTTAATGTTTGGACTTGATGGTTTTAAAGGTCTCATCTAACCTAAATGATTCTATGATTCAAACGGGGTAAATGCTGGCATTTGGAAATGCTTCTTTCTTGAAGATTTATACTGTCTGACAGACAGACATTTTTCCTTCTCTCTTTAAGACATTTGACTCAGCCATGTCCATTGCAGCAGCAGAGCATGTAGCAAATTAGCCATGAGCAAGGCCGGCCTCATAAACTTTCAGATTAAATCCATAGAGAGACTTCAGGCAACCTGCAGTGGCACCTAACTCCAGTGACCTGAGCAAGGCTGCATACCTTCAATGACAGTAGGCATCCACAGTCACTTTATTCAGGCTTCAACCCCATTCTTTCCTAAAGTTGGAAGTTTTATATGGTTTTGCTTTTTTTGTTTCTAAGAGTACTGACTGCAAGATTGCTCATCCTCACTCTGCAAAGCTAGCTCTGTAGGTCCAAAAGTACCAGCACCCCTGCCTCACTTTTTCCTGGCCAGGGAATGTTCCTAGGGAGCTCCAAGCATGGAAGCCAGAGCTGGTGGCTTTCATGGGGTCAGGAGCTGTCATCTATCCTGCAGACTGCTTTCCTGAGATGCTTAAGAAATGCCATTATCTTTCTAATCTGCAGCAGGTTGATGTGCTGAAAAAAAAAAATCTCCTTGCCACTTCCCTGCTTATCCCAGGGGACTAAATGCACTCTGTACAGCAATTCTGCAAAGCAGTTTCAGTGTATTGCCTTTTATTTAAAGTCTCCCCCTGCAAAAAGTAGTATTCAGTGGGACCACTCACATGACAACATTAATGTCTGAGTCAAGACTTTTTACCTAAGGTCTAAACTACAAAGCAGATATGGTGCTCCAGCCCTAAATGGACACAAAGTTATCTGCAAAAACTAGGCATTTTTACCAAACTTGATGAAAGACTAATATAAAGCAAAGCCCTATTCTGAGTATGTGAAAGTGGGCAGTTTTATTGGAGAGGAGTACTGCTCATGCATGTGCTGAGTCATTTCCAGTGATCTTTTTTTTTTTGTCACAAAAATGTATTTGTGTTATATTTCATAGTGACGGGTTAGAGACAGCCCAGTGTGGGAGCTGGAGGTCTCACTCACTAGCAGCCTTTCTGACAGAGCTGAATGGACTCCCCCCGACAGTGAAGAGTATGTGTTGAATTTCAGAAAATCTAAATTCCTGTAGATTTCTGGATATCCTCATTCTGAAAACACCAATTTTAGCAAATTGGTTCCAGTATGTCTTAAAGACACGTTTGAAATGTGTAATTTTAGCTTTGAAAGGAAGTATTTAACTAAAGAGTCAGGAACATATTTCAGATGAAAGGTCTTGCTTCCTCCTCTGTTGGAACAAGGCCAGTAAAAGTTTGGGAGAGATTTTAGGGAAATTCAGTTAGATTCTCATGACATCTGCTGCAGAACAAGCTACATCAATTCTGTTTCTTCCCTTCTTAGCCCTGTTGTAGTAAAAACCAGAGGAAGCAGTGTCTGAATAGCTGTTCCTGCTTCAGCAATATAATCTTCAGCTACTATGGCTGAATCCCTTCTATTATTGCAAAAGTGATGTTATCCACAAAAAGTTCCTCATGCCATTCAGAGTCAGTCTGTGGCTGAAAAGATAAATAAGAAAATAAGGAAAGAGGCACTTTAAGAACCTTTGCATGACTTCAGAGGGTTTTTTCCTGAAGTCAAAAGGATTGTGTTAAGAACCAGAACCATCATGACTCATATATTCCTAACCAAAATGCTGGGTGCTTGAAAAGCTGTTCAGTCGTACGGAGACTGAACTATGTCTTCTTACAGAGAAAAATAATGCACACAAAAGTATACTTGTAAATAATTGTTGTGCTTTTCTTTTATCTGCATGTAGGAATGACAGGAAATCTATGCAGCTGGCACTAATGGATAGCATCAGTATGCCAGTAATTGCTAATAAGAAAGCAATAGGAGTGCATTTGCCCTGAAGTGATTGATCTTTCTTCTTTAGTTCCCTGTGATACATTGGGAAGTTAATAGTGTAAATTTTAGAAACTTGCTCACTAATAGATCATTTTGATAGTGATGCTTTCAAAGGCCTTTTTTGGTATTAAATCAGTCCAAAATAACTGTACACATGCTTACAGTTAATCTGCAATCTGACATCTAGGATCCTTTGCTTAACTCTTCTGCGCTACACTCAAATAACAACATAAAACTTTGTTTGCATCACATGTTTAATTTTCCACTTGACATCAGTGAAAAGGTGCAGCCACACTGGAAGTGAACATAAAACAGCGAATTAAAACCACCCAATGTCTTCATCCTGAAAAATTGCATAATAATTTCCAGCATAGAAGTAGGATCTTCTTACTGAATAAAGCTTCTCTGTGAAGAATTGTGGTATATCAGCCCTTTCGTACCCAGCTATTTAATTGTATTCAGCAGTTCCATCTGAGTTGCTTGTCTGAGGGAACAATTACGCAGCTGTTCTTGCTACATTCCTGTGTAGGCTGAAAGCAGGCTAAAAATTCTGGCATTAATTTACTGTAACTGCAATCCGCTGTTCTCCAGGTTGTTGGTTGGTGAAGCAACACATACACTTGACACTAATATTGTGCTTTGGCTAAACTTATTTATAGCGGTGTGCATGTGTATACATGGGCGCACGCATACGTCCGTGCGGTCTGTGTTATAAGCAGGGCTCTGGATTCTAGCCACATCGCAGTGCTAATGATATCTGTCACTGCAACCCCGTTTTGCAGCTATATTATCGGGCCTCATGCAAAACCAAGTATTTTAAAAGTACAATGCCAGACTTATTCTGATTATTGGAGTCAGCAAAGTGGTATTTCTGCACTAGTGGACATTAATCATTATTTTAGAAAGTCTGATAATGACTTTTGCAACCCTTTTAATGGATTTTTTTACTGCTAAAGTTTTAAACTCTGAACTGGCTAGTAAAAGATGAATAACCACAAAGAGAATTATTTGATTTCGAAATACCTTGACGTGAAAAGAAGACTGTCAGCAATTGGTTCACTAAAATTGCTTAATAACTGCACAGGAGTGCCACCATTTCTATCTCCAGTGCTGGTTTTGTGTGTATTTGTACATGCATATATGCATGCACACATTTATACATACACAAACCAGAAAATAATGCAGTGGGGTGGCCACTCAGCTGTGATGACCTGTTATTTGTGCCCAGCATGGGTCAGAGCAGCAGGAGGCAGGGTGAGCCCTGCTACCAGGGAGCTAGAATGGAGGCCCCGTCAGCTCTGGGAACACAGGAAGACTATTGGGGGAACACAGAGAAACAAACCTTTCCTCTGCATATGGTGGCACATTCCTGATTCATGTCCACATCTAAACGTGACTTTGGCTTTACTTTTCATTCTAGCCCATAACAAACTGCTTCCTTCCCTCAAATCATGCATCTACAAACACTTTTATGGAGGAAACCTCCTAAGACCTTTCAGCAGCAAAGGTAATTGAGATATCAGTAACTTCTGCACACAACATGCCATGCACTGCCAGTATCAATTTCAACATTAATATCAGATGCCAGCTAAATATTGTCACTGAAATATCCCACCCTCAACTCAGAGTGCTTAACAAGCAGGCTGAGGTCAGGCCCTTAAATCAAAGTCTGCAGAAGGGAAGCTTTGCTGGTAACAGATCAGCCCTTTGAGAAGTTAAGCAGGAAATATTCATCCTCATCTCTCTTTAGACAACACTAGCAACAGCACAGGGGATTGCGGATGGTGCAGTTTGCTCTGCACCACATACATAATTTATAGTTTTCCACTCTGGCTTTGAGTACGCATTATTGAACTTGAGCTTGTGTTTGTAAAATGGAAGCAGAGAGAGGAGAAAAAAAGCACTGCTGCAGCCACCTTCTTCTCCAGCTACACTTTTAAGCCCAGATCCTCATCTCTGTGATACAGCCTTCACAGGCCAGTGAAACACAAGTGTTATACAGTATGTCTATGTAAAAATATATATATGAAAACAGAAATGCTTGCCATGGCAAAAGGAAAAACAAAACTAAAAAGATGTTTCCAGTGGTCCATCTCTTTATTAGTAAAATGCCTTGGCAGAGAACTACTCCAGCATTTTGACAGGAGTTTCCTTCTGTGCAGACACTCCAGTGAGTGTTTATAGTTCCTATAGAAGTTTAAAAAAAACCAGAGAAACATGTTTCTTGCTGATGTGCTCTTGTGCTCAGTGAAGTTTGACATACACAGCCGTAAGTGCCAGTAAAGGTCTCCTTCCCACATATAAGTAAAACATGTAAGACACTTATTTTGAAAATAAGATACATTTCTATTTCCTTTCAGCAAACAAACCCTTTGCATTACATTTATTTGCCCTTGCGGCATCTGTTACCATCCCGGAAGCTTTATCAAGGCATGAACACAGGGCACATATGCGGCACGCTTGGTCCTGCAGGACACATCCCCGGAAACTCTGCTTTGCGAGCTTGAGACTATGCACATCAATGCTATCATCTCTACAGACACTTCAGACCATCTGCCTGGATTCCCAAACCTTCCTCCGATCCTTCCCCTGTGCCTTTAGAGAAAATCCAGGCATTACTACCCACACCAGCCCTCCGCCACGGACAAGTAAGGAGCCGCACCGGGATCTGCAGTGGTTGCAGGGAGTTTCTCCTCTCCCTGCTGCAGTTCCAGCTCCCTTTGAGAGCGAACGGCTTTGTGTGTGACTTTGCAATCTGAGAATGTGAACTAGTCGGCAGGACACTGGGGTAAATATAAATCTGGCACTTACCCACAGGCAGTCCCTCGCAGTCTGACATCGTGCGAGAAGTCCTCCTCACTGGGGGCTTAGGAAAACCACAGCAGGACTGCAAGCACCGGTCCTTCTGCTTGCAAAGGCAGGGGGGGGAATATCTAACAATTTACAGCCACCCTTCTCTTACACTGTACATCTACCCACCCAGAGAGCTGTAGCAACAGTCCCGTCCCTGCCTTCTCATTATGGGATGTAAAGATAAGAATGTGCTTTTGTGCCAAAAGAGTGTGCTATTGGTGGATAAATTTGTTGTCATCCCTCCCCTTCGCAGAGTTTCCTCTTTAATGTCACAGAGGCACATTACCCTGTCGGAAAGGCCATCGAATATTTATGAAACGGCTTTTAAGAGCTACGCTGCAAATCTGCGCTGGAGAACTGGGCTAATTGCTGTGCCGTGGGGTTGGTGCTGGGAGCCGCACCACTGGAGCACTCCTGCTTCCCAGGGGGGTACAGGGGGGACGTGGTGGGGTTGGGAATATGCTCTGACATCTTGCTCTGTATCTTTTCATTCTACAGGTTAAGGAAGGGTCTGAGCAGAAGTACTTGCTGCTGAAGATGGGGCAGGAGCCAGGGTGTATCTGTTTAAGGGGGAAGGAAAAAAATTATCTTCTGTTTATACTCTATATCTGAAAAACAGGTTTTTTTCAACACTGTAACTAAAGGCTGTTTTGAGGTATGTAATATTGTTGTGAGCACAGATTTCTCTGTAACTTCATGCCTTTTGCTTCCTCAAAATAAGCCATTTTAATGCTGCCTTAGTAAAGTGTTTTGTGGCTGCTCCTACAACTTATTTTTTTAATCTTTGGAAATGTTTATGTGGAATTTGCTTGGTATGAGATTTCCAGAGCAGTCAGTAGGGTGCCACTGCACACTGGTGTGTTCGTTAGGCTCCTGAATGAAGTGGAAACAAAGGCTCTGGCAGCTTTAGAGACATGGTAGGCTTGGCAGAGAGATGTGTGGGAGCTGGTAGGTGTCCTCAGCACCTGGGGGGTGGTTTGCTGCCACTTTGTCTTCTGGGAACAGTCGGGCAGTCTGAGCTTTACCTGACATAGACCTTTAGTGTCTGAGCCCTTCACAAATGTTGGGCTTTGGACCCAGAGCCGCTGTGAGGGCTGAGAGGAGAGGGAGGCTCTTTGGGGGGGACTCTGGGAAACGCTTCCAGACCGTTGGCCAAACACAGCTCCTCAGGGGAATGAGCTATCAGAGCCCCCACCTTTCTTCAAAATGCCTTGAAGAACAAAGCATTAACTTGCGTGAAGTATACTGGTTGCTCAGCGTGCTCAGCATCTCTCAAGATTTTGGGCTGTTTTTACTTAGATGCCTCAGTCTAAGGACCCAAAAGCTGGCACTGCTGGCTCTACCTGTTTTCTCTCTGAAGAGAAGCTTTTTAATACTGTGGTGGTTACTCATCAGCATAGCTAGCCACAGATTCAATTCAGGATGTCAGGCCAGTGACTAAGAAGCTAAAATAACTGCAAATGTAGATAGTTACATGTTCCCAAAATCATCCCTCAGGCTGCCTGTCAGGTGAGAGGGCCCCGAGTCTCCCATAGCCATAAGGGTCTGCCAGCATGAAGATCTGTTGGCATCATTCCAGGAACAGCGCTTGTCAGGGGCTGCTTCTAGATCTGCTCATGCAACAACACAGGGATATTCACTGGTGTAAGGCTTACCTGAAGAGCAGCTCTGAGGAGAAACAGAGCTTCAGGTCATGCTTTTTGCCAAAGAAGCTGTACAAAGGAGAAGCACGGGGCATCATGTTTAGCCTCTCCATCCTGCTGCCACCACAGACTCAAAGAGCAGTCCCTAGATCCTCTGGAAGATAGGGAGATGTGGAGATGTATGATCTTAATCTCAGTAGGCATCTGGGAAGGGAAGAAGTCCTAAATCAGACCACACGGCTTTTTTTTCCGATGCAATTTTGCTGCAGAAACATATTGCTCCAATGTGTGAGAATTGAAGCTTTCCTAGCTGGACTCTCTGCAAATGCAGGCTCCCTGTTCTGCAGGCATCTACGTGCCAGTACAACATCAAGCCCCACTGAAGTTCCTGGAACTACTCACAGTTATAAGGTTAAACACATGCATAAGTATTTGCAGGATCAAGATCTCACCATCCTTGCTGAGCAAACAGCTGCAGCCGATTTTGGAGTTACCTCTCACAGCTGTGTGCTGGTGCTCCTCCACTGAAGGTCTGAGCTCTCCAGCAGAGCTGGACAAGTGCCTGCAGCCAAGGCACACCACATCACAGACTGGTGTCTTAGCTCCAGCTCATCTTCAAGAGCAAGTTAAGAAACCCATGCCTTAGTCACCACTGTTGTGTTGTCCTTGGCCAAGTCTTCTACAGGGAGTCAACATCTTCTGCAAGAGGGCAAAGAATGTTGAGGACAAATACATCTTAAACTATTACAGCAAAGCTGGCAAGAGTTTGTCTGCCAGAACCATTATTAGGATTTGGCCTTGGGAGAGCTCTTCAGTGAAACACTAAACATGAAGTTATCCATGGAGTCAAAAGTTGAACAAATCAGACCCAGTTTTTACAATGACACTCACAAACACTTTCCTTTGATGAGGACTACTCCAATTAAAAAAATAGCTTCTATTTCTGGATATTTTAGTTACTGTGTTGCTTATTTGAGAAGGTATAAGGCTTCTTTTATTATTTATATTAAGACTGAGCATTTCTTTTAACTTTTTCTGTTCCTCATCCTGAAGTAAATCCATGCTGATTCCTGGAGAAAGACCAAACCTGGAAAATTTAAGCCTAAAAGGAGAAAGTTTGGGGAATTTATGAATAAACCTGGTGTCTATCATGGCAAAAAATGCAAAAGCCAAAGATTGAACTAAACAATAAAAGGTAGGAAGTAAAACACATATTATTTTAGGTGTATTAAAACAATGTGGGAAATGTGATAAAAGCCTGTCAATAACTGTTCTCACTTGGGATTTCCAAGGAACTGAAAAGATGATTATCCCTCAACACACAATGAGAACCAGTCATGAATCTTTCTGCTTCATACTTGTACTGACAGATAGTCCACTGCATAAAATCCCGACAAGTACAGTGAGGGGGATTGTAAATGTAATGTACGGGAGGAAGTCATTGGAATATTTCCTAAAGAAGGTTTAACTGGACTCATTTGGTCCAGGACAGTTGCATTGCCCTGATGCATCCTGAAATACTTAATCTCTTGCTAGAGTGGCCTCTCTGGAGCTTTCCAGGAGGAAAGATAAATGTCTTGTTTGCTGTTTATGCCACAAATCCTGCAGACAAGCCACACTATGGACCGTGCAAAGGACTTTTGAGGCACCAAGAACCTGGAGCTGAGCTGATATGTCTAGGGAAAGAGGATGTATGTGGGAAAATCTGGATGCAGGACATCTACAACAGTACAAGTACACAGTCACCTTAGTGCCCAAATACTTCATCTAGCAGGACTTACTTTCTAAACTAGAAGCTTACATATCCCATTATACTCCTGATCTAAGTGCCTAAATGCCTTGGAAAATCTAGTATGCAGGATTTTAAATCCCATGAGGGGTCATAATTTTCCCACATCCAGACAGGCTCAACCCTCTGACCATTCAGAGGGCCAGATCCACCCAAAAAACTCCCAGCTGGACCAGGGCTTTTGCCATTGCTGACTCACCTCTCATTCAGTCTCATTCAAGGATGGAGCCAGTCTCATCCAAACCTCAATAGGAAAAGCAGGGAACTGCACTTCTCACAGGGATCTCAGGCCCTGCCAGATGCTGGCCACCTGCTAACATCACTGGTGGCTAGCACCACTGGCTTCGCTAAGCTAGTCACCACTGTAGCAGCATAGGCAAGTTGTTCTCCTTCCTTCTGCCTTTCTCTCTCCTGGCAGAGAGAACTCACAAGTTAGCAAACCAAGTCAGATCTGATTATTAAACCTTCAATTTTCCGTGAGATTGAAGCAAGCCCCTTACTGCCTGCTTTGGCAGGCATTTTTATCTCCCATCAGTGTGATTTCCACACAGTTTAAATAGAGAACGGCTGAAATGCTCTTCTCCCTTCTAATTTATGCAAATTCCCTTGGGTTTTCCCTGCTGTGTGAAGAGATTTCTGCCTGTTGGATATGGGAGGATTCACAGCCTGGGCAGGGGGAGGGGAGGAATAGGGCTAGAAGAGAAACTGCAGGCTGATATAAGGAGGTTGGCATCAGGATGTGGGTGACCTTCTCTCAGAGCACTAAAGGGCCCAAAACACAGTCCTGCTGGTGGGGACCATGCCCAGGCACGGGGGCATTTACGGAGCATGACCCACACTCATCAACAAGTTAATATTCCTGCTTTCACTGATAGATGAGCTGAATAAATTCAGAACATGCTTTAAGTCTTTTGCTCCTCATGCTGTTTTCTTTGGGAGTCACAATTAAGAACTTGTTAGCAAAGAATGGTTTTCAACCCTTGAAAAACCCTGCAGCTGGTGGGGAGAGCATGGGATTTTCTGGCCTGTAGTGTGAGGGGTAAAATTAACCACAGCTTTGGAACTGCACCCAGATGAAGTGCAGAGAAGCAAGGGGGGACCATGCTGGCCAGTCCTCCCCTGCTCCTGAGTCACTGGTGGGGCCTTGGCCATACCTAGGGGACCTGCAGGCCAAATCTAGGGTCCATGGGATGCTGTGCCATGTGCACATTGCAGAGAAATGGCTCCAGAGCTGTCAGATAGGCCTCAAGCTCTGCACATCATCTGCAGAAGCCTGCCCTGAGGAAAGCAGCCCAGCTCATACTAGAAGCAGAGCGCCCAGCAAGTCCCAATAATTGGGATTTTATTTCATTATTGTTTTCTGACATACTCTGTTCACATTTCCACTTGATGGATGGGAAGTGTAATAACGCAACCACAAGAGAAGCTGATGCCTGACAGGATCTCATGTGGGTGCATCCAGTGAAGGGAAATTGAGTGAAAAAAGGCAAGATACAGATGACAGCTAAACCAGTCCTCTAGGAAAGAACAAATACAAAAGTATTAGCAAAATAGCTATAATAACAGTTATATATCATAACTTTCCATTTTTAAAGTTATTTTATTAACACAATTTTCACCAGTCACAATTGAATCTGAGCTTTGTATTCAAGAAAGGAAACGTCTGCATAATCTCTTCTGATGTCACCCCAGAGAGAAGATTAGAAGATTAACTATGTCAGATGACACCAATCCAATGGCAGGGAAAATAATTTTGCACATTCAAAGAGAAAATGGGGGAGAAATTCCAGCTATGTGCAAGGAATGTGAACCTTACCAGTGATAACTGCTGGCTCACAGAGAAATGTTTTATGCAAGCGTGCAAGTATACGGTAAATAATATAAGAAGATCAAAGACTCGGAAGAGGATTTATCTTAAAGAAGAACTGAGTGGATAGTCTGAATCTTGGTGGCATTTTAGTCTCATCTAATTTATAAGTGGTTCTATCCTCTGGGGAGGAGTTACAAAAGCCACTGAAATTAAGTGAGGAAATAGAAAAACTACATCTAAAGGACAAAATTGGCTTCTGAGCTGTCACAGTTGTTGCTGGTAATGTCTCCTGACACACTGGATACCAAAATGAACCTGCCCTAGCTCTCAAGTGAAGGGCATATTCACAGGGATGGAGAGAAGGTGAGTGCGAGAGCGTGAGCCTGGCTTTCAGCATCTGCTGATAAACACAAGTGGCCCTTTGCTGGCAGGCGTTGCAGGAGTCACCCAGCACAAGGGGACCAAGGCTGAAGCTGTTTTCCCACCAATACATGGTAGATTTTCATGCACAGTTGCAATTAGCATTAATGAGAGGTTCCTCTGCAAATGTTCCAGGTGTTACTAAATAGTCTCACAGTGAACAGAAAATTCAATCTGATCTTGCTGCTTCTGGGTTTAATGACGTTATTGCTGTTTGGTTCAAGGGGATTAAGACTGAGTCTTGCACAGCAAAGCATAGCTGCATTTGCTCCACACAGATCCGGTGGAAAAAAGAGTGCTGAGTCCTGAATGTAAATATTACGGTATCAAGTGGTGAGTTTGAGGAGAAGGTGAGAGTCTTGCAAACCTGATTTGGCAGCTGCAAAAATAGCACTCGGGCAAACAGATGGTCTCTGCCATGAGGGAAGTCTTTAGAAGTTTCACAAATGAATGAGCTCTGCCAGGTTTTCAGTGATTCCTGTGGAAATTCCTATAAATCAGCCTGACTGGGCAGGGAGGTGGAGACAAGAGGAATCAATAACTTCCCTAGACAGCTTGTATATCCAAGGTTGGCTGACAAAGGCTTCAGAGCTGGAGAATCCCAAGAGGAATTACAGAGGTGCAGTATCATCCTCTCAGAAGACAAAAGCCACAGTGTTTGTCATGTACTGTCAGTGCTCTGGGGACTAATTGCAGCCATCCATGATTAAGGACATCAGTTTGGTAATAAAAGAAGGTGAGGTGTCAGACACTCTGAATCATCCTGGGATTACTGAAATGTGCTTTGGGGAAGCAAAAGCCTCCTCCTTTCCACCACAGGTCAAAGGGAGCCTGCACCTTCACCCACCTTCAGTCTTTATTAAAACCAGGCCCAGAGAGTGCATTACCAATGCCGAATATTTACAACAGCCAAAACCAATTCTACCTTCAAATAAAGGATCTCTCATTTCCCTGAGATACTTTCTCCGTGCTCTATGCAAAGAACAGCAAGAGGCTTCCACCAAGCTGAAAATATGTCATTGAAATTGCCACTGGCCAAGGTTAGCCACAAGTAGCCAAAAAATCAGAGTTTCATCCCAAAATTGAACAGGAGCAAACTATGCTTTTGGGAATGACCAGAAAGGGTGCACCAGAGAGGTCTGGTAATGCTCCATCTGATCACCTGTCCAAGTGATCTTCTCTACCAAAGCAAATGCTGTCTCCACAACACAGAGCAAAGGTCTGCCATGCTAGAAGACAGAATTAAGGGATTGTTAATGGAATAAGAGTTGAACAGCAGGGGAAATTATTAATCTGGGTATCTGTGAAGTTTGTAACATGGTGCACTTTACAACCTGCTTTTATTTTCTTCTTGGCAAATGTTTGTCACTGGGGTTTAACAGAAGGAATGATCTGGGAGGAGTTTTCATTCTCAGTCATTTGGAGCCGCCTCTGTCTCACAATAAACACAGTCACAATTAACGGAAGCGGTGACCTTGCTGGCAGTCTCTGCAAAGGGGACAAGACTCTGTGGGAATAGTGAATAAAGCAGATTATTACCATGTAAGTGACCTCTCTAAGTCACGTTTAGGGTGAGGCATGTAGCTGGTACAAAAGGAAAACTTCCTTGTGACTGCTTCAATAGCACATAAGTAGTATTTCCAAGCAGTTTTCATTGAAAACAGGATTAAGTTTGTTTTAAGTTCTCCAATATTGATGTTTCTCACTACATGCACCTCCAGTTGCCTCAAGGAGAAATTCAAGACTGCCTTGATGTGGTTAAAATCAGCTCTGGGAGTGGGAAGCCTGGGCCAGGAATGCAGCATCTCAGTGCTGAGCCAGGCACTGCAGCGTGACAGGCACTCAGACCCTGGGGAGGAGATCGAGGACCCCCCCTGCCAGCATGGAGAGGAGGAAACCCTGGAAGGGAGTAAAGTGAATTTCCTAGGCTCACCCCATGAGGCTGTGGCATGGTGGCAGGGGAGCCTGGGCTCTGCTCTACAGCAGGCAAACAGGAGAATTCACTAAATCAGGTTGTCAAATTGGAGTGTTGCTTGCAAACAGGAGAGTCTCAATAAATCTAATTTGCTTATTGTTACTAAAAAAGAAAAAAGGTAATAGAAAAAAAGTCCGTGTTTCCATTCAGTGCTCATGAAAAGTGTGAGGCATCCAGGAAGCACAGATCAAACATTTTATGGTTTAAAATTGTAGGGACAAGCCTCCTTGCAGTTTCCTAATTTGATGCATGAAGCTGCTTCTTCCTTCTCACCCTCCAGTTCTCCTCCAGGTCTAATCTGGGGACCAAATTTCTCCCACTGCCGTTTCTGCACACAGGCATCGCACCCACTGGAGTGGAGCAGTTATGGGAATCCCAGCATTTTCACATGCAATGAAAAAAAACCAAGAGCTCCCATCTCAGCGCAGAACCAGGGATGCTGCTGCCTCCCAACATCCCCTGGGGCTGCCTCTTGAAGTTCTTAGTGACACCTTGTCCCTACTGTGCTTCTTCGGCACAAACCCAAGTCAGTATTCCTGAGGTATTCTGGATCCATTCCTCATCTATCATGTTATTAATCCACAGAAATGAAATTAATTAGAAGTAGCAGGTGAACGATTGCTTCTGGAGCCCTGGAATACAGCTAACAAGAGCACCATGCACATAAAATCATGGTTAGGTAGTGCAGAGCAGAGTCAGATGTGAAGAGCCATTCCCAGGCCACCCCTAATGTGACTAATCAGGGATCCTGGCATTCTGGAAATACGGTATCAGCATACAGTTAGTTCCATTTTATCATAAAATTATACTTAAAAGATACAAAACCTTATTAATAATGAGCAGTTAAACTTGCATGGAATAGACCAGAGAAGGCCCAAGGCTGAAGAGCTGAAAATTAAACAACCATTGATTTTTTTTTTCCTTTTAATTCAGAAAGGAGCAGAAGCCTAAGAGAAATCCATCTCTCCGCAGAGTCCACATCTAAGGAAATTCCACATATGGTCAAATGTCAAGTTCCTTCTGCTGCAAAGGGCAATGTGGCAATTGTATTTCCATTTGGAGAGAAGGTTTTTCCTTCAAGACGAATTTTTCAGCAGGGGAAGAGGAGAGAGAGAAGGCAAAGTACACGTTTCCTTTCAGCACACACGCAGTCAGAAACCCGGCTGCTCACTTTATAAAGGTTACGGCTGCCTTCCCCACTCCTCCCAGTGGGCGCAGCCTGGCCAAACACACCTTTGCTGCTGGTCCTCCCTTCCTAAGGTCTCCCTTCTTCTTCGGTGAGGCTCCTCAGATTAAAGCAAGCTGTTGGAAAGACACACACTGCTGGCACTGAAATAACTACCATACTCCTGTCTACAGGCAAAGTATGCTGGCTGCTTTCTTGCCAATTTAATGTTCATTTTCATCGCTGTTTCCTCAAGAAACAAGGTTTGCACACTCCCTTTGGTAATAAATCCTCAGCCTACCAGCTAGATCTAAGCAATGATGAGGTCCAAAAGGTGCTGAATTTCCTGCAGCTCCAAGAAAACATCTATTAAAGGGGAGAGAGTGGACCAGTTTAAGGCTGCCTGACAAGAGGTAATCTGGCACTGTGAACCAGTCAGTGTGTGTGGCCAGGCCAGCCATGTAGCATGCACAGAGCCCTGAAGCTGGCCTGTGTGTGCCACCTCCAGCCCTGCCAGTTGTGCAGGCAGGGTTATGGGGACACAGGCAGGGTAATGGCTTACACAGGAGGAAGGTGTAGATCGAACAGGGAGGCTGGTGTGCCATCAGTACTGCAGCAGGGGCTGCCAGAGAAGCGATGGGAGATGGCTGTGATGTGGTGGGGATGTTCTAGATAACCCAGCAGGAAAACAAGCACTGCTGCAGCTAGAAAAATTGGGAGGACAAAAAATTATAGCAAGCCAGTGACTGTCATCATTGCAGGGGTGTAGGGGCTGCTCCCATCTCAGAAGGAAGGCTGGCCAGGGCCCGCTGCCCAATAACGCCCTAAACCCAGCAGGGCTGTGCTTGGCCTCAAACCCATCCCTGTAGGGCTCAGCCCTCTCAGGGCAAAGCTGAAAACTTGCCTCTTTGTTTCTGGCATGCACCTTCATCACTTTCACTTTTCCTCCTGACCTTCCTCCCTCCACTGCCCATCCCCCCCATGCCACTCTGAAGCAGGAGACACAGCTCTCCCAGATGCAAATCCTCCTCCATGGCTATTTCACTGCTTCATCAGGTCACCTCCAGCCCCAGTGGAGAGCCCCCAGCTCTCCTTTCCTTTTCCCTGCTTGCTGCTATTTATTGCTCTACAGTATTCAGGGGAGGAATGCAGCCTGTCCCGGGGAAAGGGCTGCAGCCGCCAGGACTCAGCAGGCTAAGTTTAGTTCCTGGCTCTGCCAGGGATCGCCTCTGTGACACTGATCAAAGATTAAATTTCTCCCTGCCTCAGTTTCCCTCTGTAGATTGCAAAGTTTCCCCTTGCAAACTGTCTGGGGCAGGAGCTGGTTTGTACTGCTTGTTTACACTGCACCTACCACTGGAGCTCCTGCCCTGGCCAAGATCTCAGTGTACTTCTGTAACTTGTACATTCGTGTTATGTTTTAATTAAAGGTCTTGTTACGCTTTTGATATGAAATAGAAAAATACTAACTAGAGCTGAACTATAATTCTTCACATTATGCTTTCTATGCTGTGTAGTCCCATTTAAATTGTAATTCCCTAATAAACAAAATTACTCTGGGATTGCTCTCACAATTCTAAATATTGATGTGAGAGCTGATGTGGCCACAGACAGTCTGTCAGTCTTAGAGTCCTTCCCATGGGTTCCCCAGGAAGAAGTCAGCCTTCTGACTAACTTCTGTAACCAGAGCTACAGTCTGTGTTTTGGGAATGAAATGACAGGAGTCTATGAGCAACAAGGAAAGAAAACCTGCTATGTACGAGCTGAAAACTCGGCTTGATGCCGTCTCTTTAAAAAATTGCTTGAACAAGACATTAAAAAGCAAACCTCTTCTATCACATACGTATTTCATCTGCACCTTGGAACAATAATTAATGGCACAGGAGGCTCCATTTGACAAGCTGTCCTGGGGCAGACTTTCTACTTCTACCTCTATCAACAGTACTAGCTGTTATTCTTTCCCTTAGCAAAACCCCTCAGCTTCACCCCACTCCTTAGTGGAGAGGTGAGCAGATATGGGGCTAATCCACCTTTCTCTCTCCACTGGTGAATACTTCACTTAGGTACAACAGGATTAAGAGGAATAATTTTCCAAAGATGGAGGAAGATGCATGGGGGCACACATAGCAGAAGGTGAGGAGAAAACGTAAAGCATGCCTACTGTGTGAAATAACCAAACGCTAATTCAAACTGAATATAATCAGAATTAAACACCATGGGCCAAACCAGTCCCTGCTGCAGCACCAGTAATGCAAAGGCAGACGATTTGATTTCACTGAACTTAACGCTAGGAATAGATTTGACCCACAGCATTACATGGCATCTAACAGTATGGGTGGGAAACCTGAAATACATCACACACTTCCTAACAGGGGTGGTCTGGTTGTGGCTGGTGCTCTAAGCACCAGCTAGTGGCTAGTTTTTAGCTCTTGTCACCCACGATAAATATTTCTGGTGGTCACTTACACCCATCCTTTTCATAATGACGATGGCCATTTTCCTTCACCTTTATGAAGAGGTTACAGAGGCTCTCCAAAATATGAGGAACAATAAAGCAATTGGGTGTATGTACCTACTAACTATTGGATGAGCTACGTTTTTTCTAACCGATTTGAATGGGGGGGAAGGAAGGAAAAAAGTGGTAGCCTTTGTGCAAGATCTCCTCACACAATGTGAACTGCATCCATCACAAAACAAATAGCTTACAACAGGATGGAGATGCACAGACATTAACTCTGAGAAGACCTGATGTGGTATGAACCATAGGATCCCAAAGGCTTTCAGACACCAAGTTATGGATCTTAAGTTATGAGGAGGAAAAAAAAAATAGGTTTTGCTCCTTCCCTGGGCTTTGTAGTATGCAAAAGCTGAGGCTGCTGAGCCTGGTGCCTCTGTTTGAAGGGAGATGCTGTAATGTTATCCAGCAGCCCTGCTCAGGGATACAGTGCCACAGTGGCAGGGACCATCTCCAAGCTCAGCACAGACTGTTTGCAGAGACTCTGCTCCTAGTTGTCCAGGGGCCAGGCAATCACATAGCACCTGATTCAGCAGCACTGAACTCAGTGGGAGCTCTGCCATTAGCCCTCAGGGGACCAGGCCAATACCCAACAGTATGTAATACTTACAGCTTGGTTATAGACCCTGTACATTCCCCTGAGCACTTTTAATATCCAAAAGTAGGATTTCATGTTTGGTGTTCTGGCTCTAAGGTCTACCCTGCTGCTCACCTGCATTTGCACTATAGTGAACTATTTAATCTGGAATCTGGCAATAGCAGACACTGCTAGCTCTTATCAGTGATGCAGATACATAAAACCTCAGAGGTGGGATGGCTCTGCAAACTCCATCTATTGGATAAGGTTTGATAAAACCATATCCAAAACTTGGCTTTTTGTCTAGTTCTTTTTCTAGATTGCACTGGGTTTAATTTGGCTTTTGAATCTTCCAAACAAAGATTCCATTCTTTTGGGTAATTCGTCTACAGCTTATTATCCACTACCCACATCTCTTCCACCATACAATACAATACTGCAAAATACTGCTTTATGCATGTATCTGCAGCCATAGAAATAGTCCTTATATGAGTAACACAAATAAATTTATCAGTATTAAATATTGCAAGACTGACAATACACAAGAATGAGGAAAATTATCAAACCTTGAAATTCTGAGGCTCATGCAGATACTTGATGTTTCCAAAATGATTCCCAAAACACAGGGACTAAAGCAACTTCAGTGAAGTGGCACAGATTATTAAACCAGTGACAAAGAACACTTAAAGGAGACAGGCATATCAATACTGGACGTGAGGGTCTTAAGGACAGAGAAGCAAGACACCAGAAACCAAGGTAGAAAAGAGCATGGTACCCAAAGGCTGCAAGAGTTAACAGAGCTCTCATTCTTCTGATTAACCGCCTTGTACTGGTGGAAAGGAAGATGTAGGAAAATAATGAACTGGAAACAGTTGCAAGCTGTAAATATTTCCTTAAGAATTCAAAGTCTCACATTTTCACAGGTAAGCGCAGGCCCTAGAAGGAGCTGGAAAGGAGACCCCTGAATCCAGTGACAAGACCCAACTCTGTGTACACAGGCACGAGGTTTCTTTCTCTTCTCACCCTCTGCTTGCTGTGCTCACCCTACCTGCAGAAGACTCCGGCTCATCCCTCTCTTATGGAGCTGGAAACAGTGCGATTAAAGATAATGAGCTGCTGATTAGCGCTGGAGAACACAACTGAAAACATTTCATTTCAATTGCCTTCCTTGTTGGGTTAATTAAAATAAAACACAAAGCTTCTCAGCTGTGTTAGGAGTCCTGCCTGGCTCAAAGCACTTCAGCTGAACAGGTTTGCAATTAATACTTGTGTTGACTTCCACCTGTTATTAGCATAACAAAAGAGACTAATAGCACCTTTCCAATGATTTTTAGTGATGTAGCTGCTAACTTGTTGCTGAGGTGCTTGAGCTGTAGGGAAGGGGTAATGCAGTTCTTCTGCAAGACTTGCTGACAAAGCAGTGCCCAAGAGAAAATGTCAACTGATCACCCGCTCCATCGTACTTATACTGAGCTTTAGGCAGTGCTTTAGTATCTGTCAGCTGCTTATAATGCGGCTTTGTCTAGGAGGTCTGTTAAAACTTTGGCTGTAGCACTGGTTTTGACCCCAGACTGATGGTTCAGAAAGTTCAGGGTCATGTTTTAGTCTGAGAGCAGCACTGCAATCATGAAAGCTGAAATAAATGTTGGGGGGGGGGGGGGGATTGGGGTTTGGTTGGTTGGTTTTTGGTTTGTTTTTGGTTTTGTTTTTTAGAGTAGCCATTTCTTTTGCGTGTGCATGGATTTATAAAGCTCTTCTAAACCCTGTGGACATATATATATATGACTGCCCTCTCCTGGATTCTGATGGAGTTGCTAGCGCATTCTTCCAACCAGCTGAACGTTAAACCTACAGAAATGGTATTTTTTGCTATTTTAGAGTTATACCATATATAACACATATGTAATCTATATGCTATGTACATAACACTGGAATACACATATACGAGCCAAAGGAACGTATGCCTGAATTTTCTGCAATTGTAAGTGCATGGTTATAATGGATTTACCTCTTCTTCATGCAATAGTTTATAAACATACCTGCTTTATTTTTGGCTACCAGTATTATCATCTTAGTAGGTTGACTGAAAAGTATTTTAGCAACTGGTTCAGGTACACACATCTGTACATTCCCTCTCTCACCTATACATTAATAATAGAAATGACTGTACTGAGTTTAAATGAAGGACATGTATAGATTTCTTGTGCTTTTACAAGTTGCCATCTATTTTTTTTAGCAGTTTCATCAAAGTGTAAACAGAATTTGACTGTCTGTAAAGAATTAAGTAATTAATACAGAGGTTTTTAACCACAACCAAATATAGTCTTTTCATAAATGTTAAATGAGTGATGGAAATTGTATTAGTTTCTGTCTAAATTCATTTTTTAAGAGTTTCTTATAACCAGGTGGTGAGATATCACCTAGAGCAGCAAAGTTTCATAGAATCATAGAATGGTTTGAGTTGGAAAGGGGTTTAAAGATCATTTAGTTCCAACTGTCCTGCTATGGGCAGGGACACCTTCCGCTAGACCAGGCTGCTCAAAGCCCTATCCAACCTGGCCTTTTGTACTGTTATTACTAAGCATTATTTTAAATATGAGTTTTTCTTCTGGGCAACTCAGAAAGCTCCCATCTGAAAATTTCAATCTAGCAAGGCAGATTTCAAATGCAGCTCATAGCACAAAGCCCCATCTTCGCTGATGCAGCTGCTTGGACTGTACCAACCTCACCCAGCAAAGCCTCTGCAGAGGCTGCTGCAGTTGGGACAGGCTGGCTGCAAGCTCAGCCTCCTGCTCATCATGACCGATGCTGTACTGACTGGTGCTGTTGCTGCTGGGCTGTGCATCACGGTGTCAGGGACTGACATAACAGCTGCCTACTTCAAAACAGGACTGGTATCCAGTGATGGAAGAGTGAGGAAAAAGCCGGTGTGTAACATCCTGTGGCAGCACAGCTCATTTAACCACAGCCATGGAGCAGAAAGGTTGGGTTTACACATCAGATTAAAATGTCTGGCCTAGTTTTGAATAGCCTACCAAAATGTCTGCTGTTGCTAATTAGTCTCCAGTGTGGGAAAGTTGATGTGTAGTTAATCATTTAGGAAGCTCAGTAGGTTTGCCCCATATTCAGTATTACATTTGCTGAGGTCTTTATCTGCCTGAAAGTGTCTTGCAGTATTTCCTGCAAACAGATTGTCACCTCTCAGTAGCACTAGGGCAAATAATAAAACTAATCAAATTCATCATCCCTCCTTTATGTTGATATTGTTCCATTAATTTTAGCAGCCTCTCTTGACACATGCAGGTATAAAGGAATTCCAGACACCTGCTTTGCTATTTTTGGATGCTGTCTTCAATCCAGAAAGGTCAGAAAAGCATCCTTGGTCTTATATAAACATTTGTGTGGGGAGGGGAAGGTTTACCCTTCCAAAATTATTTTTCAATAACTCATTTTAAGACATTTTACTGAAGAAAGAACCTAAAGCAGATAGACTTGCTTTAACAGAAAAGAACATTTTAAAATCTATACTACAAGGCACTTGATTCAATGGGAACTAGGGACCTGGCTGTGTCCCTGGCATGGTTTTAAAACATTGACATTGATACCACAGGGACTACTACAAGGACAACCTCACTAGAAGAAGCAGGGATGAACTGCAGTCATTCATTCCCCGTTAACAGAGGCAAGGATGCCACACTCATGGGATGTGTGAGAGCAGATGCAGCCCTTTCCCTGCTTCCATTCACAGTGTAGCTGTGCTAGGAAAGCAAGCCCCTAATTGTTAGCTGATGGGGTGAGCATCCGTGAGTTAGGAAGGGGCAGGCCACCATGGTCATGCTCTGAGATCCTGACAGATGTGTTACATAGGACTTCTCCCTATTTTAGTCATCCTCATAGTAAAAAAAAAAAACCCACAAGTCTCAAATGTGTAGAAATGTGCTATGTAGAATATTTTAAGCAAAGGAGCCTTTGTAACAGTATCAGCTTGTGGGTTCATGTTAGGGATGGTTGGTTAAGGTAGCAGGGGAGCATAGTCACCCATGCTGATGTCCAGCTTGTCCCTGTGCAGGCCCAGAAAGACTGAAAAACATCCTACGCTCTACCAAACTAGAGAATAGGCCAGTGGTGAGTGATAAATGAAACAGCCTGTTCAAGTCTCTTGCAAAATCAGGCTAATCTTTCATATAAATACAAATGGTTATTAAAACCCAGCATTCTGCTGTGTGTGTGAGGAGCTACTCTGCAAAGAAAAGCTGGAGTGAGATGGAAGTGGGGCAGTCACCTCTTCCAGGGATTATTACTAGAATCAGCAGGGAAAATAGTGAACAACAGGTAGAAATACACAGCAGGAGCAAAACAGGAGAGCAGACAGATGTAAACTCCATTAGCTTATTAAAGGTGGAGATGCTGGCCTGCTGGGAAATTATTGTCCACTTTATATCTTGGTATTGGAAAGAAATTAGCTAAAAGAGCCAAGGCAGTTTTAGCACTTGAGCTACTTAATTATGCCTTTTAAAATTGTCTTTGAAGCCATGGAGCGACGGATGAATGAAATGCTCTCTGAAGATCCCTATTAGTCATTCCCTTCTCTGATGGCAATAATTACATCATCCTACATTGGAAGGAGCTTTTCTAGCGAATCCCCGTACTCCTTGATAACATTTCCAGCACAGCAGGCAGTGATAATGACATGGGCAATTAGAGCTCCAGCTGCAGGGTACAAGAGCCATGGAGGTCAGATATGAACATCCCTCCTGGGCAGCGCATCCCAGACTCAGATCCAGAGGTTTAGGCCAGATGTGAAAACCCTGGAACTGAAGTACAGTCCAGCTCAAGTGATTTTACTCCTGCTCCTCTGTGTGTGAACACCAAGGGAATTTCCTTCCTATTGCTGACCACAGACAGAATGGTAGATGAGACCTGTTTTAGATCTTAACCACTAGAAAACATCATTATTATCCTTCAGTCTATCCTCTTGCGTAACGTGCTGTGTGACCTACAGCACAAGCTGCTAATACTGAATACCTCGACTCTATTAAACTTTAAAACCTATCCACTAATGGCCTACAGCAAAAAAAAAAAGACCCACAAAAGGCAGTGGTGTCTCAGCAGCACTTTTGTGCCCCGGTGTTTCATCTGGCAAATCAAAACTGCACAGAAACTGCATCCCATGAGCACCTGCCCGTGTGGCAGCAGCAGCAGCATCTCTGGCGAGGCAGCATGCAGGCAACGGCAGATCGCAATGGGACTTTCCCTGGCAGCACCTGACATAGGCATGAATAATGAAAGGACTCATTCATCATTTACAGAACTGCTGTTCCTGTGGATTTATCAGTGTCAGAGACTCACGCTGAAGCCTTTCTCTTTTGATCCCACCCATCACTTGTTTTTTGTGCTTGGCAAGGTCACACTGTCCCTAGGGTGGGGAAATAGCAGGGGAGGCAGCTTGGCCACCTTGGTATCCCTACCTTAGCTCATACCTGACACATTGGGCGAGTACCCAGGAACCCAATGGGACACACATTCTTCAAATAACAGAAGGAAATGCGAAAAGAAGTAAAAAAAAACCACAAACAAACAAACAAACAAAAAACCCCAAACTCATATTTAAGTGTTACTCTTCTTCATCCATCACCTCTCAGTGCTCTGTCTCCTCAATGCACCCCTTTACTGCCTGCTCAGCTCCTTGTCTCCCTTCCTCTCTCTGTTCCCCACCCTTCTTCTCCATGCTCTAGGACCCTCCAGCTCCGCCTCCGCCATCCTTCCATACAGCTCCCCTGTACGGCCTCCTGTGCTCCCCGCAGCAACCCTGCCTGTGCTCCCTGCTCGTAGCGCTTGTGCTGCTCGGAGCTGCCTTGCCTGTGCCGGCAGCTCTGCCTGCACCGGCAGGTCCTGGCCACAGGAGGGTAACGCTGCAGCACGCATTGGGCGGTTTTCCCCCGTTCCCGACTGGAAGCAGCGGCGGGACCCTCAGCCCTTGGCGCGGCGGGGGCGGGGCAGGAGCCCCCCGACCCGACAAGTCTCGGCGTGATAGCACACCGGTAAGGGTCCGGGTAGCTTAGTCATGGGTAAAGGATTTGAATGAACGCAGGCATCCAGCCACTATTATGACGAGCAAGAGGAGAGTGTGTAATCGCATCAGCGGTGTGTGTCATACATAGCATGAGGCCGTTAGCGAGTTAAATGTCTCAGGTGCCCAAACACGCAGCGAAGTCAATCACGGCGTCTAGATCTTGCAGTGTTCATGATAACGCAGGAAGAACTGGGGAAGGGAAAACGTGCTGCAATTTCACGCTCCTGGAGCATTCGTCCAGCTAAGGCTCTTCTCTGGAGTATAAAAAAAAAAAAAAAAAAAAAAAAAAAAGTCCTCGTTAATGTAAATAAAGATGCTTGTCCTTTTTTTTTTGGCATTTCGAGATGCTTGGTTTCCATTTATATCTAGCTCAAGAGCAGGCAGTGTGTCTGCTCTGATTACTGCCTGGCTGTAAGCACATAGGTTTCAATAGCCTATAGACCAAGGTTGGGGACCATGGCTTTAAGGCAAATATTGGGCTGGATCAGAAGCTTGCTGAAGTCAACAGGACTCCCACTGGGATTTTTAATCAGGCCTATCATTAATTCCCTAATGAAGTTAGCCATTTATCTTTATTAAATGGACTTCTCAATGAATTGATTTAATCTAGACTTCTCTTCCATGACAGATTTTCAGAGCCCCACACGCTCCTGCCTCTGCAAGAATCCCAGCCTGCCCTCTGCCAAGCGTGCTCCGCTTCCTAAGGAGCTAATCAGCCGGCCCATCTCCTCTTAATCAATAAGAATTTATTCTAATTGAAGCCAACATCTACTGGATACCGACCAGGAATGTGAAATGCTCTATAAATAATGGGTGTGAGCCAGAGCCTGAATGCATGCAGTGGCGGAACTGTCAATGGGAGCTCTAATGGCAGGGACATGCCACCCAGCACTCTCCCAATGTCCTATTTACAGCTCTCACCAGGGAGCTCCCTGTCTTGCTTTGATGATGAATTAATTTCCTCTGACGGATCAACCACCCAGTCCCCCATTGCAACACCTTGCAGAATGCATTGCCTAACAAGAATTGCTCATTAACATATAAATCACGGTGTATTTCTTTTTTGCACCCCAGGCAAAACAATGGGCCGAGTGCTCCTCCCTCATCTAGCTTTTCCCTGAAGGGACAGCTTTCATTGATTGCTAAATGGAAGGTGGAAAGAGTGAAATCATTTAATTGTATGACTCTTCTGATGTGCTGCTATTGCATTGACTTTAAGTTAGCATACAACTTCCCCAGCGTGTATGCTGTCTTCGTATTTTATTGCAGGATAAGGTATGATTCTTCTCTATCATAACCAGTTACAGTAGTACTTGTGCAAGTGTTAGTTTACCAACAATATCAGGCTCTTCTGAATACCCTACCTACAATGGGGATAAAGCCTAAATTAACAGATAAGGCTCAAGACAGGAAATCTGTCATATCTGTCCAGCCTTTTGAAGGTGGACCTATTTTCTCTGTGCCACAGGGAATATGCCCAAGCTGCACAGATACAAGGCAGCTCTGTGTCAGGAGCTGAGAAGTCACCATTAGCACAGCTCTGTGCTGAAGTTAACAAACCCTTTTCATAGTCAGCCTGGGAAACACCAGCAAAAATACCTTCAGGAATTTGTTGCTTTCTATCTAGTTCTGCTGCAAACTCGGTGGGTGATGGTAGGTGGCTGCCTCAGTTTTTCTGCCTGTATAGACAAGTGAGGATCATCTGAACTAGTAAATTTTTAGTTCCTAGTATTTAATTCTACAGCAGTTAAAGAAAGTGCCCCAAAACGCCCCGTTTCTTCTTGGTTGGACTATGCAGCAATTCATTTCTGATTCTGGATTTTCACATAGGTATGTTAAGGGCTGATAACAATGTGGCAGCTCTATCTACCAAATCTGACTTGAAAAAAAAGGATAGGAAGCATCACTTTGTCCATTGGATCTTATGGGACTTATCTTGGTGAGAGATATACAACATAGTTCCACCCCAGGCCTTAGTAACGTGGCCAGGCAATGAACCATGCCAGCACTGCCCTCAGCAGCAGAAGTTAGCGGTTAAGAACTGGGAGCCTGCAGAGCAGCCACCTTTGAGCATCCCCTTCCACCTCTGGAGCTGCACTGGGGCCATGGCATGCAGGAGCTGGCAAGTGTATCATCAACTTAGTTTCAGTACCTGAAGAAGTACTAAGCACTATGAGTTAGTTCACTTTGATGAACAGCAGGGAAATCTGTTGACCAAACAGACTCAACCCATCCTGCACGCTCCTGACTTCTGCTCCAGAGGCATAGCCCATGGAATCTGTCCTTCCCAGCACTTCAGGAAAGGCTGTCCTGTGGCCTCTCCCATTTCCCAGCACATCTGGTTGATGAATCAAACTTCCATACGGTGCATTTGGCATCAGGAGAGCATGACTGGAGAGCACAGCAAACGGTCTTTGAGGAAAAAGATGTGGTTGCTTCCCACAATACTTCATCCCAGACAATGCAGCCAAAAGTCTGCAAGTGTCTGTTTTCCTCTTCTGTGGCACACTTCTACTGGAGTCTCCGTGGTCTCAGAGAAGCCACAGGGAGGAACCTCACATACCTGAAATATTCACCAGGACCTGAGGCCAAGACAAGAAGCTTTTCTGAAAGTCTGACCATCCCCAGGGTGGATCTACAACAGCAACTCCCACCACATCCATCCAGCCAGCAGTACACTACCCCTTGAGCTCAGGCAGCTCAGCCTTTCCTCAAAAGCACTGCCAATGCTTCCTTGTCCCAGCCTCTCCTGCCTCCTCCCAGCCACAGCACTTGTTGCACAGGCACCACCTTTTCCAGGTAACTTTGTAATTTCACACTAAAATCCACTGAGAATTTAGATTTTGACAGTTTCAACAGGAATAATAAGAATGGCTTCACTCTTGCAAATTTAACTTTTTGCTGTCCTACCTTCTGTCAACGCTAGGCAGCAGCTTACATTGCCTGCCTTTAAATCAAATGTTAAATGCAGCTTCCACATTTAAACATGCACAAGCCAGCTAACCCTCCCTTCAACCTTCTGTTTACCATCCATTTGCTACGTTACACAGGATTTAAAGCAGGGATACATTTTTTTTTCTTATTTTGTGTTTACATTAGTAAGATTGGTATCAGTTTAATTAAAACAGCTTAAAAACAGTTCATAGCAGGCACTCTTTTCCTTGTGTAGACAACAGCAGAGCACGGAGCCAGCGCAGCTCCATACAGCTCCACTGAGGTGGGGCTGAGCCAGAGGCACAAGGAGGGGAGCCCACAGTAATGCCGCTCAGGATCATCGCCTCTGCCACAGGGAGAGCTTGGAAATTCCAGCAAGTCTCCTGGAAAGCTGTCCTAAAAGGTGTCCTTTGTTAGCATGAAGGAAACATGAAAACTTTTCATCACTGCCGAAAGGAAGCCTGGTGCCATTACTGCAAGGCTGGCTATAAAACAGGGCACATAAGGCAAGTTCTTCCTAAATCCTAAATCCCAGTACCTTTGTGCCATGTATGCCTTGCCAACACCCATTTTGCTCATTAATAGAGCTCTATTTTCAGGTTTAGAACTTTTCTGAGGTGTTGTTCACTTACAGCCAAGCCTTAGCTGGCTCACCAGCATTAGTCCCTAGATACCCTGGCACCACCTGGTGATACAGCCCTCCTACTTTGTTGTTGTTGTTGTTTTAATTGTTCTTTTGTTTTTCAGAAACACTGGAAGAACATTGGGTTCTGCCTGTTTAAACTGATGAATATTTTCTTCACAATTTTTAGCTGTGGGTTTGAGTCATGGCTATGGATTCTCTTCTACTGACTCAAATGAGGGGAAGAATTCATCTCTGGTGGAAGGCTAAGTGATCAAAATGATTTATATTTATGAT